>NC_082714.1:20963633-21563633 GCF_030144855.1 Hypanus sabinus
CAATGTATTGAGAGGTCTCTTCACGAGGGCAGGTATTCCAGAGCACTTAGTCAGTGACATTGAATCGCAGTTTGTGGGGGCAAACACCTTCAGTCATTCCTGAGAATGAATGGAATAAGACATGTTACATCTACACCAGACCACCCAACTACAGGTGGCTTGGAAGTAGAGTCTAAGGAATGTACAGCGAGCAAAGTCAGCAGAACACACTACAGAAGCTCCCCGATTTCCCCCTTGTATACAGTAATGCAACACATTCCACAGTTGACAACTTACCGGCCGTGCTGTTCCTGGGTCATCCCTTGCGCTCGTGTTTGGACCTCCTCAAATCCAATCTCAGAAGCTGTATGTTGACCACCACTTGAGACAAGTTGAAGGCTCCTCAAACAAGGAGGTTCAATGTTTCACTCCTGGTCAAGCAGTCCTGGTGAGGGACTACAGAGGTGATTAAAAGCGGGCACTCGGAAATATTAAGGACAGAACTGGACCACTCTCCTACACAGTGGAGGTGGTGTCTGGTCTCATCTGGAGACGACCCGTCGATCAGTTGAGGAGAGAAGAGTCAGTCGTTAGAGACGAGAGCTGGCCACTGCTATCAGAACCGCTCCGTGCAGACTCAGAATCAATTCCAGCGATCATCCCGGAGGAGGCCCCGGAAACTGGGATTGTTCCACAGCCACAAACAGCATGATTCCCCCTTGTCAGGAAAAGTGTTATCCCACAAGAGAAGGAAACCCTCCACAGTGATTAAATCTTTAAGCCTGAATGGGAAAATTTAACATTTACACGTTAAACTGTGCACGTCTGTATATTGTATTTGTATTATGTAGTATGCTGTTTATATAGTTGATGCATTCTCTATTGAGTTGGAGTTTATAGCTAAACAAAGAGGAGTGTTGTGTATTTAATATTTAAATAATATTTGAGTAATCTGATATTTGTAATGGTTGACTAAGCATCCTTGTTCATTTAAATAATTCTTCATGGGTTATATGTATAAATATGTAAATTGCATACATCATCGCTCTACCAAGTGATACGTGCAGACCTCGAAAGTTAGACCCACATTTCCAGACTCCCGTGTCTTGCTCTGAATTAGTTTGATGTTTTGAGTTTGCAACTCATAAGCATCTCGACCACAGAACCATCGACGTTAACAGAGGGTTGGGCACAAGCCCACTTCCTAAAGTCAACGGTCAGCCCTTCGGTTTCTCTGACTTCGAGCAAAAGCTTGTTGCTGTGATAGCCTGCTACGAGGCTCCCTATCTCTTAACGGTAGGGATTTGAGTGGGGTTGGGGGTGGGTGGAGGGGCGCCATTCACCCATGTTAATGTGGACCTTTCAGACTTGCTGCCTGTCCGATACGGTGATGGAGGCAGAACATTTCAAAAGTACCTGGTTGAACACTGGATTTGGGAGACCACAGCCTGGCAACTGTGAAGTAGAATTAGTCTCTCTCTCTATGTCTCTTAATACCCAAATGGCAGAGACACCCTGAGTGAGGTTTTGACTTATTGGCCTAGTCTTATTATCTTGTGCTCTAAAAGCTAGGGGCTTTTCCCCAGGGCAGAAATAGCTAATACAAGAGGGCATAATTTTAAGGTGATTGGAGGAAAGTCCCTGGGGTATGTCAGAGTTAAGTTCTTTACACAGAGGTGTGAGTGCACGGAACACCCTGCCAAAGGTGGTTGTCGAGGTCGATATATTTTAGGGCCATTTAAAAAGCTCTTAGGTGGGCACATAGATGATAGAAAAATGGAGGGCTATGTAGCAGAGAAAGGTTAAATTGATCTTAAAGTAGGTTATAAAGTCAGCACAACATCATGGGCTTCGGGACCTGTAGTGTAATGTAGAACATTCTACGTTCTGTGTTAAATCTGAAAACCAGTTCCCTAAGGGAAACTCCCAAGTATCCAGATAAAAACAAAATGCTGGAGGAACTCAGCAACTCAGGCAATAGCTGTGGAGAGGAATAAACAGTCGACGTTTCGGGCCGGGACTCTTCATCGAGGTTGGAAAGGCGGGGAGAAGAAGCCAGCCAGAGAAGGTGGGGGAGGGGAGGGAGTGTGAGCCAGCAGGGTATAGGTGAAGCTGGATGAGGGGGTAGGTGGCTGGGTGGGGGTGAAGTGAGAAGCTAGGAGGTGATAGGTGGAAAAGGTAAGAGACCGAAGAAGGAGGAATCTGATAGGAGAGGAGAGTGGACCATGGGAGATTATCCTGATCATTTATCCTGGTCCTGTATTTTATATTAGCCAATCTCTATCCTTGCCCAAATATATTACCCCCCTCCGACTAAAATTGCTCATCATGCACAGTAACCTTTTATATGGTGTCTTCTCAATGTCGCCTGGAAATCCAAATCCATTACAGGTTGGTTCTCCTTTATCCACCCTTCTATTCTTAAAGAACCCTAGCAAATTTGTCAAGCACTGTTTCGCTTTCATAGGACTATGTGAACTCTGCTTGATTTTCTCGAAGTTATATCGTTGTCTCCTTATTAATGGATTTCAGCATACTCCCGCTATCAGATACTACATCTCTACTGCCCACCAACAAGGAAGGTCCTCTATCTCTGGCAGTGTTCAAAGCTTCCTTCATCAAGATTGTAGCTTGATTTTCATTACTGTCAGACTTAGTTGACCTACAGTAGTGAAAACCAAGCCACTGGCATGAGAACACTTAGGAGTACCACCACACTTTTCTTCATTGCTGTTTCTGTAACAGTTTTGTTTTACCAATCAGGGTTGTTAGACCTGATCTGAACCCCTCCCCCCCACCAACCTGGATAACTGGTGGACCACTCTTAGTCTGGCCTCTACCCTCTGACCTCTGACCTTGCCTAGGGCCAAAGCGTAAATTCCTGACTTCAAACAACATAGTTCTCTGGGTCATTGAGGCATGCAAGCCTCCAAACCCAGTACAAGGTTGTGGTCCTGGAGGAGATGCTACATTAACTGGTTTTTAAATTTCCTGCTCTCTGTCTCTTCTTTCAGAATTGTGTCTTTGCACTGCTGACTTCTGGTCTTTTCCTGAACCCAGGGGAGTTTTATAAGATTACAACCAACAGAGTAATTTCTATGCAATGCACACAAAATGCTGGAGGAACTCAGCAGGCCAGGCTGCATCAATGGAAAAGAGTAAACTGTTGACTTTTCAGGCCGAGACCCTTCATCAGGACTGGAGAAAAAAAAGATGAGGAGTCAGTGTAAGAAGGTGGGGGGAGGGGAGGAAGAAGTACAAGATGATAGGTGAAACCAGAAGAAGGGGACGGGGTGAAGTAAAGAGCTGGGAAGTCAATTTGTGAAAGAAATAAAGGATTGGAGAAGGGGGAATCTGATAGGAGAGGACAGAAGGCCATGGAAGAAAGAGAAGGAAGAGGAACACTAGAGAGAGGTGATGGGCAGGTAAGGAGACAAGGTGAGAGAGGGATATGGTGAGGGGGACCACAGAGTAAACCTTTAGCCCTATTAGTTTGTCTAGTACCTTTTTCCTTAATGAAGTGAATTTTTTTACGTTTCTCCTTCTCTACAGCCCAACGATGATGGCAATGGGATTCTGTTGCTGAGTAATACAAACCATCATTTAGAATGTCTGCTGTTTGTCCCTTTCCCATTATTAATCCTTCACTTATCCTCTTTGGTAAAGTAATATAAATGAGTACTCCTCTCCTTTTTCTATCTCTTCCTGTCTTTTGCTATGCTTTTGCCAGTTTTCACACTCTACCTTTTTTTTAGTCATCCTTCTCTGCACTAAAAAAAATCATAATTTTCTGGCCTCCTACTGCTTTTCATGTGTTTCATTTCCATGTAATGATATCCTTAATATCCTTACTTAGATGTTGCCCCATCCTCCTTCCAAGTCTCTCTGGAATATACTTCTACTGAGATTTACAAAAAAAATCTCCTGCCAGTGCTGATTTGCCATTTAATACCACGTCCTAGAATTGATTCCAATCATTTCATAGGGTTCAGGGTCAACATGTTCCACAAAGAAAAAGAGCAAAGCTGCCAGATCTGGAGCCCTCGATAACAAGCTGAATAGAGAGTAATTGCGGTCCCTGTATTCGTGTAATCACCCAGGCCATGCCTTGTTCTTATTGCTACCATCAGGAAGGGGGTACAGAAGCCTGAAGGCACACACTACCATACAATTCAGGAACACCTTCTTCTCCTCTACATCCGATTTCTAAAATGGACATTGAACCCATGAACATTACCTCACTTTTTTTATTCCCTAATTTTTGCACTACTTATTTTATTAATTTATATATACGTAAATATATATATGGTGGTGGCATCCGTTAGTCTCACGAGACCATGAATCAGCGCCTGGAAAGTCTTCTCCAGGGTGCAGGCCTGGGCAAGGTTGTATGGAAGACTGGCTGTTGCCCATGCAGCAAATCTCCCCTCTCCACACCACCGATGTTGTCCAAGGGAAGGGCAAGGGTCGATACAGCTTGGCACCGGTGTTGTCGCAGGGGTTGCCAGAACGAGGTTGAAAGCAACGCCTCAGGGTTTACTCCCGAAGCCTTCCCCACGAGTGGGTATGGCCGCAAGGCAGCGGAGGTTTGAAATCAGAGTTTTCCCTCTCTTAGATAGACTGCCTTCCCAGGCCGACGAGCTCCATCTGCCGGAATATAAATATATATAAAATATATACTGTGATTAACAGTTTTCTTTTTCTCTTTATATTGCTTTGTACTGCTGCCACAATGTTAGCAAATTTCAGGACATATGCAGGCAATATTAAACCTGATCCCGAATTCTCTCCCGCATTGCTGTCCGAGGGTGGTTCTGCAACAAGGTTTAATCATTGCAGTTTGTGGATTGGACTGTAGTTCACATTGTCAGAATCAGAATCAGGATCAGAATGAGAATCAGACTTTAATCGCCACGTACCTGTGCACATACAAGGAATTTACTTCCGGCAGATGTTGTCTCTCTGCTCATAACAATAATAATGATAAATATAAATTAAAATATAGATTATACATACAAGTAGTGCAATCCAAGTAATAGTTAGCCGACAGTTAACTGGCAGTTAACTGATCAGCAAAGTGACCGCAGTAGGGAAAAAACTTCTCCAGTGCCTTTTAGTCTTAGTCTGGAGGGATCTGAAGCGCCTACCAGACGGAAGCAGTTCAAACAGTCCGTGCGCAGGATGGAAGGAATAATTTATGATGTTCCCCGCCCTCTTCTTCAACCTGGAAGAGTACAGGTCCACAATAGAGGGCTGGGAGGCTCCAATGATGCGCTCGACAGTCCTCACTGTGCGCTGTAGTCTGGTTCTATCCTGCCTGGTGTGTGATGTGATGTGTTGTGATGTGTTTTTTGGTTTCTTTTTCTGTTGCTGTTTTTGGGGGACTTTGAATCAGGGTGCCTGCAGATAATGAACACTGAGCTGAACTGAAAATGGACTCTTTCATTTTTGTGTCTTTGCTCATTCGTTTTTGTTGCTGTTTGTGCAGTGTAATATTTTTTGCGTGTGGCGGAGAGGGAGGGTTTGATGTTTTTCTTTGAATGGGTTCCATGGTTTTCTTTGTTTCGTGGTTGTCTATGGGGAAGATGAATCTCAGTGTTGTGTACTGCATACATACTTTTAGAATAAGTATACTTTGAATATGACAAAATAAAATAGTACACCTGTAGCCTAATACAGTAGAAAGCCTAAAGGAATCAATAGTGTATAGTATGAGGGAAAACGTAGGTAGGATTGTGACTAGAGGAAAGGGTGCTTCAGAGGTTTTAAAGGCATTTACACTCAGTGGCTACTTTATTAGATACAGTTATTAACCTGCTTATTATCCAATCAGCCAATCATATGGCAGCAACATAAAAGCATGTAGACATGGTCAGGAGATTCATTTGTTGTTCAGACCAAACATCAGCAGGGGGGAGGAAATGGGATCTGAGTGACTTTGACTATAGAAAGCCTGTTGGTTTGAGTATCTCAGAAACTGCTGATCTCTTGGGATTTTCATGCACTTTTCTAGAGTTTACAGAGAATGGTGCAAAAAGCAAAAGTCATTAATTGAGCTGCAGTTCTGAGGGCAAAAGCACCCTGTTAATTAGAAAGGTCAGATAATAATAGACTGGTTCAAGTGACAGGAAGACAACAGTGGCTCGGTGGTGTGCAGAAGATCATCTCTGAATGCACTGCAGGCAGAACCTTGAAGAGCTTGGGCTACAGCAGCAGAAGACCATGAACATACACTCAGTGGCCAGTTCATTAGTTTCAGGAAGTATTTAATAAAATGAACTCTGAGTGCAGACAAGCTGAGTGGCAGAAGGAGAATAAAACATGAAATTATTGACTTCGATGCATGAACAGAAGAGCAGAGTGTATTTTAACTGGTAAGGTGTTGGATTATGTTGATGTACAAAGGGAGACAAGTCACTGAAAGCTGATACGCAGGTGCTGCAAGTGATTGGGAAGACAATGTTAGTCTTTATTGTAAAACGATTTGAGAAAACGGAAAGATAACTTCAATTAACTTGTAGTCCTTTAACATCTTTGGACTATTTTTACTGTGCCCATAGTGTGTTTTTTAATCAATTGTGCAATTGTTTGCAGTGTTGTAACTATGTGGTTTTGTGCAGGTCTTGTAGCTTTAGTTTTTGGTCTTGTTTTTATCTGGTGGATTTGGAGCTCCTTTCCGGGGAATATGCTAGACGGTAGTGCGTTATTAATACGTAGCAGCCTCTCCGGACTCTGTACTGGGGATTGCCAAACATTATGTGGATTTTCTGGTGTAGTCTGTTTTGTCATATGCTTTTGTGATATCATTCTGGAGGAATGTTGTCTCATTTTTTAACTGCATTGCATTTGTGGTTTCTAAATGACAATAATCTGAATCTGAATTATATAAGTCTTTGGTGAGACTGCACATTGGGTATTGTGGACAATTTTGGCCGCCTTGCTTAAAAAAAAATCATAATGTTCCAACTATTGAGCATATCTCCATGAAATGCTGTCATAGAAAAGCAGCATCCATTATCAAAGGTTCTCACCACCCAGGCCATGGTCTCTTCTCGCTGCTGCCATCAGGTAGAAGGTGCAAGAAGAGCCACGGGTCTCGCATCACCAGATACTACCCCTTAACCGTCAGGCTCTTGAATAAAAGAGAATAACTACATTGAACTTCACTTGCCCCGTCATTTGAATGTTCCCACAACCAATAATCTCACTTTCAAGGACTCTTTATCTCCTTATTTTACGTTTTCATAATGGCAACATATATGTTCTTATATAATAAAATTTACTTTGGACTTTGGAAAGGAGTGTACCAAAGATTCAGTAGGCTGGTTTCATGGGTGATGAATATGCCACATGAGATGTTGAGTAGACTAACAAGATACTCTCCAATGGTTGGTTAAATAAAAGAGATTCTTGTTGAAACTTGGAAAAAAATTACAAGATTCAACAGGCTGGATTGTAGAGGTGACATTTTCCTTATTGAGACAGGTATAAACTAGAGTTGATAATCACAGACTGATAGATAGACCAATTGGAATTGAGAAACAGAGGAATTTCTAGATTATTCACATAGAATGGGGCAAATCATTGGAATTATCTCTCCCACAAGGCTATGGAAGTTCTTCTGTGTATTTAACCAAGTAGAGACAGATAGATTTCTGTATGTGAAGGAAGATGTGGGATGTGGGTCTAGGAACATGGCTGTATGGACAAAGCTCACCTATGATCTTGATAAACGTGCATTAGGTTCAACAACTGGATGGCCTACTTCTGTCCCAGTTTTTTTGTGTTATTAGATTAAAATGAAGGTTAGCAAAGCAGAGAAAGTAAGGCCTTTTGGAAGTTCAGTTGATTGCGAGTTTGGCAAAACGTTTGCAAATGTTTCGGCTTCAATCGAGAAGCCATGATCAATGCGCAGTTGAGGCTGTTGTCTCCTCAGAATGCTGGCTTATATACTCCTCTGGGGTCTGAATGGGTATTGATTTGACATCGTGAGCTTGTTGGCCGGTTAAAAACACTGTGAACTGTTTAGCGGTAGAAGATTTTGATTGGCTAGCAATATTCTGCAATATTTCAAAGTAAGGGCTTCTAGGGATACGAAAAGCCATTTTTTTGTGGATTCAGTGAATTAGATTCTGAATTAACAGATAGCAGCTGTTTTTTTTTTACAACCAATAAAGATGTGACTGTGACTTTCAAGGGGCTCTTAGATAGGCCCATGAATATGGAGGGATATGGATCTTGTGTAGGCAGAAGCGAGATGTAAATATGACATGACGTACACCAGAGACATTGTGGGCTGAAGGACCAGTTCCTGTGCTGTACTCTTCTCAAAGAGAGTAGTTACTAAGGTTACTGAAGAGTTGAAATATTAGATAGGTAGTGTAAAGGAGGAAGTTATGACTTTTTAGCATGTTTGGAAGTGAGAAAATTGCCAGTCTTAAATGAAGTGATACTCCAGCTTCTGGGAAGAGAAAGAGAGAAAACTGCAGATGATCTAACATTATGCTTAAGTCCTTTGTGGTTATTGGTGCATCGCTTGAGGAGTCAAGGATAATAAATTCCTTATTAAAAACTGAGGGACAGTATGCATCTTCATTTATGAAGACACCTTTGATGCATTGATTGTTTAAGGACGGTTAACATGGATCTACTTATTTATTTGTTTGTTTGTTTATTTGTTTAGAGATAGAGAATAATTACAGGCCCTTCTGGCCCTTCCGCCCAGTTGCAACCAATTTCCCTTGCAGGGTTCTTTTGAAGACCCTGACCTGGAGTTACTTTGGTTCTTTGCGGGAATGGGACCCACCCTCAGGGTCTCACGACTGGCTGCTATTTAATATGCCAAGGACATGGCCTAGCAGGCTAGCGCACGTTCAGGTTTCCGGTGTTTCATGGCTCTGCTCGTGGGCGGACTCAAGGTCGGCGCTGCTGCAGGATATTGGTGTGGAGACAGAAGATCGAAAGCAACAAGCTGGGTGTGTGCCCAGTTCTTTGTCTCAGTGGTCGGAAAAAGTAACATAGCAGACTTTTGACATCCTAAATCAGTCAGTTGTTTGTTATGTCTCCTCTCTCACTCTAAGATGGGGGACACCTCTTTTTCCCTTATTTGGGGGAGAGTGAGAGAGCCTGTGGTATGTCGAATTAGCGGGTGAACGAGTTGTCTTTGGGGTACTGGAAGTCTGTGACATTACTGAAGCTTTGCTGCACATTTGAATGCTTTTTTTGCTGGTGGGGGAGGAGGATCATTGCTTGCTGCTGCTTTCACATGGGAGGGGGAGCTGGGTGGGGGCTTTGGAGTTCTAATATTTAACTGTCATTCATTCTTTGGGGCACTTCTCTGTGCGAAGAAAGAGAATTTCAGGATGTATATTGTATACATTTCTCTGACGTTAGATGTACCTTTGAAACCTTACTAACCCGTACGTCTTTGGAATATGGGAGGAAACTGGCGCATTATGACATATCAAGTAGTGAACGCGAAGCTCGACCGCTCAACGCCACCATTGAATTCTGAATAGGAGGTGTACAGGAGCCAAGTCAACAGGGGCTGATCTCATGGAAGGGTTCAATAACACTCAAATTTGCTCTTGTGGGATTGGCTGAACATCATAGGGTGCTGTCAGCAATAATTATAAATTACTGTGGCCTAACGACACTTTACACACAATCAGTATATAAGCTAATCTTAAGTATTTATAGCGTTTTTGTGTTGTGCTCTTTATGCATATTATGTTTTTTATGCTGCAACAGATTTGGAGTAAAAATCATTTTTTTCACCTTTGCCCTCGTGTACTGAAGAATGATAATGAACAATCTTGAATCTTGAATTAATTTCTCTGAGGGCATGGTTAATTTTGTCAATAGATTCATCCTACATTAAAATGGAGAAACAAATCATCCACTTTCAACATTTTTGAGGAATTATGTTAACTTTTTAGAAGCTTGTTTTCAGTGCTTTATGAATTCTGAGTCAGATTTCCTATATTTAAGGTTTTTGTTTCCCTTCATTCCAAATATATGCACATAGGGGTAGTGGTAATGGTTCTGATGTCTATGGGCCTCTACTCACCAGAATTCAGAAGAATGAGGGTTGACCTCACTGAAACCTAGCAAATGGTGAAAGGCTTTGATAGAGTGGATGGGGAGAGGATGCTTCCTATGGTGGGAGAGTCTAAGAGCAGAGGACACAGCCTCAGAATAGAGGGACGTGCTTTTAGAATGGAGGTGAGGAGGAATTTCTTTAGCCAGAGAGTGGTGAATCTGTGGAATTCGGTGCCACAGGCAGTTGTGGAGGTAAAATCATTGTGTATATTTAAGGCAGAGATTGATAGGTTCTTGATTGGTCAGGGAGAAGACAGGAGATTGGGGCTGTGAGGGAGAATAGATCAGTCATGGTGAAATGATGGAACAGACTCAATGGGCCAAATGCCCCAATTCTGCTCCTATATCTTATGATCTTATGGTCTAAACTACTGCTCTGTGTTTCATTTTCAAGGCAAAGTACTACAAGGTCTAGATTTCTTTTGGATCTGGCTGAGTGATGCTGTATATATCCTGAAGAAGGGTTGTGATCTGAAATGCAAACTCTTTATTCCTTTCCATAGATGCTGCCTGACCTACTGAGTTCCCCCAGCATTTTGTGTGTGTGCTAAAATGATTTATTTGCACCTTAATCCAATCTGCAATCATTCAGTCACTGCTAATTCAAGATGCAATGCCTTGTTAAAAGTTTAACTAGCGTAATTCTGCAGAGCATATTATGTCGAGAATGTAGGTGTATGTGGGTCAAGCTAATTTTTGACTGTTTTTTTTCCATGTAATGGGAATAATGGTGGTCTGGCAAATAGTCCAGAAAGTTACTGCAGTGTTAGTAGATGGAAGTGTTCAGTATTCAGATAAATATGTTTAGACTTTTGATTTGGGTGTGACACAAGTATAACTTGAATACTTTCAGTTTCACTATAACATAATTTTTTGCGATTGCAACATATCCAAATGTTTAATACAGTCTGACATTTGATAAATACCTTTTAGTTCTCCAAATTCACATTATTATGCCAAATTGAAAACAAGTGAAACAATGTGTGAAGACAATGACATGCTTTTCAAATCTCTACCTCTTTCTTTCTGTTTCTAGACATGAGAAACCAAAGCTACACGGCAGAGCAACCAGCAGTGAAAAGCCACAACTATTTGACCTTGCTTCAAGACGAGCAGATGGCTCTGCCCGAAACCTGCATTCAAAATGGAGAAGTAGCTTGTGAAACAGGTATCTGTATTGTGAAGTAGATAAGAGAGTCGTGCCCATTACCAGAGAAATACATCTGCGGACAAGTATGTTCATGTCCTGAGCTGCTTCCTCAAAAATTAAGCAAAGTTGTTTGGCAATGGGTTGTTTGTGTCCTACTGTTTTGCAAATGGTTGTTCCAGACCTACACTTGTTTCTCTGATATTTGAAAACAAATTATCAATTTGACTGCTGGGACCCCTCATAATTTATAGGAGCAGAATTAAGCCATCGAGTTGGCTATGCCACTCCATCATGGCTGATTCATTATCCCTTTCAATCCCATTCTCCTGCCTTCTTCCCATAATCTTTGACACCCTTTCTAATCAAGAACCTATCAACCTCTGCTTTAAATATACCCAATGACTTGGCCTCCACAGCCAGCTGGGGCAATGATTCACCACCCATTGGCTGAAGAGATTTCTTCTCGTAGCTGACGTAAGGGGATTTCCTTCCATTCTGAGTCTGTGCTGTCTGGCCCTAGACTCCCCCACTATTGGAAATACCCTCTCCATGTCCACTTTATCTAGGCCTTTCAATATTTGACAGGTTACAATGAGATCCCTCTCATTCATCTGAACCCCAGCAACTATCGGCCCAGAGCCATCAAATGGTGCTCACGTATTAACCCTTTCGTTCCTGGAATCATTTGTGGAGTTTATATACTTTCACTGCATCCCCTCGAATCTCCTCCACCGCAGGGAAAGCAGACCCAGCTTTTTGACACCCCCCCTCCCCCCCCCCCCCACACACACACTCTCAACAGCAGCACCAATTTTTAAAGCTGCTGAGGAGATCAGCACACTCTACAGAAACAGGGTATGACTTCACTAACTGGGACAACCAGAGTAAACACCTACAGGAAGCCAACTTGGGAGGATCTCGTGGATACCTTATCACAGGATAGCTTTGCAAACATGGCAAAACTGGCAGATGCAGGAAATCCAAAGCAACACACACAAGATGCTGGAGGAACTCAGCAGGCCCTCCAGCATTTTGTGTATGTGTGTTGCACAGGATAAATTTGGACCAGTTCTCTGAGCCAGTGTACTTGACTAATGCAATCCATTTTGCAGTACAGTGCAAAAGTCTTAGGCACATGTATATAGCTACGGTGTCAAAGACAGTTGCACAATACTGTATATTAAGGTGATTGTTTTGAAGGAGGTATATTGATGTCGATTGATCAATTAAAAAATAAATATAAAATATCAAACAACACTCTTTTCTGTTATTTTCGATTAAAGGCTTATTTACGAGAAAAGCTGGGTCAAACAATGTTGATGCCAAAACCTAGTGAAATAGAAATATTAATTCAAAAAGGAAAAATTAAAAAAATTACATCTTGTATGTACAATTTGATTCAAAAACAGACAATTGAATCTAGAATTCATATATCAACACAAAAATGAGAATCTGATTTGAATGTTAAAATTGATGGACAAAGTTGGTCAAGATTATGATAGTATGATAAAGACAATAAATGTTTGACTTAGATTAATACAATATAATTTTTTACATCAATATATATATAACACCACAGAAAATAAATAGATTAAATTCAAATATGTCTGACCAATGTTTTCGATGTAATCAAGAAATTGGTACTTTTTTACATTCTACTTGGTCTTGTTTTAAAATTCAACCATTTTGGATAAATCTAATACTTTTATTGGAACAAATTACTGGAGTACAACTCCCACATAGTCCAATATTATTTTTATTAGGAGATATTGAAGGGACAATACCAAAACTTAAATTGAATAAGTATCAGAAAAAATTTATAAAAATTGCATTGGCAGTAGCTAAAAAGTTATCGCAGTTACTTGGAAATCTGATTTATATTTAACTATGGATCGTTGGAATAATGAAATATATAGTTGTATTCCACTTGAAAAAATTACATATAATCTAAGAAATTAATATGATATATTTTTGAAAATTTGGCTCCCATAGCTACAAAAGATGGGATTAAATATATAGGTCCTTTGAAGATAAAATTATAAAGTAATTGGGGAAAGTAAAAATAAATATTAAAATTATTTTGAACTCCATGGAGCATGTGGGGATCCTCCGATATCCAGGCAATCTTTCTCTTCTTCCTTCCTTTCTTTTTCTTTTCTTTCTTTAGATAAGGGTTAAGGGGGGAGGGTTAAGGGGAGGGGGGGAGGATTAATATTATTTTTTCTTTTTCTTATTAATTTTTCATTACATTTATTCTTTGTAATTTTCTGAAAAAATAATAAATTTTTTAAAAAGAGCATCAATGACAAGGACAGCATTTATTGTCTCTCTCAAATTGCCCTTAAAATGAGTGGCTTGCCAGGCTGTTTTCCTGGGCATTTAAGAGGCAACCACATTGGCTAAGAATGGCAACTTTCCTCCCTTGCACAGTATTCATGAACTGGATAGATTCAAAGGTAGAAGGAATATTTGATAGTACTTTTTCCTTTCATCTATCCAGTGAGCTGAACCTGTTTAGCAGTTTAGCAAGAACCAGGAGACAAAGATTTATGCATTAGAGGTTAGGCCAAAATGAAATATATCATTATATCATATATATAAATATATCAAGACTCAGAATGAGCAGATTGAGTAGAAGGAAAAGCAGGTTTTGTTGTGCTGGTCAATAGATTAAAAGTGTGCATTTTGTTGGCACTGATAGATTTCAATTAGATACTCCTTAATTATAGTTTATGCTTCATTAAATTACAGCACAGAAAATAAATACTTCTGAAAATAGTGAAGGTAATTTTAACTTTGTAAATTATTTTTATTATTTAATGAATAAAAAATGGTAGGGAATTTTAGAGACAATGGTCAAAATTGTCACTAAAGGTTTGTAAGCTAACTAATAAAAAGTGCCATTTCATTTTAAAAAAACTGTATATTATATCTTGCCAGTTACCAAATAACAGTTATTTCTACTGAGCTAATGCAAAGCTAAGTACTTCTGTTATCTGAAGTATTTCTGTTCCCAACCACCTTTCTGTTCCAACCAACATACAGCATTGTGTAAAAGTCTTAGTGAGCCTAGCTACGTATACGTGCCTAAGACTTTTGCACTGTATATCGATACAGTAGTTGGCTCTATCGAGGATCAGAGTGTTAGCCTATCGCAAGTGGCTAACGAAGTTGGGTTTTATTCTTTTGCGTTTTGAAGAATCTGCGGTGATCTTCTAAGATGCTGAGGGGGCCTGATAGAGCAGATGCTGTGACATTGTGGGACAACATCGAATAGGGATCACACACTGGTTACAAAATAAGGAAGCCATCATTAAAACAGATGTGCCGAGGAATTAAGATTTGCAGGAAGGGTGAATCTCTGTAATTCTGTGCCCTGGATTGATGTGGAGGTTAGATCGTAAAATGTATTAAATAAACGTAGGTAAACGTTTGAGGAGTTGAGGCCTGGGCCAAAGCAACAATGAACATATTGAATGGTGGGACAGGCTGCCAACTCTGGCCCCTATTCTCTCATGTGACTTTTTTGTAAATACCAAGAATTAATCTTGGCACAAACATGTCTGAATGTTGTTTCTCTCATCCATTTGAGGTCTTGATGATAATCACTCTGAACTTCAAAGGATTTTGGAAGATTTCTTTGAGATGAACATGAATTGTGAGCAATACGAGGGTGGAATCGGTAAGTTGTATCATCTTACTGAGTCTCTCCTGGGATGAATGGATCATTGATACGAATGGAATAATTGAATACGGTTCTCTTTCTGCAAACTCACCAGCATATCTCCCACCTCTTTATTATGCAGATGGCATTGTGAAGTATTTACAGGATCCACGGCCTTTGAACACTATAGCACTGGAACAATATTTTGGTAAGTTTATTTTCGCTTATTAACATAGTTGTCATCTTTGGCAGAAACAATGCAAACAGTGAATATGGTGTTGTGGTCACTGTACTGATCCACCTCCTACAGGAAATGGGGTGACTGTAGGGAGTGTTGATCTAGTGTAGACTCACATGCTCCCCCAGGCTTATGCCATAGATTGGTACCTGTCACCATGTGATATGGAAAGGGTGTGCAGGACTGGATTGAAGTTACTTTAAAAAGCGAAACTAATATTTGAAATAGTCTTATAAGACTGTAAGGCATAGGTGCAGAATCGGGGCATTTGGCCCATCGAGTCTGCTCTACCATTCCTTCATGGCTGATGTATTTTCCCTCTCAATCCCATTCTTCAGCCTTCTCCCTGTAAATTTTGACACCCTGACTAATCAAGAACCTATCAACCGCTGGCTTCAAAATACTTGGCCTTCGCAGCTGTCCGTAACAATGAGTTCCACAGGTTCACCACCCTCTGGCTAAAGAAGTTCCTCCCCATCTCTGTTCCAAAGGAACATCCTTCTATTCTGAAGCTGTACCCTCTGGTCCTAGAATCCCCCACTAATGAAACATCCTCTTGACATTTACTCTGCCGAGGCATTTCAATTCTCAATAAGTTTCGGTGGGACTCCCCCCCGCCACCCCGTTATTTAAAGTCCAGCGGGTACCGACCCAGAGCCAGCAAACGCTCCCTATACATTAAGCCTTTAATTTCCCGGGACTGTTCTTGTGAATCTCGTCTGGACCCTCTGCAATGGTAGCACATCCTTTCTTAGATAAGGAGACCAAAACAGTTTGCAATACTCCAAGTACGGCCTGACCAATGCTGTATATGGTATCAGCATAACACCCTTATTTAGTAAATTTTGGTGAAGTAAGTAATTATAATCTATTGTTTTTTCATATGTGTGATTCTCATTCCATTCTTGTCAACATTTCATGAGGTATAATTTGACCATGTCGGCCGAGTTATTCCAAATGAGTGCGATCAGAACACTACCTCACTATTTTTGCTCTTTTTGCACTACATATTTAATTAAAGTTTGTACGCAGATTGTTGTAATTTATAGTATTTTATGAATCGCACTCAAAGCAAAAAAATTCACAACGGGTCAGTAACGTTAAACCTTGATTCAGAATGGATGCCTGTTTGCATCTGCATGGTGTGCCCTTTGCCAAGCCGTGCTTTAAACTGGTCTACAAAAGTATCTTAACAATTTTCTGAAGTTGTTAGCACACCAGGTAAACTTCCTGGTGGACGGCATTTCCCCCCGACTTCTATCAACATTATGCTAGTGCAATGAGAAAGAATCCAAGCAAACCTCCCAGGAATGGTTGCCACCAAAACTCTTATCCTGTCTTCAAAGTTCAGAGTAAATTTATTATCAAAGTGTGTAATTGTCACTATGTGTTACCCTGAGATCCATTTGCTTGTCGCAGAACAAAGAAATACAATAGAATCAATGAAAAACTACACCCTGACAACCAATGTGTCAAAAAAGACAATTAGCGCAACAGTTAAATAAGTAATACTGGGAACATGAGTTGTTGAGTCCACAGGCTATGCAATTTGGTCAGAGCTGAGACAAGTAGGAGGAGGAACCTTTTAGAGAGCAAGCCCTGATGCTTTTTATTGTTGACTTTCTTTGTCCATTTTGTAGGTGAATAAATTGCGCTTAGAAACACTCCATTAAGCAACAGCACTTGTAAGTTCCTTAATAAATCGTAAATTCCTTAATTACAGTATGTAATAACTTGAGGGTTACGCCACTGTAGAATCCTTCTCAGAGCTGACTCCCTCAATCTGTTGGAGTGTCCTTGCTGTTGCTCCCCTGTAGTATCTGCAGTCACATCACTGTTACCTCATAGAGGCACTTCCACCTTCAGCTGCAGACGACCTGTTAACAGGGAACTATTTTTATGTCTAATTTTACTTGTTTAATGATTCACGAATTCCAGCTTAAAATTCGACTGTTTCTGGGGTTTGGCGCCAGGTTCATGCGGAAAGCAGGGAAGAGGGATTATTAAACTGAGAGGTTCTGTTTTTCCTCATTGAAGGAAATAGGCAGTCACCCCTGCTGCTTTAGTTAAATTCATCTGGGTCACACTTCTTTATGATGTTTAATTTTCGATCCGGTATTGATTTTAGTCCCAGATCTTTGAATTGCAGTAGGAGAAAAGTGCTGATGTGAGGTAGTGTGACAGTTCTGTTGAGGTCATGTAGGTGTATGTTAGATATCCAGTACATAAACCCTAAAAACCCACTCTACTTTCTATGCTGCGCTTGAAATGCCTCCTTTATCTACACTCTGTGGCCACTTTATTTGGTGCACCTGTTAATATTTAATCAGCCAATCATGTGGCAGCAACTCAATGCATAAAAGCATGTAGACATGGTCAAGAGGTTCAGTTGTTGTTCAGACCAAATGTCAGAATGGGGGAAAATGTGACTGTAGTGACTTTGACCTTGGAATGATTGTTGGTGTCAGATGGGGCAGTTTGAGTATCTCAGAAACAGCTGAGTATTCCAAGCACAACAGTCTCTGGAGTTTATGGTTACATAAAGCAAAAGACATTGAGTGAGCAATCTTTCCTCATAGTTCAGGTCCCAAAAACATCCTTGTAAATTTTCTCTACACTTTCAACCTGTAGATAGGTGACCAGAACTGCACAGAATACTTAAGATTAGGCCTTACCAATGCCTTACACAACTTCAACATAACATTCCATCTCCTGTACTCAATACTTTGATCTACGAAGGCCAATGTGCTTTGTTTAAGGCTCTACCTACCTGTAATGGCACTTTCAATGAATTGTGTATTCCCAGATCCCTTATTCCATCTGCACTCTCCAGTGCCCTACCACTTAAACTGTGTGATACCTACCCTGGTTGGTCCTCCCAAAGTGCAAAACCTCACACTTGTCTGCATTAAATTTTATCTGCCATTTTCAACCATGTTGTCCAGGACTCAACCTATTGTGATTATAGGCCTCAGTCAGACTTTATTTTTCATGAAGGGAAGCAAGATTCTTCTCTTATGATATAATGTCATGCAATTTATTACACTATAGATTTCACGTTAAAACAGTTTTTAATCTTTTAATTCCAGGCCACAGCTCAAGCTTAACAGACGATGAGGAGACCTGCCCAAGTTCAGTAACACCATCCTACATAAAAGCAAAAAGCAGGAAGAGAGGTGAGCTGGTCTTTGCAAATCATTCATCCTGCTCAGTGTGAGATCATACCGAGGTTATACACGGTGATGCACCATCAATAACTCTCAGAGACATGAGGCGAGATGTAGGCTTTTATTGTCTGGAAGAAAGAACAAGCAGCAAGTGACCACCACACAACATCCTGGAGACTGAGGGCCGGGCTCAGGCCTCAATCGCCTTTATACCGGGGTCTGTGGGAGGAGCCACAGGAGCAGTCAGCGGGGGGGCGGGGGGGGGCGTGTCCAGACAGGTATATGTAGTTCACCACACATGGGAAAGAGCATATTGATGTTAGAGAGGAAGAATCAAACTGTAGAGGATCCTAAATGTGTTTAATAAACTCAGTTGAATATTCTATGAATAAAGGGTTCCAGGAACAGAAGACGTAAGTTGTGGTTTGTATTCTTCCTCTTTTTCAAGAAAAAATTTGTTTTTTTTCCACATTTTAAAAATGTTTCATTTACTCACAGTGAAGCAACAATAGTTGAGCTTCACAGGAAGTCCAGCAATGGCAGATATCACCACTATTCTAGTTTGTCCCACCAGGGGTTGGATCGAGGGAGTTGGGTTGATTATGTTAGGACACACCTATTGGGCTTTTGGGAGAGAAGGTGACTGTTGGCTGCCTCACTGCCTCAAGGGTTTTAACTTGTTTTTAAAGGGTGCTAGGACCGTTTCCCTGACAGAAGGTGCAGGAAGCGGGTCTCAGTGGAAATGCGGTCAGGTTCTTCAGTGATGAACTATCCTGTATGTCAACAACATTGAAGTGTAATTCACTATTGTTCAGGATTTTGCTTCATGCCTGGAGTATCTCTTTGTCCTACCCACCAGTGGCCTCCCTACACAGACACCAGTTCCATTGGCATCCATCTGCACTGGGGTCTCGGGGGGATTTGGCTCATTTGCTCTGCTTGCACCAATTGGGAGTAATTGAAAGTCTTCCAGAGACCGATTTCCAACAGAAGCTGGTGGATGGTCCCTTTCATATTCAAATAGAACCCCTCATGCCACCCAGTGTGATTAGTTAGTGGCTCAGTATTTGAACTAGATGAGGTTGAAAAGAATAGGAGGATAAGTTGATATGGTCAGATTTTGTACAGTGGGAAGAGTTGGACCTATTGGACCAAGAGACCTTTCTCTATATCGTGAATCTTTGTTATTCCATGAAAGTTGGATTCATTCTCCTCTTTAGGTCATAGCTTCTTTCTTTGCAGCAGTCAAGCCAAAGGAAAAGTGTGTGAAAGTTAGAGTTACATTGGATTTATCACGAGGCGATGTCTGAAACCTTGGTCTGTGTTGTGAGTGACTAGGGGTATTGGCTACTGCTGTAAAGTAAATTTATTATCAATATACGTCCTGTACCATATATGTCACCATATATTACCTTGAGATTCATTTTCTTGTAGGCATTTACAGGAAAAATAAAGATATACAATAGAATTCATGAATAAATGACAAAGTCTGACAAACAACCGATATGCAAAAAAGGCATTTATTCATGCAAATGATAATAAAGTAAAGAAATAATAGTGTTGTGGAGTCCTTGTAGAGTCCATAAGGTGCACAGTTCAACCAATCCTGATGTTTGCTGCCGACAAACGGACCTGCAATAAATTCTCTATCCTGTTTTCTACCAGCTGATGACGGTGATGACAGAGGAAATGAAATTATATCTGGGGATCAAGCTGGAACACCAAAGCGATTCAGAAGAGGTGAGGAATTTGCATCACCAGCTCACATTGGCCCGCTTCTTATCACCCCGTTCCAGAAAACCCACCCTTTGCAAAAACAGAAGCTACAGTGAAGGGCAAGATGAAAAAAGTTGCCATTGTGCTTTGCTAATGCTGGACAGAAAATAATCCTTAATCCCATTTTTACTGGCTTGCAATGATTTGCTTTGCAATGCTGGTATCTGTGACCCAGGCTTAAATAAATTTTACCTGGGAGTGATTTTTGACATATTCAAAGCCCTCTCAGTCTTTCTCTTTCTCTCCTTACCTCTCTTCACTCGTCCCACTCTGTAAGACATGGTTGGACAGCTGTCCCACCTTAGACACCAGTCACTGGATGTTTGCAAGGTCAGCTTGGCCGGGAGGAACTTCAGTGTCCAAAATCTGTGTCTAGGTCAATGTCAGGGGGCCTGTCCAGTTCTAACCCTTCTCCATGTGTACGTAGTGGTAGTGGTACAACTAAGTGACTGTCTTAACTCATTCAGAGAGCAATTAACCATCAGCTACATGGGACGGGACAAGAGTCACATGTAGGCTAGTCCAGGTAAGTATTGTAGGACATTGTTTTTAGGATAGTTTCATAGTTTTTATAATCACCATTTTAAGTCTTGTTGTTTCGTTAATCCCCTCCCCCAAACTCCAGAATATAAATAGAGTATTAGGTTCATGGTTTGCATGGTGAAAGTTGAACTCAGCACTGTGGGTTGGTAATCTGGCCATTTAACCACAATTGTTTCCAGCAGTAGAACAATGGTGTACAAGAAATTCTTTGACTGAGAAATGCTTTTTTTGTTGATGTTGACTTTGGAAGGTTTTAAAAACTGAGAAGTGCTTTTAAATATTGATTTACAGAAGCCAAAACCAAAAATAATAGTTTAAAGAAGAAATCCAAATGTAGTTCTCCATCAGCTCTCACCAAAAGACAAGCTACACAGACCAAACAAAGTAAGCAGAAAAGAGGGTTCTGTGGTTCATTTCAGCTCTGAGTTTGTTGGTTAAACCAGGGAGGGATGGTTTCTGTTGGGGTTCTTTGCACGTCCTTGGTTCTCCTGTCTGTAATGGAGTTGCAGGGAGAAGGGGTGTCGTGGTCTATTGAGTGAGATCATTTGAGGAGTTGGCTAGAGATCTGGGATTTAGAGAGATGGAGGTTGGGGATGGGCAGGGTTAATAATTCAAATGGGGCAGATTGCACTGGCTATGGCCAGTGGTTCCAAAGGGGACCATCAGGGGCAGCACAGTAGTGTAGCAGTTGGTGTAATGCTATGGCAGTGGCAGGTTCAGTTCCCTCTGCTGCCAGTACATTCTCCCCATGACTCCCTCCGGCAGCCCCAATCTCCCCCCGCGTTCCAAGAGCACACGGTTAGGTTTAGTGAGTTGTGGTGCCAGAAGCAAGGCGGAACTTGCATGCTGCCCTTCAGCACACGTTTGAAGATTGGTGACCCAGACTATGCATCTCACTGTATACTTCGATGCACATGTGACATAAAATTAACCATTAATCTGTAAACAGTGTTCACTGAAACTCATAAGATCTGCTTTGGGTAACAATAATCCAATCTTTCCCTATTAATTGCACCCCCCCCCCCAGTGATCTTTCGGTTGGCTCTGGCACCCCAGCAGCTCCTGCACATTGAAGAGCAGTCATCTCTTCACACCCTTTATTTAATTTGCGTGGGACGTTGGCATTGGTGATGGTGAGCAGCACTCATAAACAGCTTCAATCCTTTTGGTGAAAGGTACTCCAAAAGTCCCAGTTCTGATGTCTCAACCAAAGACGTCAACTGTTTATTCATTTCTATAGTTGTTGCCTGATTTGTTGAGTTCCTCCTGCATTCTGTATGTGTGACTTGGAGGAGACCTGCTCTAGAGGTATTCCTTATTAATCATCGTATTATTGCAAGTCCTGGTCCAGACTGACAGACTGACAGACAGAAGCCATGGAAGGTACTCCTTTTAGAACAGAACATGGGTCTTCACTTGATGAAAAGGAATCACCGTACTGTGTAGTGGAAGATAATGAGCTGCAAGTAACAATATATTTCACCATTGTTTTAGGTGAAGAGGATCTAGATGCTTCTCCAGGACATTGTTCAAAGACACTGGATGCCCTTTCCCCTGTTACCTGCTCTTCAGGTATTGACCATCTGAAAGAACTCAAGAATCATGTCTCACACTTTGGATCGAGCGCGCATCTCATTCCAGGTTTGTAAATCTCGTTGTTGAATGTGATCTGTACTTGGACAGCGCCATGTTAAAACAAAGAGACTGATGTTCTTATCACTTACCTCTTAGTTGTTGTGACTGCAAGATTTAGTGCCTCAAGTTTAGTGTAGCCACTGCAGGCACTACTGATATAGCTTTTAAATTTCAAACCTATTTCTTTATCTCAGGTTTTGGTTACCGACAGTACTGTGCAAAAGTTGTAGGCACATATATATAGCAAGGATGCCTAAGACTTTTGTATGGTACTGTAGTATCTTTATGTCTTGCACTGTATTGCTGCAAAAAAAAAACAAATTTCATGACATGTGTATGATGAATAACCTGATTCTGATATGAGTCTCTGTTGTGGACTGAGATTGTGAAGGGGGCAGGGAGAAGGAAATCATCCTCAAAAGATTCA
This sequence comes from Hypanus sabinus, assembly GCF_030144855.1. Taxonomy (NCBI): domain Eukaryota; kingdom Metazoa; phylum Chordata; class Chondrichthyes; order Myliobatiformes; family Dasyatidae; genus Hypanus; species Hypanus sabinus. The sequence continues at coordinate 20,986,314 of NC_082714.1, forward strand.
ATCAAGCTTGTAAGGCGTGACCTGCCTTTGACAAAGCCATGCTGACTATTCCTAATCATATTATACCTCTCCAAATCTTCATAAATCCTGCCTCTCAGGATCTTCTCCATCAACTTACCAACCACTGAAGTAAGACTCACTGGCCTTTAATTTTCTGAGCTATCTCTACTCCTTTTCTTCAATAAGTGAACAACATCTGCAACCCTCCAATCCTCTGGAACCTCTCCCGCCCCTATTGATGATGCAAAGATTATTGCCAGAGGCTCATCAATCTCTTCCCTCGCCTGCCACAGTAGCCTGGGGTACATCTCATCCAGTCCCGGAGAGTTATCCAACTTGATGATTTCCAAAAGCTCCAGCACACCCTCTTTCTTAATGCCTATATGCTCAAGCTTTTCAGTCTGCTGTAGGTCACCTCCACAATCGCCAAAGTCCTTTTCCATAGTGAATACTGAAGCAAAGTATTCATTAAGTACCTCCGCTACCACCTCCAGTTTTCCACTGTCACACTTGATTGGTCCTATTCTTTCATGTCTTATCCTCTTGCTCTTCACTACCTGTAGAATGCCTTGGGGTTTTCTTTAATCCTGCTCGCCAAGGTCTTCTCATGGCCCCTTCTGACTCTCCTAATTTCATTCTTCAGCTCCTTCCTGCTAGCCTTATAACCTTCTAGATCTCTAGTTTTTTGAACCTTTTGCAAGCCTTTCTTCTTGACTACATTTTCAACAACTTTTGTACACCATGGTTCCTGTACCCTACCATCCTTTCCCTATCTCATTAGAACGTACTTAGCAGAACGCTACGCAAATGTCCCCTGAACATTTCCCATATTTCTGCCGTACATTTCCCAGAGAACATCTGTTCCCAATTTATGCTTCCAAGTTCCTGCCTGATAGTTTCATATTTTCCATAACTCCAATTAAATGTTTTCCTAACTAATCTGTTCCTATCATTCTCCAATGCTATGGTAAAGGAGATAGAATTGTGATCACTATCTCCAAAATGCTCTCCCACTGAGAGATCTGACTAAAGTCGTAACTGCCCTAGTTATATACCAAAGACTTTTGAACAGCACAGTCTATGAATATCTCTAATGTAAAGATACCCCTCTTGTGAAACACTTTAGGACTTATCAGTACATTAAGGGTACTATTCACTGCAAGTTCTTAATTGATTGGGTAATTAGATTCCTGATGAAGGGTCTTGGCTGGAAATGTCAATGTTTTATTCCTCTCCATAGATACTGTTTAACATCCTGATTTCCTCCAGCATCTTGTGTGTGTTCATCAGATTCACAGTTGTGATCACTGCGCAATGAGACCTTAATTTTAATGTGCTTTTCACTTTCCCATAGACCTGACAAATTTTCTAATAAAGGGTATTTGATCTGAAATGTTGACTTGATTTCTGCTTTATTTGTGCTGCCGGATCATGGAGTATTTTAACACATTGCTTCAGACTTCCAGCATCTGCAGTTTTTTCATTCACATTGACAATTTAATTTGCTCACCTATTGGCCAATGTTAAAAAAGCGCCGGCTGAGATAATGCAGTTCTCCATTCTGTAAGAGCAGCACGTGGTCTATGGGGATTTTAAAGAGGTGATATTTCACTGGCTCTGGCCAGTGGTTTCAAAGGGAACCATCAAAGTTCAGCTTCTCGCAGGCAGCTAGGCTCCAAACTTAGCCCTGATTGAAAGATACAATCATGGGATTCCACACAGGGCTGGGACTCTCCAGAAGGCTGGGTGGGGAATCTGCCTCTCCCCTTCTGCCCAACTCCCATTCTTACTGCTATGGTGCAAAGTTAGTGAATCCATTCTTTGGAATGGATATTCCTGGGTTAGAAATTTGGAGTAAAATCTAAATTCTATATCATGAAGTCCTGAAGTGTAGTTTAATTTTTTTAATGCCTAAATGAATGACATACAAAACATAGCTTTTGGCAGGAGACAAAGCCCATTGGTGCCTTCTGTTCAGGGCTATTAGGATGTTTCAATAACTGGCCCTCAGTTTCTGAGGATTTGCCACAACTTGGCTCTTACTACAACACAAAATACTGGAGGAACTCAGCAGGCCAGTCAGCATCTATGGACACAAGTAAACAGTCAACATTTCAGGCCTAGACCTTTATCTTTTTTCAGGAATCAATTTTCCAGCTCTTTACTTCATCCTGTCCCCCCTCCCAATTTCATCTATTTCCTGCCACCTTCTGCTTCTTCCTCCCCTCTCCCCACCTTAGTCTGACTCCTTCCCCCTCCTTCCAGTCCTGATGAAGGGTCTCAGCCTTCTCTTTTCTATCGATGCTGCCTGACCTGCTGAGATCCTCCAGCATTTTGTGTGCATTGCTCAGACTGCCAGCGACTGCAGAATCTCTTGCGTTTGTGTTGGCTCTCGCTACAACAGGGCCGCGTGGTGACACAGTGGTTAGCATAACAGAGTCGCCTTACAGCACCTGCGATCACCGATCGTGGTTTGATTCCCGCTACTGTCTGTGAGGAGTTCGTATTTTCTCCCATGATTGTGTGAGTTTCCTCTGAATGCTCCAGTCTCCTCCCACGTTCCAAAGATGTACGGTTAGACTAGTGAACTGTGGGGGTGCTATGTTGATGCCACAAGTGGGGTGACGCTTGCAGGCTGCCACCAGCACAATCATTGTTGATTTGATTTGACGCAAACAATGCATTTCACTGTATATTTCGATGTTTTAATATACATGTGACAACTAAAGTCAATCTTTAAAAATCTTTTTATAAGTTTTAATCCCAGGTTGGAACATTATCCCTGCCAGGTAATGCTGGTGACCCTGGGCTGAGAATGGGGACAGAATTATTGATCTAGCTCAAATTGCTCTAGCTTAAAGTTGTTCTAATAGAACAGATTGCAAAAAAGCCAGGTTATAATCTTTGCATTTTTATATTTCAGTGAACAAAGATGACTCTGCCACTAAGGGAACAGTCGTTTCTCCTCCTGCAGGTTTTCAGCTTCTGTCGTCAAGCACGGTTCCACAGCACGTCATCAACGTACCCATTAATGGAATCATCTGCTTTTTAGGTCTGTATATCAGTCAGCTTTTGCTACCTTTGTAGCTTAAATGGAATCAGCCTTCATTTTCTGTGATGTTCAGAAGACCTCAGTTACTTTCAGATCACCATAGTCTGGGACGTGCCTCTTGACGAATGTGATGATTAACTGATGCTGCCCTCGATTGTGGCCTCTTTGGGGCTTGGCTATTGCTTACACTTTGGGTAATGGGGGGCTCATGCTTCTGCTGAGGCAGGAGGGGAGAGGGGAAAGGTTTGCTGCCTCGCTGCTGCTTCTGTGTGAGGCCAGGAGGGCGGACTAACATTTTTCTGTCACTCATTCTCTGGAGTTATTTTTCTTCTGTTTTGTGGATGTCTGTGAAGAGTAAGAATTTCAGGTTGTATACTGTATACATTCTCTGATATTACATTGAACCATTGAACCATGACATAATTTAAAGAAGCCTTCTAACCAAGTGTGGTAAAATAGGTTTCTCTCCCTGCAGATGCTGTCTGACACAGCAAGTAGGGCAGTAACTGCAGGCAGAGGAAGAGAGTTTATGGTCCCCCTAACACCTCCTAGCTTCTTACTTCATCTCCTCTCCCCCACCTTCCTCCTCACCTGTCACCTGTCAGCTTGTAAAACTAACCCCACCCCCACCCTCTTATTCTGGCTTCTTCCCCCTTCATCTCCAGTGCTGATGGAGGGTCTCAGCTGTTTGTTCCTCTCTGCAGATGCTGGCTAACTAACAGTTCCTCCAGCACTTTGTGTGTGGTCTTCAAGATTTTCGGCATCCGCAGAATCTCTTGCCTTTATGTTTCAGGACAATGATTCTTCACCAAGGGAAAAAAATTAAATAAATAGAAATGATTTGAATATCAAGCAACACATATGAAAGGTGACTTGATAGAGGTGTATAAGATGTTTGAGTTGGCGCATGGCCCAGTGGATAAGGCATCGGTCTAGTGATCTGAAGGTCACTGGTTCGAGCCTCAGCTGAGGCAGCGTGTTGGGTCCTTGAGCAAGGCACTTAACAACACATTACTGTGCGATGACACCGGTGCCAAACTGCTTGGGTCCTAGTGCCCTTCCCTTGGACAACATTGGTGGCGTGGAGAGGGGAAGGCCTGCAGCTTGGGCAACTGCCGGTCTCCCATACAACCCTGCCCAGGCCTGTGCCCTGGAAACCTTCCAAGGTGCAAATCCATGGTCTCTCGAGACTAACGGATGCCGATATAAGATGTTTTGACAGAGTGGATAGTCAGCACTTTTTTTTAGCCAGCACAGGGCAGAAATGGCTAATACAAGACAGCATAAGTTTAAGGTGATTGGACGAAGGTGTGGGGGGGGGGGGATGGCAAAAATAGTTTTTGTTACACAGAGAATTGTGGGTGTATGGAATGCACTGCCAGGGGATGGTGGTAGTGGCAGATACATTAAGGATATTTAAGAGTCATTTAGATGGGCATGTGGATGAAAGACAATGGAGAGCTATGTGGAAGGGGAATGTTAGAATGATCCTGGAGTAGATTGAAAGGTTGGCCCACCTTTGGGGGCTGATGGGCCTGTGTGGTGCTGTTCCAAGTTCAATATTCATATGCGAACAAATAATTAAAAACTCATCAGGAAGTGAGATAAAATAAAATAAATCATGCACTTATTTGCACTTGACTTCTTCCACAGGGTTGACTATGGAGCTGAGGGATATAATGTATCTTCCCTTTCTGGTAAATCAGTGCTGGGCTCAAGGACGAGTCCATCATCGGAATGGAAGGTCTAGTGTCCTGGGATTGAACTTCCACTACACGTAGAAGTCCGAGATGATTTTAGCTCACTACAGCTGGCAGTTGCTTAATAGGCTTAGTCATTAATCTGTTCAATCTACCTCAACAAAGCAGAGGTTGCTGAAAATACTCACTGAGTTAGGCAGCATCTGTGGAGGGGGAACCAGGATCAAAGATCCTTCATAAAACCAGAATCCTTGGCTGGGTTGAGTTCGTCTCCAATCTTGGCAACTCATTTGCAAATGTTTCATCACCACACAAGGGGACGTCATTGGCGTGCTGTTAATTTGTGTTGTGTTCTTTGAATGCTTGACCTTTATATACATCGATCAGTTGATTGGTTGGCATTTTGGAAACTCAGTTGTGATGTAGGGAGGTGGTCTGGTCAATGATTGGTTGTGTGGTGAACTTTGTGTGTTGTGGTCTGGAGTTTCGCCCACATCGGCTCATAAATAAGATCAAGGTCTACAGCACACTGATGATGTCTCCTCATATAGGGGCAAAATGTTTGCAACTGAATCACCAAGTTTGTAGAACAACTCAACCCAACCATCATCCACCCGAGCTACATATTTTCAAAGGTATTTCCACCAGCATCTTTCATTATTTTGGCACATCTACCATAATTTGCTTCTGTATGTAACATCATCTGTGAGGAATTCTGGACAGTAACACTCACTCAAAACCCATTCAGCACAGGTTTTAAAAAGCTGACCACATTAAGCATCCATTGCTAAATTAACAGAGGGTCGTAATAAGAAATGTGAGATGATGAAAAATGCAGTGAATGTAGTTAATTTTTCAGGAACCATTTATTAGATCACAGCACGTGGCAAAGCAGGAAGGTGGCATGGGTATAGAGGTCTGATCGCAGAGCAGCATGCAAGGATCTAGGCTGGAAAAGAAGACAATGCAGTTGGACAGGTGTCAGGGGCACTCCCTTTAGCTGTACATGAATGACCTGAAATTAGAAATTGTGGGGAGAGCCGTGGAGCTTGTGGCTGATGACGAATTGCAGGCTCGGGAATGTGCCACAGAGCAATGTGGAAAGTGAACATTTGCGTAAGGATACTGACTGTCAGCAGGGTCAAGCAAACGTAGACGAGAAGATGAGGGAGATTGCTGAGATAAGAACGCAAACTTAGGAAGATAAAAGATATTGAAGGAAGTTTTTTAAGAAAGGCTAGCTTTATTTACATCAAGACATTCAGTGAAATGTGTCGTTTGCATCACCGGCACGCAGTCCGAGGTTGTGCTGGCGGTGACGAGCAAGTGTTGGCACGTTTCTGCTGCCATCGCAGAATGCCCGCAGCTTACTAACCCATACGTGTTTGGAATGTGGGAGGAAACCTGAGCAACTCGAGGAAACATACGTGGTTGTGGGGAGAACATACAAACTCCTTACAGACATTGGGAGGGAACTGAACCCCGGTCAGTGGTACTGAAAAACATTGTGCTATTATGGGACGGATTTCAGGAAGATCTTACGCACCAGACGGCATTTTGGTTGGCACGGGTGAGCTGTGCCTCCAAGTTCCTGTTCTTGTTTGACTCGATGACGATGGCTATGTTGTTGACCTCACTCCCAGACAACATTCACTTGGTTTTAGGGAAGTAGTCTGTCATTCAGTGAATAACATTAAAGGGAAGTCAGGAGATAAAACAACAGAGTTACTCTGCAAAGTGGGTTGTTCCCATTTCATACTAGACTAGCATTATCTGTGCCACTAAAGCAGGCTACCTATAATACGTACTGTCAGCGGGTAGATTCTGCGGGTGCTGGAAACTCAGAGCAACACACACAAAATGCTGGAGGAACTCGGCAAGCAAGGCAGCATCTATGGAGAGGAATAAACAGTTGACATTTCAGGCTGAGGCCCTTCATAAGGACTGGAAAGGAAGGGGAGAAGAGCCAGAATTAGAAGGGAGGAGAAAGAGTTCAAGCTGGCAGCTGCTAAGTGAGGGGAAGATTGGGAGGGAATGAATTAAGAAGCTGAAAAGTGATGGGTTGAAAATGCAAAGGGCTGAAGAAGAAGGAATGTAATGGGAGAGGACAGTAGAGCATGGAAGAAGGAGAAGATTGAGGGGAACCAGAGGGAGGTGATGGGCTGGTGAGGAGAAGGGAAGGGGTAAGAGGGTGACCAGAATAGGGAATAGCAAAAGGGAGGGGGAGAAATTACCAGAAGTTTGAGAATTGATATTTATGCCCACAGGTTGGAGGCTATCCAAGTGGAATATGAGATGTTTCTCCTCTAACATGTTTGGTCTCATTGTGGCAGTAGAGGAGGATAATTCCAACATGTTGGAATGGGTTTGGGAAGTCTTTTGCCATGCTATATGCCTGTAACGTATTATTTTACTTTAACTGGAGGTAGTTTTGGTGGACTTTTGCATTTTAACTGCCAGATTGGTGATGTGGTGCAATGAATTACCCCGATCTCCCTTTTGGAACAATGATGTTGTTCTGTGTGTCAACAGGGCAGGTCATGCTGTCAAACCGTTCCATCATTACTCTGCTGATGCTACAGCAGAGCCATCTAGTGGCCTTGCAGAGAACTGCCTTTACTATCTCTCTTGCATGGATACTTCCCTGAATTCCCTGAATACTTTGGCAAATTGGGATAGCCAACGCAAAGTTTTTTTTTAATTAATCAAGAAGCCTTTCAATGTTTTCTCTATATACAGTGAATTGTTTGCATGAAGGACCATTTTATAAGATTAGCTTGTTTGTTTTATTTTTCCAGTTCTAAATGAAAATTCGCAAAATCTTGAAATAGCAACCCTGCTACAAACAACGCCTGACCATTCCCAGCGTGAGTCACTTTCTGTCATTATTCAAGAAGCAGCACGTTTAAATGGAAGTAAGCAAAAGGGCTAATCATGGCCCTTATGGTTGACCGTCACAATTCAGTTTCACCTTAGCGATATTAAGATTCGATTTTGCCATGTTTTAACAGTGATTGATCTTGTGTTACGCAGAAACTAATGGTAGTTTTGGTTGTGAATTGGCCCAGATTTTAGCTAGATCTACCACCAAATTAATAGCAGATAATCATTCTTACAAAAATTATGATGCATATATCATCACTATCCAGTACTGACTGTAGTATATCACAGTATATTTTATAGTCTTACAAAGGTAATGTTGCTTTGTCCGCTGAGCTTGGCAATTTGCTTGTGGACGTTACATCACCAGTTGAGTGATATCCTCAGTGCGCAGTTGTTGGTGTTTCTCTCTGGGAGTACTCACGTTTATGTAGCCCCATTCTTTCCCCCCCCCCCCCCCCAGTTCACTTGCCTCAGTCCTGATTGGCTACCCCATCAGTTGACCTTTGAATTCTATTGGCTCACGTTTCTTTGGCTTAGGGGTTCGCAGACAGCATCTAAGATAATATATTATTAATATGAGTATTGTACATTAATACACAAGTACAATGTATAAAGGAGATTAAAAAATAAGCATCAATAAGAAATTAATTTTATTTGTTTCTTTTGCATTGCCTGAATTTCCTTTTGTTTAAAATTACAACAGAACATAGAGTCCAGAAACTAGATATGCAATCAAGAGGGAGTCTCAGCCTCATGACCTAACCTCTAAAAAGGCTTAATTGTCAGCTAGCTCCTTGTGATAGCACGTTGCTGAGTAGGTTGGCGTTAATGAGTTTCTGTCTTTTGAGAATGGGATTGATAGTTCTGCTAGACCCCGGGTATAATGACCCTCTGAGAGTGAGTGAGCCAAGAGCACATTGCTTCAAGGTTTTCTTTTCATTTGAAAAAGTAACTTCACTCATAGAAAATATGTACAGGAAATATGAATAAAAACTGTGCCACTTTCTTTAAGTTATTTGCATGCAAGCTGGTGACTGCTTGGCCACTGCATCATGATGCCAGTGTGTTGCACCACCTTAAACCAGGTACTGGTTGAGACCCAATGTCAGGGGAATCTATCACCTGTGTGCTTTTTCAATTTAGTTGATTGCTGTTGCTTTCATTGACGCTTCTGAAATCCGATTCCCCTAAAAGCTAATGACATGCTCAGTCTATCAGTTTAAGCATTCCACCCAAACTAACAAGCCAAGTTAGTTAAACTGGAATTTCTTATCTCCACGTGTTTTGTCTGACAGGTGGTTCCGTGAATGTTTCAGTGATACCAGGAAATGCTTCGCCTGTTATTTCCAACGCTGCCTCTCCTGCCAGTTCTGTCGGCAGCCCTACTACCCCAGGGGCCTGCAGTCCTCAATCTGCCGACTATCATTGGTTGCAGGAGACCACGATGAGCGCGCAACCTGTGGACGTTCCAATGACCCCGCTCTCTGTAGGCAGTGTGGGACCAGGTATGTGGAATGACTTGAGATGCAAGGCGCTGGAGATATTCAACATGTCGGGCTGCATCTATGGAGAAAGAAACAAGGGTAGCATTTCAAGTCAATAACCTTTCAGCATTAACTTGAAACTAAAGGGGTTTGGAGTCGTGGTAGGGTTGAGGGGAGGTAGTATGCGTATGGAGGAACAGGGAGGTTGGAAGGGATAAGTGATGGTGGTGCTTGACTGACTGAGCTTGTGATCAGTCTGGAGCAGATGTCAACTGAAGGAGATGAACAAAGCCAGAGAAATAAAGAGAAGAAAAGCAGTAAAAGTTAAGTTTAGAGGAAATTAAACACTGCAGATGCTAAAAATCTGAAATGAGAACAGAGAATGCTGAATACTCGTTTTTGAAAAGGAGGCTGTAGTACTCTCTGACTCTTTTAAAAAAGAGTACTACGGCCTGGAAACAAGGCCTTCAGCCCGTCTAAACCAAGCCAACCTAATCTTCGCTCTAGTCCCACTTAACTACACCTAGACCATATCGCTCCAAACCTCCCCCCATCTATTTACCTAACCAAACTAATCTTAGATGTTACAATTGAACCAGCATCCACCACTTCCGCCAGCTATTCATTCCACACTCTCACCACCCTCTGAGAGAAGAAGTTTCTCCTCAGATTCCCCTTAAACATTTCACTTTTCACCCTAAACCCTCTCACAATCTGAGGGGAAAAGCCCGCATGCTTTCACCCTACCTCTATACCTCTATGCCTAACATATACCTCTGTAAGATCTCCTTTCATTCTTCTACGCACCGGGGAATAAAGTCCTAGCCTATTCAACCTGTCCCTATAACTCAGGTGCTCAGGTCCTGACACATCTTTGTAAATTTCCTTTGTCCTCTCTCAAGCTTATTGATACCTTTGATGTAGATAGGTGACCAGATCTGCACACAATACTCTAGATTTAGCCTCACCAGCATCTTGCGCAACTTCAACATAACATCCCAACTCCTGTACTCAATGCCCTGATTTATGAAGGGCGGTGAACCAAAAGGGGTGCCAGGGTGGAAATACGTCTCCATCAAAGGAGGTGTAAGGCGCTTCTTCCCTCCACTAGCATGCAGGTCACATGTCGGTAAGGTGTGGCACCTGATTAGCTCCCCACCCCCCCCCCCCCGCCCGCCGACCGACCGATCAGGGTCACATGAAGCCATGGTAGCAGGTGGTGGATGGTCCATATCTCAAGTATGGAGATTCGTGCGGCCAGATTTGGGAACAGCTTCTTACCAACTGTGATAAGACTGCTGAACAGATCCTGACCCGGATCTGGGCCGTACCTTCCAAATATCCCGGACCCGACTTACCCTACCTTACTTTCCCTTTTCTATTTTCTAATTATGTTATAATTTAAATTTTTATTATATTTAATTCGATTTGTACTTCAGGGAGCGCGAAGCGCGGAATCAAATATCGCTGTGATGATTGTACGCTCTAGTATCAATTGTTTGGTGACAATAAAGTCCAGGTTTTGTGATACTGACATCAGGCAGATAATCCCTAAAGAGTATTGATAATGGCCGGGGTCACCTGCCTTTTAAAGGCACTGCCCAGAAGAAGCCAATGGCAAACCACTTCTGTAGAAAAATTTGCCAAGGACAATCACAGTCATGAAAAGGCCATGGTTGCTCATGTCATGTGACACGGAACATAACGAATGACTGATCTCTAAATAAATAAAGTAATTCCTACACAAGTCCCATTTTGTTACTCTCCACCCATTCCCATTGATTTCCACAGATTCTGCCATTTATCACCACAGTAGTGACAATTAACATACAACCCGCGTGTCTTTGGAGGAAAGTCGAGCACCCGGAGGAAATGTTCACAGGCAGAATGTGTAAAATCCATCCAAGCAATACCAGAGGTCAGACTTGAGCCACATATCTGGCGTTGTGAGGTAGCAACTCAACCTGCTTCCCAGTTCTGCTTCAATAGGTTAGAAGACTTGCACTGAGTGGCCACTTTATTAGGTACACCTGCACACCTGCTTGTTAATGCAAATATCTAATCAGACAATCACATGGCAGCAACTGTGAATCTCCTGGAATTTTCACACACAACAGTCTTGAAAGTTTACAGAGAATGGTACAAAAAACTCACCAATAAACAGCAGTTCTGTGAGCCTTGTTAATGAGAGAGGTCAGAGGTGAATGGCCAGACTGGCTCAAGCTGACAGGAAGGCGACATATAGCTACGAATTACAACAGTGGTGTGCAGAAGAGCATTTCTGAATGCACAACACGCCAAAAATTGAAGAGGATGGGCTACAGTGGCAGAGGACGGTGGACATGCACTAAAAGTCACTTAGTCAGGTACAGAAGGTACCTAGTAAAGTGGTGTATGAGTTAATTGTCGGCAATTAGCACAGCACCACAGAAGACCTCAGTGGAATTGCCCACATCCTGGTCTTGGGAAAAATGAAACATTAATCCAAAGGGATCTCTTGGTTAAGACCATTAGATATAGGAGCAGAATTCGGCCATTTGGCCCATTGAGTCTGCTCTGCCATTTCATCATGGCTTCCCTCTCAACCTCATTTCTCAAACATTGCAATATCGGGTAGCCAATCTGCACGCTGAGAGGCTGTATGATTCTATAATTAGGGAATGGTAAGGTTGTTATTCTGAAATTGACTGATGAAACATAAGGGCACCGAGAGCTCTTCTAAATCTGATCCCTGTCACTGTTGCTGCATTATGCCAACCACTACGCTACTGTACTGCCTCTGATGGTTCCCTTTGGAACCACTGGCCATAGCCAGTGCAATTTGTCCCATTTCGATTATTGTTCTGCTCACCCCCGACCGCCAGCTCCTTAACACCCCATGTGCTACTCTCTAGCCAACTCATCAATGATCTCCCTCAACAGACCATGGCACCACTTCACCCTGCTACTCCATTGCAGACAGGAGAGCCAAGGATAAGTAAGGAATCTGAAAGGGAAATCATCCCTCCCTTGTAAAAAGATGAACCAGAGAACTCTTTTTTTTTTCTGCTTACTTTGTTTATTTGGTGTCGCTTGTCTTTTGCTAAGAGCTGATGGAGATCTACTTACAGACAGGGACAGGATTGTACCCAGCTCGCTGGACTGTAATAACTGCAATGCTACCTTGCAGCCTGGATGGTAACATTCTCTTCTTGTTTCGGCAGAAGGTGTAGAAGACTGTGTAACAATGGTGAAAGAATATCTGAAGGACATGACCCAACACTCTTACATTTGCCATGAGCACGACGAGATGCTTCTTGAAGATATTTACGTGGATGTCTCAATGGTGGAGGTTCAAGCTGAAACCAAGTCTGGAAGGAATTCCACAAAGTGCTTGGACAAGGAGTGCAGGATCTATGACATTGCAGAACGAGAAAGAAGAGCCGTGAACATGGGCAATCTCTTCCACATCTCAGGGAAAAAGCAGAAAGAAACGAAAGTAATTGCACTGTTGGGAAGAGCAGGGATTGGCAAAAGCGTGATTGTCCAAAGGATCTGCCACAACTGGGTAAATGGCAGCTTCCAGCAGTTCTCATTTGTTTTCTGGTTTAAGTGCAGGACACTCAACTTCACAAAGCAGTACACGTTAAAGGATTTACTCTTCCAGCCATTCCTTCCTTCGCCGAAGAACAGGGATGAAGTCTTTCAGTACCTGTGTCAAAACCCACACAAGGTTCTGCTTGTTTTTGATGACTTTGAAGATCTCCAGCATCCCGACGGCCTACTGCAGCTCACAGCCTGCAGCTCAGCTGAGAAGCCATGCAGTGTCAAGCAGCTGCTGGCAGGCATTCTGCAGAAGAAGCTGCTCACGGGGAGCACGGTGCTCGTCACGGCGAGGCCCAAAGAGACCTTTAACCAATACCTCGGCAAGGTGGACAAGATTGTTGAAGTGCTGGGTTTCAGCCCGGCTCACGTGCAGGAGTTCCTGCACAAGTACTTCGAAGACCGTCTTGTAGTTGGAGAAGTGGTTTCGTGTCTTCAGCAGCAGCCGTACATGCTCAGTTTATGCCACATTCCTTTATTATGCAGGTTTATCTGTTTTGTTCTCAAGTGTCAGTACCGGCATGGAGAGGCTCGCTTAGCACTGCCACCAACCCTCACGGACTTATTCCTGAACATTCTCCAGATCCTCCTGTGCTCTGGAGCTCCTGCCTTTCCGCAGAACCAATACGTAATGGCCACACAGAAGCACAGCCTGCTGGAGGTAAGCAGGCGCGCCTTCGCGGGAGTGCAGCGCCACGAATGTGTGTGCACGGAGTCGAGCAGGTCCACAGAAATGTCAAACTTCGCTCTGAACCATGGACTTCTGAGACCTTTCTTAAAGACTGGTGAAGTTAAAGAACAGGAGTGTGGGAAAACCTTTTCCCATTCCTCCCTACAGAACTTCCTGGGAGCTCTGCACTTACTGTTTTCAGAAGAAATCAGATGTAAAGGCCTTACTAAGATTATTCTGCTACAGCAGAAGAGAAGGAAATCTCAGGCAGACTGGTTGGACATTGTCCGAAGGTTTCTGACTGGACTAGCGTACAGGGAAGGAAATACCTTTCTGAACTGTCTCTCTGGTTGTTCAAAGGCAAACATTAAGAGCAAAAAACAAAAGTGTTTGTGGAAATACTTCTCTGAACTCGAGGTGAACTCACTCAGCGCCAGTAAGCTACTGGAGCTCTGTCACTGCGTTTATGAAGCACAGAGTGTGGAACTCACCGCACAAGTGGCGGCTAAACTGAGTGAAACATTGTCCTTCAGAGGTATGCGACTGACCCCTTCTGACATATTGGTATTGGTGTACGTCATGCAGAGAGCTCCGAGTAACTTCGCCGTTGACTTAAGGGATACGAGCATCGACCTGCAAGGGATCAAGCAGTTCATCGAATCGAAGAATGTGACCTCCTTCAGGTAGGTGAACAGAGTTCCCAAGTGCAAGTTGAATTTGGTCTGGTTTGAACTTCACAAAGTTCTGAAGGAACTCAGCAGCTCTGGTGGCATCAATGGAGAGAAATAAACTGGCAAAGTTTTGGGCTGAGACTCTTCATTGAGAATCAAAAGGGAGAAGGAAGAAGCCAGAATAAAAAGGGTGGGACAGAGGGAGGGGAAGGAATACAAGCTGGCAGGTGATAGGTGAAACCAACTGAGGGGTAAGGTGGGAACGTGTGGTGGATGAATTCTGGTTCCCCTTTATCCTCATCCATCTCTTCACCTGCCCAATACCTCCCTCTGGTGACCCTTCCCCTTCCTTTACTCCATGGTCCACTCTCCTCTCCTATCAGATTGCTTCTTCTTTTGCCCCTTGCCTCTTCCACCTATCATCTCCTAGCTTCTTACTTCAATCCCCTTTCCCCACCCATCCATCTTCCCCCTCACCTGGTTACACCTATCCCCTGCCATCTTGTACTTCTTCCCATCTCCCCACCTTCTTAATATAATTTCCTCCCCTTTCCTCTCCAGTCCTGATGAAGGGCCTGGACCTGAAACGTCGACTGCTTATCCCCCTCCATAGATGCTCCCTGACCTGCTGGGCTCCTCCAGCATTTCGTGTGCGCTGCTCAACTTTTCCAGCATCTGCAGGATCTCCTGTGTTTTTGGTTTGAACTTTGCTAAACTTCATCACTCATTGAGATCATCTTCCCATCAATTCAACTTTCCATTTTTAAAACCAGCTTCAAGCCTGTACCGAGTGAGAGTTCACCCCTTCCGTAGTTTATCTTTCATCTCATTACAATTTTCACTGTTTCTGAGAGAGAAACGGAGTTAACGTCTCAGGTTGATGATCTTTAGCTAGGTTGTTGACCAGAAAGTCCATTTCTCTGCCATTTTTCTCTGAATCCCCGTAACCCGTCGTATCTCTGATTTACCAGATTATTGCCATAATGAGTTAATGAAACCTTCCTCTCCTGCCTTATTCTTTAACAGAGCCAACTGTTAAAGGAGATCCTGGTTTGCATGATTGAATTTTTAAATAACATTTTCTGGTGCCCTTTCATGAGTTGGTTTCCCTTCGCAGGGTGTCGATATGCGACGCGGTAAAACTCTGGGAGCACTTGGAACAAATGGAATTACACGAGCTGCTGCACCTGTCCCTTGTCAAGTTCTCTGTCAATCCTTTTGAAGTTAAGAGTTTGAAAGATATTGACGACCTTGATTTACTGGTACGGATTCACAAGGAAAGGAGATTCCTGTCAAGGTGTGTTGATGCCTCTCTCACTTAGCTTCTATCTGTAGATATGTGTTCAGCTCCTCTCCACAGCACCCCATCATAAGGTAATATAATGACTGCCGTCTTTAATCTACAAATTATTTGTACAATAGAATGAACTTGAAGGGTTGTATGGTCTTCATATATCCCATTCATACTTGGAAGGTAGTCCCATCCAGCCATTCTTTATGTGTAATATTACTGAATAACTATTTACTGGATGGAGTGAAGATATGTCTCTACAAAAGGAGGTGTAAGGCCCTCCTCCCCTCTGCTATCCTGCAGGTCCCCCTTGGGCAAGGTGTAGCACCTGCTTAACCCTTGATCAGGGTCACGTGAAGCCATGGGAGCAGGTGGTAGATGGTCATATGAGCAGTTGGTGCATATCATGAATCCTGGTTATACAAACACTGACGCCAGGCAGACATCCTCAGAAGAGTATTGATAATGGCTGGGGTCACCCGTCCTGTAAAACCACTGCCCAGAAGAAGGGCAAACCACTTCTGTAGAAAAACCTGCCAAGAACAATTGTGGTCATGAGACCACGATCGCCCATATCAAATGACACGGCACATAATGATGATGCAGACTCGCTGGATCTACAATACTTGACTACTTGTTTTAGAAGTTTGTGGACAAACTTTCAGCAATGTTTTCTGGTGAAGAAATTGGGCGAATGCTAGTTGAAAAGGGTATCACTATGTAATAAAAGAAAGGCATCGTACTTCATCTTTTCTTCTAACTTTCACCTGAAACAGTGCCCTGAGAACATCCAGAGATGAACTCCAAGGATTACCTGCAGTGAGGAGCCTACAAGTGCTGGAATTTGCGTAAGTGATGATCTGTAATCTCCAGCCTTTTTCAATTTGTGAATGCATAGCCTCCTCAGAATCAAGTTGTGGGCAAACTTATGAGGGCTTAGTGACAATTTCAGGGAACTCTTTGGTTACCCATATTACTGATTATGCCTTGAACTTTCCTGTGACTCATAGACATCCCTGAAAGCTGAAGGGAAACCTTTGAAGGAGAAAGACCAAAGAAGAATCAGAAGGATTCTTTGCAAAAATCCCTCGCTCCTCTAATAGTCAAATCTGTATGCTAATTAGAAGTAGAACCAATTAAAGTGATTTAAAAAAATTTTATAATGTTAAATGTATATATGAAGGTGTTGTAGCGGGCTATAGGGTGGATGCTCTTCATGGATCTACACTTCCTCTTAGAACAAAGAACAATACAGCACAGTATGGCCATTCGGCCCACAATGTTGTGCCAACCCTTAAACCCTGCCTTCCATATAACCCTCCACCTTAAATTCCTCTGTATATCTGCCTAGTAGTATAGATTGTGAAATCCAGAATTAGACTCAATAAAATGGTTACGGTGTAAACAGATGTAGTGCATTTTCTTTCCTATAGACTTAGTGTTGTACAGCATAGAAGCAGGTTCTTCGGCTCAACTGGTCCATGCTAGCAGAGGTGCACATCCAAGTTTGCTCCATTTACACACATTCAGCCTATATCCTTCCAAAGCTGGGGGTCCATGGTACATGTCCACAGTCCCTTATCCGAAGTTCTGAATTCAGCTGGCCCCGAGGATTTCGGAAGAGGGATTGTGGACCTTTATACAGAAGGTTGGCAATCCCTGTTCTAACGTATCTTTCCTACCCACATAAATTTCCAACTGCCTTTTAGAAGTTGTTATAATAACTACATCAACCACTTCTGTTTGTATTCCTTGCCTATGTATAGGAAAAGAAAACTCTGAAGCTTTTTGTAACTGTTTTCTCAACTTGTCTGGCTCCCATCAACGACAATTAATTATTCAATCCTTTAACTTCCTTAGTACAATTAAGTTACATGATTCACTAACTGATGGATGGTTAACAATGAAACACAATCGGATTTAATCTTACAGCCTCGGCCCTGTAAATGGACCTCAGGGATTTCAGAAACTAACAAAGATTCTACCGTCACTGGTATTCCTGAAATATTTAGAGTGAGTAAAAGATTGAAATGTCTTGTCCAGAAAATTCTGCTTAACTCTTTATTACGATGTATTACACTGATTTTATATTAATTTATCTAATGCAAAGCTATTGATAAATCAATTCTTTTTTTTATTAAACTTTTTTTAATTGAGTTTTTAATCAATTCATTTTTATAAAAATTATAACACATGTCAGAGTGAAAACATGGCTTCATAAATCATCAGTGTTACATTGGGTTTAACAGTAATGTCATTTGTGAGTTCAGTTTAGAATTTGACAAGTAATGAAACTACCAGTAAATCCAATCATTTTATCCGATTATCAAACTTGAATACTTAAAGACAGATTTTGTCAGTACATTTTATATAAATTGCATCTCTGTATTATTCACACGGAGAATGAAGTCTGTTAAAATACTTGTTTTACAGTTCATCTGCTTAGAGAATTAAGTGTTCAATATATACCCCAGTGGCCACTTTATTAGGTACAGGAGTGGAACCAGTGGAACCTGCTGCTGCTGCTGCAGCCCATCCACTTCAAGGTTCGATGTGTTATGCGTTCAGAGATGCTCTTCTGCACACCACTGCTGTAACACATGGTTAATTGAGTTATTGTCTGGGCATTCTCCTCTGACCGCTCTCATTTACAAGGCATTTTCGCCCACAGAACTGCCACTCACTGATTTTTTTTTGGCTTTTTCACACCATTCTCTCTAAACCCGAGAGACTGTTGTGTGTGAAAATCCCAGGAGATCAGCAGTTTCTGAGATACTCAAACCACCCCGCCTGGCACCAACAATCATTCCACGATCAAAGTCACTTAGATCACGTTTCTTCCCCATTCTGATGTTTGGTATGAGCAACAACTGAACTGCTTGACCATGTCTGCATGCTTGTAGGCATTGAGTTGCTGCCACATGATTGGCAGATTAGATATTGTGTTAATGAGCAGGTGTATCTAATAAAATGGCCACCAGTGCAGTTGCCTGCCACACACACTGTTACATACATTACAAGTACATTTCATTTATAATTGATTATCAATAATTATTATATTATTAATATAATTAATTAACTATGTAATTATTATGTTGTTATTATTTAATATCATTTATAATTAGTTTTGCTATTGAGGGAGTGCAGCGTAGGTTCACGAGGTTAATTCCCGGGATGGCGGGACTGTCGTATGTTGAAAGATTGGAGCGACTAGGCTTGTATAAACTGGAATTTAGAAGGATGAGAGGGGATCTGATTGAAACATATAAGATTATTAAGAGATTGGACACGCTAGAGGCAGGAAACATGTTCCTGATATCAAGGGAGTCCAGAACCAGAGGCCAGAGTTTAAGAATAAGGTGTAGGCCATTTAGAATGGAGTTGAGGAAAAACTTTTTCACCCAGAGAGTTGTGGATCTGTGGAATGTTCTGCCTCAGAAGGCAGTGGAGACCAATTCTCTGGTTGCTTTCAAGAAAGAGTTAGACAGAGCTCTTAAAGATAGCGAAGTCAAGGGATATGGAGAGAAGGCAGGAACGGGGTACTGATTGTGGGTGATCTGCCATGATTACAGTGAATGGTGAATTCCAGTACTGGCTCGAAGGGCCAAATGGGCAATTTCTGCACCTATTGTCTATAATAATACTTTGTGTCTGCTTGTTTCCAAGGGAATAACATGTATTCTGGTGTAACATGTGTTCTTTTGAAATGTAGCAATTCTGTGCTGATGTTTGCCTTATCAATAGTGTTAAGAATATCAATTTTTATTTCAAGTAACAGATTTCAAGCTATAGTGAAGTTGTATATAGTAGACACTGCAGGAAGTAGTGCAAATTCACCAGTTAAACTTCACTACTGCACAGTACTTAGCTCATCAGTAACTAAACAGCGTTTTACTGGGATAAGACAGGAGAGGGACAATATATCAGCCAAGATGGAATGGCAGAACAGACTTGATCGGCTGAATTACCAAATTCTGTTCCTATGTCTTATGGTCATTAAGATAGTGGCAAATTTCCTTGTATTACTGAAAGGCAGATTTTCAATTGAACTTCTTTATGCAGCCTTGAAGGGCCAAGTTTGCAGAAAGTTAAAATGAGTGAAAATAAAATTGGAGACAAAGGAGCTGAGCGATTGGCAGAGGTGCTGTCTCACTTAACGTGTCTGGAAAAATTGATGTGAGTAGCAAAATTAATTGGAATATATACCATAAATATATAAGTGTATCTGTACTGTGCATGTTTATATGTATCCATATGTATGTGTAAAGGCATATTCATCTGTAGATGAAGTTGTGACAATCACATTATTGGTCCCATTTGGAAAATAATGGCCCGGTTTGTGCTATGCTGCAGATTCCACTCAGAGCACTGATCACACTAATGTTCAGCCTCCACTTGGCACTTATTCTCCTTGGCTACATGTTAACTTTGTCTAAAATCCAAAGTTGAATGCATCAAAGTAGCATTCCATCATCTGATTATTTATTGAGATATAGGCCCTTCCGGCCATGCTGCCCTATAATCCCTCGATTTAATCCTAGCCTAATCACAGGATGATATACAATGACCAGTTAATTGCTGGTGGCGTAGTGGCATCAGCGCTGGACTTCAGGACGAGAGGTCCCAAGTTTGAACCCAGCCGGCCCCCTTGCACGCTCCCCATCCGTGCCTGAGTCAAGCTAGCAACTCAACCTCGTAAAAAAGAAAACCTGGAGAGGGATGGGCTCTGCCTGGTTTCAGATGCCCAAGACATGCCGTACGATGAGCAATCACCAAAAAGATCAGCGCAAAAAGCTTGTCATGATGGCGCCCCGACAACTCCATCAGGAGTTAAGGGCACACACACATTTGCGT
Organism: Hypanus sabinus; assembly: GCF_030144855.1. Taxonomy (NCBI): domain Eukaryota; kingdom Metazoa; phylum Chordata; class Chondrichthyes; order Myliobatiformes; family Dasyatidae; genus Hypanus; species Hypanus sabinus. The sequence continues at coordinate 21,006,501 of NC_082714.1, forward strand.
GGCGTTCTGGTCTACCAGGCAGCAGAGACCCCACCCTCCCATATGCATCTGCACCTAGAGCACTGGAGACATACGATCTACAAAATACTCTCCAGGCCCAACATCCTCAGCACTGTCCCTAGTTAATTGCTGGTCATTGTCATAAATGACACCAGATTCCTGCCTCAGACAGTCAATTCTTGAGTTTTGCCATGGCAAAACATTACAAGAAGACCAAGGTAACCAAGGTTCTCAAAGCATCCTTGATAAAGTGTAGAATCTCCACTGACCTACTGGAATCCCAGTCACATAGCTGGTAAAATGAAGAACGACCATTTTCGATAGGTTATATTGTGGGAAGTAACTGAAGGAAAAATGGCTGGAGTCACTTAGCATTTTATTAAGTGCATCAAAAATCAAACTTACAAAAATTAGTGAAAATAGTGAAAAGAAAACTGCCAATATTTACAAAAAGGTACCGGAAAACATAATAATAGCTGCAACATCACACACAAAATGCTGGTGGAACACTGCAGGCCAGGGAGAAGCGCTGTCGACGTTTCGGGCCGAGACCCTTCATCAGGACTAACCGAAAGGAAAGATAGTAAGAGATTTGAAAGTAGTGGGAAAGTAATAGCTGCATACTATTTTTGTTCAGAATGAGCTCCTGGCAGCCCCTGTCTCACTCCTATTGAGAGTCAAGAGCTCTGTTTATTCAGCACCAGGACATACCATCTTTAATTATCCATAAATTTAACTAAAGGTGACACATAAATTAGAATATCATGCACCCCACAATGTAGTTACAATCATATTACAAAATAAATAGAAGTATCTAGCTTAAATACAGAATAAAAATAACATATACACATTCCCATTACTACAGAAATGGAATATTCCGCAGAGCATGGCAGGAACAGCATCATAAAGCCAACCCGACTGCATCAGCTCGGTTTAGGACCCATTATACCGGGGAAGACATTAAAGTGTGCACACACAGCACAGTGACAGCAGAATGACAGGGTGTGTGTGTGTGTGTGTGTGTGAGTGTGAATGTGAGTGTGAGTGTGTGTGTGTGTGAGTGTGAGTGTGTGTGTGTGTGTGTGTGTGTGAGTGTGAGTGTACCAAATGCTCTCTATCACAGGGTGGCACCAGTGTCTCACATTAAAAGCTTACAGAAACCCAGCATAAGTAGAGGAGTGAACACACTACCTCCTATACCTCACACCTACTGACCCCATCAAACAGCTCTTGCCCTGAGTCTGCAGATCCTTAATTGCCTCATTAGCTCCCCTGCAAACCACCCTTGGTCCCACGGGACTGCCTGCGTAGAAAAAAAAGGCTCCATTATGAATTAATACAAAGGAACTCCCATGCCCCAATTTAGAATCACCATCTGCACGAAGACAATAACTTATTTTAATAAGTTCTACCCAACAATGTGAAGTATACCTGGATTATACATCTCTCAGATTAGCAACCAATGCAGTTCCCTGTCTTTTTTGTTCATTTTTCCTCATAATCAATCTCCCTGTTATGTCTGTCCACACCACATTTTTTCCTTCCCACCCTGTCTCCTTCCTATTACCCTTCATCGTTCTGATTATAATTTTCCTCTACATTTTCTGCTCTCTCAGTCAGCCCTTCCATTTTTCCCACTCTCCCTCCCCTCTGAAGCTAAAATAGTGGGACTGTGGCAGCTGTCAGGGAGAGGTCATGTGATGGGATTTCCCGGAAATCCGAATTGTATTAAACAAATCGAAAGCCTGACCACTTCTAACTGTGGACAAGGTCACAGTATGTTATTGATACTGTACATACAGTGCATTGGACGTCTTCGACTGGTGCCATGTTTCTCTGGACGTAACAACCCTGAATTGGTTCTTATGGGCTAAATTTGCAACCGTTCGTAAAGCAGGTTAAATATTAAGATGTTTTTGTCATTTACTGCTCTGAGGACGTTGTCTCCACACCCCGCTGCCCATGGGAGGACTGCAGTGACTCACCTCTTTGCACGCTGTGGGTTCGCGGAGAAGGTGTGGAGGAGGCTGAAAGGGACAGTGTCGAGGTTCATCCCCAGCAGCTGCGTAACAGAGGACTCTCTGATCTATGGGCTGTTCCCGGGGACGCACACGGAGACCAACATCCAGTGCTGCTGGCAGATCATCAACTCGGTGAAAGACGCTCTTTGGTCGGCCCGAAACTTGATGGTCTACCAGCACACGGAGATGTCCGTGGGGGAATGCTGCCGACTGGCACGTTCTCGGCTGCAGGAGTACGTGCTGAGGGACGCACTCAAACTCAGTGCAGCCATCGCAAGGGCCCGGTGGGGAAGGACCACAGTCTAGGGTTCTTCTCCCGTGGGAGTTGAGGGGTAGGGTGGCGGGGAGTTTACCCCTCAACAATGGTGTGTAAATATGAAACAACATAGTGCCACATTTGTGGCTGGATGTGTGGAAATGTATAGAATGCAGTGGAAACGTCTAAAGGATTGAGAGTCATCGAATGGTTTATTGTAAATAATTTTACTTATGAATAAAGTTTATTTTGTTTTTAAAATCTATAAATTGCACCAATAATTTCAAAATAACTGTTACAATTTTTAAATATATTATAGATTATCACGCAACCAGATCGCAGACCGAGGCGCACAGGAGTTGGCAAGATCTCTTCCCAACCTAAAATTCTTGAGGACTCTCAGGCAAGTCTTAGGAAGTTGCTTTTGTTTATCTGAAGAAAACTCCTACATATGGGTGCGGCCTATTTAAAGCCAAACTGCCTAGAACCTGTTCTGCCATTCCATGGACAACTAAAACCAGTCTCAGTTGATAAACTTCCACATTTCCCTTAAATCTTTGGTCAGCAAAAATCAATGAACCTTAAGATTTAAAATTAACAAATAATGGGCAACGAATTCTGGCTGTGACCACATCAGGTGATTTGATTGGTTAACATGAACCTGTACCTCTGTAGTATTCCCTAAGAATACTTGATAGGTAATCAGATGCTGTTAACTCCTCTTCATGTTACAGCCAGCACTCAACAGTACTGTGCATTAAATCATCAATTTTATTTACTTCAGAAGTAAACCAGTAGGTTAGGATTAAAAATCTATCTATCTGATGTTTGTCATTACGTATAACGTCAGCTGACAGCCTGAATCTGAAAATATTGAGATGATATTAAGTAAGTCTTATATAGGCATCTGTTAGTCTCGTGAGACCATGGATTTGCACTTTGGAAGGTTTCCATGGTGCAGGCCTGGGCAGGGTTGTATGGGAGACTGGCAATTGCCCATGCTGCAAGTCTCCCCACTCCACACCACCGATGTTGTCCAAGGGAAGGGCATTAGGACCCAAGCAGCTTGGCACCGGTGTCATCGCAGAGCAATGTGTTGTTAAGTGCCTTGCTCAAGGACACAACACGCTGCCTCAGCTGAGGCTCGAACCAGTGACCTTCAGATCACTAGACCAATGCCTTATCCACTAGGCCACACGCCAACAAGTACTGTAAGTACTTAAGTCTCCAATTTAAATGGCAGTATTTCACACGGTCACCTCGCAGTCAGCACAATCACTTTAGAGTGCCAGCGATCACTGATCATTGTTCAGTTCCTGCTGCTGTTTATAAGGAGTACGCTCTCCCGGTGACAGCCTGGATTTCCTTTGTGTGCCCCACTTTTCTCCCATGTTCCAAAGACTTAGAGTTAGAATTAGTAAGTTGTGGATGTGCTGTGTTGGTGCTGGAAGTGCGACAACGCTTGTGGTCTGTTGCCGCATGATCCCAGCTGATTTGATTTGACCCGAACAATGCATTTTAACTGTATGCTGATATTTTGATGTACGTGTGACAAATAAGTCCCGACATAAATCTTTTGAATAATGAGTGTTGTTAATACAAATTCATTGAGTGTCAAAGTTAAATAATAATTATTATTTATATAGCACCTTTCTTGCATTAAGATACAGGCTCAAAGTGCTTTACACAGGTTGTAAAGATAAATCGATATAGTCATAAAAATACGAGACAAAATTAAAACTCACAAGTAAAGACAAATATTATATAGGAGAAAATGTAATCAAAAATACCAAATTATATTAATATAATCAACAACATCAGGCAGTAAAATATAACTAGGCCAGATTTAAAAAGATATTTTTTAAAAAGTGTTTTGAAACGTTCCACAGTACTGGCCTGGTGTATCTCAGTTGGTAGAATATTCCAGATCTTTGGTGGGTGAGAGCAAAAGGCCGCATCACCAGTTCTTAGGAATTTGGCTCCAGGAACACTGAACAAACCAGTATTCGCAGATCTGAGATTACGATTAGGGTATGTTAGGGGGTGGCTGTTCCTAGGGTTCTTGATTTAAATGAGACACTTAACTAACTTCAGTCACCTCTCTGTAATTTATTTAAATACGTCAAGCCACGAAGATTATCAGTGTTCACCTTGTCTAACTATATTTTCTCTTACAGTTTGTATGACAACATCATTGGTGACGAAGGTGCAGAGAAGCTAGCAGAAATACTCCCAGTAATGAAATCATTGAAAGTTCTGGAGTAAGTATCACTAATGTCAAGATGATAGTAATTATTTAAGTTGAGGATTCTGGACAGATAGGGCTCAATCAGTTGTGGTTGGTAGCTCATCTAGGAGAAGGAAAGCTCTGATTGCAAACCTCCCCTGCCTCATGGCTACACCCACTCATTGGTGAGGCTGCTGGAGTAAGCCCCAAGGAAAAATCCGGAGCTGGAGTCCCTATGTTGAACTCAGTGCTTACTGGCGGCTCCTGGGATGCAGCTGGTGTCAAACTCTGTCGGTCTCTGCCGTTCCCTTGGATTCACCAGCTGTGCGGAGAGAGGGAGCCTGAAGCACAGGGAACAGCTTGCTCTCCGTATCATACTGTCCTGGGTGTGGCTTGACAAACAGCACTGCACTAACGATGTAGACAGCTAGGACACAACATCCATGTTCAACCCCAACCCTATAAGTTAAGGGGTAAATTATTTGACCTCCCTTTCACCTCATTGTCTGCCTCCTTATTAAAAAGGGGCAACATGCGTAGATCCCCAAGGTCAACGTGCACGAGGAGCATGATGGCTGTCCACTGATCTCTGATATATTATATGTCTGACTGCTGCCTGGAAGCTGTGAGGGGTCAATATCCACAGGCAAAAAAGGGTCCAGGGTCTCCTTTAGGGACCTTCTGCAAAATATTAAGGCCTCTTAACAAGGCAAAGCATCTGTGGTTTTACCTGATCAGAGATCGGTTGCAGTACCCATTATTCCGCCGTGCTGCCCATGCAAAATATTGCAGTTTGAAATGTCGGCTTTCACGCACTGACGGCAGGGGAGTTGTACGGCCTTGGCTCTTGCATGGACCAGGCCCTCGTGCCGCAGCACCGCCTGTTTACAGCCACCCTGGGGAGGAGGTGCCGGAGAACGGAAGCACGCCGGAATCCGTACCGGGTTTGGAGAAGGCCAGCTCTCCTGCCGATGCTGTCCTCCAGTACTCGCTCCCTGGGTTGCCTTCTCCTGCAGCTGACCCACAGCAAGATGAGGAACTGCTGTGCGCTTGTTCTTGCAGAAACACGGCCCCAGGACAATCTACAGTACACCATCAGTCTTCGGGTCGTGCCACTCAGGGACATGATCCAATAATATTTTGTGACTGTACGTACTGGATCATAACATATGTGCTACGTTTTACACCTGGCCCCAGAGGAGCAATAATTTGCATGTATATTGTTAAATGACAATTAAACTTGGACTTGAACAATCCTTAAAATAACTGCTTGAGGCTGCCAATGAAATGGGAAGGAAACTGCTTGTTATTTTACCTGTGTGGCCTGGATGGAGAAATGTGTTCCTCACTGTGAGCAGCTCTCATCCAGCACATTGTGTCAACTCGCACACTCCTTTCCTGCAACGCCCTTATTGTCAGCGAGGAAATTGACCCAAATTTGATTCCCGTGACAGATTCATGACAGACTCTATTATTAAAATTGAGACTTGTGGCCTGCCCCACCTATTTTGGATTAAAAAATGAGCTTACATTAACTTCTTCCATTGTGTCTGTTTTCAATATAATTAGATCTTAGTAAAAGATTATGATGTGAAGCATTGAAGGTATAAAATGGTTTTGTGGATGAAATATTCAGAGACTGCTGCTGCTGTTGATTGTAAAGGATTTTGTTTTTTATTTCCACAGTGTTAAATTCAACAAAATTACAGATGTAGGAGCCCAGAGACTGACACAGAGCTTAAAGCATTGCCCCCATATTGAGAAAATATGGTAAGCTAATTAATATAAAATCAAAATTAACATCCGCATTGACCTTGAATTACCCTTGTAATATGTAAACTCCCTCGGAAACAATATTAAGTAGTTATGGCATTACTCAGCAATACTTTGAACCTGCAGGGATGTTTATTTGGGTGCGCAGATATGTGCGCATGCTTGCTTACATCCACAACTGCCTGTACCTTCACATTCTTTCTCTAAATCCATACATATCCCCTTTCATAAATGTGCATCTACACTGGCACACAATCAGCACTATGCTCATGCACCACTATATACAACACACATATTCTCAAATGTCCACTTTCTCAGAGGTATTTACTTAATAACATCAGACTCCAGTATGATCATTTCCTCCTCTCTAGACCACAACCAATAAACCATCAGTTTCTCTAACCTGTTAATTTCCCTCCCCTCCTTCTTTTTCTCATTTTCTATTCCTCATTCTGGTTATCTATCACCCCTTTTCTCTTCACCTCCCCAGTTCCTCTTCTTCTCTTTCTTCCATGGTTGACTGTCCTCTCCTATTAGATTCCCTCTCCTTCTGTGCCTTACCTCTCCTTACCGTCCCTCCCAGCTTCCTACTGAATCCTATCTCCTCCACCCACCCACTTTCTCCCACACCTGGGCTCACCCATCACCTGTCAGTTTATACTCCTCGCCCTCCCCCACCTTTTTATTCTGGTTTCTGCCCTCCTCATTTCCAGCCCTGATGAAGGGACTCAGTTTGAAACATCAGATGTTTATTCCCCTCCATAGATGTTGCCTGACTTGCAGACTTCCTCCCGCATTTTGTGTGCGTTGCTGAACGTCGAAGTCAGTTGTGCATCAATGAAGCCAATCTCACTGTTGTCATTGTTGAGACACAGTCAAACATAGTAAACACAAAGTACACTGCAGATGCTGTGGTCAAATCAACACGTACAAACAAGTTGGATGAACTCAGCAGGTCGGTCAGCATCCGTTGAAACGAGCAGTCAATGTTTCAGGTCGAGACCCTTTGTCAGGACAGAAGGAGGAGGGAGCAGGGGCCCCATAAAGAAGGTGGGGGAGGGTGGAAAACCAATCAGAGGAAAGATCAAGGGGTGGGGGAGGGGAAGCAGGGTGGGGATTGTCAGGAAAGGTGAAGAAGGAATGTAAGGGGAAAGCACTATGGGTAGTAGAAAAAGGCGGAATCATGAGAGAGGTGATAACTGCTGGATGAGGAGGCGAGGTAAAAGTGGGAGAGGGGAAGGGAGAGGGAGGGAATTACCGGAAGTTGGAGAATTCGGTGTTCATACCAAGGGGCTGGAGACTACCCAGACAGTATTTGGGGTGTTGCTCCTCCAACCTGAGTTTGGCCTCATCATGGCAGTTGAGGATGCCATGTATGGACATATCCAAATGGGAATATGAAGCAGAGTTGAAGTGGGTGCAACCGGGAGATCCTGTCTGTTGTGGCTGATGGAGCGGAGGTGCTTGATGAAGCGGTTCCCCAATCTGCATTGGGTCTCACCGATGTGGAGGAGGCCGCACTGGGAGCACTAGATGCAATAGATTACATTGATTACTATTAGTCAATGAATTAATTAGTTAATGAATCTTGAGGCTAAATATATATCAAGATCAATTAAGAAATGTTAAACTGGAATCTTGTGTGGTATTATTTTTCACTAGGCATTGCCTTTACCCTACTGGACAATGAGAGAGTTTACTTTCTATGTTTTAAAACTTTCTACTTTCATTGGCAGGATATGGAGTCCTACAATTACACATTGGATGTCAGAACACATTCAACAGATTGATGTCAGAATTAATTTACAGTAGGAAAACCTTTCTCAAGTAAGTGCATTAAATTTTGCTTTCCTCTGTAACATACAATCATTTATTTTTAATATTTCATTGGTTTGGTGAATTTTAACTATTTTCTTTCCCGAAAGGCAATTGTATTACCTACTACATAACATACATTTGAAAAGTAACATATGGAGATATTAGCTTTATCACTGGTGATTAAGCTCATACCGACTTCAACTCTAAAATTGCCATTGTAGCTTCATAATGCTGAGCCAGAGATTCTGAGCCGTGAAGGTCTTGACAACCATCAGTGCAGTTCTGTTAATTGGCCGACGGAATAAAACAGTGGTCTTCCGTTTTGACACACAGTTCCAGTGGAGCCTAAAGATGAAACTTGCCATCAGTTGGGCTTAAACTTAAATATTCTCCCACACTTGGAGATGCAGAAATAATATAGTCAACAGAAAGTGTTCAAAAATGCTCAGATAATGCTAAGATAATTATTTTATCTTAGAAAAGTATCCAGTTCATATATCCATTTAAGTTTTTTCCCAGTGATAATCTACTTAAATTTCTTTTATTACATTCTATCACTGCAATGGGTCATCACAGAGGTTGATAGGGCAGCTATTTGTTCTATGTACATGTTATTTAAGTGTACTCCTCTTCAATTAGTAGTAAAGACAGTCCTTGCCATTCATCTGTAATACTTGAGGGAATTTCTTCTCAAAGTCATTTTTTTATTGTAGTTTTATTAAATTGTATGTTACTGAAAGCCAGTACTGTGCACAAGGTACTTTACATTTCTTTTTACAAACTGTCAAACATCCAAAACTCTCAAGACAAATTCTTCTTGTTTCATGTAAAATAATGCAACACTCTAACCCCAAAAAATACTTCAACCTTCAGCAGCATATCTCTTGAATCATAAATGTGACATTTCTATAATGCACAAAAACAATCTTTATCCTTTATTGGAGAGGGATTTGCATGAATTGCCAATTAGCCCCACAAACATACAGATTTTCAGAGAAGGACTGGGCTTCAGGGGAACTAGGTTAACCTGGGTTGATATCCAAATTTGGAGGCCTGGTCTGAGAATCTGGGGACAGGGTCTGGATGGTGACCTGTCCTGGGATTAGAGGCCTGTGGGCTTGCTGTGTTGGTGACACTTGCAGGCAGCCTCAGAACATCCTTGGGTGAGCTGGTTGTTAGCACAAGTGGCATATTTCACTGTATCTTTCAATGTACATGTAGTTCTGAATGCCCACACCCTCTCAGATTACAGCTGTCAGAGAGACGGGGAGTTTGATGGTCTAAAAAGCAAAGCCGTTATTTTGTTTCTCAGTGATGTAAATATTTTTGCTGAAACTGAAACACACTGAATTAGTGCTTTCTTTTGTTTTTACTTCTATTACAGAATTTCAGAAGAAACACAGTTGAGAATTGGGACTTTGCAGAGGAAAGCTCAACTCTTTGCACTGAAGCTTTGTAGATTGCACTGTGGGACCAAAGCCTTAGTCTTTACTACCCCTTTGATCACTTTCATCACTTTGAAACAATAAGACTCTCAATGAAGGTTGCCCATGTATAAACTTCTTTGACCAGAGATGGACTAGAATATAGAACTTATTACTGCATGGGGATGATCAAGATCATTAGCATTAACGCATTTGACAAGATGCTGAGTGACTGTGTGAGGTTGAAAAGAAGGGATGATCAGACAGTTTAGGTTAGATGGGCAAAGACTTGGATGGAGCATAACCATCTGCAGAACCAGGTGGGTTAAATGCTCTTTTACTATATTGTACATTTTATCTTAATTAATATTCTTCTTAATGTGGTAATTGACTTTATGTCAGGTTGAACTTTATGGAGAAGGACACAGTTGGGAGTGAAGCAATGCTTCAAGTATCCTACTGCTCCCATGATCCTAAAATTAGCAAGAATAACACAAGGGATTATGTAGAGCATATTCTTTGCAGGCAGCTAAACCTGACGTAAGTGGAAGACCAAATGAATCATTAATTAAGCTTTGCACAACGTAAAGAATTGCACTAGATGACTTTAGTGAAAATTGCATGCTGCTGCTGAACTCTGTATTGAAAGAACCATGTTAATAAAAATTCTTACGCTAAAATACAGAGTTGGCAACTGACTTGCTTAACCTCTTGTGGTGCAATACTGCTGATGGAGAGCATTTCAGTCAAAATCAAAAATTATCCTGGAGTGGTGAGGAGGTTCTCAGATTAGCTGGTATGTCAATATAAGACACATTTTACTATGATATTATTTCCAGTTATGTAACAAACTATTTCTTATGTTCTGGTTGTACCAAATCGAATATCACAAAGTTAGCAACACTCTAACCCAAAAAATACTTCAACTTTCAGCAGCACATTTCTTGAATCATAAATGTGACATTTCTATAATGCACAAAAACAATCTTTATCATTTATTGGAGAGGGATTTGTCTGAATTGCCAATTAGCCCCACAAACATACGGATTTGCAGAGAAGGACTGGGCTTCAGGGGAACTAGGTTAACCTGGGTTGATTTAAGCCCTTCCTTAAATTGTTGAACTGAGGGAACTAACCACTGTTAAATGTCTAACTATAAGGGATATTGGCAAAATGATAATTCTCCATAGATAGGATGGAGAAGATGATTACCCACCTTTAATTCTGCATCATTATAATTGCAATAAAAAGCAGTAACATAATTGAGACACTTCTTACTTAACTAATCAATATTTCAAAAATTTTAAGAGTTTAAATATTGCAAGTATTCTCTCATAAAACTGCTCCTGAAAAGTATAAAATCACAGAATGTATTTTAATTCATCAACTGTTGTACAGAAATGAATTGTTCTTTTTCAATTTATGAAATGTTACCTATCTGAAAAATGTCACAATGTGTTTGTACAATGCATCAGTGTATAGCAGAAATGTAAGGATATTTGTACAGAATGAATGCTGTCAGAAGAGTATAAAAACAAAGTTGATGTTCTTAAGTTTTAATTTAAAAAAGAAAAGCTTGTTTTTGGTTTTGCTGTTAAAAACAAATTGCACTAAACCATCATTTTAACTTTAGCTGCTGTTCCGAATAAACTTAACAAAAGTAAAATCAATAGAGATATTTTCTTTTTTGGCCTAATATTGCTCTAGCAATATGATCAGCTCCAAAAACTTGGACAGTCCACCAGCATGCTTGAAGCTACTGAAACAGCTGAAGAAGAAAGTTCACTGTAAATCTCTGGAACAATATCGTAGGTTTAATTTGCTGCTTCTTTCCTTTAAAAAAAAGTACACACCAAAATCAATGTTTCTTTTCTTACAGGTGCTGTCTGAGCTGCTTTTTCCAGCATTTTTTGTTTTTATTTCAGATTTCCTGCAACCATAGTTACCATTTAATTCACTACAGTGGATGTTACTGTGGATAAGTTTTATTTTTCTCTCTGATGGGATTTCCCTTTGTCTCTTACACCTGATTCATCTTCATTTCACTTTTGGTCCGCTGAGCTCTGAAGAATCATTGACCTTGATCTAAAATGTTCTTTTGTATCTCTGGTGATACCTAACTTGATGAGTATTCCCAGCAGTTTATAGGTCTCTGTTTATTTAAGGAAAGCTGCTAACTAACCGGGGTGAGAATAAACTGTGGGCTACCCTTAAAGAGAAAAAAGCATTTTGTCACCCATCCTCTTGTTTACTCTCCTCGACAAGCTCTGCAGCTCTTTGTGAAGGGGTGAGCAGGACAAGGGAGTAGCAGAGGGATTCTGAGTGAGAGTACAGCAAAGACACCACAATGAACAGAGCTATCGCATAAACTCACCTTTTTTCTGCTTTTCTGTCTGCTTCCCCAGAGAATTGACTTGTTTTCGAAGATCCATCTTACTGAATTAAAAGGAAATCACTTTGTCTTTCCCTCTGATTGCTTTAAGCTATCAGAGAATTAGACTGGTATGAACAATTAGCAATTAGATGAAAATGAAGCACATTTAAGAAACAGTTGCCTTCAAGATTTGCTTGTTTACTTTTGAAAAGTTAATATTACACACAAGTTGAACTGTTATAGACTCAGATAACATTCCTCAATACAGTACAAGGATGATAGGTGCTAACAATCAGACATGCAACGAAAGGGGAATACGCTGTTATCACTCAGACCCCTCTCCCTCTTTATAACAATACCCCATCGGTCCGAGTTTAAAGACGTCCTACATTTTACAGATGCACAATAAAAAAAATGCAATGTCTTGTGTACAAATGTACAGACATGCACGTATACCGTAGTTTACATAGTTTAAAAAAAGTGGAACAAATATTAACCTGACGGCTTGTGGTAAATGGATCCAATTGGCTATTGATTTTACACCCTGTGTGATGAAGGTAGAATTGGGCCAGGTGTCAAACAAGAGAGTGAACTGTTTCTATAAGCCTTTCATTGTGCGAATTAAAATCACCCCCTTAGAATAAACAAGCACATATAATCATTTAGAAATTTGCACTTTAGCCTTCTACATGAAACTTCGGAGGAAAAAAGGGCAAAATTTTGCTAGAAGTTAAAGAAAATATTTTGTTGATATGGATGACTATATGATACTAGTGCCTCTTAAGGGATTAGAGTATCGCGCATGATCAGACTTCTTAGTTCTGTGTAAAAAGATCCCATCTGAGACTTTTGATAGAAGCTTGGACCTTACAGCAAAAATATTATTTAATGCTATTAAAGACAAATAAGGTTAGCCCAGTACATCAATGTGAACATGTTTGATCTGCTGCATGAACAGGTTTATATATGTTGATAAAGGATGGCGTACATGCCATATAATCTAAAACTAATCAATTATTTTAAATGCACCAAGACTAAAGCTATGCCACCTGCTATGTATTCAAACTTAAACAGAAATGCTCAACAGCATATAGATTCAACTAATATATTGAAAAATGATGTGTGACCCTGTCTTTTGACCCATACTATGCATTCTGACAGGCTGCATCACCGTCTGGTGTTGGGGGTGGTGGAGGGCTACTGCACAGGACTGAAAGAAGCTAAAGAAAGTTGTAAAATTAGTCTAGCTCTATCTTGGGTACTAGCTTCCATCGTATCCAAGACATCTTCAAGGAGTGGTGCTTCAGAGAGGTGGTGTCCATTATTAAGGACCCTCATCGCCCAGCACATGCTCTCTTCTCATTGTTACTATCAGGAAGGAGGTAGGAAAGCCGGAAGACACACACTCAGTGATTCAGGAACAGCGTCTTCCCCTCTGCCATATGATTCCCAAATGGAGATTGAACCCTTGAACACAACTTCACTTTATTATCTCCGTTTTTGCACTATTTTTAACTGTTTAATATGCATATATATACTTCTAATTGATCTATTTATTTATTCTTTTATGTATTGCATTGAACTGCTGCCATTAAGTTAACAAATTTCATGACATATGACACATTTCAGAATCACCTGATTCTGATTCTACTATAGGCAAATTTAACTTGCCTCAGATTTAGTTTTATATCTTTAATGTTATAGTTAGACATCCTGTTTATTAATTTTTTTCCAAAAATAAATTTCAAGAAAGCTGTGCTTGCTGGTGCAAATATTTGACCTTTCACCCCCGAGAGCTTGTTTTCAATTCATGAGCTGACAGTCTTTTCGCTACTCATTGTGTGCCCTTGTGAAATGATTTTATACAATTCTGGGTTGACAGCTCAAGAAGTGACTAAAATATAAAATGAAAAACATTGGTGCTGATAAGCTTTGCTCTCAGGTTGGGATTAAACAATGTTTGTTATGGCAGAGTAGAGGTAACATCTATCCTTTTTAATGGATCCTATTTGCAAAATGTTCCACTGTACTCTGGTAACATCATCTAGCCTCTTGAGGCCCTAAAATAGAGATCATAAAGGGAAGCAAATATTGAACTGACTGCTGATGTGTTTATTTCACTTTTTTTAGATTTAATGAAACAGCCCTGCACTTAGTTTGGTATAGGATTTGAGTCATTGAGCTGGAAACATTGTCATTCTACGATAGTTTGAAACTGGCTAGACGGGTGAATGTAGTCCCCTTGGGTTGCGCTGACTGTTCAGGAGTTGCATTAAATTAACTTACAGAATTCCCAAAGGGAAGCGAGTAAAGTGAGCTCAAGGAGCAGATCTGTCCACAACTTTATCACAAGTGCTGTTCAGTTTCACCCAATGCTACTTTGGCAGCCTGATGCTATTGTATTAAGGGGAGGTTTTCCCTGTGACCGGTAGATACAATTTATGTAAATTTGCTCAAGTACAGGCATTGTTTATATTTTCATGTTTTCTGAATGGCTAGAAAGGTTACTCTTGGACTTGTTTTAGTACCTGTGGTTAAATTGCTCTGCATCTCCTCCAGTCTGGCATTTTGCTCTCTCTCTACCCCACCACTATCCCCTCTATCGGTAGGATGCTCCTTAAAGCTTGGTTACTTACGTATGCATTGAGTCACCCTTTAGTCTCTCCTTCACTGGTTAGGAGCTTGTTTCCACTAATATTGTTACAACTCTACCCCATCCTTACCTATACTGACAAAATGATTGTAAGCAGATCCATGTTAAATAAACTCAGTAAAGATCATGTTTGGAAAACATTTCTAGTTTCCTTGCAATAGAAAAGATGTCATTAAACTGGTAAAGGTCAAAAAGTTTTATGAGATGATTCTGTGATTGGAGGGTTCGAGTTATAAGGTGAGGCTGGATGGGCTTGGATTTTCCCTACAGCAGAGGCTGAAGGGTGTAAAATATAGACATGTGTAAAATAATAATAGGCATAAATAAGATGAATGACTACGATCTTTTGGGGGTAAGGGAGTCCAAAATTAGAGAGCATGGGTTTAAATTGAAAAGAGGAAGATTTAGAAGGGACATGAGGAGTAACATTTTCTGTACAGACTGTGAATAAGAAAGGTTTAGAGCAGGGGGTTCTCAACCTTTTTTATGCCATGGATCCCTACCATTAACGGAAAGGGTCCATAGACTCCAGGTTGGGAATCCCTGGTTTAGAGGGATATGGCACAAATAGAACAAATTGGGGCCTGCTCAGTTAGGCAACATGATCCGCTTGAACAAGTTGGCTCAAAAGGGACCTGTTTTCCGGGCTACATGGCTCTACAACTCTAAACACAGTGTATTGAATATTCCATAATGTTTTTTCAATGAGGGAAATTGTGTTTCGCTTAGCTGCAACTTTTAAACAGGTTGTGAGATTGCAGTTCCTTCCTTTGGGACAAGCTAACATTTATGTAACATTTTTAAAGATATTACAGCATCGTTTCTGGAGACAGTAAGAATAGCAGATGTGAAGGTTTTGACATCAGTGGATAGCACCAGACTAGAAAATTGTGTCTGTATTAGCAATGAATTTCAATGGGACAAATGTTGCATTTGTAATAATCTGAAAATAATTTGGAAGATCTTTATACAGACACGTATTCTAAAATAGTCAATATGGAAGTTATGAATTCTGGAAGGTATGTCCAATCAGTTAATATTTGAAGGATATTATAAACCAATGCTCTATATTTAAATATCTAAGTAGAATCATTTTAATACTAGTAATCTATTCCAATGCAGAAGTGTTTTGAAGTTACAAATTAGGTAAGCCTTTTATAATATTCGTTGCTATCATGACATTGTTGGCTGTGAAGACTTTGTTCATGTGCAAAATTCTTATTTCACTTTAAGCTCCAGAAAACTCAGAGGCATAACTTTGATTTTCAATTTTGATATAATCTAAGATTCATATACTGAGTGCATGTCCAGCATTACTTAATTATTGATTGTCTGATGTTGCTGGGTTTAATGAGGCTCCCTTTAGGATCATTCTGGAAAGCTAAGCAAGTTGGCATTTTTCTCGTTACGTAGGAATGAATATGCTTTGGGATAAGACTAGGTTGATTAAAATGAGATAATTCAAAGATTGATATTCATTTTCAAACAGTAAATTTTGTTAGAGAAAAACAGTTCTTGTATAAATCATTTGTGGTCATTAGGTGAAAGAATTTAATGACACACCCTATCACACTCACCAGAAAAAATGATTTTAAGTCTTTCGCACATACGAAGCCTATAAATGACTTGAATTATTCATACAGAAGTAGACTGTCAGGAGGCAGGCAAGCTGAATGTGTGTAAAGAATTTCAGTGCACTCAGACAATAAACTAATCTGAATCCGATTTCTGCAGAACAGATTAAACTTTTCCAACCTTACCCACTTCGTGACTAATCAGTCAGATATGGATCATCTAACAGCAAGGCCTTACATTGCACTCCATAAGCTTCCCACCTACGCTGATTGTGCTCTTGACCCTGCAAAGTCAGACGGTTGTGTCTTTCTCCCACTCACCAATCAGCTGAAGCTCCAATCTTGTCTTCTAATCCACCTACAAATAGGCCTTTTAACTGATAAGGAACTAGCAGAGAATTGGTCTTTGCAAGGCTGATGTTCTTAATACCTTGGGCCTTATGTACGTTGGAATATTGCATAGACAAAACACACATTGGCATATTGTAGATTGCTGCTTTAACATAGCTTTGGAGAAGCAGGGCAATTTCTAAGTCCCCTCTTCAAATACTAATGAATTCCTTTGCTATAAGACACTTGTGTATATGTGTAAATGCATTATTAATGCTCAATGCTCACATGAACACACAAACTCCTATGTGCATATGTCCTGCATTATTTTCAAATTACTTCAAATACTGCAGTTGAAAGTTTGAGCTGAAGCTATTATTTTTTTTAGTGATACAGAATGGCAACAGGTCCTACTGGCTTAACAAGCTTGGCCATCCAATTACACTCATGTGACCAATTAACCCATATATTTTTGGAATGTGGGAGGGAACCGGAGCACCCAGAGGAAACCCATGTGGTCACGGGAAGAAAGTAGAAACTCCTTACAGGCAGCGGCAGGAAATGAACTCAGGTCACCGTCGCTGTAATGCGTTACACTAACTGCTCCACTACTATGCTACCCTAGTATCTAGTATTAGATTAGTACTCCGTGAATATAGTTTATCAAACAAAATAGAAAAGTTATGAAGAATTAGTCATTAAAAGATACAATCTAATACTTCTGTAACATTATGAAATTTGTTTTTATTTTGCTTAAATCCTTAACAGGACAATAGAAATTTCAGCTGCTGTGGGAATAAAAGTTCAGGAAAAAAATGCAAGGGACGTATTTAAATCCATTGGCCAGATTATGCAATACTTTCAAAATAAAATAACATGATGTTACATGGGCTATGAAAGTAAGTATAACAGTTATAACACTGAAAATACAAATTTACTGCACCAGCTACAAGTGTAACAGGCACTGCAAATTATTAAATCAGTTATTAAATGAATGTCTTATATTTAATATAACAGATTCATGATAAACCATACATCATTTACAGGAGTGGCAGTAACAAAAATATGACTTAATTCAGTAAATTATATTAAGTTATTGATAACCCACTTACATTCCAGCCTTAGTATATACTGAAACGTGAATAAAGTAAATCCTTGTGTTACAATAAGCTTAGTAATATTCAACCCATATAATAGCTTGCTAAAAGCTGCAAGGACTGTACACATGATAACTTAGTTCAGTGTTGAGATGCAGCGGTGCAAAATGTTGAAATGTTATGGTTCCTTGCACGGGAGTTGGGTATCCAGCGCAGAATTCTTGCATTGTATTGCTGATGGTTAACTAATCCATATGGCGTTTAAAGCCTTTTTTTCTCCATGTGCGATTCAAAGTGACTCTCCTGAGGCTGAACGTCTCCAATTATCATTCCCCATCCTGTTGAATGGCACAGTGCAAGTAAAGAGACAGGGATATTGCGTTAGATTGCTTTACACTTCACTTCCAATCCTGAATTGATCTTCCTTTCCCTCAAAGAGCTTCTCAGGATCTTAGTTTGTAGTATTCAAGGACTAAAGAACTGGTTAATTTCTCCTTGTGCCTACTTTACTGACAGATTTGATTATTAAATCTTTGAGGTGTTGAATCTATCAATAGTTAAATTAACAGGATAATAAGTGCAAATAGATTATTTGTTCAACAGATCTCCAGATATGTATTGCAACACCTCACCAGTAAAATAAAGCAGAATCAATATAATAACTATGTACACTGCACTAAAACGCTAAACTTACTGATTTGGGGAGGTCAGCCCTTCATTACCAAATTGAAAGTGCAAGGCAAAGTTTTTGTTCTCAGCAGTACTGAATGCACAAGTACAGTACCATACTAGACATACTAGAATATACTAGAAGGACATACTAGAATAGTTTCCCGAATGCCTGTTGGTTTCTCTGAGGCAATCATGGAGGCAGACTAGTTCATCTTTAAGCCAATTAGATACGATTGAAGCATCACTTTGTTATAGCACATTTAGTTCTACTACTTTAGTCATTATGGGGAGACCCAATGTGCAAAGTTTACAGAAATGGTTTAAAAATGGTCAGGTTGTGTTATTCTACTTCAGAGCAAATATGTGACTGCTCATCCATAGGTACTCTCTGAATTGCAAAATACAAAAGTAGTCTTCCTCCACTACTGCTTCAGCTATAAACATTTCAATTCCACAACAAAAATCTATACCTGTACCTTCTACCTACATTAGCCCTCTGGAGTTGACCATTGCATAACAGTGCTAGATCCTCAGCATTTGTATTACAGTTTCAAGTATTGATTTGCCCTTGGTCCAAGTTGATTTTTAGATGCCAGATAGAGTGGCGCTATATTCAAAAAAATGGCCCGAAACAAAATGATGCAAAATGTTCAGAGTACAAGCCAAAAGTTTCAGTGAGGTAACAATGGGCTTGATCTGTCAACCAACTTAGTAATCAGCAAAATGCATTTTGCTTTGTTTACAAGCTTAAGGTTTAACCTCTTCTCTCGTAATACATACATGTTCAACTTTGTGTAATCTTTATTTCTAAAATAACCATGCCTGACAAAAAGATCCCATTGACATAAGGCATTGGTGCCTGACTTTTTCAAATTATTTTTTCATTATCCTCTGTGGAATAGCAGTAGATCTCTGCAGAGAGAATTCGAATAACAGATGGGAACCCAGAGGCATGCATGCACAATGGAGACAGAAAACAAAGACGTAGCAAAATGACGAACAGGAAAGACTGATGTATAAAAGATAGAAATAAGGGGGAGAAAGGCAGTAAGCAAACACGCAAGGTCTGCATGGAAGACAAGAACAACACTATTCAACCCAACAGTTTTAAAATAGCATTTACTACTTACAAAAAATACAGGAAACAAAAAAAGCATTTATGAAGTGTGTCGGGACTGCTTAGTGGGCCCCAAGGCATTATAGAGGCTGAATTGCTTTGCTGAGTTGCCCATTGCAAGGAGGGGGAGGAGGAGAGAAACTTAGTTTACTATGAGGATCAGGTGCATCTTATAATGCCTATTAGACTTAAATTTTAGTTCTTGTTATTTATATCTGGCACTGTTGTATTATTGAATTCCCTAATTATTGATTAAAGAAAGCAGATTGGGATACCCAAAGTAATTTGAAAATTTCTTCTGATTCATCAATGAAGACTAAGAATATTCCAAGGAGATAGGAAGCTAAAGAAGAAACAATTGCGTCCAACTGGGCAACACAAGTACTGTGAAGGAGTTTATGAAAATAGGTATTCAACTTTTTATGCACAAATTGGCTGCTACAGTAGTTGTTCCCTGTATAAAACCTTTAAAAAAATTAATTCAACACCTGGTTATTGTTTAGCACAAATGAACATGAAATACCACGTTCTTAAAAAAGATGCAGAAGTCTCCTTACTACAAGATGTCACATTATGATGTAAGTCAATAGTTATACTGCTTTCTTCAATTCTTGAATTGCTTGGCAGGACAGAAGGTTAAATGTGACTTGATACAAAGCCATAAGTCATGTGTTATTAGGTGTCCATTGAAGGCCCACACACAATGTTCTAAGAACAGTTTCTCTCCCCTCTGCCATCAGACTTCAAAACAATCTATGGACACTACCTCACTATTTCTCTTTTGCACTATTAATTTATTTTGTAATCTAGTATGATTTTTTACTGTATTGCACTGTATTGTTGCCACAAAACAAATTTCACACACATGTCAATGATAACAGATCTGATTTTGAAATAAATATTCTGAATTGAATTCAGAGGGCAATTTTTTTAGTCCATCCTTCCTACTTGCAGGCAGCATTAGTTGGTAATTAAAGAATCTGCAATATGCTAACATAAATAACTGCATACTTACTGTTGTGTGTGGTAAGTTAATAGAATGTTTCTCTCTATAGAAAACAGCTCAATTGTACAGATGAATAATACATTTGATAAAGTGAAAAAAATAAGCAAAATAGCTGTGAATACTCAAGTCAGGCTGCATCTGTAGGAAGAGAAACAGAAAATGACCTGCTGAGAATTCCCAACATTTCCCATTTTTATTATCAGTTAAATAACTCATGAGCTTTCCACAATTTACCTGATTGTCATGCAACTACAAGAGTAATAAAAGTTTACATGTTTTTGTTTACTGTTGTTGACAGTGGAATGGACTGCTGTATTTAGCTTTCATAACTTTAATGTAGGAAAATGAGCCTAGCCACTTCACAGGACAGAAACAAAGCTCAATCAAGGAAGTAGATAGTTAAAAAAGTTTAGGAGGGACAAAGTTTTAGAGAGAAAACTACAGCTTCAGCCTCGGCAACTGAAACACATTTGATGATAATGACAATATTAAATTTTGGGTTAATCAAGAGACTAATTTGGGAAGTGCAGATGTCTTAAAGGGTTATTTCCACTCAGAGGGCACATTATTAGGTACAGAAGTGAAACCTGGTGTGGTCTTCTGCTGCTGTCGCCCATCCACTTCACGATTTGACATGCTGTGTCTTTATAAATGTTATTCTGCACACCTCTGTTGCAACACAGTTATTTGTTACTATTACCATTCCCCTCTGACCCCTCTCATTGACAAGCCATCTTCACCCACAGAACTGCAGCTCACTGGATTTTTTTTTGCTCTGTAAACTCCACAGGCTGTTGTGTGTGAAAATCCTAGAGGATCAGCAGTTCCTGAGATACTCAAACCACCCACCTGGCATCAACTATCATTCCACAGTCTAAGTCACTTAGATTCTTCCCCATTCTGACGTTTGGTCTGAACAACAACTGAACCTCTTCTTCTAACAACTTTTAATGACAGTTGGCAGTCCAACTTAAAGGTGCATTATCACCACCAACTGAACTGGAGTGTGGGTAGAGAGTTGGAAATAAAACCCCTACTAGTTCCTTATCAAATGAAAACCCAGTTACCCCAAAAAGCCCTATAAGATTGTAAGTAGTGCAAGACAAAACTGTGGATTAAAGTCACTCAGTTTTTGTAAGATAAAAACTATCAACCCCCAAATAGTAGTGAAACAAACCTGCATTTGATTTCTTTCTACTTTATGTGCTTCACACTGTAATAGAATGGGTTCAATTGTTTCATAATGACAAAACCCACACAACCCTACAAGATACAATGAGTAATTAAGCATAGTATGCCCAATTCTGTAGAGTCAATACAATTCTTTCCTTTCGTTTTCCCCCTTCTCCCATCAACCCAACAGTTTTATGTATTCTGTAAAGGTGTCTCCCCTTAAGCCCATTATCCCACAGGTTTTGCCATAATCCCCTAATTCTTAACCCTACTAAACCTTTAGCTTCTGATCTGCCAAGTGGAAGGTCTAAATCCACAGCTGAACTTTTAACAGCTTTTTTGGCCAAACAATCAACCCACTCATTTCCTTCTATATGTAGGAACCCATAACAAGACGACATGTAGGCCAACACTTTGAATATGAAATAAAAGTTAGAACTTCCAACAGTAAATGCGATCTAGCAGTAAATGGATTAACTTCTTGGTTAGAAACAGGGGAGGCAACAGCTACAATTCGGAGGGTCAGGGACCATGATGGATGGAGAGGCATGATTGCAAGGCACCTGAACAAAAACAACTGAAGTTCTTGACCATGCCTGAATGCTATTGTGCACTGCATTGCTGCCACGATTGGCCAATTAGATGTTTTCATTAAAAAGCAGGTGTACCTAATAAAGTGGCCACTGAACATAAATAGACAATAGGTGCAGAAGTAGACCATTCGGCCCCTCGAGTCTGCACCGCCATTCTGAGATCATGGCTGATCATTCACTATCAATACCCAGGGGATAAGGGGGCTGCAATTTAAAGTAGGATGTAAGATATCATTATTCAATGTATTGCTTTTATTTTCAGTGAGACAATTAAAACTTCCTTTTAATTATTAAAAGCAATACGATAATTCAGCCCCATTAAACTCTTATGCCACTCAATACAGTTCAGCAATAACATTTTTTAAATCCTGATTAACTGCAACTCATTTTAAAAATAAATTCATACGTAGATTGGATTGATCTTTAAAAATAGCAACCCTCGGATATTAAGTTTTACTTTGATAATTCTACCATCCAAAACCAGTTATCCTATCTCAGCTAAGCGCGTTTCTTGCTACCAACACCAGGTCTGCTTTTCAGAACGTGGATAGGCTGTTACAATGCAGTTGTTTAGTCCCACCCACTTGCAGCCTGACTCCATTTCCCAGGGAAAACAGACTCACCATTGCATTTATCACTAACGTCTTGGAAGAAATCAAGATACATTGAGATAGGCAGGTGCAAGGCTCAATTAAAATACCTCTCGTTTACTCAACAAGGGCTAAAATACATTTCAATTATTTTATCTGGACTTCTTTCAAGATAATCTCATTGCCTTCTTGCAGAATGATTAACTTCTATAAAGCACAATATGTTCTTTTAGATTAAATTGAAAAGGTTCTAAGTTACTATACACTTTACAAATATTTAAAGCACGTACGATTATCCCATCAGATTTATGCAAAACCTTGTTGAAAGATTGGTTACATATTAGCAACTGCAAACATGTTTCATAATGTAATCCTGTGATATAAAGAATATGCTTAATGTAGATTTTAAAAAGACTGCAAAGATCTCAAATTTCAACAATGTGCGATGCAGTGTATTGTGATTCCCTGGAGTTCGTGGGTCAATATATAGTTTGAGCAAATACCTACTGTTTAATAAATCCTGGAGCCGCAGTTCTGCTTTGCAATGAAGACCATTATTACAAACAGATAAATGCTCTGAAATATATCGCAATCCATATCATTATTTGCAATCTTTGCACAATTATGAAAGAGCAACCGGCCCACAACAGCCACAGAAACGGCTGGCAGATAATTATCCTGTACTTCAGCGACCAAGTGCCTTGTTGACAAACCGAGGTTTGTCATTCGCATCTGATACACAGTAGCTGCCCACTTCTGTGCTAAGCAAAAAATACTGGTATCATTAACTGAGTATGTGAGGAGGAGTTTATTATTGCTTTTAGTCGAAGTAGCCATCGAAGACATCCACTTCGCCGTCTGTGTCATAGACAACCGATGCCGGATCCGACAAGACTCCGAGGTCAACTAGAGCCTGGTCGAAGTCGTCGGGAAGGAAGACAATTCCCACATTGAAGAGGACGTACTCCATCAGGAAGGCATAGTAGAGGATGAGCACATTCACAAAAAACAACCCCACGTAAAACATACAGGGCAACTCATCAAGGAGCGACTCCAGCGAATCGAGATCAGCGTAAACAGAGGCGGTCATAGGCTTCAGGGTGGCGAATTAACACCGCAGCAGGCACGCTGAGGGGTAGGGTAGGGGAGGGGGGAAAGGCCCTCACTTTCCGATGCCCTTCGGTCCACCGCTCTTTTACCGAGATCTCCACGGCGTCAGGCCGGGCTTCTCTCCGCCCCTCCCCCCGCGCTCTCAGGTTTCCGCCTCCCTTTCACTTTTCATTGGCCTCCTCCTCCGCTCGCCGCCGCCGAGCTGTTTGATCACCACACACAACTCCGCCCCCCTGCGCGCCAACCCCGAGTCTGAATGGCTGATGTCAACGTCAATCGCATGACGACGCCGCAGCTGTTCGTCCCGCCTTCTCCCCCCCCGCCGCGTACTACCGCTGAGTGGCTTGCCATGACGTCGATCAAGTGACACAATCGCGATTATCCCGCCCTACCCGACGCGCCACCCTCCCCTCAAGCTGCCGCCCCTCCCCCTTTGACGAGCAAGATAGGTTGTTTTGCAGGGCCGTCGCGTGCACTACACGTCATCGCCATCAACACCAGCATCGCCGTTTAATTTAAACGTACAGTTCAACAACTTCATTACTTTCGGAACATTTTAGCTCTCCTGATAACGTTCTTTCCGTGCACCTCAAATAATGGTAAACACGAGACAGTTTTGAAGGAAGGCTGGGCGCTGAAAAGTGATCGCAAAGAATTCTGGGATTCGTAGTTTGCGGTAGGCGCCCGTGTGCGGCTTCATGTTAGTGTAAGCAGGCGAAAGAACTTGGTCTCCCAGCAGCCAGCGCTCACCAAGCATTGCAGCGGCTATCGCCGAGTCAACCAGTATGTTGGTGAAAGGCTTGAATGTCACGGGCATATTTTAATATATCGCAATAGAATGCGCGGAAGAAGTGTCTAGAAGTGATGTTTGGCCGTTCGAGGAGTTGGGTCGGCGGGAGCTCCGGGAAGTCCCCGAGAAACATTCATTCCTTAGAGCATCTGAAGTAAGTGTCTCTGTGAGCATTGTAGACCGAGAAATACCGGAGTTACTCGCAGCGTCGAGCAGTATTTCCTGGATGAATCAGGCCTTAAGGTCCAGGCCCTTTTCAATTACTGTTTTAGCAATGAGCCCAACATGTTTTCAAAGAGTGTTGTAAATTCCTTTCCTCGGAGCATTTGTAATTACGTTAAGTTAACATCTACTTAGTTGAATTGTTGCAAAAAGAAAGTTTTATGGCTGTAAAAACGACCCAGATGTTTTATTTTATTGGAAAATTTTGCCAGTCCTTCAACGAATGTCTTGTCTTTTGCTGTCGATCGCTGAATTAAAGGAAACACGCTGTCCTCTAACGTCGATTTAAACCTTTTGTCTTCACAAATGCTTGACCCCCCCCCCCCCCCCCAGGTTCTTTCAGTTTTTTGTTTAGTTTATGATCTCAGTGTTTTAGAGAATGGACCTTTATGATCACCAAAGATGATTTTGTTTAGTGTTTTGGCCGAAAGAACGTACTTGTCAGTTAATGACATTTCATGTAATGTACACTGTCGTTCATAACTGGTAAACAAATTCCTTAATATCCCATGACTCGTCCTTCACTGCATCTTGCTTTCAAATTATACTTGAGAATGACAAACTGTTGTTGTTACTATTAGTTAAAGCCATAATAAATAAGAATAGATCATTTACCCCTTTGAACCTTCTCTGCCATTGATAGCCTTTTTTGTTGTATGCTTAAGTTTTGCTTAGCTGGAGTAGGCAGAATTTATATTTATTTAGTTCTTATTTTCTTCGTCAGACATATCAATTTATTTCTAAAATTATTTCTGCTGGATATGTAATTACTGAGGAATTGAACAAGGAGTTTAGGTACAAAGGATTAAGTTGATTAAGCATGTTATGATTTAGGAGGTGAAAATTAAGTATTTATGGAAGCAAAGGGTAGAAAGAAGAATGAGAATCTTTTGGTAATAACCAGTGAATTTTTTTGGGTGTAGGAACAGAATTATGCCATTTGTCCCATCGAGTCTGCTCTGCTGTTTGATCATGGCGGATTTATTTTCTCTCTCAGCCCCATTCTCTTCTTCCTGTAACGTTTAATACCCTGAATAATTAAGAACCTGTCAATCCCCGCTTTAAATATACACAATGACTTGGGCCTCAGAGCTGATTATGGCAGATTCACCACCTTCTGGCTGGAGAAATACTTTCTCATTTCTGTTCTAAAGTGATGTATTCAGAGGCTATGCCCTCTGGACCTAGATTTGTCCCACTGTATTGGAAACATCCTCTCCAGGCCTTTCAAAATCTAGGCGGTATCAATGAGTTCCCCTTCATTCTTTTAATCTCCAGTGAGGACGGGGCCAAAGCTATCAAACTCTCCTCAGATTTTAACCCTTTAGTTCCTGAGATCATTCTCATAAGCCTCCACAGGCCCCTCTCCAATGTCAATACATTTTGGATAAGGGGCCCAAACGACTCTCGATACTCCAAATAGGCCTGACTAATATATGACAAAGCCTCAGCATTGCATTCTTGCTTTTATATTCTAGTCCTCTGGAAATGAATGCTGACATTGCATTTGAGTTGACTTTATTTCTTACATCCTTCACATACATGAGGAGTAAAAATCTTTACATTATGTATCTGTCTGAATGTGCAATTTGTAGTAATTTGTAATAAATAGTATGTACAACAGGACAGTCAATATAGCAAAGAAAATACAATTGTATCAGCGTGAACGGATCTGTCTGATGTCATAGTGGAAGAAGCAGTCCCGGAGCCTGTTGGTCTTGAAGTTTATGGTGCGGTGCTGTTTTTTGGATGGTAGTAGCTGGACCAATTTGTGGTTGGGGTAACTTGGGTCCCCAATGATCCTTCGGACCCTTTTTACGGACCTGTTTCTTTAGATGTCCTGAATAGTGGGAACTTCACATCTACAGATGAGTTGGGTTGTCTGCACCACTCTCTGCAGAGTCCTGCGATTGAGGGAAGTACGGTTCCCATACCAGGCAGTGATGCAGCCAGTCAGGATGCTCTCAATTGTGCTCCTGTACAAAGTCCTTAGGATCTGGGGACTCATACCAAACTGCTTCAACTGTCTGAGGTGAAACAGGCGCTGTTGTGCTTTTCTTCACCATATAGCTGGTGTGTACCGACCACGTCAGATTCTTGGTGATGTGTATGCTGAGGAATTTAAGGTTGTTCATCCTCTCAACCCCAGATCTGTTGATGTCAATAGGGATTAGCCTGTCTCCATTCTTCCTGTAGGCCACAGCCAGATTCTTTGTTTTTGCAACATTGAGGGAGAGGTTGTTTTCTTGACAGCACTGTGTCAAGGTGATGACTTCTTCTCTGTAGGCTGCCTCATTATTATTTGAGATTAGGCCAATCAATGTAGTATCATCTGCAAATTTAATTAGCAGATTGGAGCTGTGGGTGGCGACACAGTAATAGGTATATAGAAATTATATCCATGCCTTCTTTATTACTGACTCAATGTGCAAGTTAACCTTAAGGGAATCCTAGGATTTATATTTTGATTTATAATTTCTATTTTTACCTTCAGTGTTCTGTGATTTTGCTTAATATTGTGACTGTGTATTTTCTTGTGGAAGATCTCTGTAAGAGAGTATACTGTAGTTTAGTAGCCTGTGGCTTGTATCCTGGCATTGCTCTTGCTCATTTTTACCTCAACGTAGACTTTTCATTTGCTGGTAGGGTTCATCAAGGAGCTGTTGAGATTAAGATTATTGATGAACTAAACAGACTGATGCAAAGCACAGCTGCTTTAGTGTCCTTTGACATGAATGCTTTGAGAGGTTGGTCATGACTAGACTGAACTCCTGCCTCAGCAAGGAACTGGACCCATTGCAATTTGCCTATCATCACAATAGGTCAACGGCAGATGCAATCTCAATGGCATTCCACACGGCTTCGGATCACCTGGACAACACAAATACCTATGCTAGGATACTGTTCATTGACTATAGATCAGCATTTAATACCATCATTCCCACAATCCTGGTTGAAAAGTTGCAGAACCTGGCCTTCTGTACCTCCCTCTGCAATTGGATCCAGGACTTCCTAACCGGAAGGCCACAATCTCTGCGGATTGGTGAAAACATATCCTTCTTGCTGACAATCAACACTGGCGCACCTTGGGTGTGTACTTACCCCACTGCTCTACTCTCTATATACACACGACTCTGTGGCTAGGCATAGCTCAAATACCATCTACAAATTTGCTGACAATACAACCATTGTTGATAGAATCGCAACTGGTGACGAGAGGGTGTACAGGAGTGAGATATGCCAACTAGTGGAGTGGTGCTGCAGCAATAACCTGACACTCAACATCAGTAAGATGAAAGAGCTGATTGAGGACTTCAGGAAGGGTAAGACGAAGGAACACAATACCAATCCTCATAGAGGGATCAGAAATGGAGAGAGTGATCAGTTTCAAGTTTCTGGATTTCAAGATCTCTGAGGATCTAACCTGGTTCCAACATATTGATGTTAAAGAAGGCAAGACAGTGGCTATACTTTAATAGGAGTTTGAAGAGATTTGGCATGGCAACAAAGACACTCAAAAACTTCTATAGATATACCATGGAGAGCATTCTGACAGGCTGCACCACTGTCTGGTATGGGGGGGGGGGGGGGGTGCTACTACACAGGACCAAAAGAAGCTGCAGAGGGTTGTCTCAGAAAGGCAGTGTTCACTATTAAGGACCTCCAGCACCCAGGGCATGCCCTTTTCTCACTGTTACTATCAGGTAGGAGATACAGAAGCCTGATGGCACACACTCAGCAATTCAGGAACAGCTTCTTCCTCTCTGCCATCCAATTCCTAAATGGACATTGAAACCTTGGACACTACCTCACTTTTTTTAAATATACAGTATTTCTGTTTTTTAAAATCTATTAAATATACATATACCGTAATTGTTTTACCTATTTATTGTTACTATTTTTTATATTTTGTTCTCTTCTATATTTATTGCATTGAACTGCTGCTGCTAAGTTTACAAATTTCATATTACGTACTGGTGATAATAAACCTGATTCTGATTCTGAAGGTATTTTGCAAAGTTCCATTATTATCCCTGGACATTATATCTCTGAGTCTATATAAAGGAATTTATGCACGTTCCTGATTTCCTTTTTGGAATTTATACATTTTATTCTTTGTCCTTTCTAATCTATAGATTCTGTATGGATATGGGATAATGGAATTTTAGCATCGGTACTTAATGTGTTATTGGAGACATGCTTCCTACAATTTCAATCCAGTCTGATTGGTAGTATTCCACAGAAATCACTGGCTTGTTGGCTGCTCAAAATGTTCTTTGTTGTGGCGATAGAAATAAAGTTAAAAGTAC
The DNA here is from genome assembly GCF_030144855.1 of Hypanus sabinus. Taxonomy (NCBI): domain Eukaryota; kingdom Metazoa; phylum Chordata; class Chondrichthyes; order Myliobatiformes; family Dasyatidae; genus Hypanus; species Hypanus sabinus. The sequence continues at coordinate 21,035,631 of NC_082714.1, forward strand.
AAATATGTCTCTATATGCAACCCTGAAATTCATTTTATTGCGGGCATACTCAATAACCATAATAGAATCAATGAAGGATCACACCAATGGGACAGACAATCAGGGCAACAAACGGTGCAAATACAAAAAGAAGGAAAACAAGCACCAAGTATTGAGAACATGAGATGAAGAGTCCTTGGAAGTGAGTCTATAGGTTCACAGGTCCACAGGTGAAAAGAGAGCAAGTTTACATTAGAGTTCTGACACAAAAGAAGAAGGGTCTTGGCCTGAAATGTCAACTGTTACTCTTGTCCATTGAAGCTACTTGACCTGCTGAGTTCCTCCAGCATTTTGTGTGTTACCTAGGGTTCTGACACTGTTGGCTTTAAATTAACCTCAGGCGAAAGATTAAAGATTGTTTTTAGGTAAAAACAAATAGGGAATTTCACAACTGTCTCAATGAGTAAACTAACCAAACATATAACAGACCTGAAAACATTGCACTAAGATAATAAAAATAACTGAAAATTTGACTTAGTACTGAACTAATAAGTTCAGAAATGTTCCAGAATCATGCATATTTTATGATGAGAGTATAAATAGGTTTTGCGTTCTGGTTTAACTTCTCGATGAATAACTAATAGCAACCCGTTAAAAGTGTAATATGTTTTTTTGTGAGAGAGAGAAAGCAAATTGTTTGTATTGGATGTAGGGAATACAGAATTTTATGATTTGGGTCAAAGGAGGTGCAAATGTTAAACAATGCTCAAAATGGGAACAGAAATTGAAGAAGTGGCTGTCCTTTATTTGTAGGGCTTTATTTTATCTTTGCCAGAATTTCTTTAGATTTTAAGTACTGCAACATTTAAGCAGTGAGTTGTTGGTCTCCCCTTTCGCTGTAGAAGTAGTGATATCTCTCTCTCTCTCTTCTCTCTTTTTTTCTCTCCCCCTCCCCTTCTGGGTTGTGGATTGTAGTTTCTGATGGAGTATAGATCATGGTCTTTGTGGGCTTTGTTATTGTGTCTTGGAGGAGAGGGGGCTCTGGCATTCTAATCTTTTTCCATTATTTATTCTTTGGGTTCTCTTCTGTTTCATGGATGTTGCGAAGAGTAAGAATTTCAAGTTGTATACATTCTCTAATATTAAATGGAACCATTGAACTTAAATATTAGGCAATCACTTGCAGTTGTATTATAAACCAAAATCTAATTTGTTAATGCGAGCTACACATTTAATGTAAAGTTGTGAAAATACAAAGTGATGCACTGTACATTCAGATATTCAGATACATTTCAGGTTGGTTATTTCCTATGATCTTATTGAAAATCCTATGAAAATGTATAGTTGGCCAGGATAAGAATGGTAATTTCTGGTATTTGTTGTGAAAGGATATTATTGTATAATACTGCAAGCATGTTATTATATTACAGCAGTGCTCAAAGCAGAGCACCTATTGAAGCAAATTATTGTGTAAGTAACATTGTTTTTAAAAAGATTCAAGATTCAATAGTGTTTTGAAAGCTACTGAATCAAACATGTTCAAACTACTTTTAATCTGTTGCTATAGAAAAATGGGCAGGATGTAAATATATTTAATGTTAGCAATGTTTTCTTCTCCCATCACCACACTGTAAATAAATGAAGGTGTTTAAATCTTGTACCATCCTTTTTCTCCATGCTGAGCTCGTTCCTGCCTGAGAAGTGACTTGGATCTGATCCAGTTTTCCTACCAGAGCAACGGGTCCACAGCAGATGCCATCTCATTGGCTCTTCACTCAACCCTGAAACATCTGAACAGCAAAGATGCATACATCAAGATGCTCTTTATCAACTACAGCTCAGCATTAAATTCCATCACCCCCTAAAATCTAATCGAGAGAGCTTCAAGACCTTGGCCTGAGTACCTCCTTGTGCAATTGGATCCTTGATTTCCTCACTTGCAGACCCCAGTCAGTTTGGATTGTCAAAACATCTCCTCCACAATCTCAATCAGTACAGATACACCGCAAGGCTGTGTGTGTTATCTCTTGCTCTTCTTGCTTTACACTTACAACTGCGTGGCTAAGCACAACTCCAATGCCATATTTAAGTTTGCTGATGACACCACTGTTGTTGGGCGAATCATGGGTGGTAATTAATCAGCATATAGGAGGAAGATTAAAAAATCTGATGTGTTGTGCCTCATACTCAATGTCAGCAAGACTGAGGAGTTGATTATTTTCTTCAGGAGGAGGAAACTGAAGGTCCATGAGCCAGTCCTCATTGGGTGATTAGAGGTGGAGAGAGTTGACAACTTTAAATTCCTTGGTGTTATTTTAGAGAATCTGTCCTGGACCCAGCAGATAAATGTAATTATGAAGAAAGCACAACAGCAGCATTACTTCCTTAGATGTGAAGATTTGGCATGACATCCAAAACTTTGAGAGACTTCTGTAAATGTGTGGTGGAGAGTATATTGACTGGCTACATGCAGCCCGATATGGAAATACCAATGCCCTTGAACAGAAAATCCTACAAAAAGTAGTGGATATGACCCAGTGCATCATGGGGAAAGCCCTCCTCACCATGGGGCATGTCTACACAGAGTGTTGTCGCAGGAAAGCAGCATGCATCATCAGGGATCCCCATTGCCCAGGTCGTGCTCTCTTCTTGCTGCAAAGGTATGGGAGCCTCAAAACCCATACCACCAGGTTCAGGAACAGTTCTTACCCCTCAACCATCTGGCTCTTGAACCGTAGGTGATAACCTCACTCAACTTCATTTGTCCCATCGCTGAGCTGTTCCTACAACCTACGGACTCACTTCTTGATATTTATTGCTTGCTTATTATTACTAGGTTTTTTTCTTCTGTATTTACACAGTTTTTTGCAGACTGGTTTTCTGCCCAGTTGGTGCGGTCTTTCTTTGATTCTGTTATGGTTATTGGATTTACTGAGTATGCCCATAAGAAAATGAATCTCAAGGTTGTATACAGTGACATACATGTACTTTGATAATAAATTTACTTTGAACTTTTTAAACTTTGAGACGAAAGGTGAAACCAGCACTCACAATTGATTCTTTCAGTGCACTCCATCAATGCTTAAAATGTTTGATTGTTAAAAAATAAATTATGTGCGTCTGAGACTGAATCACTATGTGATAGAGGACAACTGCACGCTCATTCTGATTCCAGGATACCACTTGTCAAGTAGTCATCAGCTAGATGGTTTCATCTCTTGTTCTGACCAATAGAATTCCTGTGATCTCTAGCAAGACTTGCAGTGGAGGTGTATGTATCTACATTAATAAGAGCTGGTGTGTGAATGCTTTGATAGTGATGACCCATTGTTTGCTTGTGGCAGAGATCTTAATGGCAAAGTGCAGGCCTGTCTATTTATTGAGGGGGTTCACTGCCATTGTGATTATACATTTGAGTTCAGAAGTTTACTTACATCAAGGTTGAAGTCATTAAAACTCATTGTTTAACCACTCCACAGATTTCATATTAGCAAACTATAGTTTTGGCAAGACATTGAGGATATCTACTTTATGCATGACAGGAGTAATTTTTCCAACACTTGTTTACAGACAGATTATTTCACTTTTAATTGACTATATCACAATTCCAGTGGGTTAGAAGTTTACAAACAAAATCAAAAGAAATCAGCCAAGACTTCAGAGAAAAAAAAATTGTGGACCTCCACAAGTCTGGTTCATCCTTGGGAGCAATTTCCAAATGCCTGAATGTTCCACGTTCATCTGTACAAACAATAGTACACAAGTATAAACACCATGGGACCACGCAGCCGTCATACCGCTCAGGAAGGAGACGCATTCTGTCTCCTAGAGATGAATGTACTTTGGCATGAAAAGTGCAAATCAATCCTAGAACAACAGCAAAGGACCTTGTGAAGATGCTGGAGGAAACAGGTAGACAAGTATCTATATCCACAGTAAAATGAGTCCTATATCGACATAAACTGAAAGGCTGCTCAGCAAGGAAGAAGCCACTGCTCCAAAATTGCCATAAAAAAAAACAGACTACAGTTTGCAAGTGCACATGGGGACAAAGATCTTTCTTTTTGGAGAAATGTCCTCTGGTCTGATAAAACAAAAATTGAACTGTTTGGCCATAATGACCATCGTTATGTTTGGAGGAAAAAGGGTGAGGCTTGCAAGCCGAAGAACACCATCCCAACCATGGAGCATGGGGGTGGCAGCATCATGTTGTGGGGGTGGTTTGCTGCAGGAGGGACTGGTGTACTTCACAAAATAGATAGCATCATGAGGAAGGAAAATTACGTGATAAATTGAAGCAACATTGTTTAAGTGGACAATGACCCCAAAGTTACCTCCAAAGTTGTGGCAAAATTGTTTAAGGACAACAAAGTCAGAGTATTGGTGTGGCCATCACAAAGTCCTGATCTCAATCTGATAGAAAATTTGTGGACAGAACTGAAAAAGCGTGTGCGAGCAAGGAGGCCTACAATTCTGACTCAGTTACATCAATTCTGTCTGGAGGAATGGAACAAAGTTCCAGCAACTTATTGTGAGAAGCTTGTGAAAGGCTACCCAAAATGTTTGACCCAAGTTAAACAATTTAAAGACAATGCTACCAAATACTAACAAAGTGTATGTAAACTTCTAACCCACTGGGAATGTGATGAAAGAAATAAAAGCTGAAATAAATCATTCTCTCTACTATTATTCTGACATTTCACATTCTTAAAATGAAGTAGTGATCCTAACTGACATAAGACAGGGAATATTTTCTAGGATTAAATGTCAGGAATTGTGAAGAACTGAGTTTAAATGTATTTGGCTAAGGTGTATGTAAACTTCTGACTTCAACTGTACATTCTTCCCTGTTTTCCTCCCCCTCATGCAAAAGCAGGGGGAAGTGGGGAAGTGCTGTACCGTCTCTAAGGTGCTATAATGACTTGCAAAACACATGCCCCAATGGTTTCTTTATTGTTGCTGGCAACTTAAATCATGCAACCTTGAAACAGTGCTGCCTAAATTCTTTCAGCTGATTGACTGTGCTACCAGAGTTGAGAACACATTAGACCTGGTTTATTCCAACATCTCTGGTACATACAAGTCTGTTCCCCACCCCTGCCTCACTCTGACCATTTATCTGTTATGCTAATTCCTGCATGCCATCCACTAATTAAACGTGTCAAACTAGTTCAAAGGGAGATAGAAGGAGCAACCTCAGCATTACAGGGCTTGTTTGAAAATACAGACTGGAGCATGTTCAGGGAGGCAGCTACCTATAGCCACCACATTAACATCACTGAATATGTGTGATCTATGACTGGCTATGTGGCAAGGCGTATTAAGGACGTCGTCGTTATTAAACACATCTTTGTGAGGGCAAATCAGAAGCCGTGGCTAACAGCAGAGGTCCAGGCACAGCTGAGAGATTGGGATGCTAACTTCAGAATGGGGAATAAGATGGCTCTGATCAGCAAGAGCTGTGCACCATCAGGAAGGCAAAACAGGATTATTCACAGAAAATATACATCCATTTTTGTGACACCAGAGGTGTGAGGTGCATGTGAATTGAATTAACTTTATTTCTTACATCCTTCATATACATAGGAGTAAAAATCTTTGTTACGTCTCTATCTGAATGTGCAAATTGTAGTAATTTGTAATAAATAGTATATATAGTAAGATATACAACTGGGCATTCGGTCCATAACGGACTATAAGTCCACCCTGCATATCAACAACAGTAATGTTTCTCTTCCCGATAGGCTGAATTTCTTTTGCACTCAGTTTGATGCAGGGTATGATGTGCCAGCGAGGAAGTCCACCCTCCCCCCCCCAAGGTGCAGGTACTCTGTCTGGCTGCAGCTGATGTGAGGAAAACTCCCGCCAGGGTCAACCCAGGTAAAGCTTGGTGTACTGCTAAGCACCGGCACTCCACAGGGTTGCATGCTCAGCCCACTGCTGACCCTTGACTGCATTGATATATCCAGTTCAAAGCAAATCATCAAGTTTGCTGATAAGATAAGTGGTTAGCTTCGACAACAGCATCAAAAATTTATTTATATAGAGATATAGTATGGAGTAGGCCCCTTTGGCCTTTTGAGCTGTGCTGCAGCATTGCCAAAACCCTGATTAACTCTAACCTAATCACGGGACAATTTACAATGACTAGTTAACATGCATCTTTGGAAGGAAGCCGGAGCACGTGGGGAAAGCTCGTGCATTCCATGGGGGGGGGGACGTACATAGACTCCTTCCAGAATGTCACCGGAATGGATTCCAGAACATTCGGAGTTGTAACAGTTTTGCACTAACTGCAATGCTACCGTGGTGCTCAGATCGGATCCACAACAACTTGAGGCTCAACATGGACAGGACCAAAGAGCTGATTGTGGAGTTTGGAAGGGTGCAGACTGACTACTATTCATTGCACATGCACGGCTCCTCTTTGGAGAGAGTTAGAAGCACCAAGCATCTGGGAGTGCACATGATGGGCAATATCACATGGTCCCTCAATACCACCTCTTAGGTCAAGAAAGCATGGTGGCATCTTCACTTCTAAAGGTTCAAAATTGAAAGTAAAATTTATTTTCAAAGTGTATCTCACCTGAGATTCATTTCCTTGCAGGTAAACTCAATAAAGTCAATAACCATAATAGAATCAATGAAAGATTACACCAACAGGGTGGGCAACCAGCGTGCAAAAGACAACAAGCTGCAAATACAAAAAGAAAGAAATGATAATAAATAAGCAATAAACATTGAGAACATGGGGTGAATAGTTTTTGAAAGTGTGTCTATAGGTTGTGGGAGCAGTTCAGTGATTCAGTGAAGTTATCCCCTCTGATTCAAAAGCCTGAAGGTTGAGGGGTAATAACTGTTCCTCAACCCAGTGGTATGAGTCCTGAACCTCCTGTACCTTTTTCCATGTGACAGCAGTGAGAAGGTGACATGACCTGAGAAGACAGAGGTGAATGAGGCTTCCCTCACCCATTTTAACCAATTTTTACAGGAACACCATGGAGAGTGACCTGACCAGCTGCATCAACATCTGGTATGGGAATTGCAAGGCATGTTCCATAAGCCCTGCAAAGGATTGTGAGGACTGTTGAGATGATCACCAGGGTCTCTCTTTCACCCATTATAGAGATATAAATCAGGAGTGCTGTATACACAGGGCCATTAGCATTGTCAATGTCCCCTCCCATCTGTCCAACAAACTCTTTGACACCCCCTACCATCAGGCAGGAGGTACTGGAGCATAAAGATGGGGCAAAAAATGTTAGGATAGGAAACAGCTTCTTCCCTCAGGCTGCAAGACTACTGTACTCCCTGACACCAGCCAGGTCTCATCACCTATGAAGCACCAATAGCATTATACTGTTTACTTTTTAACGTGTTGTATATGCACCTTATTATTTGTAGGGTTTATTTGTTATTTATTTGTGGTAATATTCAGATTTAGTTTATTGTCATTTAGAAACCACAAATGCAATGCAGTTAAAAAATGAGACAACGTTCCTCCAGAATGATATCACAAAAGCACATGATAAAACAGACTACACCAGAATTGGCAATCCCCAATCCAGAGTCTGGGGAGGCTGTTGTGTATTAATATATGTACTGTTTTTTTGCACACTTTGGTCAGGAGGAACAATGTTGCAATTGGCAGTAATCGTGTATAGTTGAATGACAGTAAACTGAGCTAGAATTTGATTTATAGGTTGATGGTACCCACCATAATAAGTTTTCTAACTCTAACAGTCCTGCTTATTAAACATGCTGTTTCAATTGAAGTTCAATTTCTTCTTAAATTTATCCTTTGGCAAAATCATTGTCTTTTCAATAAAAGACAATTCAATTAAATTCAATAAACTTCATTAAACCTTTCTCCAATAACTATCCTCCTTGACCTTACAGTCTTCAAGGAGATTTCACATTGATACCTTTGTCATGAAACATTCTGCTTTTATTTCCCTAATATCACCTTCCTACACTCTCCATATCCATTCATCATATTTATGAAGCTCTTTAATCCATGGCGTTGTTTCCTTTCCTGCATCTTCCCACATCTTAACCTGGGTTCCCCTAATGATAGGTGCCATATTGTAATCTTTTGTGTGCTGAAGTTAAAAAAAATTGCTGATGCTAGAAATATGAAATAAGAGTCGGAATGTTGTTGAAAATCTTAGCGGGTTAGGCAGTATCTGGAAAGGGAAATAGTTAACAATTTAGTTTTACTCTGCTGAATTTTTCCATCACTTTCTCAAGATTCAAGATTGTTTATTGTCACTACAGACACTGTTTATATCCCTCCATTCACTCTGTCAAAATATCCAGTAAAACCAGAGACCATAAGAGATGGGAGCAGAATTATCCTTTTGGCCCATTGAGTCTGCTCCAACACTTCATGGCTGATCCATTTTTCTCTCTCAACTGTACTTTCCTGCCTTCTTTCTGTAGCCATTTATGCCCTGACTAAGCAAGAACCATTTTATTGACCTTCGCCTTAAATACACCCAATGACCTGACCTCCACTACCACCTGTGGCAGTGACTTCCACAGATTCACCACCATCTGGCTAAAGAAATTCCTCCTCACCTCCGTTCTAAATAGATGTCTTTCTTTTCTGTGCCCTCTGGACCTGGACTCCCCCCGCTATAGGAAACATCCTCTCCACATTCATTCTATTTAGACTTTTCACCATTTGATAGGTTTCAGTGAGATCTCCACCAACCACACCCCCCTCCCCCGCGTTCTAAATTCTAGCAAATACAGGCTCAGAGCCATTAAACAGTTCTCATACAATAACCCTTTCATTTCTGGAATCATTTTTTGCGAAGTTCCTTTGAACCCGTTCCATTTTCAGCACATTTCTTGGATCTGGGACCTGAAACTGTTCACAATACTCTCAAGTGAGGTCTTACCAGTGCCTTATGAAGCCTCAGCATTACATCCTTGCTCTTATATTCTAATCCTCTCGAAAGGAATGCTAACGTAGCACTTGCCTTTTTCACTACTGACTAAATCTGCAAGTTAGCTTTCAGGGAAACCTGCATAAGGATGCCTTTGCTCCTCAGATTTCTGAACTTTCTGCCCTTTTAGAAAATAGTCTATGCCTTTATTCCTTCTACCAAAGTGCATGACCGTACATTTCCCGACATTGTAATCCATCTGCTGCTACTTTGCCCATTTTCTTAATCTGTCCAAATCCTTCTGCAGCTTCCCTGTTTCCTCAACACTGCCTGCCCCTGTACCTACCTTCATATTGTCTGCAAGCTTGGCCACAAGGCTTATCAATTCCATCATCCAAATCATTGACATTTAATGTAAAAAGAAGTGGTCCTAACACCGACTCCTGCAGATAAGCACTAGTCACCAGCAGCCAACCAGAAAAGGCTCCCTTTATTCCCACTCTTTGCCTCCTGCCAATCAGCTGTCTGTGTCAGTACAGTACACTTCCTGTAACACCATGGGCTCATACCTTGTTAAGCAGCCTCATGTGCAACGCCTTGTCAAAACAAATCGTCCACTGATTATCCTTTGTCTATCCTGTTTGTTATTTCCTCAAAATATTCCAACAGATTTTTCAAGCAAGATTCCCTTGTGGAAATCATGCTGACTTTGACCTATTTTTATCATGTGCCTCCAAGTACCCTAAGATCTCATGCTTAACAATAAACTATTACATCTTCCTAACCACTGAGGCCAGGCTAACTGGTCTACAATTCATTTTCTTCCACCTCCCTCCCTTCTTGAAGAGTGGAGTGACGTATGCAATTTTGCAGTTCTCTGAAATCATGCCAAAATCTAGTGATTCTTGAAAGATTACTGATGCCTCCACAGTCTCCTCAGCTGCCTCTTTCAGAACCCTGAGGTGCAGTCCATCTGGTCTAGTTGACTTATCTACCTTCAGACCTTTCAGCTTTCCAAGCAGCTTTCCCCTAGTAATAGCAATTGCATTTGTTTCTGCCCCTGACATTCTTGAACTTCTGGCATACTGGTAGTGTCTTCCACAGTGAAGACGGATGCAAATTACTTATTTAGTTTGTCTGCCATTTCCTTGTCCCCCATTACTACCTCTCCAGCATGATTTTCCAGCGGTCTGGTATCTGTTCTCACCTCTTTTTTACTCCTGATATATCTGAAAAACTTTTGGTATCCTCTTTGATATTATTGGCTAGCTTACCATATTTAATCTTTTCCCTCCATAAGGCTTTTTTAGTTGCCTTGTATTGGTTTTTAAAAGCTTCCCAGTGCTCTAAATTCCCATTCATTTTTGCTCTATTACATTTTCTTTCTTTTGCTTCTATATTATTTTTGACTTCCCTTGTCAGCCATGGTTACATCATCCTGCCTATAGAATGCTTCTTCTTCTTTGGGATGTATTTATCTTGCACCTTCCGAATTTCTCCCATAAACTCCAGCCACTGTTGTTCTGCTGTCATCGCTGCTCTTGTCCATTTCCAATCAACTTTGGCCAGCTCCTCCCTCATGCCTCTGTAATTCCCTTTACTCCGCTGTAATACTGACTTTATCTTCTCCCTCTCAAATTGCAGGGTGAAGTCTTATTATATTATGATCATTGCCTCCGTAAGCTCCGTAATCATTACACAAGACCCATTCCAGAAATGCCTATTCCCTAGGCTGCTCAGCTACAAGCTGTTCTAGATAGCCATCTTGTAGGCTTTTACAAATACCCTCTCCTTAGATCCAGCATCTACCTGATTTTCCCAATCCATCTGATAATTGAAATCCCCATGACTATCAAAACATTGCCCTTTTTATATGCCTTTTCTATCTCCCATTGTAATTTTTATCCCATACCCTGGCTCCTGTTTGGAAGCTTGCATACAACTCTCATAGGGGTCTTTTTACCCTTGCAATTTTTTAACTCGAGCCAAAAGACTTCTACATTTTCTGATCCTTTGTCACCTCTAAGGTTTGATTTCATTTTTTTTTACCAACAGAGCCACCCAACCCCCTCTACCTACCTGCCTGTCTTTTTGATATAATGTGTATCCTTAGATGTGAAATCCACAGCAATTATCTTTCAGCTAGGAGTCATTGATGCCCACAGTGTCATACCTAGATACACTACAAGATCAGCTACCTTATTCTATATACTGCATGCATTCAAATATAACATCTTTAGTCCTGTATTCGTCACCCTTTTTGATTTTTAACCCCATGTTACATTGCAGGTCATCCTACTGCAGCTATAATAGTTTGCAGTCACACTGTACTTAAAATTTTCTTCCTATTATTTAAATCTGTTCATATCCTTGATCCTCTGCATTCTGTAGTCCACATTAGGCTTGCAGCTGTCAGTGACCCCAGTTAGACTCTGGATCCCTAACCACTGTAACTTCTAGTTACCTGCATCCAGTGTTCTCTATAAGGTGCGTGCTTTTGTGCATGCATCCATCTTTTGCTACAAGCGCACAAAGCAATTTAAACTGTGCCCAAAAGGTTGTCACCCTCCACCTAGTTGCCATGTTAAATATATTTCACAATCATACACAATCACATTTCCTTTTCCGGTCTTTGATGCAGACGGTGTTGACAACATGGAGTCTGTGATGATATGTTGGCAGATTTTAGAATTGGTTTATTTATACTGTTTTTATTGCAGAAATTATTCAGTGTGCACATGTTGTCACTGTGCAAAACACTTCACAGCACAAGATTTTTGTGCACACTGGTCATTACAAATTAGAGGGAACATTATCTACATGCCATATACTATGGTTCCATCATTTAGTTCTTTTATCTCTCTTTCTAACTTGTATGATTTAGTTTGTTTCTACTTGTCCCTGTGTTGGTTTCACATTCATGTTGCTATCTCTCAGTTTTAACTTACTCTTACTAATTTTGACGGCATGACTGTTATTTTGTTGTAATTGTGTGAATGACCTTAAAACGGATTCCCAACCTGGGGTGCCCGTACCCCCAGGGGGTGCGAGATGGAATTTCAGGTGGTGTGACAAAGAGTGGCTTGTGTGCTTGAGTGACAAGTCACGAGTTATCACTCAGCCAGCTGCCAGTGTGCCTTGAGAAGTGGTAGTAACGTTTGTCCCAAGCACACTCCCCGCTGCCCGAGTCTAGAGAGACGTAAACTCACTCCAGTCTCCCGCTGCCCGAGTCAGCGTTGAGGATTCTCATCAGTGTTACCTGGGAGTTACACCTCAGAGTTGAGGAGTCTCATCAATTTACTGGTTACAACTTTTTATGAATAAATTAGAATCTAATTGCTCAATTTATATTTGCATTTTATGCACTGAGTTAAAAGCTTAGTATTTTAAGTTCAATTTGTTCACCTGCAGTATTGTATGTGGTTCAATTTGTGGTTCAAAAATTAGAAATTAGACTTCTTCGTCTTCAAATGTGATATTACTTCTGTAGGGGGTGCGAACATTAATCAAAACATTTCCTAGGGGTGTGGGGCATAGAAAAGGTTGGGAACCACTGCCTTAAAATATTCTTCACCTTAATATGGTCAAGAGCAAAGCCACTTTACTTTGTTTTGGGTTTCTTTCTACTCAAACTGGGTGGTGCACAACTCCAGTGTCGTTATTGATTGAGCGTAATTTCTATTTCATACCAACCACTAAGACTGCTTAATTCTCCTTTCCCATTTCCCAGTTGTATTGATACCAGTAAATTCGACTTTGTCACCTTCCAACCCTCTTCACCACCCCATAGCCCCACTAACCCCACAACCAACTTTTTCAGTATACTGCAAAATTAAGTATATTATTTTAAGACCATAAACCATAGGAGCAGAATTAGGCCATATGGCCCATCAAGTCTGCTCTGCCATTTAATCATGGCTGATGCTTTTTTTTCGCCTCCTCCTCAACCCCATTTCCTGGCCGTCTCCCCTTAACCTTTGATGCCATGTGCAATCAAGAACCTATCAGTCTCTACTTTATATACACCCAATGACCTGGCCTCCACAGCTGCATGTGCCAACAGATGCCACAAATTTATCTCTCCTTTGGCTAAAGAAATTTCTCTGCATCTCTGTTTTGAATTGATGCTCCTCTATCCTGAGGCTGTGCCCTTTTGTCCTGGACTCTCCCCACATGGGAAACATCCTTTCCACATCTACTCTGTCTAGTCCTTTCAATGAGATTCCCCCCCCCATCCTTCTAAATTCCAGCGAGTACAGACCCAGAGTCAATAAACGTTCCTCGTCTGATAACCCTTTCATTCCTAGAATCATCCTTGTGAACCTCCTGTGGACACTCTGCAATACCAGCACATCTGTTCTAAAATGAGGAGCCCAAAACTGTACATAATACTCAAGCTGAGGCCTCACCAGTGCCTTCTAAAGTCTCAGCATCACATCCTTGCTCTTGTTTTTTAGACCTTTTGATAATGAATGCTAACATTTCATTTGCCTTCTTCACCACCGACTCAACCTGTAAATTAACCTTTAAGGTGTTCTGCAAGGGAGAAGGGGCTCAAAAGGCTGAAAGACCTAAAAGTACATAAGTCACCCGGACCAGAAGAACTACACCCTAGGGTTCTGAAAGAGGTAGTGTTCAAGATTATGGCGGCATTCGAAATGATCTTTCAAAAATCATTGGATTCTGGCATGGTACCAAAGGACTGGAAAATTGCAAATATCACTTCACTCTTTAAGAAAGGAGAAAGGCTACAGAAAGGAAATTATAGGCCAGTTAGTCTGACCTCAGTGGTTGGGAAGATGTTGGAGTCAATTGTTAAGAATGAGATTAGGCTGTCTTCTCACTGCTGCCATCAGGAACGAAGTAGAGGATCCTCAGGGCCCGCACCATCAAGTTCAGGAACAGTCACCATCAGACTCTTGAACCAATGGGGATCACCTCATCCAACTTCACTCACTCCAACACTAAACTGTTCCACAACATATTGTCTCACTTTCAAGAACTCTTCATCTCATGTGTTCTATAGTTATAGCTTATTTATTTATTATTATTGTTTTTTTCTTTATTTACTGTGAATGCCCACAACAAAATTAATTTCTGGGATGTATATGATGACAAATACAGTGCCTATAAAAAGTATTCATCCCTCTTACAAGTTTTCAAGTCATAATTTAATAGATGTACCTTTAGCAGCAATTGCAGCCTTGAACCTGTTTTTGATAGGTCTCTATCAGCTTTGCACATCTGGACACTGCAATTTCCCCCCATTGTTCTTTACAAAGCTGCTCAAGCACTGTCAGATAGCAATTGGGGATCGTGAGTGAACAGCCCTTTTCAAGTCCAGCCGCAAATTTGTAATTGGATTGAGGTTTGGACTCTGACTTGGCCACTCCAGGACATTAACTCTGTTATTAAGCCATTCCTATGTAGCTTTGGCTTTATGCTTGAGGTCATTGTCTCGCTGGAAAACAATTGTTCCCCCAAGTTGCAGTTCTCTTGCCGACTGCATCAGATTTTCCTTCAGGAATTCCCTGTTTTTGCTACATTCATTTTCCCCACTACCTTCACAAGCCTTCCAGGGCCTGCTGCAGTGAAGAACCCCCACATGATGCAGCCACCACCATGTTTCATGGTAGGGATGGCATGTTTTTGATGATGTGTTGTGTTTGGCTTATGCTAAACATAGCATTTAGTCTGATGGCCAAAAAGCTCTATTTTGGTTTCATCAGACCATAGAACCTTCTTCCAGTTAACTTCAGAGCCTCCCACATGCCCTCTGGCAAACTCTAGCTGATATTTGATGAACTTCTTTCAACAGTGGCTTTCTCTTTGCCACTCTCCCATAATGTGCAGTCTCTCCCATCTCAGCCACTGAAGCTTGTAACTCCTCTAGAGTTGTCGTAGATCTCTTGGTGGTCTCCCTCACTAGTCCCCTTCTTGCGCAGTCACTCAGTTTTTGAGATCTGCCTGCTTAGGCAGATTTACAACTGTGCCATATTCTTTCAATTTCTTGATTACTTATTTAACTGTACTCCAAGGGATATTCAGTGACTTGGAAATTACCTTCTATCCATCTCCTGACTTGTGCTTTTCAATAACCTTTTTGTGGAGTTGCTTGGAGTGTTTTTTTGTCTTCATGGTGTAGTTTTTGCCAGGATACTGACTCACCAGCAGTTGCATCTTCCAGATACAGGTATATTTTTACTGCAATCAATTGAAACACCTTGACCGCACACAGGTCTCTAAAAACAGATCTGCGTTTAACTAATTATGTGACTTCTAAAACCACTTGGCAGCACCAGTGATGATTTGATGTAACATATTAAAGGGTGGTGAATACTTATACAACTAATTATTTTGAGTTTAATATTTGTAATTAATTTAGATCACTTTGTAGAGATCTGTTTCCACTTTAAGAGAAAAAGTCACTTTTTATGTCAATCAGTGTCAAAATCAAATTAAATTCACTTTGATTCAATGCTGTAAAACAATAAAACATGAAAACTTCCAAATGGAGTGAACATTTCTTAAAGTCACTGTATGTACTTTGAAAATGAATTTACTTTGAACTTTGTATGCTCTGAGGAAGATGGAATTTTACCATCTTGCTATCATGCACGCTTATATTGGGTATCATTGGAGCAATGTAGGAGATTTGATGGGAAGTTGAGAGTTACCTTTGAGACTAAAGAAAGTGAATCTGAAAACTGATAGCCTGTATTGAGTTTCTCCACTATCGAGAAACCAAAACATGAGCCAGGATATAATAATCTGGATTCGTGGATAGTGGGAAGGAAGAAGAGAAGTAGTTGGTAGAGTTGGAAGAATGAACCACAGAATTACAGATGGAATTGTCCCTTCACAATGCTAACATGAGAGGAGATGTTATAGAGTGTGGTGTTATAGTCCTTTTGAAAGTGGTAGAAATTTAGTAGGATGAATGTAGAAGATGTTGGAGTGGATTTATCTTTCTGGTTGGGAGAAGCAGGTGACAGCAGGAATGAGGGAAGCCTGGTCAAATGTGAAGGGGGAAGCCATAGTTAAATAAAAAGGCACTGGTGAGGAAAATGTCATCATCTGTGTATATGTGATCAGGAGAAACTGAAAGAATAGAGTTCGTGGAGGAAGCGGGTTGGGTGAAAGATGTAGAGGAAATAGCTGTAGGAATCAGTGGGACCACTTTGCAGAACACCTCTGTCGTGTCTACAAGGACAATCTATGACTGTGTGGGTTTTCACTTGGTGCTGCAGTGACGTACCAAAGACTTGCAGTTAGTTGGGTTTTTTAGCCTCTAAATTTCTGTATGTAGATGAAAGGCAGGATCTGAGGGAAGTTTATTGGAATGGTTATAAGGAAAAGTTTGCAGAGTGAACTGACACAGATGCAGTGGACTTAATAACCTATGTTGTATGGAAATATGCAAATCAGTGGGCTTAAGATTGATATTAAGTGCTAAGTTTCCAATGAGTTGTCAAGAGATGTATATAGACCATGTGAAAGTGAGAACAGAATGGAATTTGGCAACAAACGTTATGAAATCTTGAGTCCCTTGCAAGTACTGGGGGAGGCACTAATATAGTCATCAATATAAAGAAAAATGAATTGAGGAAGTGGCCAGTATAGGACTGAAATCAAGTATTGTTCCACATACCTAAGAAACTATATAGGTATTGCTTGAGTGCCATAATAGTTCTCATTAGTTGTGCTTTTCTTCTTTGTCTGAGAGTATAAGCCTATGTATTCTGAAAAGAGCATTTTTTAATGGAATGATCATGATCCAAGGTGACCATGTTTCAGTTCAGGGAACCTGGCTCACAGTTAATGAGGTTGAGATCAGACACTGTATTGAATCAAAATAGGAAATGGCGTGTTGTTTCAAGACGGAGTCACTCTGTTTTGATTAAGTACTGCCAAATTCATCTGTCATGAGGGATAGGAGAATGTGATGGTGAGTGGGGCAGGTACTGGAATCTAATGAGTAGCTCTGGAAGAACCTAAGCCTCCCACTTGTCTAGCACAGTCACTATTCCTATTGTGTATGTAGATGAGAGAGGAGATTTCAGGGATGATGGATCAGTACAAGAAGTCATTGAACCAGGGAGGGTGAAGGGAATATAGTAGCAATAAACAAGAGTCTAGTCGGGGGAGTACTGCTCTCTGCACCTGTGAATGTGAGCTCCATTGGCTGTGTTCTCTGCATAGTACTAAGGTCAAAGGTATCATGTTGGGGTTGGGATTAAATTGGAATGGGAGGGAATAAATCCAGTTATCCAAAACATTAATAAGAAAAAAGTGAAATATGGAAGTCAATTGTCAGGAAAGATGAACAATTTCTAAAATGTTTCCATAACAATATAAAAAGAAGAAAAAAATAACAGGAGTTAATGGGGTAGGAAAAATATTTTAAAGAAATAAGGAAATAGCATAGTAATTAAATATTTTGCTTCTCTGAAATGAATAAAATTCTTAAGTGCCCTTAGATATGGGAAAGATATTTCCCCTCAATGAGGAATCTATAACTGAGGAAAGGTTGTTCTGTTCTCAAAGAAAAGGGTAATTCCTTGGGACTGAAATAAGGAGAAATTTCTTCATGATGATATAGTCACTCTTTGGAATTCTCCACCTCAAAGGACTATGTGGACTCAGATATTGTAGTCAAAATAGATCAATTTGGTTGTAGGTTTGAATGGAACTGAGAGATGCAGGTATCAGTTAGGAAACTACTATATGAGCTAGATTAGCCATGATCTGGTTAAATGGCAAAGTAGGCTGGAGAGGCAAAATGACCAAATTTTATTTGTATCTTTATGGAAAACCCAAGGAAACTTTTTCTGTCAGAGGTTCATGAGACTTTGGATGTCTTCCCTAAAGGATAGTGAAAGACATAATACGATGAACAATGGAGTGAAAGGCTGTAGAAAAGTGTGGCACATAAGCCACTTGTATACCCACCAAAGGTATTTTTGCCTGGTCTTAATATAGAACTTGAGCTTATGAAAATTATGTGAAAATGATGACAAGGAAGGTGAAAGATTTTCATATTTGAGACAGACATTTCCCAGAGTATTTGATGCCAAGATTAAGGATGGTATATTTGTTGGTCCAAAAAATTCTGGCCATCAGTGACAGGAGATTTGAAGAACTTCTATTGGGACCAGAGAAAATCGCAAGGAAGACATTCAAGGATGTTGTTGAAAATTTTCTTGGCAACTGCAGAACACCAAACTGCAGCTGGTTGACAACTTCCTTCAAGCATACAAAACCATGAAGTGCAATACGTCACTCGAGATTCATTTTCTCCATTCCCATTTAGACTTCTTCCCTACTGTCAGTGACGAGCATGGTAAAAAGTTTCACCAGGACATTGTGGTCATGGAGTAAAGGTGTTAGGGCAACTGTAATTCATCAATGCTGTTTGATTATTGTGGGAAGTCTCGGACACTGAGTACAAATGAAAATCATCAACAGAATATTTTTAGTTGAACTATTGCAAAGCATCAGTACCGTTATGCACTTAAATGCATTATATTCAATAAAAGTTAATTTCTTGTTTCTCCAAATTCCTACGTGATATAAGTGGTTTGAAATTATATTTGTGTTCAGCTTTAAGTGGTCTATCATAACCTCAAAATATTTCTGAAGAAGTAACACTTTTTGAAAAATACTTTGCTGCTCAGTGTTATCATTGGTTGACAGGATTGTTACAATTACATATTAAATTTGAGGGAATGAGTAGCCTACTTCTAATTTATGTATGTAGTGGAGAAAAAAATGTTTAGAGTGAATGAACATCTCAAAATAATAGCATTAGTAAAAAAGAGAATACTTTAGGAGAAATTAATGGAACTGAAAACTAATGACCTTGTATTAAGGAAATGATAGTAAGGCACAAAAACAATAATAGAATTGGGCAGACATGATACAGATTTATGATAGGAACATTGTGTTTGACAAATGTTCGTGTTTTGAATTTGTAACATGTGTAAATAGATAAAGGGGTGCCATTGGGGAGGGCCTTTGATAAGATGTCACAGAAGAATAATAAACAAATTAGAACTGAATTGTGGATTACAAGTTTTTGGATGATTCGTTAAAGGATCTTTTTCAGATCGGGAGGCTATGACAATTAGTGTTGTGGGATGGAGACTGTTAAAGTTATGGGTTAGGAAATGGCTATGGAATATACTGTAAAACCATTGCTAATGTAGAAAAATGTAGAGAAACTATGGAATTTGAAATGGTGAGAAACTGAATGATGTAACCTTGGTTTGTTATTATACAAACCACTGTGGTGAGCTGAGGTTGTGGCCTGCTCCGGCTGCTTCAGGCTTTGTGGCTGTGGACTCACTTTCATTCTGAATGCCATTTGCTTACTTTTATTGTTTGCACAATTTTTTCTCTCTCTGCACATTGGGTGTTTGATGATCAGTTTTTAATAGGTTCTTTTAAGTTTCTGTGTTTAATCCATAAACAAGTAACCCATAAATGACCCATAAGAAGAAACTGTCGAACACCCAATTTTCATTGCACATTGGGTGTTCGATCTTTTTTTAATGGGTATTTTATTCTTTTTTTATGGGCCTGGTTTGGTTAATGTATGTATTTGTGTGCTATGTATGATTTTAGATGTCTTTGTTCTGTGGCTGCCTGTTACACAAATCTCAAGGTAGTATAATGTATATATACTTCGCTAGTAAATGTTCTTTGAACTTTTGTAGCTGCCTTGTAAAGAGATGAATCTTAAGAATTTGAATTGACTTTATTTCTTACATCCTTCATATACAAGAGGAGTAAAAATCTTTATGTTACGTCTCCATCTAAATGTGCAATGTGTAATTTATAGTAATTTATAACAAGTAGTGTGTACAAGACAGTCAATGCAACATAGAAATACAATTGTGTAAGCATGAATTAATCAGTCTGATAGCCTGGTGGAAGAAGCGTCCTGGAGCCTGTTGGTCCTGGCTTTTATGGTGTGGTACCATTTCCTGGATGGTAACAGCTGGAACAGTTTGTGGTTGGGGTGACTCGGGTCCTCAATGATCCTTCAGGCTTTTTGTATACACCTGTCTTTGTAAATGCCCTGAATAGTGGGAAGTTCACATCTACAGATGCACTGGGCTGTCCACACCACTTTCTGCAGAGTCCTGCGATTGAGGGAAGTACAGTTCCCTAATCAGGCAGTGATGCAGCCAGTCAGGATGCTCTCAATTGTGCCCCTGTAGAAAGTTCTGAGGATTTGGGGGCCCATACCAAACTTCTTCAACTGTCTGAGGTGAAAGAGGCGCTGTTGTGCCTTTTTCACCACACAGCTGGTATTTACAGACCATATGAGATCCTTGGTGATGTTTATGTTGAGGAGCTTAAAGCCATTCAGTCTCTCAACCCCAGATCGATTAATGTCAATAGGATTTAGCCTGTCTCTATTCCTCCTGTAGTTCACAACAGCTCGTTTGTTTTTGTGACATTGAAGGAGAGGTTGTTTTCTTGACACCACTGTGTCACTGTGTCAGGCTGCCTCATTATTATTTGAGATTAGGCCAATCAGTGTAGTATCGTCAGCAAATTTAATTAGATTGGAGCTGTGGGTAGTGACACAGTCATGGGTATATAGAGAGTAAAGGAGGGGACATAGGACACAGCCTGAGCGGCACCTATGTTGAGGGTCAGAGGTGAGGGAGCCCAGTCTTACCATCTGCCGGTGATCTGACAGGAAATCCAGGATCCAGCTACATAAGGCAGGGTGAAGACCAAGGTCTCTGAGCTTCTTGTTGAGCCTGGGGGGAATTATGGTGTTGAATCCTGGGCTGTAGTCCAAGAACAGCATTCTCGCATAAGCATCCCTCTTCTCTAGATGTGTAAGGACGGTGTGAAGAGCTGTGGCTATTGCATCATTTGTCCATTGGTTATGTCAGTAGGTGAATTGTAGGGGTTCCAATGTGGGTGGTAGCATGCTGCAGATCTAGTCCTTGATCAGCCTCTCAAAGCAATTTGCTTGTTACTGAGGTGAGTGTGACAGGACACCAGTCATTCAGACATGTTACCTTGGTCTTTTTAGGTACAGCAACAATGGTGGATGATTTTTATACATACTTTGTACTTTGAACTTTAATAGGCAGGTGAAGACAACAATTAGGAAAACCATGTGAATGTTGCCTTTATTGCACAAAGATCTCACAACAATATATACTGTAATTACATGGGGTCTGGTGAGGCTACATTCAGAATATGCACATTGATTTGGTCTCCCTACCAAAGGATGACCAGAAGCAGCACGGCAAAGATTGATTAGACTGATTCACAAGAATGAGGGAGTTTGGAGAGATTAAACACCCTGTGCTTATGCTCGGTGCCTATGTTTAAAAGAATGCAAGAAATTGTATTGAAATATACAAAAGCTTTTCAGGGCTCGGTGGTGTGCAGTCAGGGAAGAGGGCTATCTAGAATTGGGAATGATGGTGTCAAAAAAGGGGTTGGTCATTTTAAACTGAACAAAGAAGAGTGGTGAATGTTTGGAATTCTCTCCAAAAAGGGCAGAGAAGTGGGTAGGTTGTTAAGTATTATCAAGGTGGAAATTGTTTTTTTTTTAAGGGAATCTAGGGTTATGGGATCACTTCAGTTAAGTGGCACTGAGGTAAAAAGATCAGCCTTGATCTTAGTTGATTGGTGAAAGCGGTGCATGGTCCAGATACTCTTTCATAGATCTATTTATTAATTGAAAAGCAACTAATTCAACAATTTTCAAAGTTGCAAAACACTTTCTCTTTTGAATGTTACATCATAAAAATTCAGTTAAATTCTCTTATGCAACACAGTGAAGGATTATCTTACCCCCAATACATCTACAAAGATTGGGTTGATATTGAATGCCAACGTCATGGGTTAAAATAGCATATTTAAAAAGATGCA
This sequence comes from Hypanus sabinus, assembly GCF_030144855.1. Taxonomy (NCBI): domain Eukaryota; kingdom Metazoa; phylum Chordata; class Chondrichthyes; order Myliobatiformes; family Dasyatidae; genus Hypanus; species Hypanus sabinus. Next base: position 21,057,413 of record NC_082714.1, read on the forward strand.
TTTATATGTATAACTTTACATGCTGGCTTTACTAAATAGTGTGGTTTTCAAGAGGAAATGTTTTGTAATTCATGGGTCAGATTGGTTGCATTTCAAAATAAGCACCTTCAGAATTGCAATTAACTCTTCATGTTACAATAAAACTTGGTTAATTGGGGCTACCCAGGACTAGTGCTGGACTAGCAAATTTTCCTGATGATTGGATGTTACTCCAGCTGCTATTTTAATTTTTCTATATAAGTTTCACAATAATATAAGTTTGCCACTGAATGTGATAAGTTTATATGGAGTATGGGAACTCCAAGCTCAGTCTAACATATTGGAGGAAATGTGGGCATCATGACTTGGTGATCTAGATGTCTATCCATAGATTATTGGAGTTTTACTGTAGTAGCTTATTCTGTAACAGCATTGCTGTCTGTGGCGTGCATGTGTGAGAGTGGAACTGCATTCTGTCCTCTGTAGGAACCTGTTTAGTATGAGAGATTCTCTCAATCCCTTGTTACTATCTTAACTTTGTTACAAAGTCTTTCTGAAGGTAAATCTCTTTGTATAATCTTGTGTCATTTAAATTTGATATTTAATGTTGAACTAAAGTGTTTCAGTAATTTATATTTGTCCCCGCTATGGGATATTGGGCTATTGATGGATGTGTTGATTATATGCTCATACTGTAATTAGCCATACAGGCATCATAATGGTAATGTTTTCTTCTCCCCTAAACACATCAGAGAATAGCACACTTGGTAAAATAATAAGCATTTATTAAAATAACATTTTCTGCCTCTGCAAACGTGAGGAAATCTGCAGATGCTGGAAATTCAAGCAATGCACACAAAATGCAAAAGGACAAAACACAAAAGGACAGTCTTCACGAAGGGTCTCGGCCCGAAACGTCGACAGAGCTTCTCCTTATAGATTCTGCCTGACCTGCTGCGTTCCACCAGTGTTTTGTGTGTATTTTCTGCCTCTGATCCAGTTTGAGATTCACTCTCAATTGCTTCTGCTTGGAAACAAAATGCATCCTGTATTGAGTTAGTGGGTGAAGGCAAAGCTTATGGCAGCTGTGGATTTCAACATAACAATTTATATTAGCGCACAGGATGGAAGTATTTGTCAGCCAGTAATTGGAATCTGTTGTGAGGCAGGGTTACTGACCTGTATCATAATCTAACTCCTTCTTCCAAATTGCTGCCTGATCCATTGAACACTTTGCAGCCTTTTATGTTTTTTTTTCACATTTTGGACTTGAACTGTGTACAGTGTTTTTTGTTCTCATTTGTGATCTTTTATTCCTTTCCTCTCTGGGTTTCTGGGATGCGTTCACCCATTTAAATGTAACTACTGAAACCTTATTGAATACTCATGCCAATAATTAATATTGTTTCAACACTGATCTACTCTGCAGTTTAATACTAGGTTGCACAGTTTCTCTCCAGCCACTTACCTAGAAAATTACTTGATATTTTACATATTTATTTTCCATTGTCAGATTTGTGAATTTGCATAAATGTACCAAATTTTGAAGTGATTGATAGGTTAATTTTGAACATTTTGAAAATTTTGATTTTGCTTTATCAAGGATGAATGTCACCAATACTTTCCCTATGGATATGAATGTTACCCAGTTTGTTGCTTGTTAATGATTTTGTGATGATGATCTACTAATTATATGTTAATATATTCATAGGTACATGTACCATGTCTTAACGAAGAACACAACTGTGACAGATAGTAATCGTAATCTGCTGGTGGAAACAATTCGATCTATTACAGAAATCCTCATCTGGGGAGATCAAAATGACAGCTCTGTATTTGAGTAAGTCACAATCAGTGTTTTGTATTATTTCTGAGAAAAGAAAGGAACTACGATGAAGTCAGTTCTATATTAATTCTTTCTATGGAATTGGGCAAATATACTTTTGGTAGTTTCATTATATAAATTTGGAAATAAGATATGGCTTGCATAGAGTTAAGTTAGGAAATGCGGCTCCTTCCTCTGCACTAATACCTAATTTACTGATAACTAATTAAGTAGGCAAGTTTCACATACATTTTAGCCTCTTTGTTTACTCCCAGAGAACATTTGATTTCAGATTTTTCAACCCTAGCAAAACTAAGAACTCCCTGGCGTTGGCACAAATCTATAACCTGTCGTTGTCATCAGCACCTTGGCGCAGTATTCTGCCACTTCCAATATAGTTGCACTGCATGAAGGATACAGGTAGTTCTGCTAAAACATGATAGTTTTGGTCCTAAGAAACCTTAGGTTATAGAAAATACAAAAACAATTGTATCAATAGCAAAATGGAGGTTAGGGGCAAGAGTATTTCAGACTTAGAGTCATAAAGTACGATAGCACAGAAACAGGCCCTTCAGACCATCTTGGCAATGCTGACCTGATCTGCCTAATCCTATCTCCCTGCATACAGAACAAGAACCTCAAAATCCTTCCCGTTCGTGTACCCATGCAACCTTCTCCTAAATGTTATTTTCTTCAAAAGTAGTTTCAAGCATAAAAGCTATTCTTAAAGGATACACTTGCTACCCCTGGATGAAATAGCTCCTTAAACTTTAAATCATTACTAATGAAGAAATGTTTTGTTACAGCTTTTTCTTGGAGAAAAACATGTTTGTTTTCTTCTTAAATATCTTGCGCCAGAAATCCGGTCGCTATGTGTGTGTGCAGCTGCTTCAGACGATCAATATCCTGTTTGAAAATATTAGTCATGAAACCTCACTGTGTAAGTTTATATTTCTTAATAACTTTTTAAAAATCTACTTTAAACACTCTTTTCCCTTATGTTTTTCTGTAGTTCCAGACCACAGAATGAATGAAATATTACTGAGGTTAAATATAGTTGAGTTAGGTTGTTTTTCCATTGATATATCTTATTACCGGGTATATATGACAACTATTTGAATCCTCGATGAAGCTACCAGATAAAGATTTGGGAGGCAGTTTTACCTTTCATAAGGCATTGATACTTTATCTTAAACAAATATTTTTTTCATGATCAAATAAGGAAAAAATATGTCATGTTCCTGCTTTAGGTTTCTACTTTATATCACTGTACTGGTGAATCATCTCATCCCACGTCACCTTCAACTCTACCAGTGTGTCTGTGTCTTTCTCAGTAATTGTTTTTTTTACCCTTTTCACTGCGATATTCTATCTCATTATTTCCTTTTGAGTGGTAGATGTTGTGTCTGTGTGTCTATCAGTGAGAGAGGGAGAAAAAGAAACATAGGCCACAAGAAGTCAAAAGGAAGAGGGGATAAATAAACTATTGCATTTTTAGGGCATCCCAAGATGTTTCACAGTCAGTGAGGTAAAGTGGTACAGTACTCAGTTTCACACCAAACTCTCTTAACAAGAACATAATAATGACTAACAGCATATTTGTGATTTTGAGAGATAAGTACTGGCTGGGATACTGGAGATAAGTGCTCTGCTCACTTCAAAGCTCTGTTACTTTTATCTGAGGTAGAACATGGAGATTTCCTTTAATAGGTATCTTTCTACTAAAAAAAACACTTTTAACAATGAAACATTTCTTATAGGATAGGTTTTTTGAGCTCAGCTCCCTGAGTAGAGACGTGGCTCTAGACATTATGAACCTTAAGCCAACTGAGACACAGTGGATGCAGTTGAATTTCACTAATGTAGTGGGATGCAGTCAAGGAAACAAATCATAATATATGCATATGTCTAGCTTACTGAATGGGTATCTGTAGGAAATATGACCTTCTCTGACTAAGATTGCTTTCCCTAATTACCTCTCTTCCATTCAGTATATAGCTGTTTAACCTTTTTACTGTAATTATACATTTACTTTACAACTAATCTAAAATCATTGCACTGTCTGAATCTTCCCTTCAGAACCACCAACATAATCCCTTATTTTGTGGTGTGTTACTGAGTGCTCCCTTCACTACCTCAGCACTCTGGGCCATAACATCAATGTGCATTCATCTTCCACCAAGAATATTTAATCACTCCTCTGTATCCCTCAGGAGTTTTGGTTGATTTTAAAACTCCATTTTTTATTAAAACACATCAAATTGTAATTTAAAAAATAACTGTCTTTCATGGGTTTAGATAGTTTGAGTGAGGAAAAGACTAGAAAATGAAAGTTGAAGTCATGCACTTAAGGGAAAGGAAAAGGCAGGTTATTTATTGTCTAAATGAGAGCCTGCAAAGAAGTGTACAAATGAAGCTAGGTGTTCTAGTGCATGAGTCATAAAAAGTTAGCAGTCAAGTTCAACAAGTAGTTAAGAATGCGAAAGGTATATTTTGACCTTCATTGCAAAGGACTTGGAGTTTAAAATTAGAAAGATGTTGTTGCAGTTGTACAAGGTTATGCCTTACCTGGACAGTTTTGATCTACTTACCCTAACAAAAAAAAGGATGAGGTAACATTGGTGACAATACCATCTAGATTGATGAGCCTTGTTACTAGGATATTGGTGCAGTTGCAAAGACTAAATGGTTTAGGTCAGAATTCCTTTGAGCTTTAGAAAAAAATTGGGTGGTCTGATTCAAAGATCCTAAGGAAGCTTGACAGATGTTGAGATGGCTTCCCTACTGAGAGAGTCTTGAACAAAGAGAACAAAACTCCAAGAAAAGGGGCCAGTTATTTTAAACTAAGGTACATAGAAATTTATTCTTTCAATTGGTGGTGAAGTACTTGAAGTGGAGATGGATAAATATTTGATTGAGCAGCAGGGGCAAAGAGAAATAGCACAGAAGAGGAGTTGAAACCAGCATAGATCAGTCATGGCCATATTAAATAGTGTAGCAGACCTGATGGTTGCCTACTGCTGCTCAAGTCTAACTGAGAGACTGTAAATAAGTACGTAGAGTAAATCTGTGCCCAGATACTCCAACGTGGTATGCCATATTTTCTGTCAGAAGCCAGCATTGTTAGAATTGGCAGACAGCAAAGTCCTCTTGGCAAGAAAAAGAAAAGGGAGGACTGTGTAGATACATATTTCACTATGTAATATTTTTTCATTTGAATTTGCTGTCAGAAAACTTTTTTTGCAGGCCAGGAAGAGTTAGGTTTTGTTTTTAAAATAATTACTGCATGTATGATGTTAGGTACTTATTACATTAACAAACAGAAGTTTACTGTGTTGATGTAAATATGTCCCAAGATTTTATGTTACAGGAGGTAGATCTTCTGTTGTCCTGAGATTGCTAGCTGGCTGCTTCTGGACAACATTACTTTTTCCAGCAAGGTATTTGGCAGAATCTTCTCTAGAAGAGTGGAGTACAGTATGAAGGTTCATCATTCACAGAATGACTTCAACATTTGCTGAGAAGCTGTCCCTAGGCCTACTAGCTGTCAAAGCTGTCACTGTTATGAACATGTGAGAATAGCTTTGAAATTAGCAAACATTTGAAAACACCTGGAACCTGTCAAGTGCCTCAAACTGTTTAAAAAATATTAAAATGTTTCTCACAAACACGCTTAAAACCAATGTTAAACATTTAAACTATGGATAGAGTCAAAGCAAAGGATCAGAGGAAATAGGGAAAAGGGATGGCCAGACTTCAGACTGTCATGCCCATGTGGTATCTGTTGTACAATGGCTATCCAACATTAAAGGTAGTGACATGTAGGCAGCTTACACTTTGTTTTGTGAAGTGCAGAACTTGAAATGTCCTGTTGGTACTGCCATTGATGTCCTGAATGAGAGATGATTGACAGAAGTTGGGCAGCTCAAAGAATATTGATAATCTGAGTGAGGGGTGACTGGCAGGAGATAAGCAGCTGGATGAAGAAGGGAAGGTGGATACACTATCTTCTAGGAAGGCAGACTGAAAGGAGAAACCTAAATTCATGGGGTGGGTTTTGGCATGAAGGTTAAGTTAGCTTGATGAATCTCTACTCATTTTCAGTTGAATGTCTCATGATGACCAAACCCTCATCCCCACGCAAATCATTCTAAGGTAGAAATGATATGTCACAGACTCCGGTGCATATATTCCAAATCTGGAAATTATAAATTAGGGCAGAGGAGAATTCTACTCTGATCTTTGTCTGCATTTCAAACTTGTTCTCCTGAATGGCCTGCAGTCTCAAAAAGGATACAGTCCTTTGGATAAGTTTGATTGGTTAGAAGAGCAGGAAAGTTAACTCCTGCAGAGTCTTCCTCCAATACTTGGAACCCTGCCTTGTTGAAACCAGTGACCTACCTTGTCAGATCTTTGGAAAAATGTGATTTATTAGGAGAGCAGGAAAGCTAACTTAGCAAGGATTTCCTCCAATGCTGAAAGCCTTGTCTTGTCAAAACCATGAGTACAAGACCTCGTGCTAACACTCCCTATTTCGGATAACACTCACTCAGTTATTTTATTGTTCCAGCAAAAATAACAATGTTGTCCATATCACGGATGTCAATGACAGATACAGATGACTGTTGGAGTGATCACCACCTAATTTGCTTTATTATCTCAATCACCTTGACCTTCAAACACACACTGCTACACAAAAATCAATGTTGAAGATCTTGAGGCCACACTAAGATGATTTTCCTAAATACTTTGTGCACATTCTGGCCATCCTGAGTCACAAAACCCAGTTATGAGCTCATACTGATCGGATTGTCCTGAAGCGCACCTTAATTTACATCTGTGAATTGTCTGTGTAATCTGTACCAGAAAACACCAAGATGAGAATTAAGCTGATTAACTGCTACCTTGTCTTGAAGGAAAACAGATGTCTCTGGTACCTGAAAATTAAGGTCCATCAGGAAACTTGTGACCTAAAGGAGGGTAGTGAGGGGAAAGAATATAAAAGAGTTAGCAATTCTGATAGTCATGACGTGCAAGGACTCTTCATTGCTGTCACTGCTTCATATTACCCAAAAACTGAAGTGTCACAAGTATTTCGCGCTTTTTTGGAGGATCATTTTGAAATTGTTTTTCAACTACTATTTTTTAAACCAGATTACTCTGTCCCGTATAGCCCAGCTTGAATCACAGATTGAAAGACAAAAGCCAAAAAGGCTTTATAACTGGGAGGGGTGGGGGGGTGAAGAAACAGAGCCTCAGTTGCTCAAGTTCAAAAACTTGGCAATGATGAACTTCAGTTACAAATTCACAATATCGTGCATGTCTAGTAAGTTGAAGACATGGCATGGGATCTTGGTGAAATCTTTTTCTCTGCAACGTTGCATTTCATTTCTCATAAACTTCCCACTGGAATGGGTGTAAATTACAGACCAAATGGAAAATTGCTTCTCATTTTACTTCTACTCCAACCATAGTCAATGGGCGGTATTAGACAGATGACCCTTGCCCATGTGCACTTTTGCAGGCTGAGCACCAAGTCATAGTTAGTTTGTATACTGAAGTGTATATGGAAATTCACATTGCACTTCATATTCACAAAACTAAGATCCTTTTGCAAATTGCCCTTGCTGCACAAGACTGACCTCCAGCTATTATAGTGCGTAACAAGATCCATCATGGACTATTTTCCGTATCTTGAAGTGATACTCTATTTGCTTTCAATGACCTTTTATTGTTAGCCTTTGGCTGTCAGTAAAGACTTTGCTATCAGAAAAAAAGTGTTTACATTTGAAGATCACAAAAAAGTCATATGGCTTCTTGTGCACTTCCAAAACATTGACAACTTGTATTTTATTACTAGCCTTTTGTCCTTTAATTCAGTGTAATCCATTTGTGGAGAGTGGGGATGCAATACTTAACACTTATTAATTTAAACTTAATTTAATAATTGAAAGCAAAAAGTTAATTATTCATCTTCATATTCAACATGTATTCCTTTTTCCTTATCAACATTTGTAACTATAGTGCCATGTACTATTTTAATAGAATAACTAGATAGTTATGGTGTGGTTATCCAAATATAATGGAATTTTTCATGTTCATTTCTTGCCAGTGAAATCAGATAATGAATCTAGAATGCTTTTTGTGTCTTGCTAATAAAGTGCTTTTTAGAGATCTGTGTTCTTACATTTTCCATTATACTTTTCAAACTTTAGTGTTTTTTTTACAGATTATCTGCTGTCTAATAACCATGTGAACTCAATTATTGTGCACAAGTTTGACTTCTCTGATGAGGAAATCATGGCATATTATATTTCCTTTTTGAAAACACTTTCTCTTAAACTCAACAATCATACTGTGCATTTTTTCTACAACGAGGTAAGGGAATATTGAATTCATTTTTCTTAAATAATGATTTCAATCTTTGTAAGCATACATGGAAACTAAAAGTGACTTAAGTCACAAATTGATGTTATTTTTATTTATTAAACCAGATTTTAATATCAGATCTCCTTTGGGTAGTTTTTGGTTTATCGAGAGTGAAACAAGGAAGCCCTGCTGGTAACAGCTGGGCATGTATGAAGGTTTCATCAATAGATGAACTGATTCATGCCATTGTTGAGGAAAATTTTAGAAATGGAAACAGACCTTTTTTAAAGAAATGTTGATGTGAAATCAAGTACTGAAAGGACTAGAGCAGTCTAGTTCAGTTTCAGATGAGGAGAGCAATGGAATTGAAATCTGGGGAGCAGAATTTGTGACTTAGTCTGAATTTGTTGTCTTGGATTTTTTTTCAAGATTTGTGTAGAAACATTTTAAAAAATGTATTAAGATAGTTATGTAACTTTATAATAGGCAAAAACATTAAAGTTCTGAAACATTTCAAATAAGACAAACTACTTTTTAACTGAGTAACAAATTATGTATTTAAATAAAATACAGAACAAATTAGAACATTACCAATATTACTACAATGCTATAAACTGTATTAGTTCCTGATGGTTATCAGTGGAGGAATTCATCCAGTGTATACTGCCGGGTTCTTTGATTGACGCTAAGTGAACAAAATCAGCGCAGACACCTGGTATAGGTGGTGGATTGCCTTCATACAATGCAACTGATAACTGCATCTTCCAAGACTTCATTTTCATTGAAGCAATCAATAGACAATAGACAGTAGGTGCAGGAGTAGGCCATTCAGCCCTTCTTGCCAGCACCGCCATTCACTGTGATCATGGCTGATCATCCACAATCAGTACCCCGTTCCTGCCCTCTCCCCATATCCCTTGACCCTGCTATCTATAAGAGCTCTATCTAACTCTCTCTTGAATGCATCCAGAGACTTGGCCTCCACTGCCTTCTGGGGCAGAGCATTCCACATATCCACCACTCTCTGGGTGAAAAAGTTTTTCCGCATCTCTGTTCTAAATGGCCTACCCCTTATTCTTAAACTGTGGCCTCTGGTTCTGGATTCACCCATCAGCGGGAACATGCTTCCTGCCCCCAGCGTTTCCAATCCCTTAATAATCTTATATGTTTCAATCAGATCCCCTCTCATCCTTCTAAATTCCAGTGTATACAAGCCCAGTCACTCCAATCTTTCAACATATGAAAGTCCCACCATTCCGGGAATTAACCTTGTGAACCTACGCTGCACTCCCTCAATAGCAAGAATGTCCTTCCTCAAATTTGGAGACCAAAACTGCACACAATACTCCAGGTGTGGTCTCACCAGGGCCCTGTACAGCTGCAGAAGGACCTTTTTACTCCTATACTCAATTCCTCTTGTTATAAAGGCCAGCATGCCATTAGCTTTCTTCACTGCCTGCTGTACCTGCATGCTTGCTTTCATTGACAGATGTACAAGAACACTTAGATCTCGTTGTACTTCCCCTTTTCCTAACTTGACTCCATTTAGATAGTAATCTGCCTTCCTGTTCTTGCCACCAAACTGGATAACCTCACATTTATCCACATTAAACTGCATCTGCCATACATTTGCCCACTCACCCAACCTGTCCAACTCACCCTGCGTTCTCATAACATCCTCCTGACATTTCACACTGCCACCCAGCTTTGTGTCATCGGCAAATTTGCTAATGTTATTTTTAATCCCTTCATCTAAATCATTAATGTATATTGTAAACAGCTGAGGTCCCAGCACCGAACCTTGCGGTACCCCACTGGTCACAGCCTGCCATTCCGAAAGCGACCTGTTAATCGCTACTCTTTGTTTCCTGTAAGCCAGACAATTTTTGATCCATGTCAGTACTTTGCCCCCAATACCATGTGCCCTAATTTTGCCCACTAATCTCCTATGTGGGACTTTATCAAAAGCTTTCTGGAAGTCCAGGTACACTACATCCACTGGCTCTCCCTTGTCCATTTTCATAGTTACATCCTCAAAAAACTCCAGAAGATTAGTCAAGTATGATTTTCCCTTCATAAATCCATGCTGACTCAGACTGATCCTTCTACTTCTATCCAAATGTGTTGTAATTTCCTCTTTTATAATTGTCTGCAGCATTTTTCCCACCACTGTCGTCAGGCTAACCGGTCTATAATTCCCTGTTTTCTCTCTCCCTCTCCTGAAAAGTGGGTCAACATTAGCCACCCTCCAATCAGCAGGAACTGTTGCTGAATCTATAGAACATTGGAAAATGATTACCAATGCGTCCACGATTTCTAGAGCCACCTCTTTAAGTACCCTGGGATGTAGAACATCAGGTCCCGGGGACTTATCAGCCTTCAGACTCAACAGTATATCCAACACTGTTTCTTGCCTAATATAAATTTCCTTCAGTTCATCCTTTACCCTAGTTCCTTTGGCCACTATTACATCTGGGAGATTGTTTGTGTCTTCGCTAGTGAAGACAGATCCAAAGTACCTGTTCAACTCGTCTGCCATTTCCTTGTTCCCCATAATAAATTCACCTGTTTCTGTCTTCAATGGCCCAATTTTGGTCTTAAGTATTTTTTTGCTATTCACATACCTAAAGAAGCTTTTACTATCCTCCTTTATATTATTGGCCAGTTTATCTTCGTACCTCATTTTATCTTGGCATATTGCCTTTTTTGTTATCTTCTGTTGCTCTTTAAAAGCTTCCCAGTCCTCCAGTTTCCTGCTCATCTTTGCTATGTTATATTTCTCTTTTATTTTTATACTGCCCTTTACTTCCCTCGTCAGCCACGGCCGCCCCTTACTCCCCTTAGGATCTTTCTTACTCTTTGGAATGAACCGATCCTGCACCTTCTGCTTTATTCCCAGAAATACCTGCCATTGTTGTTCCATTGTCTTCCCTGCTAGGGTATTGTTCCATTGAACTTTGACCAGCTCCTCCCTCATAGCTCCATAGTTCCCTTTGTTCAACTGTAATACTGATACATCCGATTTTCCCTTCTTCTCAAATTGTAGGTTAAAACATATCATATTATGGTCACTACCTCCTAATGGTTTCTTTACCTCGAGGTCCCTGATCAAATCCGGTTCATTGCACAACACGAAATCTAGAATTGCCTTTTCCCTGGTAGGCTCCAGTACAAGCTGTTCTAAAAATCCATCTCGGAGGCACTCCACAAAGTCCCTTTCTTGGGTTCCAGTACCATTCTGATTCTCCCAGTCTACCTACATGTTGAAATCCCCCATGACAACTGTATCATTACCTTTGCGACATGCCAATTTTAACTCTTCATTCAACTTACACCCTACATCCAGACTGCTGTTTGGGGGCCTGTAGATAACTCCCATTAGGGTCTTTCTACCCTTAGAATTTCTCAGTTCTATCCATACTGACTCTACACCCCCAGATTCTATGTCCCCCCCTCGCAAGGGACTGGAATATCATTCCTCACCAACAGAGCCACCCCACCCCCTCTGCCAGTCAGTCTGTTCTTTCGATAAGATGTATATCCTTGAATATTCATTTCCCAGGCCCTGTCCGCTTGAAGCCATGTCTCTGTTATTCCCACAACATCGTACTTGCCAATTTCCAACTGAGCCTCAAGCTCATCTACTTTATTCCTTATACTTCGTGTATTCATATATAATACTTTTAATTCGTTACTTCCCTCTCCTTTCATATCAGTTCCTATTTCACTTGGCCATACTGTATGATCTCTTCTTGAGCTTTCTACTCCATTGATTCTGTTGCCCTTTTTTAACTTTTCTTATTTTCACTTTCCCTTTAACTCCATCCTTATATTTCCAGTTCACCCCCTCCCCCCCACTACTTAGTTTAAACACATCCGTGTTGCAGTGGCAAACCTGTCTGCCAGAATGCTGGTCCTCCACTTATTAAGGTGCAACCCGTCCCTTTTGTACAATTCATCCCTACCCCAAAACAGATCCCAGTGGTCCAAGAATGTAAATCCTTGCTTCCTGCACCAGTTCCTCAGCCACACATTCAGATCCATTATCTCCCTGTTCCTGCCCTCTCCAGCACGAGGAACTGGAAGCAAACCAGAGATAACCACCCTGGAAGTCCTGCTTTTCAGCCTTCTTTCAAGTTCTCTGAAATCCCACTACAGAATGTCCTTCCTCTTCTTCCCGATGTCATTTGTGCCGACATGCACTACCACTTCCGGCTGTTCACCTTCATCCATGAGGATTCCCTGCAATCGGTTCGTGATGTCCTGGATCCTAGCACCTGGGAGGCAACACACCATCCTTAAATCTCGCCTGTTGCCGCAGAAACCCCTTTCCATACCTCTTACTATGGAGTCCCCTACTACCACGGCTCTTCCTGATGTCTGACTCCTCGGCTCTGTTTCCGCACCAATTTTTAGCTCGCAGACTTGTCCGCCTCTCAGACTGGCAGTATCTTCTGTCCTGACAACTTCCAAGAGGGTGAACCTGTTTACGAGAGTACATCCCCTGGGGTCTCCTGTACTTCAAACATCCTTTCCTTCCTCATCGTCGCCCCCTTTCTCTCTTCGGGTATCCTCGGTGTAACGACCTCGCTGTAGGTCCTATCCAGAAAACTCTCGTTTTCGAGGATAAACCTGAGGTCATCCATTTCTTTCTTCAGTGCTGCAACATGCTCCTTCAGAAGCTAAATCTGGACACATTTTCCACAGCTGTAGCAGCCGGGGGCACCAATAGTGTCCCTGACCTCCCACATCTTGCACGTAGCACACTGAATCAGCTTAACGGTCATGTCTTCACCCTCTCCAATTGTGCCTGGCGTAGTCTTCTCCCTCAGCCTCCTCGCCGAAGGCTCTCGAGCCAAAGACTAGCACTTTTCACACCAGGCACTTCCCTCGACCAGGCTGCTTCCCAACAGGCCTGGTGTTGTCAAGATGATTATTGATGCTTTCTAATTCTTTGCAGTCCCTAACTTCTTGAAGTACTGAAATAATTTCATTTTCGGTCCAGGATGTTCCGGCATTCCAAGCCTGAATTCTTCAAACCACAATAATTAAAAGTTTTCAATTGATTTACTGCTTATTTCTCACCAACTGTCAGTGACAAAAGTCACTGCTTTTTAAACACACACTCAGCTGATGCTATTTAAAAACTGCTCGTTCTAGACATGGTGTATTATCTAAAGCCCCTGCAAGTGCCCTTGAAATACTATGCTAGTTAGAAACTGTTCAGCATCCATCTCCTGCCCCAATTAAAGCGATAATAGCATCTCAAATAAACAAAGGGAATCCGGCTGTTTTCTTGATTAGTTTTTGTTCTTTATGTCCCAAATAAGTTACTGCTCTGATTAATTAATAGTCTAATTTATTGGAGTTCACTGTGATTGGAAAGACTAGAAGCTGTTTTTTCTTTTCCGTCTTCTCGCACCTTTCCTTCCTCCTTCATCACAGGTAGAAAGTGACAAGTTCTGCTTGGCTGTTGTCTTATTTAAGGTGAATGGGGGTCATAAATCATGTTCAGCTGCTTTGCTGCTTCTTGCTTCCATCCTACCCAAATTCAAGATGCATTGTTTTATTAGTATAAGCTTGTATATCAGTCTATTCTCATGTAGAGAAATGTTGGATGTAGAACCATCTTGGACACTTAAGTAAGTAGTTATTTAATTAAAATATACTTTATTGCTTTCCACACAAGGAATAATTCACTATATTTCACTATATGAAATCTGTCTTTGTATGGTCTGAAGTAAACCATGTTGCCCAGCAGAGGTCATCATAAGACCGTTGAAAGAGAAATGAAACCTCAATTTACAATCTTCAAAGCCATGCACAAACGTTTGCTGCCTGCTGAAACTGTGATTAATTTGTAGGTTTTGTTTTAAAATGAAATTTATCATGCTTAAAGATTTTAATTGATTTTTTTTTGTATTTCCTGTGAAAACATTTAAGCTCATTTTTATATAAGGAATATAAGTTGTGCTGTACCTACAATTTGGCCACCAGATCTCCTTTTCAATAAGATTTTACCTGTGTAGCATTTTCTATGGTAACCTTTATATCCATTGATTTACTTAATATCTAAAAATATATATTGTGTATGGAATTTTTGCAGTTGCTGAGCTTCCACGACAGCCCTGTAGCCCCTGTTAGGTGGTGACGTTATTACTTTACATATTGGAGTGTTGGTACTTTCTAAATTTGCTCTTTTTTTTGACTCCTTTTATTCATGGACACTCAATACATTTGAAGATTATTATTGCTTTTACATCTAATGCATTGAGCAGTTAAAATGGCTTGGAAATAGAAAACTTACAATAATTTTATCAATGCTCATTTGTTTGTAGTTCATACCATATTCAATTGCTGGCTGAACTCTTATTGTCTCATAACTCTAGCACACAAATGACTTTGCCCTGTACACGGAGGCAATTAAATTTTTCAACCACCCAGAGAGCATGGTCAGAATTGCTGTAAGAACAATCACCCTTAATGTGTATAAAGGTGAGTGCAGCCTGGTGTTGTTATAATATTTACCTGACATCACTAGTGAATGCTTGCGAGGCTTTGATTGCAAATGTGTTAAATCGCATATGTTTTATAATTTGAGGAATGATTTTAGCACTAAGATGTTGGCTTCAAACATTTTTGAATACTTTCGAGTTGTATCTCATTAGTAAACTAAGTGGTTTCCTATTCAAGAATGGAAAATTATTTTCTTTGTAGAGGAAGTTAATAATATAATTGTAAAAATTTTAGTGTCATAGAGTCAATGTCCTTTGGCTCACCGTATCTGTGTTGTCCAGCAAGCAGCCATGTATTTCATTTCCCAGTACATGGCCTATAACCTTGTAAGCTACTGTATGTTTCAAATGCTCATCAAAATGTTTAACTGTTTTATGATGTATATGTCAAACGACAAGAGTCCCAATATTGAACTCTGTGTTGCACCAGTGGTTACAGAGTTCCAAACCAATTTCAGATCTAAATTGATCCAAATTTCATAGACACTTGGCTTTAGGACCAGCCTCTGACATGGAGTTCTTGTCAGAAGTCTTGAAGTCCAAGTAGATTGCATCGACTGCATAATTAGTCACTTTTTCAAAATACTGGACTTGGCTCTTAATGAAGACATGCTGTTTAGTCCATGATTAATCCCTGCTTCTTTAACTGAATATTAATCCTATTCCTGCTTTCCCTGCCACTGATGTTAGACACATTAAGCTGCAATTACTTGGCTTTTTTTTTTGCCTTTAAAATAACATCACATCTTCTGACTCCTTACAAATGGAACCTGCAGACAATGAAGGTTGGAAAATTTCTGCCTGAGGTCTTATTTTCTTCTTATTTTCTAGAATACTTCGCATCATGCCTTGGAGGTTTATCCACCGTTTAGGCCTGCTAGAATAATTTTCATTAGTAATATCGACTAAAATTCTATCGTTTCCTTTTCTAAATTCTCCCACACACGTCCTTCTCCATATGAAAGTAGACGAGAAATATTAATTTTGGACTCACATTTTTCCTTCCTGCCACCTTGGTTCCTAATGTGCTTCTCTCTTTTGCCCTCTTGCCCTTTTTATCTTTGTAAAATACTTCGTGATTTTCCTTGATCTTGCCTGCATGTGCCATTTTGTGCTTTGTCTTTGCCTTCTAAATTATTTTCCCTCTCATTTCCCACATACCTTCCATTATCTTTTTTACTCCTATAAGACCTCACCTGTTTTATAGTTCTTTAACCCTAGTATAAACTGTCTGCTCATTAGAACAACATTTAGATCCTTATTGAGAACTTTAATATGCTTCAGATCCTATAGTGGAATGGGACTGTTGAAGTAGCAAATCCAAATTTTGAAGAATGTAATTTATCAGATGTGTCAGATAGTTCATATTCTGCTCTCAGTTGTTTGCCCCAGTGAAATGCGGAAGGTACTTTTATCTGGAGAACTTCCTTATAGCGGATCTGTAACAAAATTATGTCACCAAACAATGAGCCATAAAATCTTATTTTGTTATATAAAAACTCTGCTCAGTGCTGTGTTTTGAAATTTGTATACAAAGAAGTGGAGTAAAATTCTGATAATCTGCTATCTATTTGGAAATCCTGATGGTTTGGTATCATGAGTAACAAGTGAAGTTGAGTGTGCTCCTGTTTTACCTATCTGGTTCACAGGAAAATTTATTAATACTCTGGAACACTGTATAAGTCGGAGTATTAATCATATCCACTATTCAATAGATAGGAAAATCTGCCAACGTTTCAGAGCCTTGTATTTTCTGTACATAGTCAACTTGTGTTAGTGACTTCTGCTATAGCAGTTTGAAGTAAACACAAGTTACTTGGAGGGATTTTAATGTTTAAACAAGAACACTAGCCAAATTTTTTTGCATTCAGACTTTGTGTTATGGAACCATGTTATCACTTTAAAGTAATAATTTTCTTTTAGTAAATTTCATTCTATAGCAATAGACAAAAGATATCTGTTATCTGGTTGAAGTGGAAGGAGGGTTTTTTTTCTCCCCCTACTGAAAAAGCAGAGCCTTTGGCTCATTCTCAATCTTACTGTGTTTCCCTTGTTATGAAACAAAGGGAATGAATGGCAAAAGTTGACCTGTAGATCCAGTTTAAATACAGTACGTCCCATATAGAGAGGCTACACTTCTAGCAAAAATTGATAAAATTTATTATTGCTTTTGTGATTTGTATTGATGCAAAGTTTTGAGTCTTGGGATGATTACAGATATTACTGATTTTATTGAGGGCTGTCCAAGGCATTCCTTGTGGAAACTGTTACTGGTGTATTTATGCTGCTCTGTTGTTTTAAAACTCTTACTAACCTGCTATGTGTTTTAGTTCTGTGTACTTCATATTACAGCCAGGCTCTTTGTCTTCTGGAGGATACCATGTTTTCCCAAGTTCTTGTTCTATTAATTGTTCTGTTTTTGTCCTTCTTTCAATGATGCTCCCAATATACTACATCCCAGTGTCATGTAAGTTGATCTAACGTTTTTATCTTTTAAAGATTTGTTATCTGTTATGTACGTCACAAGAATCCTTGCCCAAGTTTTTATGTGCCTTGTATGATCTAAACTAATATACTGAAATATATACATGATAAATGAACTGGGTAGTGGAGACCTGTAGAGAAATTAGCTCATGGATTTTTATTAGAGACTGAAGTACATGTGCTCTTAGCAATTAGATTTTTCAGAGAAGAACAACCACTTTTTATCAGAAAGATATTTGTGACTTGGACCTCTGAGCATTTCATGAATATTGTTGCAATAAAAAAAGAACTGTGTCTGATTGGAGTTGTAATTTCCGATTTAAAAATTAATTCTGAATATGCCTAATTTGAAGGGTGAAAATGTGGGTTCTTCGTAAGTTTTCTCTTGGGTCTTAAATGTGTTTAATGACTACGCATGGTTATATAGAGTTTGCCCCTTACACAGCTTTAAATCTCAAATAAAACTAATGATCATCATTTTTTTTTCTCCAGTCCTGATGAGTCTCGGCTGAAACATTGACTATTTATTCTTTTCCATAGGTGTTGCCTGTCCTGTTGAGTTCCTCCAGCATTTTGTGTGTGTTGCTTGGATTACCAGCATCTGCAGATTTTCCCGTGTTTGTAATGATCTTCATGACCACTTTCACCAGAAAGTACATTTCCACTTTTTAAGATGGGATTGTGTTTAATTTTACTTGTTCAAACATTCATCTGCTCTGATTTTCCTGAAAAATGCTGGCAGATCCATCTTTCTCTTTGTAAATTTTTAGAATCCCAATTTTCTACGAGGTCCATGCTATGAAGTTTGACTCCTCCTGGAGTACTGCCTCTATCTCCTGTACTTTCCGGAAGTTATGCTGAACAATCTGCCTTGTAAATCTGTAGCAGGTTAGACTTGTTACAGGATTAACTGTTATCGAAAGGGAGAGGGATGGCTTTGATGGTTTCAACTTAGTTAAAGTTTTAAAAAAATTAACTAACTTAGTTTGATTTTCTGTGTTATTCGTCTAAATGTTATTTTTTAATAAATTAAAGGCAGCTTTTTCAATAGTATCAACATTTTTTTGAATATCAACAGTTTTTCACAAACATTAAAAGTAATTTGACAGTTGCATCTCATGGGCAACAATAGAAGCATTTTAATAGGATTTACAACTTGCTAATCATATTGGGATCTATTTACTGCTAGAAAAATCTCTCCAGATAACTACTGACTGACCCAACTGATAGAAAAGCAGTGAGGATAGGTGGTTCTTGTGTTTCCAAATTGTGTTTAAAACCTTGATTTATTGCTTCGTAAAATTGTCTCTTTTGACAAATCAGTGGTGTGTAGACAGAAACATTTGTTTAGATTTTTTAAATTTCTGAGTAAATTTCCTTGTATACTTTGAGGAACACCATTTCTTAATTTAACAGATTTTTAATGAAGATTTGAACTAGAATTTATCAAGAATTTAAAATCAATATAGCAGTTTTAACATTTAATGCCACAGTGAATGTTCTCTCTTTTCTAAAAAACCCATCGTGCACAGAAGACTTTTGATACCTTGCTCCTCCTTCATTGTTCACAGAAGTGGGGGCATTGGCAGATCTTTTAATTCTACTTGCAGTCCTTCTTCATCCCACCAACCACCATCCTTCAGCAAAATTAATCACTGCACATGTAATATTGGCTGTTTGCTCATAAATGATCCTTTTCTACCGGTTACCAGTGGAGTTCCACAGGAGTCGGTGTTGAGACCACTGCTTTTTATGATGATTGTCAATGATTTGGATTACAGTATTAAATGGATTTCTGGCTAAATTTGCTGATGATACAAAGATAGGTCGAAGAGCGGGTAGTGTTGAGGAAACAGAGAGCCTGCAGAGAGACTTAGATAGTTTAAGGGAATGGGCAAAGAAGTGGCAAATGAAATACAATGTTGGAAAGTGTATGGTCATGCACTTTGGTGGAAGAAGTAAATGGGCAGATGGTGAAAGAATTCAAAATGCAGAGATGCAAAGGGTCTTGGGAGTCCTTGTGCAAGATACCCTAAAGGTTAGCTTCCAGGTTGAGTTGGTTGTAAAGAAGACGAATGCAATATTGGCATGCATTTCTAGAGGTATAGAATATAAGAGCAGGGATGTGATATTGAGGCTCTATAAGGCATTCATGAGACCACCTGGAGTATTGTGTGCAGTTTTGGGCTCCTTACTTTAGAAAGGATATACTGACATTGGAGAGGGTTCAGAGAAGATTCACAAGAGTGATTCCAGGAATGAAAGGTTTGCCATATGAGAAACATCTGGCAGCTCCTGGGCTGTATTCCCTGGAGTTCAGGAGAATGAGGAGGAGTCTCATAGAAACATTCCAAATGTTTAAAGGCTTGAACAGATTAGATATGGCAAAGTTATTTCCCATGGTAGGGGATTCTAGGACAAGAGGGCACGACTTCAGGATTGAAGGATGTCCTTTTAGAACTGAGATGTGGAGAAGTTACTTTAGTCAGAGTGTGGTAAATCAAGCAGCTGTGGAGACCAAGTCATTGGATGTATTTAAGGCAGAGATAGATAGGTTCAAGATTAGCCAGGGCATCAAAGGGTATGGGGTGAAGGCAGGGGAATGGGGATGACTGGAAGAATTGGATCAGTCCATCATTGAATGGAGGAGCAGACTTGATAGGCCAAATGGCCTACCTCTGCTCCTATATCTTATGGTCTAAAAGTTCAATCTGGGTTCTGTCTGGATCATTTGGCTTGAGAAGTCATTGCACAATTGGCTCAAACATTAGCAAAATAGATTAATTCCAGAGATGAAGCAAGAATAAGTACCTTCTATGTCAAGGTAGCATTTGACTAACTGTGGCATTAAGGGTCCCTGTGTATAATAGATATCCATGGAAATCATTGACCAGTGCCATATTTAGTACAAAGGAAAATGGTTGTTTTTGTGGAAGACCTAAGCGTTAGAATGTAATTTTAGGTTTTGATTGGGTGGTCAAAGTCCAACAGTCTGCAGTTGCTTTATCTATGAACTTCCCTCTGTTGTAAGACCAGAAATGTAGACATTTGCTGAATTTAGAAATCAAGACTATTACGGAATACATTTTAATATCAAATGAAAATCAGTAATTAAACTACAGATGCTGGAAATTAAAAAGCAGAAAATGCTGGAAGTACTTAGTGGCTCAGGACACATCTTTAGGAAGAAGTACAGTTAATGTTTCTGAGTCCAGCAGATAAAGCTTTTATTTTAAGTTCATATACAGTATAAAGTTGCCTAATGCAAGTGACTTTTGTGTTTGCATTGGTTTATTCAAAATCCACGTACAAAAAATCTTTCAGTTTGTAATTATCAATTATGATACCAGTCATGTTTTATCAATCTTGTATTATTTGAAAGCTTTAGCATTGATGTAAAAATCAAATGATTAATAAAAGCTATTTGCCAAATCAATTGGCTGCATTTTACTGTACATTTGCCATTTCACAATCTGTATGATAAATCTATACAGTAAAAACTCAATAGTCAACTAAAAAATTGAATTAAAAGCTTCAAGTTCTACAAAATAGAACATTGGTTTAAAACTGGTATTTCAGTAAATATTTGAATGAGGTACGCTGGATCAAAGGCCTACTACGGAAATTATATATGTGGAATTACATACACCATAAGTACTGTAATTATTCAGGGAGCATTTTACTATCCCAACACTTAAATATGCTTTCATGTTGAAAGCTTGATGTATTAAAATTATGAATTCAGAGTTAACTAGCCATAATATAAGTTAATGTCTCGGATGTTTTAGAAAATGTGAAATGTAAAGCTTCCGTTTTGTTTTCTTTAACTAAAAGCCATATTCTGTTTTTCATGTGAACAGTGGATAACCAGTTAATGTTGCACTACATCAGGGACAAAACAGCAGTTCCCTATTTCTCCAATTTGGTTTGGTTCATTGGAAGCCATGTGATTGAATTGGACAACTGCGTGCAAACAGATGAAGAGTAAGTATCAAAACTTAGAAATCATGGAAACATTTCTTGCATGCTTTGACAACTGTATTAGGAATGATTCTGCTAGTGGATATTTTATACATACAAGCATGTTGTATTGTAAGATGTGTAACTATGATTGGCTAATTTATAATTTGCTTTTGAACTGTCAGTACCAATTTGAAAGCCAATTATAGAACCTGACTGAATTATTGATAATGCATGTTCAAAAGAAATTCACTTGGAAACATTTTAAAACTCAATAGGTTGTGGTTTTGACTTTCAGTTAAGGCTAAATGTCACAAATGGGGTCAAATGGTGAAATGGCACAAAACAGCCCATTTATACTGATCCTGGTTATAAGCATTTAGTCCATAGGCTTCTATGCTTTTCCATTTGAAGTGTTAGTCTGAATGCACTTTGAATGCTGTAAGTTTCTCTGTCTCTGCCACCCGTTTGGGTTCCAGTTTTCATTCAACCCCTTGGTTTAAAACAAAATCCACAGTTTTCCTTTAATTCTGCACTTTTCACTAAACCTTTAATTTTAGACAGTTTTGTTATGTGGAATATATTTTGACTGTTTAACCTCATAATTATGTATATGTACCTCAATCATGTCTCCTCTCAGCCTTCTTTTCTGCAAGGAAATGAGACTCAATCTACCTAGTCTCTTCTAATGTTCATTGTATTCCATCAAGATAACTAGGTAAATCTTCTCTATACAGTGTCCGGTAGAAACACCCCCTTCCTACAGTGCATTAACTGGAACCGTAAGCCCTAAGCAATCTTTTATAGAGTTATACTGTAACATCCCTAGTCTTACATACCATGTTCGTGCTAATGAGGGCTTAACTCCTTTACCACCATATTGATCTTTGCACCCACCTTCAAGAGAGCTTGTGCTTGTCCAACAAGGTCCCTCTGTTCCTCAATAGCCCTACTGTTTATGTACATTCAATCCTCCCAAATTACATCACATTGCACATCAGGATTAAATTCCACATTCAATTGCTTTGCCCATCTTACCATCTGATCAATATTATCCTGTAACTCAAGACTGTCCACAACACCATCAATGTTGTAATTTGTGGTTTACACATGTAATGAAGTATATGATTCTTATAGAAATTTTTAACTTTTGTTGTGATAGGCATAGGAATAGAGGGAAACTGAGTGACCTGGTAGCTGAACATTTGGACCACCTGCATTACCTGAATGATATCCTGATCATTAACTGTGAATTCCTGAATGATGTACTAACAGACCATCTATTAAACAGACTTTTTCTGCCATTATACGTGTACTCTTTGGTGACTCAAGAACAGGTAAGATTATGTTTATATTAAAAGGAATGTTGATTACAGCAATAGAGAAAAGTTTTACCAGAAGGCAGATAATAGGAAAATATGTATTTTAAATGATTTGTATATTACACATTTCTTAATTTCATGTCACAGTGAAGCCATGTAAAGGAAATTATACTAAAGATGCATTTTGTGTAAGGAGTGGAATGGGGTGTGTTTTTACAAAATAGCCCCATTAAGCATCTCCAGCCAACATATTGTTACGTATTCAGGCAACAATAAATATATGAGTTTGGCAAGGGTTTCTTATAACAAACAACATGTTTATTAAACACAGAAAACAAACCCCCCAAAAGTAAACAAACACTAACGCAACCGGAAATAACTGTGGTGTGGCAGCCCAAACAGTTCTTAAAGTGATATTGCAAAAACAGTTCTTTAAAGTGGTATTGCCAAAAGTTCAATATGCTCACAGTCCATTTAAAAGGAGAGACTTTATAAGACGATTCAAATTCTCTTTCACGTCGCTTGGCTTCGATCCCCGACGTCGAATTTCCCACGAAGAATTCACGAAACAGAACGGCTTAAAGGCACTGACCTTTCCTTCTCCACTACCTTCAATCCTTTCTGGTTAAACCCAGGGATTAACACAAAGATAGTCAACGAAATCCTTCCAAATAAGGATCAAACAAAGGTCACCCCCATTTCACCGTAGAAAGCAATTCTCCTCTATCTTTAACTTCCGAACTTTGATCTTCACTCTCCACTAATTTCTCGAACTAGCAGAATCATAAAGAACCTGCTGGCAATGACCTCTTGAACTTTAGGCATTAAATAAAACTTCATCTTTCAACTAAACTGCGTCATCACTTAAAACACGCAGTGGCATGAAGTCAACCTGGCAAATCCAGCCACGAACTGCCCCTCCTCACAGGGTGGGGTCTACCTTTTTTAACCTGTAAAAAAAACCTGTCACATGATCTCTACTGGCGGGAAAATGACGTCATTCCACCATCACAAGACCATTACCTCAAGTCCAGTATAACTTCAACCCCCGTCACGTGACAAGGGCACCACTGTCATGTGTCACGAGTACGTAACACCTCCCTCCAAAAAAACATTTTTGGTCTGACAAGAACAAAAATTTTTAACAATTGCTTACAAGAAAAACAAAGGTATAAATTTTATAACATACACAATATACAATACCATCATATAACAGCTTATAACTCACGATACAGTAGGAGTGTTACAATTGTAAAAAAAACACTCCATAAAAAAAAATTAGTGTACATTCAACATCGAGATAGACAATCAGCAACCACATTATCTTTACTTTTAATATGAGTTATCATAATATTGTACTCTTGTAACATCAAACTCCAATTTAATAATCTTCTGTTTTTGTTTTTCATCTTACTCAGAAAAACTAACGGATTATAATCAGTGTAAACAATAAGTGGTTCTTGTATACCAACATATACCTCAAAATATTCCAAAGCTAAAACAAGAGATAACAATTCTTTCTCTATTGTCGAATAGTTTCTTTGATGTTTATTAAATTTCTTAGAAAAGTAAGCTACTGGATGATCAACCTCATCACCCTCATTCCTTTGCATTAATACTGCTCCTGCAGCCTCATCACTAGCATCCACAGCCAATGAAAAAGGTTTTCCAAAGTCAGGTGCCTTAAGCACAGGTTGTTGACATATCATTGTTTTCAATTTTTCAAATGCTTCTTGACAAGGCACCGTCCACGCAAACTTCTCATTCTTCTGCAGAAGGTTAGTTAATGGAAGGGCAACATTAGCAAAATTCTTACAAAATTTCCGATAATATCCTACCATTCCCAAAAACCTTCTGAGAGTCTTTTTCCCCGTTGGAGCGGGAATCTCTAAAATTGCCTGAACTTTTGACTGAACAGGAGCTACCTTACCTTGACCCACAACATAACCAAGGTAAGTCACAGTGGCATATCCAAATTCACTCTTAGCTAAATTAATAGTTAAGTTAGCTTTTGAAAGCCTTTCAAACAATTTCTCCATCGCAATAATGTGTGCTTCCCAAGTATCATTTCCTGTCACTAAATCATCAATATAAGCATCAGTATCTTTCAATCCCTGAATCACAAAGTTAATCATCCTCTGGAAAGTACCTGGGGCATTCTTCATCCCAAATGGAAGAACATTATACTCATATAACCCAGATGGAGTTACAAATGCAGAAATCTCTCTACCTCTGTCCGTTAATGGAACACACCGATACCCTTTCAATAAATCAATCTTTGTAAGGAACTTTGCTTTTCCAACTTTATCTACACAATCATCTACTCTAGGAATTGGATATGCATCTGTTTTCGTTACAGCATTCACCTTCCTATAATCCGTACAAAACCTAATACTACCATCTGGTTTTGGCACCACAACACATGGCGAACTCCAATTCAAGTTGGAATGTCTAATGATATTATTCTCTAACATATATTCAATTTCTTTCTCAGCAAGTTCACATTTTTCCATGTTCATCCTATATGGATGTTTAATAGGTTTGGCATCTCCAACATCTACATCATGTGAAGCTATAGTAGCCCTTCTCAGAACATCTGGAAACAACTCCTTATATTTAAAAATCAACTCCTTCATCTGTTGTTTCTGCTCTAACTGTAAATGTGCTAATTTTTCATCAATATTTTCCAGAATGGTTGAATTTGGTAACCTAACAGAAACAATGTTGGATTTAGAATGAAAGTCAGATGAATCATCTATCATGTTCCTAGTTAAATCAAACTCACTCTCACTAACCACAACAGTCACAGTATCAGATTGTTTCTCAAAATATGGTTTTATCATATTTATATGGCAAAGTTGTGTTGACCTTCTACGATCTGGAGTTTTTATCACGTAATCCACATCATTGATTTTAGACACAATTTCATAAGGATCATGAAATCTAGCTTGTAAAGGATTTGTCTGCACTGGGAAAAGAACCAACACCTTATCTCCAGGCTTAAACATCCTCATCCTAGCTTCTTTATCATACCAAGTCATCATTTTCTCCTGAGCCAACTTTAAATTTTCCTTAGCTAAGCTACAAGCTTTATGTAACCTGTCCTTAAATTTCAAAACATAGTCCAACAAATTAGTGTGTACATCCTTACTAATCCACTGTTCTTTCAATAAAGCTAAAGGTCCTCTAACTCTATGCCCAAGTTCAAATGGACTAAAACCTAAAGATTCCTTACTGCAAATAAAAGTAAGTTTATACCCTCATTCCAGTCACCTTCATTTTCCACACAAAATGTCCTAATCATACTCTTGAGGGTAGAATGAAACCTCTCCAAGGCACCCTGATATTCTGGATGGTATGCAGACAAAGTGATTTGCTTAGCTCCCAATTTATAAACTATCTGTTGAAACAATCCAGACATAAAATTACTGTCTTGATCAGTCTGTATCTCCTTAGGTAATCCAAAATAAGTAAAAAAATTTATAAGGGCCTTTGTCACAGTTCTAGCTTTTATATTCCTAAGTGGTACCGCCTCTGGAAACCTAGACGAAGTACACATGATAGTCAACAAATACTGATAACCAGTTTTTGTCTTTGATAATGGACCAACACAATCTACAATAACTTTATAAAATGGTTCACCAAATGCTGGGATAGGTTGTAATGGAGCTACTGGTGTAACCTGATTTGGTTTACCCACAATTTGACCAAGTATGGCACGTTTTACAAAACATCGCCACATCTTTTCTTAGACCAGGCCAGTAAAAATGTTTTAAAATCTTGTCCACAGTTTTCCTTACCCCTTGATGTCCACCTAAAGGCACACTATGAGCTAAAGTCAAAATCTCATTTCGATAAACTTTCGGAACAACTACCTGGTAAACAACATTCCAATCCTCACTTGCAGGAATTGTAGGCGATCTCCACTTCCTCATCAACACTCCTTTTTCCAAGTAATATCCTACTGGCACCTTATCAATTTCACTATCTAGTAAAGCTTGTTCTCTTAATTTTATAATCTCAGAGTCTCTATTCTGCTCTGCTATCGTTTCCTTCCGAGACAAAGATAAATCTTTATAGTCAGACTTACTCCAAGAATCTTGTTCAAACAACGAAGATAAGAAAGTCTCTGACACATCCTCAAAACTCGAATCCTGAGTTGAACAGTCCTGAATAACAACCTCATTCAGCGCATCAATCTTTTTAGCCATAGCTCTAGTCACAACACGGGAAGAATAAGTGTTAGTATTCAACTCTGGTTCCTCTGACTTCATTGTCAAATGCACTTCAGGAAAAACTTGTCCACCTGCCAAGTCATTACCTAACAATAAAGAAATACCCTTCACAGGTAAGCTATGCTGTAATCCTACTTTAACAAATCCTGTAACTAACCCTGACTTTAAATTTACTTTATGTAAATGTACAGGCATAAAATCACTTCCAACACCTCTTATGTAATTTACCTCACCAGTATCAGACTCTTCATTAAACTTCAACACACTGTCTAACATCAGTGATTGAGAAGCACCAGTATCCCTAAGGATTTTTATTGGCACCAGAGTAGATCCTTCTTTCAAGGATACAAACCCTTCAGTTATAAAATGATCATATCCCTTTTTAACTTAGTCAGACTCTAACAAAGCCTCATTTGTGTTTATCAAACCCTGTAACTTTACAGGTGCTTCAGTATGTTGCACACAAGCATCTGGAACTGCTTCCTTCTCTTTCTTTTTCAATTTGAAACAGTTAGCTATTACATGGCCAGGCTTCTTACAATAGTTACAAATAAGACCAAACTGTCTTTCCTTCACAGGCTTTCCTTTCTTATCTCATTAACCTCTGATTTAATTTCAGATTTACCTGAAGTCCCCATGTTATTTTTCCTCTTAAAAATTCTGCCCTGAGGAAATTTATTCTTATGGATTAAAACATACTCATCAGCTAATCTAGCACAGTCCTGCAATTTATCAGTATCCTTCTCATTTAAGTAGGTCCTTACTTCAACAGGAATGCTTCTTTTAAATTCCTCCATTAAAATCAGCTCTCTCAATGTATCATAGTCCCCATTTACATTTTTAGCAGAAACCCATCTCTCAAAACACATAGCTTTATCATAGGCAAATTCCACATAAGTTTTTTCCACAGACTTTTTCAAACTTCTGAATCTTTCCCTATATGCTTCTGGGACTAACTCATATGCGTTTAAGATATGCCTCTTTACAATATCATAATCAAGTGCTTGTGCAGCTGTTAAAGCTGTGTAAACTTGTTGTGCTTTGCCTTTAATTACACTCTGTAACAACACTGACCATTTATCTTTCGGCCACTCTGACATCCAAGCAATAGTTTCAAAATGTTGAAAATACCTTTCCACTTCTGTTTCACTAAATGGAGGGACCAATTTAATTTCTTGACGAGCAAAAAACGGTTTTTTAGAACCAGAAGACTGATTCCCAGACTTTAATTCCTCCATTGCATATGCAAATTCTCTCTGCTTTTGTTCCGCCTCCAATTTACACCTCTCCAAATCAACTTTACTTTGTTCCAATTTCATTTGTTCGATATGCAACTGCATCTCCAGATTACTTATTGGAAACGACTCTAAAACCGAATCATCAAAAACACCTGAGACCACATAGTGTGACGCGATTTTTCTCTGTATCACAGCCTTAGATGTAGTCTGCAAAACACCTTTAAGTTGCAATCTACTAGCTATCTCAAACACCTCAGTTTTTTTCGCCTTCGCCAACAACTCCGCAGCTGGCGAAGCCAGAAACTCATCAATATTCATTGCTGCCGAATACCACAAGCCAAACAAAAGAACCGAGTAATCCCCGTTTCCAAAACACCGATTCAAAAGTCAGCAAGCATTTAAACCAAACGATCCAATCCAGACGCAGCCCCCATATTTAATGTTACGTATTCAGGCAACAATAAGTATATGAGTTCGGCAAGGGTTTCTTATAACAAACAACACGTTTATTAAACACAGAAAACAAACCCCCCAGAAGTAAACAAACACTAACGCAACCGGAAATAACTGCAGTGCGGCAGCCCAAACAGTTCTTAAAGCGATATTGCAAAAACAGTTCTTAAAGCGATATTGCAAAAACAGTTCTTAAAGCGATATTGCAAAAACAGTTCTTTAAAGTGGTATTGCCAAAAGTTCGATATGCTCACAGTCCATTTAAAAGGAGAGACTTTATAAGACGATTCAAATTCTCTTTCACGTCGCTTGGCTTCAATCCCCAACGTCGAACTTCCCACGAAGAATTCACGAAACAGAACGGCTTAAAGGCACTGACCTTTCCTTCTCCACTACCTTCAATCCTTTCTGGTTAAACCCAGGGATTAACACGAAGATAGTCAACGAAATCCTTCCAAATAAGGATCAAACAAAGGTCGCCCCCCGTTTCACCGTAGAAAGCAATTCTCCTCTATCTTTAACTTCCGAACTTCGATCTTCACTCTCCACTAATTTCTCGAACTAGCAGAATCGTAAAGAACCTGCTGGCAATGACCTCTTAAACTTTAGGCATTAAATAAAACTTCATCTTTCTACTAAACTGCGTCATCACTTAAAACACGCAGTGGCATGAAGTCAACCTGGCAAATCCAGCCACGAACTGCCCCTCCTCACAGGGTGGGGTCTACCTTTTATAACCTGTCACATGATCTCTACTGGCGGGAAAATGAAGTCATTCCACCATCATAAGACCATTACCTCAAGTCCAGTATAACTTCAACCCCAGTCACGTGACAAGGGCACCACTGTCATGTGTCACGAGTACATAACAATATATTCATCACTTTGGGGATTTGTAGTGTGCTATGTGATTCTTTGGGGTTCAATGTCAGACTTGTATGAGTCTTTTCAATAAAGGGAAATTCTCTGATCCAAATTGTGATTGCAGTCAATTCAGGTTAATTGGAGTACATCAAGACCAGCACATTTTCGCACAATTAAGTGGCTGGACCAATTAGCCAGAGTCCTATGGAAATTAGAGCATCACCAATAGCACTGAAGTACTGTAAAACTGTGTATTAGTTATCAATGGAGGAATTCATACAGTGTATGCTACCATGTTCTTTTGCCTGTAAAAGAACAAAATCAGTGCAGACACCTCATACAGATGATGGACTTCCTTTATATAATGTTGTTGACAATCGCATCCTCCAAATCTTCATTTTCATTGTACCATTTAAGATGATTGTCTTTACCTTCTCATTCTTCTAACTTTCTGAAGTAGTGAAGTTATTTCATTTTCACTCCGTCATTTCTGACATCTCCAAACCTCAATGCTTGAAACTACAGTGAACAAAATAATTCTGAGTTGCCTTACTGCGTATTTCTCGTGAACTATGTTTGAATGACAAAAATCACTGCTTTTAGAAGGCAAACACATGTAACTGATGCTATTTTAAAAACTATTCACTCTAAGCACAGTATAGTATCTAATGACCACACAAGTGCACGTGACTGCTGATAGTTGGAAACTGTTCTGGAACAGTATCCTGTCCCAGTTAAGTAATATAGTGCCCTAAATAAACAAAGCAAATTCCAGCTAGTCAGGAGAGTATGATGTGGAGAGCAAGCTAGTCAGGAGAGTATGATGTGGAGAGCAAGCTGTTGCCCATGTAGCAGGCTCTCCCTCTCCATGCAGCTGATGAATCCAAAGGAATGGCAGAGACTGATACAGTTTGGCACTGGCAGCATCGCAGGAGTTGCCATTCAGCATTAAACTGAACGTAGGACTGCCTCAGGGACTACAGTTCCAGATTTTTCCTCAGGATTTACTTCTGAAATCTTCCTCATGAGTGGGTATAGCCACAAGGCAGTGGAGGTTTGAAATTAGAGTTTTCCTTCACCTAGATGCACTGCCAACCATGGTTGATGAGACCCATCTGCCCAAGGTGACTGGTTATAAGGCAACCAGCAACCTGCCTTTGCCCCTTTTCCTGTCAATAGAAATGGGTCTGCCAGGCAAGTAGCTAAGCCACATGTGGAGGCCAGGAACTGGATCTGGTTGTCAAGCTACTTGAAATGTATGTCATAGGGAGCATTTAATAGGTAGCAGGAGCTTGTCCCCACTACCACCCCCAGCTATAAGGAACCTTGCTTGATCAGTTTTTGTTCTTTAAGAGTTGTCCCAAATAAGCAGCTGGCCCAATTAACCAATAGCCCAAATAACTGGAATCCACGGTATGTTACATTTGCATTGAAAAGGAACATGCTATGATCAAATGTAACCATCTGAGCAAGTTTCTGTCTGTTCCTCACAAAGATGGTGAGGTGGCATTTAAGCAGTGTGTGACCGAGAATGTTGCACAGCTGGTTTGTGAAAAGGAGAAGCAATTTATTATGATCTGATATTATGCCATCAGATAAGTTTTTAAATTTTGTCTTTCTGGCCTTTCTAAGAATTGATAGAAATACTAGACTGAACAGATTTTTAAATTCCAGGCAACAATAAATTTGTATGGACATGTTATCATTTGCTTGTCACTGTCCATTATTTAATCTGAGCTAGGGTGGAAACAATTTGAGAAAAACAATTTTTTAAAGTTCTCTAACAGCATTTGAGAATTTTTTTAAAAAATGTACAGATATTGGAAATTTGGTTAATGTTTCATGTTGATAGTACTTCATTAGAAGTAAGTTATTAATTTGGTCTCCTGTGAAAACCCAGTGGTTAGTTAAATTGGGATTCAAGGAATGAGCATAATTGGACCAGAATATCTTGATGTATTTTAATAACTTTTTTTGCTTTACTGATCATATCCTGCTCTTATTTTATAATGCAAGCTTCCTATGCATTTTTTTTTTAATGACATTGTAAATGCTGACAATAGTCAGCAGGCCAGGCAGCATCTACGGAGAGAATTAGTGCACAAGGTGGATGACTTTTCAAGTCAGTGATGATGTTTTTGCCTCTGAGTTGGGAAGTTATGGACTCAATGCTCACTCCTGAAACATGAGCACAAAACCAGGCCAGTGAAGTAATGTGGATGTGTTGAGCTATAATACTGCAGCATCTTCAGAGTTGAAACTATTATGGCACAGAATTAGCAATGACCATTATAGGTGGGAGTTTTGGCATTTGTGGTGGGGAAAAGATCGTCGTGTGTGTCTGCAAATTTTTAAGCTTTTATTTTATTACTTGGGTATTACGCCACAAGTATTGTTATAATAAACATTTTAAGATAATGGCTACTTTGACCATATTTTTGGAGTTTGCTTTTTGCAAGCATACTTTGACACCAGTTGTATGGTAGTATTCCATGTAGGCAATTTGTAAGAATCTTGGGTTATAAATTAGAGATCGAGAATGATGAGAACACAGATGATTAGGGTTTAGCAATCAGAAGCCAAAATTTAATCCAACAAAGAAAAATAACAGATTAACTCAGTGGAATGACAGGGAAAATTGTAAAGGGTGAGAGAATTAAAACTGGGAGAATATTGGAAAATGAAAATAAAGTCATTTGTTTTTGGAAATTAAGGTGTATAATGTGGAGATTTGGGGTAACAGTTATGGAATAATTCTTATGGCATGGACAAAACCCGAACATACATTTATAACTATATTCGGTAGGACAGTTGATATTTTTATACTATTGGAATGAAGGACAAATAAATTAGCTCAACTTTTTCATCCCAAATCTTAAACCATGACATATCACTGATCTGCATTGCAGATTATCATCAGGTTTTAAAATGTCATTATGAATAACTTCAGAAGCTACGAAGCCTCTCTGTGTCTCTGTCTCTCTGTCTGTCTCTTTCTGAGGCCTTCCTGGTTTTAAATACCTTCATCAGATTCCCTCTTAGTGTTCGCTTTTCCACAGAGAACAATCCTGGTACCTCCAATCTATCCAGGTAACTTGTATCACCCGCCTCTTTCTCCAATGTTTCACCAAGTGTAATCACATGTAATAATGATACATGCTGTAAAGGGGGACAAAGGTAAAGTTCTAGCATTAACTGTTTTATACCAATCTTTGATGTCTGTCATTGCATGATATTGACATCCTTCAGTTACATACACGTTAAACATGAATGATTTTTTTTAGAAAATAGAGATTGACACAATATTTGATAAAGTTTGTTTCCAGAGGTTTTTAGGAGCTAAATAGGATTTTGATTCCAAGCTAAGTAATATCTCCCAGTGAAATACAGTATTATATTATTGCTGCAATAGAAGTAAAATATTCATTGGTACCATGTGATTCTACTGAAATGGTGGATTCTTTAACATAGCTATGGATAGAAATGTTTATTTTTGAATTGAAGATCAATTAAATACCTCATAAAATTAGAAAAAATATAAACATTTTATTTTAATATAAAAACAAAGTGTTCATATTTGAAGATGATCATTTTTAATTTTTTTTAACAGTGTGGTGATCGTCCAAAGATCAGCCGTCAGGCTTCATTATATCTCCTTTCACAGGTATGTAAGATACTGTTTTTCATGCAACAGCATCTGGTTTATAATGAAGGTTTTGTAGTCAGCAAGGAGCCAATTGCATATGCTACTGGCGTATATTAAAGAAGGATGGAGACAATTCTTTCTATGACTGATCTTGGAAGAAGGCTTGTGGGCTCTGAAGTGGATCTGAAAAAAAAAACACTACAGAATGTCTTCTAAGTTGCTCATGTTCACAAAGCAAAACATGTTAGGGCAATCTCCTTGTCAAGCTTAGGCTGAATTGGATATTTCAGAGGCATTTAAAAAAAAAAGTTGAATTTTACAAATAAATCTGCGCATACTTTATAGGTACTTAAAAATTCAAGTTTTTTTTAAATAAATCTAAATTAACAAATGACTTCCATTCACATAACTGGGGAATTATTGCCACTGTTGCGGCCTTTCTGCATTCCAGTATTGGAGTGGAGAGAACGTTTCACAGGTGTTTGTACGTACATGTGCAGGAGTATGTACAAGAAGCACGAGGGTGAATACTACTGCTTCTGCTGGTAGACAAGCAGAACGATTTTGTTCTAAAAGACAGAGGTTATCAATTTTAATGGCAAATTAATTTAAAAACAAAGTTGATACTACTGTGTTAAAATGAACAAGGATAGAATGTGATGCTATTAATAAAAAACTAACCTGTTGCTTAACAAGTAATCAAATGAAAATTGAAAAGAAACTTTAGTAGTAGCTTATTAGTTTAAAACCTAACAAAATGAATTTGATAGATAATGGAAAAAATTTTGTTCGATGTACATCAGTTGTTTGAGATGCTTGCTTAACTTGCTGTACTCCCCTATTCAAACCAAATATTGTATCTGCAACTGTTGAGCAGACATTGAGAAGACTGTGCAGACAGACATACTGTATGCCCTCCTTTGAATTTGGTTGTCATACTGGTAATTAAAGTTAAAATTAATTTTTTTTTTACATTCTGTTTTAAAGTCAGTCTTTCATAGCTAACATTCTGCTGTCTCCCCCCCCCACCCCCGAGAGAAATTGATGTTTCATGTCAAAGCATGTTACTTGATCTGAACAAAAGATGGATAATGGACAGGTGGCGTAAACAAGGGTTGGCAGCTAATGGGTAGATCCAGGTGAGGTGAGGTGAGATAATAAGTAGATTCAAATTCCAAGATGGTGGCGCAATGCAGCTTGCAGCGGCCACTCCGAAGCTGATTATCTGTTATTTGTGGTGGGGTGCCGTGCGCAACCATAATCGATTGAAAACAGACGTGGGAGCACGAAGGAACATCAGGAAATCTCCAGGAAGACCCTCTTCGTTGCTGCTGTGAGGTCCAGGACTCTGCTGGGAAGAACAGGCCCCCAGTCCTCGGGGTCACATTGCCAATGGCCGTTGGCGGGGCCGTCTTAATACGCTCAGCAGAGGATGGTGCTCGGAGAAGCTGTGCCAGAGGGGATGGTCGTCGGCTTGGAGGTTCGACGGACATGGAGTCCACTGCAGTCAGGTCGCTTTCAGTGTGTGATGCGTCTGTGAGGCTGGGTTCGACGGAGCTTTCATTGTGTGCTGTGTCTGTGAAGCTGAGTTGGGCGGTGCTGTGGAAGTCCATAGCGGGGGTATTCCCTTCTGCCGCCAGCTTGGGATGGCGAGTCTGTTGGGACCCTGAGGACTTGTAGAAACTGTGTGGTGATTTCTTTTGAACTTATAGTCTTTTAACATCTTTGGACTATTTTTACTGTGTCCATGGTCTTTTTTTTTATCAATTATGCTATTGTTTGCACTGTTGTAACTATATGGTTTTGTGCAGGTCTTGTAGCTTTAGTTTTTGGTCTTGTTTTGTCTGGTGGATTTGGAGCTCCTTTCCGAGGAACGCGCTAAGATGGTAGCGTGATATTAATACGCAGCAGCCTCTCCAGACTCTGGATTGGGGATTGCCAAACATTATGTGGATTTTCTGGTGTCATCTATTTTGTCATATGCTTTTGTGATATCATTCTGGAGGAATGTTGTCTCATTTTTTAACTGCCTTGCATTTGTGGTTTCTAAATGACAAATAAACTGAATCTGAATCTGAGATTACAAAGTGGGCCCGAGTGAGAATGATGTCAGAACTGGAAGGTGATAGATGGAAGTGACGAAGGGCTAAAGATAATGAAATCTGGTTGGAGAGGAGGGTGGAACATGGAATAGCTGGATAGGGCAACCATTGAGAGGAGAATATGGATGCTGCACAGATGGAGAGGCTGAGGCAGGGGAAAGAAAGGGTGATGAGTGACAGGAAGTGGGGGAA
Organism: Hypanus sabinus; assembly: GCF_030144855.1. Lineage (NCBI taxonomy): Eukaryota > Metazoa > Chordata > Chondrichthyes > Myliobatiformes > Dasyatidae > Hypanus > Hypanus sabinus. The sequence goes on from NC_082714.1 coordinate 21,092,597, forward strand.
ATGGGATGGGACAGAGGGGTAAATGTGCCACATTTTTGAGAATTCATTGTTCAAGTTGGAGAATGTCTAGGCAGAGTATGAAGTGCGGTTCTTTAATTTGTGTTTCACTTGACTTGGCAGTGATAGAGGCCTTGGACAGAAAAGTTGGTGTGGGAATAGGAAATGGGATTAAAATATCTGGCCACTGGGACATCTTGGCCTGTGTGCTGAACAGAGTGAAATTTTTGATTTTAATTTTATTTTATGACACACAGCGCTGGGTAGGCCTTTCCAACCCTTTGAGCCACTCCACCCAATAGTATATGGGTTTAAACCCTCCTGGGATTACCACCATAACTGGCTGATAAGTTTCCATTTTGCATTTTGTGTTCCATCCATCTATGTGCATCACGTGCACAAGCAATTTCATGCTTTTATTGTTTCTTATTGTCAAACAATCTGTATTTATGACCTGGTTTCCTGAATATGCACATTATTCTATTGCACAAAGACTATTATTAATTAAGAAAGTCGCTGTTCTACATTTTCCCAAATTTCTGTTCTTCCTAACTTATGTATACTCTACAGTGTTCCATATCCAGATCTCACCTATGCTGCCATACCTTGGTAATACCCTTCAGTTCATTTAATTCTACTTGGAATTCTTTCTGCTTTGTTTTGAATGCTACATGTACCCTGACAGAGCCTTCAGTTTTGTCCTTTTATTGTCTTCTAGCTCCTGTTAACAAAAATTCTGATCTACCTGAAAAATGTTTGTAAATTATTTACCAATAAGAAGACAGAAATTCAGCTAATCAAAAGGCTATTTTTAAAGTTACATAAAATTCCCTATTTGATAAGAATGAATTGTGTATTAGAATATATAGTGGCTGCTTCACTGAGGCAGCAGGAAGTCCAAACAGAGTCCATGGAATTGAGGCTGGTTTCTGTCATTGAAGGTCCAGTATGTTCTCTCCTCCACATACTGCTTCAGAAATCCAGTTTGGATGCACAAAGGGTATCATGCCTCATCTAAGCTTCTTCTATTAAGTAAATATTAATCAATATTGGGGGAAGTTAAAGCCCCATCACTATGACATCCTGTTGTTTCTGCACTTTATCTGCCTATGTATCTTGTCCTCCACTTCTTGGTGGCTTATAGTATAGTTGCAGTTAGGATGCACTGGTTTTAATTTTCCAAAATTCCCTAGATTTGGAGAACATTCCATTTTCTTGGAAAGTAACAAATGTAATTCCTTTTCTCAAAAAGAGAAGATGATAACATTAAACCTTTGGTCAGTTGCCTTAAGAGTTAATATAGGAAAAATGCTTTAAACTAAAATAAGGATTTCAGTTAAAATTTGAATTAAGCTAAAATGAACTTAAGGCAGGGCATTTTAAAAAATCAATTCGTCATTGTTTGTGAGAGGAATCCTATTTGACCCAATCATTCAATTCTTGGAAGAAGTACAGTGGTTTAGCTAAAGGGGAAATGTCATTGGTACTGTCATTGGATCTACAGGAGGTATTTGAGAAAGTGCCACATCAGAACACTACCTCACTTTTTCAATGTTATTTCTGTTTTTGCATGATTTTTAATCAACTGAATATATGTATACTGTAACTGATCTACTTATTTATTATTATTTTCTTCTATATTATGTACTGCATTGAACTGCTGCTACAAAGTTAACAAATTTCATGACACATGCCGATGATAATAAACCTGATTCTGATTCTGAGAAGTTATCACTGAAAAGCTCATGATCTAAGAGTGTGGGTAGAATATTGGCTAGCTGACAGGAAATCAAGAATATGCGTAAGTTGGTCTTTTTCTGGTTAGCTCTACAAAATGAGTGGCGTGCCTTAGGGATTGGTGGTGAGGTCTCACTTTGCAATTTATACAAATGACTGAATGAACTGGTTGGTAAAGCTGATAACACAAAGCTGGGTAGGAAATTAAGTTTTGAAAAAGTCATATGGAGATTATCAAGGGATATAGATAGTTTAAATGAATGCACAGAGATCGTGCAAATGGAATACAGTGTGAGAAGATATGAAATTGTCCATTTTGACAGGAGAAACAGGAAAGAAATATGCAGTGAGCAATTGCGGAGTTTATGGAAAAGAGGGACCTGTGTACATTAATGCACAATTTATGAACGGCTAGAATGCAACTATAATGAGCAATTAGGACAGTGAATAGAATGTCATCTTTTTTTGAATGAGAAAGGCAGAAATAGGCAGGATATGCATCATAGAGCATTGCTGAGACTACATAGAGCTCTTTGGACAGACTTCTTCTAAGGAAGGTTGTTTGTATGTAGGAAGCAGTCCAAGCAAGGACTGTACTAGACTGCTACATGGAATGAGTAGCTTTTCGTGGGAGAAAGTGTTGGACAGGCTAGATTTTTACCTGCTGCAGTTTTGGAGGAATTGAGTGAGTGAAACATGCAAGATCCTAAGGTGTTTTCATATGTAGGAATATAGGGGTATGATTTCCTTTGTGGAAGAATCCAAAATAAGGAATCACCCATTTAAGATGAAGATGATGGATATATTTTCTTTTTCCTCTTTTTGAGAGTTGCAAGTTATTACAACTTTCTGCCTCAGAAGGTGTGGAAGCAGAAGTTTTAAATATTTTATGTTGAATATCAATTGACTTTGGATAAGTGATGAGGAAGGAGGTCATTGGGTTGAGGGATTGTGGTGCTGCAAGCATATCTGTCATGATCTTATGAGGTTTAGTGGTTTACTCCTGCATATCTTCCAGTTAAGATGGCACTGGTGAACACGTGACAGCTCACTGGTAGTTAAGAAATCCATCACTAAAAATAATCTCTGAGGTAAATTGTGTCAAATTATTGCTGCAAACAGTAAAGGGGTGAGTTTGGGGGATGAGCTGAGATGGTGTTTCGCATATGGAGTTCCAGTGCCTGTACAACTGGCCTGGTAGTTAAGTTGGATTGCTCTGGGCACCAAGAGGAGGTTGAGGCCCGGTCAGAAGAGATTTGATGCCTATACAACTGGCCTGGGAGCAAGGTTGGATCACTCTGGGAACCAAGCTGTTTTGAAGAACTTGAAAGTGGCCTCAGGCTGGGTGGCAAAATCTGGGCTTGGAGGGAGTCTCTAGATGGCATGGTCTAGGCCCAGAGCCTTTTGCTGCAGCTGGATTCTAGTGTGAGGTACGATCCATTGTTTAGACAACTTCAATGCCAGCCCAGATTGGAGACGAGAGCCGGTTTTGCTCACACTCCGCGATGTTCTCTTTCTAGGGCACCAGAGCCTTTCACTGTTCTGTTGTTTGGTCAATTTAATCACTAGCCCAGATAGACTGCAAAGAAAAGGTGTCGGGATCCAGAACAAGAGCTGATCTCTGAGCTCGCCACTCCTCTCTCGATTACACATTGGCTATTAAAACTGCCTCATCTGCTGTGCTCCGTGCCTGCTAATACTGTTACGAAATCCCGTAACTGGATCACTTACCAGCAAAGATAGAGAGGTCCTTTGAAGTCTGATGGTACTATTTTTTCAAAAGTCTTTATTTATAAAGGGGCACAAAAATATGATTAATACAAACATTCAGATAATAAACGTCACTGCTCAATCTAAAAGCGCGGGTCTAATAATGGCCGTCAATAAGAAACAGCTCAATCGTTTGTCTAGGGCGGGGGTCGGCAACCTGCGGCTCCCGAGCCATTTGTGGCTCTTTCACCTCTGTGCTGCGGCTCCCTGTGGCTTTGGGAAATAATTGGTCAGTATTTAATTAAAATGTATTTTATGTTAGTTTGTTAGCTTTTGAAATGTAATTATGGTGATCTTGTACATTTCCTGCCACATCCGAAACGGCTCACAATTAGCCGGCATTCCGGCTAAGGGAGATAGCCTACGGGGGTTTGTGAGTACGCGTCTTTTGCAGCATCTGCGTCCATGGGGGCTGGGTTGAGGGAGGCTTAAAAGCAAGGCTGTTTAGTTCGAATAAAGCTATCTTTGACTGCAGTTTACTGACACCGCTACAACGTGTTTTTATCGCTGGCTGTCCAGACGGAAGGTGCTGAAACGCTTTGTCGCGTGTCTGGAAGAAGTGAAAACTTTCCTGGGCAGCAAAGGGCTCACCTTTCCTGAGCTGGAACAGCCAGAGTGGCTGGAAAAGCTACACTTCATGGTAGACATGACAGCGCACCTGAACACGCTGAACACAGCTCTTCAGGGGAAAGGACGTACAGCCCTGCACATGTTGGAGGATGTTTTGGCATTCGAGCGCAAGTTGACAGTGCTTGCCAGAGATTTACAGAAAGGCACTTTGTCTCACTTCCCCAATTTGAGAGAGTTCAAACAAGGTCACGACATGATAATTTCGGAGTATTTACATTCTGCAATCATCGCAATGCAAACATCGTTTGGGAAACGCTTCTGTGAGTTCAGAGAGGAAAAAAACACATTATCCTTCCCGGTCACTCCCTTAAGCATCGATCCTTCCCTACTGAATACGACTGCATTGGCAGGTGTGAGTCAACCTGATCTTGAGATGGAACTGGCCGACATAGCCGACAAAGACATATGGGTGTCCAAGTTTAGACGCTTGACAGCAGACCTTGAAGATGTTGCCCATCAGAAGGCCGTTCTTGCTCAGAAACACAAATGGAGTGATATTGAAAACCTCACAGATGACAGCTTGCGATCCTGTGTAAAGATGAAGGTGACATCATACAGCCCTGATGTGCAGACACTGTGCGCTGAGGTCCAGGAGCAGAAATCCCATTAACCAAGTATGATAAATATTTTAATTGCCTATTATTTTACTTATATTCATATTTTTTCATAGTTCAGTGAAATAGTCCTTTCATTTTTCAGGATGACAGCTGGCTGATGTTATTTTTGGTTTGCTGCTGGCGGAAAATTTAAGTTCGGCGTTTTTCATAAATACAAGAAGGACTCAAATAGACATTGAATATTTTACTTAAAAGTAACTTTCAACCCAATGTCTTTTTTTCGGAGTTCAAAATGTTTTTGTTGCATGCAGAAATGTAATTTCGTTTTCTCTGCAGGAGTTCATCAATTTCATAAATGCAACACATTATAGTTTGTTTATACATAGCATAAAGGCAAAAAAAAACGTTGTATGCAGTGTTATTTCATTTTAAATGTCAAACGGGTTTTGCGGCTCCCAGTGTTTTCTTTTCTGTGGGAAACGGGTCCAAGTGGCTCTTTCAGTGGTAAAGGTTGCTGACCCCTGGTCTAGGGGATAATATATTGTCCGATGGAAATATAAAAGTCACTCAGTTCCGGCAGGCTTCAGCCTTTTGGGGGGACCGCTGGGTTTTCACTTGTTGGAGAGAGAGAGAGAGTGAGAGATTGGTGAGAAAAGAAACTTGCCCAGGTCTTTTATGAAGCGAATCCGTTGAGTCAGGGGAGCGGGCTTCCCCGTTGTTAGCTAAAAGCTGGTTTCTGTGGTTCCAGTCACCGATTCCAGCAACGGAATCGAACGCACGTGACTTCCTTCAAATAGCTTCCCGCTACTACGGGATCGTTAGCGTTTCTTCTGGTGCGTCTGAAGGGGTTGTTCCCTCAGACCCTCTTTTATACTTCCTCACGGGGTCTCAGATGTCAATCAGGTTGGGATGATGCAATCTCTCTCTCAACCAGCCCACTTTGCCCGAGGGCTTGCACGTAGCATAGTCCCCAATCCACAAACGTGGTCTCCAGGAGACAATGGCCAGGTCTCTCATTTCCTGGGTCCTCTGAGCCAACCCAATAATGCTCTTGCAATTCTCACAAAGGAGGGGTCTCACCCGCCCCTTCGGCCCCTCAGAGCTGTGGTGCATTCATAATAATACGAACTGATAAGTGAGGTTTTGGGCCTACTCTGGGTTTTGGACCTGAGGGCTCACTTTTGGTTCAGAACGTTGTTTGTATGCTTTGTGTCTCTTTTTCTTTCTCTTTGGCATCGAGTGTTGATCATTTATTTTTATTTTTTTCTTCTTTAATTAAGTTCTTTTGGGTTTCTTGCTTTGTGGCTACCTGTAAGCAAACCAATCTCAAGGTTGTATAATTTATGGATTCTTTCAACTACAACACAGAGTCTTGCCATCTTCAGAAGTTTTCTGATGACTCTGCCATAGTTGGATGCATCAGCAAGGGAGATGAGGCTGAGTACAGGGCGACGGTGGGAAACTATGTTACATGGTGCGAGCAGAATCATCTGCAGCTTAATGTGAAAAAGACTAAGGAGCTAGTGGTGGACCTGAGGAGGGCTAAGGCACCGGTGACCCCTGTTTCCATCCAAGAGGTCAGTGTGGACATGGTGGAGGATTACAAATACCTGGGGATACGAATTGCCGATAAACTGAACTGGCCAGAGAACACTGAGGCTGTCTACAAGAAGGGTCAGAGCCGTCTCTATTTCCTGAGGAGACTGAGGTCTTTTAACATCTGCCAGAAGATGCTGAGGATGTTCTACGAGTCTGTGCTGGCCAGTGCTATCATGTTTGCTGTTGTGTGCTGGGGCAGCAGGCTGAGGGTAGCAGACACCAACAGAATCAACAAGCTCATTCGTAAGGCCAGTGCTGTTGTGGGGGTGGAACTGGACTCTCTGACGGTGGTGTCCGAAAAGAGGATGCTGTCCAAGTTGCATGCCATCTTGGACAATGACTCCCATCCACTCCATAATGTACTGGTTAGGCACAAGAGTACATTCAGCTAGAGACTCATTCCACCGAGATGCAACACTGAGCGTCATAGGAAGTCATTCCTGCCTGTGGCCATCAAACTTTACAACTCCTCCCTCGGAGTGTCAGACACCCTGAGCCAATAGGCTGGTCCTGGACTTATTTCCACTTGGCATGATTAACTTATTATTATTTATTTATTATGGTTTTATATTGATATATTTTTTCACTATTCTTGGTGTGGCTGTAATGAAACCCAATTTCCCTCCGGATCAATAAAGTATGTCTGTCTGTCTGTCTGTAATAAATGTACTGAAATAAATACTTCAGACTTAGATTTTCATATTAATTTTATTGGCAGTGATTCCTCATCCTGGTCTTAGCTGATGTCTAAGTATGTCATCTGAATGCAGTAAGATTTCCCCTAAACATTTTGGCATATGACAAGATTGAATTTCATACAGCTTCTGCTTTATTTAGATTAACAGTACTTAGAAGGTTTGCATAAACCCACAATACAAATGAGGAAGCTTCTGAATTTGTAATTTCTTTTGGGTGTAAGGGGACCTTATACTAAAGTGACTGAGGTTGGGCAGCAAAATTGAGTTTGACTGCTCTTTTGAGTAAAGATCATGACCATATAAAGAAATGTTTGCTAGTCCATTTCAGTGAGTTTGTTTTGTAATCATCTGTTTGCCCTGCAATGAATTTACTGCCAGGAATAGTATTGATATACGTGTAGCTTTAGTTGCATACTACAATTTTATTCTTTTGGGAAACCTGGCTTCATTCATGGAGCAAGGTGAAGGTCTTGTGTGCAGGATTGCACTGTAGTGTGGTGGTTAGCACAATCGCTTTTTTAGAGCAGCAGCGGTCACCGATTGGACTTTGATTCCCACCGTTGTCTGTAAGGAGTTTGTATATTCTCTGTGACCACGTGGTTTCCTCCGAGTGCTACGTTTTCCTCCCGCATTCCAAAATTGTACAATAGAGTGAATGAATTGCGGGCCTGATATATTGGCGCCAGCAGCGTGGCAACACTTTTTAGGCTGCCCCAGCGCAATCCCCAGACTCTGCTGGTCGTTGACGCAAAACTACGCATTTCACTGTATGTTTCGAAGTACAGGTACAGGAAAAATAAAGCTAATATTATCTTCAGTTGAGTTCAGGGTGCCATCAGAGCTTAAAGTTCATTAAACTTTGAATTCTTTGCTGTTTGGGAATTTTATTTGTGTCATATTCATAACTTGGATATGCAGTGAGCATAACTTTACAGCAATTCATTAAATGTTTGAGAGCTGCGATCTATTAAAGCATGCCCCTTTTACATCCAGTGGCATTTAAACGTTCCAAAGCCCCAGCTTACCACAGCTGAATGTTCACATTTCCTTTTAGTAGTAGGCAAGTTTCCATATAGGTATCAGAAAGTCAGACTACTACGTGTTTAGTACAGTGGTGATTTCCTGATGATGCCCTTGCATTTTAAAAATAGAGAAAATTGCAGAATGAAAAGAAATGGTGAAGATGATATATTCTATGAATTTTATGTTCATGAGAAAGAATGAGTTGGCAGAGGAGACTTTGAAGTGACTATTCATTGTGGTAGATGGTAGATGGTAGGCAGTTTATGTAGGATGAAATGAACAAGAGTAGGAAATTCAGAACACTAACCTCAGTGGTATCCGTAAAAGGGAGAGAAAAAGGGCTGCATGATTAGTGTATAAGAGGGAACATTTTGGCTTTTGGGAATCTAAGGTTCTTGACAGTTCTCACATGTGAGAACAATATTTAAACTTTGGACAATTGGTTTGTTGAAGAATATATGTTATGAGGGTTTTTATTTGTTAAAAGAACTATTTTAGTTCATTTGAAGATGCTTTAGCATGTGGTCTATTGTGCAAGTAATTTAAGATTGAAAATTTTAGTGAGGCCATGTTCATTATGAAGAATTCATGATTGTAAGGGTTGCACTTAGTGGTTAAATGAAAAAGCTGTGGATATTCATTGTCCCAGGCTAGACAGACTGGCCTCAAAAATCCACTGGTATGTTGCTGAGTACAGTCGGATCTCCTTATCCGCGAATTCTGTATGCGTGAATTCAACCAACCGCAAATCACGAAAACCCGGAAGTGCTCTTCCAGCACTTACTGTTCGAGCATGTACAGACTTTTTTTCTTGTCATTATTCCCTAAACAATGCAGTATAACAACTATTTACATAGTATTTACATTGTATTAGGTATTATAAATAATCCAGAGATGATTTAAAGTATACGGGAGGATGTGCGTGGGTTATCGTGGATCAGGATTAAAAAAAATAGTAAGTTCTTACTAAGTAAGTCAGAACAAGTACATCCGGTATTATTTAGCGTCAGTTAGTCTAACGTTTGTCTTTGTATATAGTATATATTTTGCCTTTCTATGCATATAAAACACTTAAGAACGTATGTTTAAGCGCCGAGTTCGATCTAGTGACGGATCATTCCCAAGTGCGCTCTGCACCCGTGCTGGGTTGATGTGGAGGATCAAAAACCCAAAACCCAATAATTAAACCACTGTTTAGCTTAGTAATAATTGTAGCTTTTATACGGGCAGAGTCTTTCTCACTTTATCCTTTAAAATTGTTCCGATCGTTGACCGATATAACCTAATGCTTTTTCAATGACCAATGACGTTTCACCTCTTTCTGATTGCTTTATTATTTCCACTTTGTTTTCAATTGTTATCGTGATTATTTTCGTGAATAGAAATACTGCAAATTCAGATCTCTGCCACTGGATCCTCATGTCCAACCGCACTGAGACAGGTTAAATAAGGTCTGAGGTTCTGCTGGGTCTTAAGATCCACCACATTGAGACAGGTTGAATAAGGGACTTGAGCATCTGCGAATTTTGGTATCTGTGAGGGGTCCCAGAACCAATCCCTCGCAGATAAGGAGGGCCGACTGTATTTTTCGTTTTGATTGGATGTCCTATAAACATCAGTAGATAGGCCTCTGATTGCCTTTTGTACAAGGCAGACGTGTGCAACATTCCTGTACCTGAATTTTACATTTGGTTGCAAACAATGTAGGACATTTGTGTTTAACGAGTCTCGTGTCCATTTCAAACAGGTAACCTAAGTCACTGTGCATCCAGTGAAATTCTGATGTGGTTGAGAGTTTCGGGGGTGTCTATTGAATTTTTATTTTGACGCTGTGCAACTCTTGCCATTTTGTGCAGCCATGGTGCAGGTGGTAGATCACCAGAGATCCAGGTTTAATCTTGACCGAAGCTGCTGTAAAAGTGGTTTGCTGGGGTTTCTTCTGGGTGCTCTGGTGTCCTCCACATCCCAAAGACAGTCTAGTTAGTGAGTGTTGTCCCTAATGTGGAGATAAGTGGTTCCATCCAGAGGGAATTAAGGAGAATAAAATTAAAAATGGGATTAATGAAGAATTAGTGTAAATTAATATCAGCTTTAATATTAGCTTTGTCAAATTAAATCAGAATCTGGTTTATTATCACCAGCATGAAATTTGGTAACTTGGCAGCAGCAGTTCAATGCAATACATGATAATATAGAAAGAGGAAGAAAATTAAATAAGTAAATCAATAAATTAATATATGTGTATGTGTTTATATTGTTGAATGTAAACTAGCCCATAACCCTGGTTCATTGAAAGTCTTTGCAGCAGGATCTATTCTGTTTGGTTTGTTAAATTACCACATATACAGTATATGCTCAAGAACTTGTAAAACACTTTCCAAAATATCTTTTTGGTTGGTGAATGTCATCAGTAAGACGAGATTTATAATCTGTCTGAAATTGCTCTACAAAAGGTGCTGAAGATCCACCTTTTTGTGTGATCTGCAGTTGTGGTGGAAATGCTGATGGAATAGTGCTGGGTAGAGAGTTCCTGAGTTAAGATCCAATAACACTGAAGAAACGATGTTCTTTTTCCAAGTCTTAGGAACCGGTAGCAGTGATGTTTCCATGCACTTGCTGTCCTTGTCCTTCTAGTAATAGATAGTGAGTTTGTGAGGTGCTAATAATTTAAGAAAGTAACAGCAGTGTATTTTGTTGATGGTACACCCTACAGCTGATGAAGGGAATGAATGTTTAGCCTGGTCAGCAGAGTGCCAGTCTAAACAGGTTCTTGTGTTGTGAATGGTGTCAAATTTCTTGATTGCTTTTGGACTCATCCCGGCAAGTTGAAGAGTTATGCCCTTAGATTATGTTTTATAGATAATAGGGAAAGGCTTTGGCAGGTGTAAGCTGAGTTACTTGCCACAGCATAACAAACCTCTAACCTGCTTTTATGAGTAATCCATTTGAGTTTCTAATTTGTGGAAACTGCAAGGATGTTGATGGCAGGATAGAAATGCAGTTGAAAATCAAGCATAGAGGATCAGAGGTGAAGAGAATCAGCAACTTTAAATTTGTTGGCGTTACCATTTCAGAGAATGTGTCCTGGGTCCAGCACGTAAGTGCTTTAACAAAGAAAGCACGACATTGTTTCTACTTGCAAAGATTTGGCAAAACTTGGACTAACTTCTATCAATCTGTAGAGGAGAGTATAATAACTGGTTGCATCACAGCCTGGTATGGAAACACCAATGCCTTTGAATGAAAAAGCTGACCAAAAGTAGTGGATACAGCCCAGTCTATCACGGGTAAAGTCCTCCCCACCATTGAGCACATCTGTAAAGAATGCTATCACAGGAAACCAGCATCCAAGGATCCTTACAATATTGGGTGTGTTCTCTTCTCGCTACTGCCATCAGGAAGGAGATACAGTAGCCTCAGGACCCACAGCACCTGGTTCAGGAACAGTTATTACCCCTCAATCACTGGGCTTTTGAATCAGAGAGGATAATTCACTCAACTTCACTCACCCCAGCTCTGAACTATTCTTGCAACCTGTGGACTCACTTTCAAGGACTCTCATTAATTTTCGTGATGTTTGTTGCTTTATTTTCTTTTTGTATTTGCAGTCTGTTGTCTTTTCCATTTTGGTTTTCTCCCCATCTTGTGTGCGGTTTTTCATTGATTGTTGTATTTCTTCATATTTACTGTGAATGCTCTCAAGAAAATAAATCTCAGAGTTGTATGTGCTGACATATATGTACTTCGATAATAAATTTACTTTGAAGAGTGGTTGGTTTGACTGTTACTGTGAGGTGAATGTGGTATACAACCTCACTTTGTCAATCCAGATTTAAATGTTTTTTAATATCATCTTAAATATGAAATTTAACAAGCTATTAACATACTAGGATTTTAATAAATGTTGAGAACGTAATCTAGTTATTTCAAGGACATGGGCTTCTCAAAGAAGAACACTGAGGATGCTGCTTGGTGTGGCTTTAATAACCATAAAGATTGCCTGTTCTGTGTCTCCAGTCTTCATGACTGTTTCTAAAGTATTATTATTAATATTCCTTTGAAGCTTTTCAACAGAACACTTTAACATGTGTTAAGTAATATTAACTATTTTTGTCTTTCAGGTGTTTTTAATTATACACTATAGGCCATTGGTGAATTCTTTGGCTGATGTAATCTTGAATGGGGACCTTTCAATGTTCAGCCTTCATTCAGAACAGGATTCATTGAAGCACTCAGTAAGTCTGTCTCCTTACTGTTCAGTTGAAACAAAAATTCAATTCCTCTTAAGGATTTATCTTGAACAAAGATGCTTTGTTCATTATAACGTCTAAACTTTTCCAGACTCTGATCGTATATATCGATGGATCTTATTCCCGATTTTCAATGGATAACCTTTATATTTAAATGATTTTTAGTTGAATTTATGAAACACTTTTTACAAGCATTATACATAAAATAAATTGTTGGAACAATTATATTGAATATTACTTGAAACGTATTAAAAAAAAATCAGGGCTAAAGTTGCAGTACTTAAACTATTTTCCAAATAAAACTAGAATAGGAGAAAACTATTGTTTAATCCAATAAAAATGCAGGTGTCCCAGTTGCTAAGTGCTTATCTTTCATTTTTATAATTGCTAAATGAATGCTGTCACTTTTGTTATAACTTAGCTTTTCTTCGGAAATAGTACTCTTAAATGTACATTTTGCTTTGGTAGAATAAATATAAAAAATAAACTCGTGATAGTAAAAGACTAAAATGCAGTATAAGATTTTACATAAATCATGTCCAATTTATTTGGGCAAGAGGGAGCTTGTCCTTGAATAAAGGACAACAAATGGGTTGTGGTCTTCATTTTTTGACAATTGATGCCGCTAATTTTTCAATGTGTAGAATTTGGAGTATGTTTGCCCTGTTAATTTGCATCAGGTGAAGAAAACTTTAATGCTGTATATATTATGCTGTGTCATTTGCACATAAGTTGTAATTATTTTAACTAAATGCAGCATGTTCATTATTGTAATTTCTGTGCAGCAGATTGTGTTGATCCTTGGACTGGAAGTGACTGGATGCTTAGAAATGTAATTGCAGTGTGCCTTTAGTGGTAATAATATTAAGGCAAATGAAGTTTAAAAGGTCCAAATTGATTTGCCTTGGCTTATTCATTATTTTTAATTTTTATAGGTCATGCATGAATTTTTACAGGGGAAGGAATTTATTTAAGAAGATCTTTTCAAATTCAGTTAGCTGCTGTCAGAAAAGCATTAAAAAATGAGAAACTAAAGCAGGTTTATCATTATGTTCGAGAGGTTATTGTGACTCTCGTACTCAAGAAGTAGGCTCAATAAATATTACCTGCTTGTAATAATACAAGTCATTTGGGAGAAACAATTGAAAAACAAATCCACTTTATTTAAATTTAATTCTGAAGGAACCCTTTATTTCTTGTGTCCAGAAAACTGTCCATTTATTAAAGATCAATCCACTCTAATCTATTAATATTCTTCTTCTGCTTTCTTGCTGCTCTGGTCCCCTTCTGGCTTATAGCTTTTCCCAACTTCACTGACTATTTCTTCATCTGAACCAAAGGTTTGTAATTTTGTATATTTTTAACTGTGGTTTTAAAATTATCTTGCAGCTTTTGCCTAATGAAACAACAAATGTTTTTACAACTAAACTGATTTGATTTGTATTCCTGTTGTTATTCTGTAATATGTTCTGTATATATCATCATGAACAGGGAGAGGTACTTTTTCAATGTTAATCTTAAAGAAAATAAAGTGACAAGGGTTTACCGTGTTGTTTGGCTGTAGTAAATTGGGAAGAGTAAACACTGGGCTTTCCTGTCTTGATCTTGGGGGAAAAAAGAGAACTAAATGGTAAAAGTTTGCTGAAGGGCAGTTAATATTTTTGGAAATAGAGTCACATAATTTTGACTTAAATATTTTGTTCTACAGTTATATAGCAGAGAAACAGGCCTTACAGCCCAGTTCATCCTTGCCAATCAAACTACTCACCTGAACTACTCCCATTTGCCTGCAATGGTCTTATATCCCTCTAAGCCTTTTCATCCATGAATCTTTCCAAATGTCCTTTAAACATAGTAATTGTACCCACAACAATTTACAGCATTATCTTTGGTCTATGTGCTCTGTTGACATGCCTGAGTTACCACTGAGCAATCTGTCAGAAATGGTCTTTGGGTAATTGCAATATTGAATTCATATGTAATGATCTCTGTGGTTGAAAAGCCTACCAACACATGACAAGATTGGTAGACTTTGACATCTATGTCAAAAGTTCATAAGGATAAGAAGTATGGTTACAGTATTGGAGATGTAATTTTTGATCCTAATTTCAGTATTGCGATCTAGTACTGAAAACTATCGCGTGTTCAAGTGAATGAAAAAAGGCACTGTGAATTGGGAAAGGATAGCTAATTTGGAGATGGAATGATAGCTTGCACAAAAAAAGTCTAACTACTTTGAGTGAGAATAGTGGGTGTTGGCAAGATGTATTGTTTTTAAAAAAAAAAGCAGCTAGGGATTAGATAAAAATTAAAGCCCAGTTAAGATGAATGATATTTGCAAGATGTTATAACAGGAAGCTAAACAATTTGAAACTGGTCTTGTAAGTAACTTTGGAAGAGTTTTGGGCAAGGCCAGAATAAGAGTAGCTTTGTTTAGGGGAAAGTAGGAAGAGGGGGGGGGGGGGGGGCGGGTGGAACCAAAGCCAAACACTAAAATGCCCTGCATGAGACATGATCGCATCTACTTAATGAAGGTTATTCTGAGTGTTCGAAAGTGGTCTTAATGGAGATAAAGAACTGCATTAATTGGAGATATTCAGACCAAATGGAAAATTACAACATTGATTCATGGAACCCAAATGTAGATGCTGTGCAAGTTTTCTATAGTTCTGTGCAGGATAGAAAAATACCCTTTATTTCATCCAATGGTTGTGCTTCTGTATACAGTTGTCCTGCAGTATAATTCTTGAACTACAGAGTGCAGTAAAAGCCCACGCTTACAGTCCAGTGGGTGAAATGAATAAATTGGTACACTCATTGCACTTAATGTACACACTTCAAAATATTTCAGGTATCAGTCAAAATGTTCATTTATGAACCCAGTGATTTCTAAAGCAAGGTGTCAATCATTAAATGGAAAGGACGATATTGATCGGTACTTCAAAATGTCATGATTTAATGACCTCTATGCATACTGCAATTTCATTTTTGGTCTAAATATTTGTGAGAGAATTTCATACTTGAATTTAATAATCAAATTGGAGCTTTGTACAAGAGCAATGTGTATTCCTCATGATATTTAAACATACCCTGTTGTTACGGTAATGGGGAACCTTATTCATGTGTCAGTTATTCTGAAGAAACCCTTCATTTGTGTAGATATAAGACAATGCAGATGCTGGAATCGAGAACAAAAACAATGCTGGAAGAACTTAGCAGGTCATGCAACATCTGTAGAGGCAAAATATATCAGTTGATGTTCCAGAGAGAGATCCTGCATCAAGGCTGAAAAAGAAATAATAGAGCAGGGGTTCCCAACCTTTTTTACACCATGAATCCTACCATTAACTTAGAGGTCCCTGGACACCAGGTTGGGAATCCCTGACTTAGAGGATGGGACGGAAGCTGGTGGATGATGGATGGAGCCAGATGGGAAGGGGATGATTGGCAAGTGGAACCAGACTGGGGAGTGGATTGTAGAGATGAACAAAGGTAAAGAAAATTAGACGAAGAAATGAACATGTGTGAGAGCCAGTGTTTGTGTTATCTGATAAATGGAAAATTTAATGTCCGTTGGACTGTAAATAAAATTTAACACTATGTTCTTCCAAATGGAGAAGGCCAAGGACAAGCAGGTCCGTCTAGGAGTGGGAAGGTGATTTTAAAATGATGTGCAATTGAAAGCTTGAAGTTGTGAACAGAATGCAGGTGCTCTGCAAAACAGTGGCCTGATCTATGCTTGGTCTCAAAATGTAGTGAGGAGGTTGTATCACAAACACTGTTGACCAGGTTGAAAGAAGTTAATGTGGACCTCTGTCTAATCTGGAAGTGCTGTTTAGATCACCCTGGAGGTAAAGAGAGAAGATTACCACCTATCAGTCTCTATCCTATCATCATCTCTCCTTCCCCCCCCCCCACCATATTTGATTCTGTTTGCCCATATTCTACTCCCCATCTGTTCCACCTATCATCTACCTGCTTCAGTCAAGCTCTTATCCATTACACATTGTGATTATAGCAGCAGTCTTACTTGTTTTCTCAATCCTGATGGATCTCAACCAGAAATGTTCACTTACAGATTTTGAATCTAAAGATGCTGCCTGACCCTCTGAGTTATTCCTGTGATCTGTTTCTTTCCCCTTCAGTTGTACGTAGTTATTAATACATCATATATATGTATTGGTAATATTCATTGTTATATTCTTGAACTGAATGACTATTTCAGTTACGGGTGGGTCTGGAGTAATGCAATAGTGAAGCTGGGAAGGATAACAAGTTTCCTTCCCTAAGCATGTATTGAACCACATGAAATTTTACTGTAATGTAGAGAATTTGGGGCTAGACAGCCCCTGTGGCGGCCCGCACACGCGGGACTCAAACCGCCTTCGGGAGCCACCGGCAGACACGCGGTAGCGCGTTTGGAACTACCCACTCGGGGTAGATCTTCTGGGGACAGTCTAACGTCACATCTGCCCCATGGGTCGCAGGGCCCATGGGAAGGGAGATTTAAGTGTGCGATTTTGAATCAGTAAAGGCGTTCTGAGTTCAGCTCTCTCTGCCTCCGTGTGTTTCTTTAGTAGCATGTTGCGCACGACCACATTGGTGACCCCGACGTTCCAGACGGCATCTGGAGCCGGCGAGTCAGCGACCAGCCATGAGTTTGAGCAACTCACACAGCGTGGTCGTTCTGAAGCTCCTGACTTTCTGGGCCACTCAGCCCCACGTTTGGTTTGAGCAGGCTGAGGCCCAGTTCAATATCAGAGACATTACAGCCAACGCCATGCAGTACTACTACGTGGTCAGCACGCTCGACCAGGAGACGGCAGGCTGGATCATCGACTTCCTACGTCAACCACCAATGGAGAACAGGTACACTAAGCTTAAGATGCTCTTGATCTGTACCTTCGGACTCTCCCACCGCGTGGCCACGTGGCTCCTACACATGGACGGCTTGGCCGACCACATGCCATCTGAGCTCATGAACGACATGCTGGTGCTCATGGACGGCCATAAGCCATGCCTTTTATTTGAACAGTTGTTCCTCGAAGAAATGCCAGAGGACATTCGCTTCCTCCTCCCGAGTGAGGATTTCAGTGACCCACACAGGGTCGCGGCTAAAGCAGACGTCCTTTGGCAGAGCAAGCAATGTGGAGTAGCCTCCACTGGCCTAGCCATGATCGCGCACCCCAAAGCCCAGGCCCTGCATCCGAAGCTGTTGAGACCCACAGGGGGAAAAGACGACAGTTCGGAACAATGGTGTTTCTATCCCCAAAGACGGGGCTCAGGCCCGCGCCGCTGCTGTACACCATGTGCTTTTCTGGGAAACGCCAGGGCCAGCCATCGCTAATGGCTACGACGGCTGGCCACCGAGACAGCTTTCTGTACCTCTGAGACTGACACTCCAGGCAGCACTTCCTGGTAGGCACCGGGGCCGAAGTCAGCGTACTCCCCCTCCTCGAATATGGACACTCCTAATGCAGTCCCAGGCCCCAAACTCATTGCTGCAACTGGCACCGGTATTCGGACGTACGGCCTGTGAACTATCTCAGTGCATTTCGGTCCAGCCATTTCACTTGAACTTTCACATTGGCAGCGGTGTCACAGCCATTACGAGGGGCAGATTTCCTACGAGCCAACTGCCTCCTGGTCGACCTGAAAGGCACTGGTCCACACTGTTATGAATGTACCACAGCTCTGAGGGGCCGAAGGGTGCGGGGTAGCCCCCTCCTTTGTGAGAATCGCAAGACCATTATTGGGTTGGGTCAGAGGACCCAGGAAATGAGAGAGAGAGAGACATGGCCATTGTCTCCTAGAGACAACGTTTGTGGATTGGGGACTATGCTACGTGCAAGCCCTCGGGCAAAGTGGGCTGGTTGAAAGAGAGATTGCATCACCCCAACCTGATTGGCATCTACTACCTGGCGAGTTAAGATAAAAGGGGGGCTGTAGGGACAGCCCCTCAGACGCACCAGAAGAAACGCTAGCGATCCCGTAATAGCGGGAAGCCATTTGAAGGAAGCCACGTGCATTCGGTTCCCTTGCCTGGGAGCTGGTGGCTGGTACCACGGGAAACGATTTGGAACTAACAACGGGGAACCAACTCCCCCGACTCAACGGATTGGCCTCATAAAAGACCCGGGCAAGTTTAAAACCATCTCTCTTAAACCCAAAGAGCTGCAGCTTGAAAGGACAGTGACTTTTATCTTTCCATCGGACAATACAATATCCCCAAGACAAACGATAGAGCTATTGCTTAATTGATGATTATTATTATACCCGCGTTTTTAGATTGAATATTGACAACATATTTTATCTAAGTGTCTGTATTAATCTTACTTTTGTGCCCCTTTATCAATAAAGACTTTTAAAAATAGTACCATCAGACTTCAACAGACCTCTCTATCTTTGCTGGTAAGTGATCCAGTTACGGGAATTTTGTAACAATTGGGGGCTCGTCTGGGATTTGAAACCAAATTGGGGAGCCAGTGAATCGGGCTTGTAAGTCCAAACTTGGATCTGGTACGCAGGTAGCCAGACGGGAAACCAGCAAAGAAGGACGTGGATGAATTTATATAAAACCCGACTCTGGAGGCGTTAGAGGCGGCAACCAAATCAGACTTGGTAAATTTGGCGAAGGGGTTAAACCTCGCAGAGGTGAGGTTGTCAATGAAAAAGCGGGAGGTGCGAAGGGCCATAACTCAGTATCACATCGAGAAGAATGCGTTTGCAGCTGAGGTATTGGAAAATATCCCTGAAAAGGTAAACCAGCTAGTGGGACGGCTAAGTTAGAGTTGGAGAAATTAAGGTTGGAACATGAAATTAAGTTAAAGCAGCTGAAAGCAGCCGAGAAAGAGAGAGAAAGAGCCAAGAAAGAAAGAGATCGGCGAGTTAAGATAAAAGGGGGGCTGTAGGGACAGCCCCTCAGACGCACCAGAAGAAACGCTAGCGATCCCATAATAGCGGGAAGCCATCTGAAGGAAGCCACGTGCGTTTGGTTCCCTTGCCTGGGAGCTGGTGGCTGGTACCACGGAAAACGACTTGGAACTAACAACGGGGAACCAACTCCCCTGACTTAACGGATTGGCCTCATAAAAGACCCGGGCAAGTTTGAAACCGTCTCTCGTAAACCCAAAGAGCTGCAGCTTGAAAGGACAGTGACTTTTATCTTTCCATCGGACAATACAATATCCCCTAGCCAAACGATAGAGCTATTGCTTAATTGATGATTATTATTATACCCGCATTTTGATTGAGTATTGATGACGTATTTTATCTGAATGTCTGTATTAATCTTATTTTTGTGCCCCTTTATAAATAAAGACTTTTAAAAATAGTACCATCAGACTTCAACAGACCTCTCTATCTTTGCTGCTAAGTGATCCAGTTATGGGAAGACGTTCCAGACTTTCCAGCTTGGAGAAGCCAAGCTACCGGCCCTCCACCTGGATTCCATGACTCTCTTGGGTAACGAATTCGCCAGGGTGTTGGCGGAATTCCCCTCCATAGTCACCCCGCAGTTCTCCACAGCCGACCCCAAGCACGGTGTGCAGCACCACATCCCCATGCAAGGACCGCCGCTGCACACCCGAGCTTGCAGGCTCCCACCCGACAAGCTCCACCTTGCCAAGGAGGAGTGCTGTAAGATGGAAGAGATGGGAATCGTACGCCACTCAGACAGCCCGTGGGCATCCGCGCTGCACATGGTGCCCGTCCGCAGGAGGATGGAGGCCCTGCGGAGACTACAGAAGGCTCAACAATGCCACAACCACTGATAGATACCCGGTACCCCACATCCAGGACTTCACGGAGAACCTGCACGGAGCGACTATCTTCTCGAAAATCAACCTGGTCAAGGGATACCATCAGATCCCAGTGCACCCCAACGACGTGCCCAAGACAGCCCTTATCACCCCATTCGGCTTGTTCGAATTCTTGAGGATGCCTTTCGGTCTCGAGGATGCCTTTCGGTCTCAAGGATGCAGCTTTCCAAAGGCTCATGGACAGTGGGATGCAGCCTGGATTTCATTTCCATTTACTTGGACGATATCCTGGTGGCCAGCAGTTGGCACCAAGAGCACATGGCACATTTGCGCCAGCTCTGCCAACACGTGAGCGACCACGGACTGGCAATCAATCTGGCGAAGTGCCAGTTCGGGCTGATGAAAATCGATTTCTTGGGCTACAGAGTCAACCAACATGGCGCAGTTCCCCTGCCAGACAAGGACCAGGCCATCTCGTACACGCAGGACTCGAACTGCCATCAGGAGCCGCGGGCAGACACGCAGTAGCGCATTTGAAACATCCTGCTCGGGGTGGACCTTCTGGGGACAGTCTGACATCACATACGCCCCGCGGGTCACGGGGCCCATGGGAGGGGAGATTTAAGCGCACAATTTTGAGTCAGTAAAAGTATTGAGTTCAGCTCTTTCTACTTCCGTGTGCTTCTTTAGTAGCACGTTGCGCGCGACTACACCCCTATAATTCTCGCCCTCCCTCCCTTATAATTCTCACCCTCCCTCCCTAAATTCTTTCAAAATTCTTGCTACTTACCAATTATTTTACACCTTTAATTTTTAAGAAACAATTTATTTTCAGTTTTTCTTGCATTAAAGTTAATGACTCATTGTTCAAAGTGACATGTTTTTGTTTCAATTGTTTAATTGATATTTCTGGGATTCCGCAAATACCAGTTTGCACGGTATCAAACAGATCTGGCAGCCATAAAATGGTTTGGATGATGGAAGTCGTACATCACAAAAACAGACGTTTCAGCCCAAATGTTGCATACTGACCAAGATTCCGATCTAAGGTAGTCCTATTACCTGCATTTGGCCCTTGCCTCTTCAAACCTTTCTGTTCATGTACCTATGCAAGTACTCCTCAAATATTAATGTATCGTCCTTGTTTGTCAATTCATTCCATTTACTAACCATGCTCAGGTTGCCCTTCAGGTTCCTATTCAATCCTTTCCCTCTCTTCTTAAACCTATGCCCTTTAGTTTTTGATTCTCTAACCTTGGGAAAAAGACTGTGTGCATTCTCCCGCTGTATGCCCCTCATGGTTTTTTGTGTCTCTAAGGCCACCACTCTTCTTCTATTTCTACTTCTTCTTCCTGCCTGTTACTGCTGGTGTTTAGGGCAGTAATGAAGGTCCTCCATCTCTGGCGGCATTCAAAGCTTCTTTCATCATGTCAGTAGTTTCCTCCTGGTTTTCACTTCGGTTGGTCATGCAAATCCCGGGTGGAGACTGAGGAATATCATTGCACTCAGATGTAGAAGGATTTTTCCTCGCTGCTTCCATAACAATTTGACTTTATCAATCAGGGTTGTTAGCCCTGAGTTGAACCCCTGAACCTAGAGGATTGATGGGCCACTCTTAATCTGGCCTTTACCTTTTGAACTGTTTGGCATGGGTGACCCTATCAAGAGATGAAGCATAAAGCTCTCACTCCAGCCAACATAGCTCTCCAGGTCATTGAAGCACAGAAGCCTCCAAACCATGATATTCTACTGTGCTTTAAAGAATACATTTTTGGTCCACTCATCCTTTCTCTGTCATTCAGACTCTCGAGTTCTGGCAACATCCTCATAAATATTTTCTGCTTTCATTCTAGTTTAATGGCATCCTTCCTCTAGCATGGTGACCAAAAGTGAACACAATGCTCCAAACTGCAGCCTCACCAATATCTTGTACAAATACTACATAACATCCCAACTTCCGTACTTCGTGGCCTGGCAAATGAAGGCTAGCCAGCATGCTAAAAAAAACCCTCACTTTCATTTCCAGGGTCCTGATGTTCACTGTAAAAGTCCTACTCTCATTTGGACAAAAGTGTATTTGGGCCAAGGGATGAGAAAACAGTCATTTTCCATTTGATTTGTCTTTAGAAATGGCAGGTTTCTGATTTCTATTACCTTTTCTTCTGTGTAGTCTTTCCTTGAAAATATCAGTGATCTTTGAGGCAAAAGCTGGATGTGATCATGGTCGACTATGAGCAACTCTGCTTTTTAATATTGGGAGAGCTGAAGGCAGCATATTTTCTTTTGAATTAACCATTTTTCGGCTACATTCTTGGAAATTGCTCAGTTACTAGTTGAACTCAAACTTGGTATTGTGTCTAGGGAAATGTTTAACATTGTTCTAGAATTACTCAGTTGATTTTTGACTGATTGAGAAAGAGTAAAAAGATGGAAGTGATTTCTAAAAAAAGCAAAACCTAAATTTCAAAGAGTGAAGTTTTCTGAAAACTGCACCCATGCCTTTATGTTTAAATTGCACTGAAATACACAAATAGAACATATCACAAAGCATGTGGTAAGAACGTGTTTCTGGAAATTCTCGTGAAAGTACAAAGGCTTCAAAATTGCAGAACCTAGGATATGAACATACTTTCTGTTACTGAACAGCACTAACTTGGGTATCAGTGATGGAATTACGTAGAAACACAGGAATAGACCATTTAGACTGATAAGTCAATAAGCCATATAAGCATTGTCCTTTATGACACAGAAGGAATCATTCAACCAATTGGGTATATGCTAGCTCCCATCAAAACAATCTCATCAGTCATATTCCCCTTCATTTCCCTTGAGCACTGTAAAATACGAGGGGTGATAAGTTTGTGGCTTAGGGTAGAAGGAGTCAATTTTAGAAAACCTAGCACATTTATTTTTCAATAGTCCCCCCCCCCCCCTACATTTACACACTTAGTCCAGCGATCGTGGAGCATACGGATCTTGGACCTCCAGAAAGTGTCTACAGCAAGGGTGATTGATAAGTTTGTGGCCTAAGGTAGAAAGAGACGAGTTATTAACTTCAAACTTTCTGCATAATCACTCAGAGTTGAACTGCATGTAACAAGAGCTGTATAACTCATCTCCTTCTACCTTAGGCCACAAACTTATCAATCACCCATCTGTGGACTTTCTGGAGGTCCAAGATCCGTTGCCACCGCTGGACTAAGTGTGTAAATGTAAGAGGGGACTATGTTGAAAAACAAATATGCTAGGTTTTCTTAAATTGATCCTTCTACCTTAGGCCACGAACTTATCAATCACCCCTTGTATTATCTTTCCCTACCTATCTATTTCCCATGGCCATGGAGACAAATTGCACTCTCCACATGGGGCCAGAGTTGAACTCTACTTACTGGAGCTGTGACACAGCAGCACTAACTACTTTACCACTGTGTCCATCCTGTTCACAACATTTCTGTCTCACATGGAGTGAAGCTTTCTGCTGTAAAAGTTCTGATACCAGCCAAGGATTTCCAGCTTTGTCTGTCTTGAAATCAAAATAAAAATCTTTTTGTTGAAAGTTAGATAATGCAGAGGTAGCAGGACCTTACTGGGGAGTAACCAGGAGCATGTTATGCATTGTCACTAGCTGGTGTTACTAAAGATCAGCTGTGGACTTCTTTTTAATGCACTTGCCAGTGGATATCAGATTGATTTGTGTTCCACAAAGAGAGGATGGAACAATTTGATAATTAAATTTCCATTAATGTGGCACCTGGATTGTAATTTGGGAGATTAATGCACTTCATTTGTACTCAGTTCTATAAGAGTACTTGAAATTTGCTAAGCATCAGATTCATCCAACACTTCTGCACTGGTATCTTGGATGCATTTCCAGGAATAAGAATGCTATTAGAACTGGTGATTTTAAAAATTGTTATTTCTAACTAGCATCAGATGCATGCACTTGTGTGGCCATTAGACACTACGGCATGCTAAGACAGAGCAATTTTTAAATAGCGTCAGTTGCGTGAGTTCGTGCGCAAAATTAGTGATTTTATTTTGCCACTAGTACTTGATGAGACAATTTCGAACTGTTTTTCTCACTGCTGTTTCAAGCACTCAAGCTTGTAGATGCCAGAAATGGCCATGAGAGAAAGGGAAACGACTTCACTACTTCAAGTTAGGGACTGCAAAGAATTTGAAGGTATCAAATATAGAGAGATGCATTATGGATAGTGCTTTGTGCTAGGAATGTGCTGTGAATCCCGGAATTTAGCATGAGTCTTCGCTCTCTGCTGATGCTTTTGCTGCATTGAATTGGCCACATCTTAGCATAGAAAGGCTTCGTAAAGTCTGGTACTGAGCAGACTGAGGTGAGGATTACAGGCATTCATTGCAGAGAGATGGAGTACCATGCTGCACACTGGCTGGTCTGGGAACTGGTACGTCTTTCTTTTTTTTAAGAGACTGCCTGGAATCCTGTAAGCTCCCAAAACCCATCATGTTGGGTGTTTGTAATCTGCAGTCGTTCATCATATTTGCTTGGCTGCGTAGCTCTTTGCTGCCCAGCCCAAAGGTGGTTTCTGGCTATTGAGCTTGTTCTGCAGAGAAATCCCCACATTTGGGGAAAGCTGTGCAGTCTGGGTGTATAGACACACTACAACACTGTTTAGATTGCCACTAGTGAAGGCTGTTTGCCAGCTCCTGGTTAGGAGGTTCCACTGGGATACCGAGTTCCATACAGAGTTTCACTCTAGCAACAGAGACCTTGGTGTTCAATTTACTAGTAACTTATGTTTATTTTGCACTAATTCACACATGCAAAGGCTAGCACATTAATCATAATATTCCCTGTTTCAGTCTGGACTTTTAGTAGGATAGTAAGGGATAAAATTGGTCCTCTTGAAAATCAGAGTGGTCGGCTATGTATGGAACCAAAAGAAATGGGAGAGATCTTAAATGGGATTTTTGCATCCGTATTTACTTAGGAAAATGGCATGGAGTCTATGGAAACAAGGCAAACAGGTAGTGAGGTCATGGAACCTACACAGTTTGAAGAGGAGGAGGTGCTTGCTGTCTTGAGGCAAATCAGAGTAGATAAATCCCCAGGACCCTGACGGGGTATTCCCTCGGACCTTGAAGGAGACTAGTGTTGACATTGCAGGGGCCCTGGCAGATATATTTAAAATGTTGGCGGACAGGTCTGCGAGCTGAAAATTGGTGCAGAAGCAGAGCCGAGGAGTCAGACATCAGGAAGAGCCGTGGTAGTAGGGGACTCCATAGTAAGAGGTATGAAAGGGGGTTTCTGCGGGAACAGGCGAGATTTAAGGATGGTGTGTTGCCTCCCTGGTGCTAGGATCCAGGATATCACGGTCTGATTGCAGGGAATCCTCAAGGGTGAAGGTGAACAGCCGGAAGTGGTAGTTCATGTCGGCACAAATGACATCGGGAAGAAGAGGAAGGAGATTCTGTAGCGGGACTTCAGAGAACTTGAAAGAAGGCTGAAAAGCAGGACTTCCAGGGTGGTTATCTGTGGTTTGCTTCCAGTTCCTCATGCTGGAGAGGGCAGGAACAGGGAGATAATGGATCTGAATGTGTGGCTGAGGAACTGGTGCAGGAAGCAAGGATTTACATTCTTGGACCACTGGGATCTGTTTTGGGGTAGGGTTGAATTGTACGAAAGGGACGGGTTGCACCTTAATAAGTGGAGGACCAGCATTCTGGCAGACAGGTTTGCCACTGCAACACGGATGTGTTTAAACTAAGTAGTGGGGGGGAGGGGGGAGAACTGGAAATATAAGGATGGAGTTAAAGGGAAAGTGAAAATAAGAAAAGTTATAAAGGGCAACAGAATCAATGGAATAAAAAGCTCAAGAAGAGATCATACAGTATGGCCAAGTGAAATAGGAATTGATATAAAAAGAGGGGAGTACCAAATTAAAAGTATTATATATGAATGCACGAAGTATAAGGAATAAAATAGATGAGCTTGAGGCTCAGTTGGAAATTGGCAAGTATGATGTTGTGGGAATAACAGAGACATGGCTTCAAGCGGACAGGGCCTGGGAAATGAATATTCAAGGATATACATCTTATCGAAATGACAGACTGACTGGTAGAGGGGGTGGGGTGGCTCTGTTGGTGAGGAATGATATTCAGTCCCTTGCGAGGGGGGACATAGAATCTGGGGGTGTAGAGTCAGTATGGATAGAACTGAGAAATTCTAAGGGTAGAAAGACCCTAATGGGAGTTACCTACAGGCCCCCAAACAGCAGTCTGGATGTAGGGTGTAAGTTGAATGAAGAGTTAAAATTGGCATGTTGCAAAGGTTGCCATGCAGTTGTCATGGGGGATTTCAACATGCAGGTAGACTGGGAGAATCAGAATGGTACTGGACCCCAAGAAAGGGAGTTTGTGGAGTGCCTCCATGATGGATTCTTAGAACAGCTTGTACTGGAGCCTACCAGGGAGAAGGCAATTCTAGATTTCGTGTTGTGCAATGAACCGGATTTGATCAGGGACCTCGAGGTAAAGAAACCTTTAGGAGGTAGTGACCATAATATGATATGTTTTAACCTACAATTTGAGAAGGAGAAGGGAAAATCGGATGTGTCAGTATTACAGTTGAACAAAGGGAACTATGGAGCTATGAGGGAGGAGCTGGCCAAAGTTCAATGGAACAATACCCCAGCAGGGAAGACAGTGGAACAACAATGGCAGGTATTTCTGGGAATAATGCAGAAGGTGCAGGATCGGTTCATTCCAATGAGGAAGAAAGATCCTAAGGGCTGACGAGGGAAGTAAAGGGCAGTATAAAAATAAAAGAGAAGTATAACATAGCAAAGATGAGCAGGAAACTGGAGTACTGGGAAGATTTTAAAAAGCAACCAAAGATAACAAAAAAGGCAATACGCCAGAAAATATGAGGTACGAAGGTAAACTAGCCAAGAATATAAAGGAGGATAGTAAAAGCTTCTTTAGGTATGTGAATAGCAAAAAAATAGTTAAGACCAAAATTGGGCCATTGAAGACAGAAACAGGTGAATTTATTATGGGGAACAAGAAAATGGCAGACGAGTTGAACAGGTACTTTGGATCTGTCTTCACTAGGGAAGACACAAACAATCTCCCAGATGTAATAGTGGCCAAAGGAACTAGGGTAAAGGATGAACTGAAGGAAATTTATATTAGGCAAGAAACGGTCTTGGATAGACTGTTGAGTCTGAAGGCTGATAAGTCCCCGGGACCCTGATGGTTTGCATCCCAGGGTACTTAAAGAGGTGGCTCTAGAAATCGGGGACACATTGATAATCATTTTCCAATGTTCTATAGATTCAGCAACAGTTCCTGCTGATTGAAGGGTGGCTAATGTTGACCCACTTTTCAAAAAAGGAAGGAGAGAGAAAACAGGGAATTATAGACCAGTTAGCCTGACATCAGTGGTGGGAATGATGCTGGAGTCAATTATGAAAGAGGAAATTATGACACATTTGGATAGCAGTAAAAGGATCAGTCCGAGTCAGCATGGATTTATGAAGGGAAAATCATGCTGGACTAATCTTCTGGAGTTTTTTGAGGATGTAACTATGAAAATGGACAAGGGAGAGCCAGTGGATGTAGTGTACCTGGACTTCCAGAAAGCTTTTGATAAAGTCCCACATGTGAGATTAGTGGGCAAAATTAGGGCACATGATATTGGGGGCAGAGTACTGACATGGTTTGAAAATTGGCTGCCTGACAGGAAACAAAGAGTAGCGA
Organism: Hypanus sabinus; assembly: GCF_030144855.1. Taxonomy (NCBI): domain Eukaryota; kingdom Metazoa; phylum Chordata; class Chondrichthyes; order Myliobatiformes; family Dasyatidae; genus Hypanus; species Hypanus sabinus. Next base: position 21,120,355 of record NC_082714.1, read on the forward strand.
TTGACGGGTCCCTTTCGGAATGGCAGGCTGTGACCAGTGGGGTACCGCAAGGTTCGGTGCTGGGACCTCAGCTGTTTACAATATACATTAATGATTTAGATGAAGGGATTAAAAGTAATATTAGCAAATTTGCTGATGACACACAGCTGGGTGGCAGTGTGAAATGTCAGGAGGGTGTTATGAGAATGCAGGGTGACTTGGACAGGTTGGGTGAGTGGGCAAATGTATGGCAGATGCAGTTTAATGTGGATAAATGTGAGGTTATCCAGTTTGGTGGCAAGAATAGGAAGACAGATTACTATCTGAATGGAGTCAAGTTAGGAAAAGGGGAAGTACAACGAGATCTAGGTGTTCTTGTACATCAGTCAATGAAAACAAGCATGCAGGTACAGCAGGCAGTGAAGAAAGCTAATGGCATGCTGGCCTTTATAACAAGAGGAATTGAGTATAGGAATAAAAAGGTCCTTCTGCAGCTGTACAGGGCCCTGGTGAGACCACACCTGGAGTATTGTGTGCCGTTTTGGTCTCCAAATTTGAGGAAGGGCATTTTTGCTATTGAGGGAGTGCAGCGTAGGTTCACAAGGTTAATTCCCGGAATGGTGGGACTGTCATATATTGAAAGATTGGAGTGACTGGACTTGTATACACTGGAATTTAGAAGGATGAGAGGGGATCTGATTGAAACATATAAGATTATTAAGGGATTGGACACACTGGAGGCAGGAAGCATGTTCCCGCTGATGGGTGAGTCCAGAACTAGAGGCCAAAGTTTAAGAATAAGGGGTAGGCCATTTAGAACAGAGATGTGGAAAAACTTTTTCACCCAGAGAGTGGTGGATATGTGGAATGCTCTGCCCCAGAAGGCAGTGGAGGCCAAGTCTCTGGATGCATTCAAGAGAGACTTAGATAGAGCTCTTATAGATAACGGGGTCAAGGGATATGGGGAGAGGGCAGAAGCGGGGTACTGATTGTGTATGATCAGCCATGATCACGGTGAATGTTGTTACTGGCTAGAAGGGCCGAATGGCCTACTCCTGCACCTACTGTCTATTGTCTATTATTGTATGCATGGAGAGGTAGTAAATTGGATTAGATATTGACTCAATGGGAGAAGCCAGAGAGTGGTAGTGGAGGATTGCTTCTCTGAGTGGAGGCCTGTGACAAGTGGTGTGCCACAGAGATCAGTGCTGGGTCCACTGTTATTTGTCGTCTATATCAATGATTTGGATGATAATGTGGTAAATTAGATCCGCAAATTTGCTGATGATACGAAGATTGGAGGTGTAGTGGACAGTGAGGAAGGTCTTCAAAGCTTGCAGAGGGACTTGGGACCAGCTGGATAAATGGCAGATGGAGTTTAATACTGATAAGTGTGAGGTATTGCATTTTGGCAGGACAAACCAAGGTAGAGCATACAAGGTAAATAGTAGGACACTGAGTAGTGCAGTAGAACAGATTGATCTGGGAATACAGGTACATAATTCCCTAAAAGTGGCATCACAGGTAGATAGGGTCGTAAAGAGAGGTTTTAGTACATTGGCCTTTATAAATCAAAGTATTGAGTATAAGAGTTGGAATGTTATGGTGAGGTTGTATAAGGCATTAATGAGGCCAAATTTGGAGTATTCCAAATGGTTCGGCACAGCCAAGAAGAGCCTGTTTCTGTGCTGTAATATTCTATGGTTCGACAGACTTGATTTGTGCCTTCAATTTGTGCCTCCTGTTTGTAAAGAAAGGAAACACTGTCCATTATTGACATTGTCTTTCTGTTGGTCATTTTCTTAACACTATTATCCTTAAAGTAAAAGCATAAGAGGTGTAAGTTACTTGGCTCCTCAAGTGTGCTCCACTGTTCAATATCATGATTTATCCTAAGATTTCCATATACAGTGGATTCTAGTTAATTGGGGCAGTCACCTGTATGGGACAACTCTTAAAGAACAAAAACTAATCAAGAAAATAGCTGGAATTCCCTTTGTTTATTTGGGACACTATGCTGCTTAATTGGGGCAGGGAACTTGTCAAACAGTTTCTAACTAGCGTCAGGTACATACACTTGTGTGGTCATTGGACACTAAGCAGTTAATAGAGTGAACAGTTTTTAAATAGCATCAGCTACATGTGCTTCTGTTCAAAAAGCAGTGATATTTGTTACTAAAAGTTGGTGAGAAATGAGCAGTAAGACAATTTAGAACTGTTCTTCCTCACTGTCGTTTCAAGCATTCAGGCTTGGAGATGTCAGAACTGGCAGGGAGTGAAAGTGACCTGACTTCACTGCTTCACAAGTTACAAGTTAGAAACTACAAAGAATTTGAAGCTATCAACAAACTTATTTAATGTTACAATGAAAATGAAGTTATGGAGAATCTGTCAGTAGCATTGTATGAAGGCAGTCCATTAGCTATACTGACTGCTGGTTATAGACTTCAATTCAGCGTTTAATACCATTATATCTCAGAAATTGGTGGGGCAACTGTCCTCACTAAGTCTCAACACCTCCTTCCGTAACTGGATCTTTGACTTCTTAACAAAGAGGCCACAGTGGATAGCAACATCTCTAGTCCCATTACGCTGAGCACTGGTGGTCCTCAGGGCTGTGTGCTCAGCCTTCTGCTGTTCACACTGCTGATGCATGGCTGTGTCACAGTATTCAGCTCAAACCATGTCATCAGATTTGCAGATGACGCAACAGCGGTTGGCCTCATCAACAATAATGTTGAGTCAGAATAGAGAAGGTAAGTGGAGCAGCTAATGGACTATATGAGAAGAACAACCTAAGTATGAACATGGAGAAGACCAAGGAAATGATTGTGGACTTTAGGATCGTGCATATGAACCATTCCCCCTCTGCACATACATGGCTCCTCTGTAGAGAGTGAAGTGCACCAAGTTCCTGGGAGTTCATATCATGGATGACCTCACATGGTCCCTCAATATCACCTCCTGGAATAAGAAGGCACAGCAGTGCCTTCACTTCCTAAGAAGATACAGGCAAGCGAGGCTTCTCCTGCACTCCCTGCCCCCTCCATCTTAACTAAATTTTACAGGAGCACCGCTGGGAGCATCTTGACAAGGTGCATCTCCATCTGGTATGGGAGCAGCCGAGCATCAAACTGGAAGTCCCTACAAAGGCTGAGAGGATCATAGTGGTCTCCCTACCATCCAGCAAGGGCATTTATCAGGAGTGCTGCATACACAGGGACCTTGGGGTATTATTAAGAATCTCAACCAACCAATCAGCATTTTGTTTACTTTCTCCTATCAGACAGGAGACTCAAATACAAGAATGGTTTGGATGGGAAGCAGTTTCTTCTTTCAAGCCATTAGGTTTCTGAACTCTCTGTCACACCACATTTAAAGTGTCACCAGTTGATTTGTTCCGTACCCTACAATATTTAATGTATGTATTTTACTTTGTTTATGTATGTATAATTCATTTGTAGATTTTATTCTCACACCTTCCAAAGTTATTGTGTGTGTTGTACACTGTTGTGCCTTACACCCTGGTGTGAAGAAATGTCTCGTTTGATGGTATACATGTTTTTAGTTAAATGACAAAAAACTTGACTACTGGGTGTCTGTTCTGATTTTGTCTATTTACGGTCAATCAAAAGGATGTGGCAGCCTACACTATATGAATGAATTCCAACAATGATATCTATTAGGAGCTATTACATGGTTTTATAGTACTATAGTAGTATTGATAATGTTCTCATTTAAATACATAATTTGTTACTGTGTTAAATGGTAGTTTGTCTTTTTTATTGGGACAGCTGCTTAATTAGGCCAGAATGTCCTGGGCCTGTTGTGTCCCAGTTAACCAGAATCCACTGTATATGTTTTTTTTTAATTATAATCTTTTGATCGCTGCCTGGTAAATGTAAAGAATACCACAGATTGGCAACCTGTTCATAAAGAAGTTTCAGTCCTAAATGGCTTGCTCCTTATCTAGAGTCTGCCCACTACCCACTTCCTCTAGGTGCTAGACTCTCTAGTTAGAGGTAATGACCTTTAGGCATCTACTATGTCAATTCTCTCATGATCAAAAGCAAAGTGATTTTGAATTTATTGACAGACACCAGGGCAAGGGGTTCCTTTTCACATATTCCAAAATTTATAAAAGTTTTGATTTATCTTTTTGTTGTACAGACTATTTTAGTGGTTAGTAGACAATTGTAATTGGAATATGTGAATCTGAATTATGTTTGAATAATTTTTTTGACCTTCAGTATTTATAGGCTTAATTCTGAATATTACAGGGAATTTGAACTTTAGGTTTGCATTTATAAATTTTCATTCCAACCTTGAATCAAGAATTGTTTTACTGCAAAACTTAGATGTTTTGCACCAAAGCTCACAAAGAGGTATTGTTTTATTTGAATTGAGATAGTTCACCCAACTTTCACAGAGATGCTGTTCAAGATACCTTAAGTCAGTATACCAGCTGCAAGTAAAAACAGAAATCTTATCTGCAAATATATCAGCCAAGCATTGCACTTGCAGTACCATTTCAGGGTAAAAATTTTTGCTGGCTGTTTTTACTATGAAACTCCACTGTGATTTGAAACAATAAGATCTACTGTTTTAACTTACAAAAGATTCAGGTAATGGGCATGTGCAGCAACTTTTCATTTTTCATTTCATAAATTCCAGTTAAAAGTGAACTGAGAGGGATTGTTTATGCTACAGTCCTTGTGAAGTTTGATTGCCTAATAGGAATATTTAAAACATTGATTCCAGAGTTTAATTTATGTCTGTTCCCTGCATTTAGAAAATAAATATTTTTGTGATTGAAGTCCAGTAAGTTAAATCAATTTCATGATTTTTTTAAAAAATCCAGTTTAATAGATTGCTTCAAAAAGGTTCTGCAAATACTAGAAATCTGAAATACACTAAGAAAATGCTGAAAATATTCAGCAGATTGGACCACATTTGTGGAAAAGCAGGAATACTAGTTTAGGTTGCTAACCTTTTGTCAAAGCTGGGAAAGTTACACATGTTTAAGTGCAGACAAAAGCTGGAGAAGAGAGAACTATTTAGAAGGGATGCTAGGCAGGTGTGACTAAATGACAGAAATGTGCAATGTGAAAACAAAATTAATTATCTGAGATTTCCAAAAGCAGAGGAAAAACCTTGAAAATAAATGGAAATGCTAAATAATGAAGATAATCTGAAATGATTGAATTTGGTGTTGAGTCTCAGAGGCTGTAACATGCCTGATTGCATGCGAGATTAAGGACAGTAGGGCTAATGAAAAGTGATGTAGAGAACATGAAAGTAGTTGCTATTCATCCACTTGTCTGTGGACTGAATGAAGATTTTCCACAAAGTGGTCACCCAGTGGATGTTTAGTTTACCTAATGGTGAGTGAACTGCAGTGAAATAACTACAAATAATTCTTCAATTCAGAAGAGCTTAAACCCTGAACAGTAGTGAGGAAAGGACAAGAGGCAAACTCCCCGTGACTGCGTGGGTTTCTTCCGGGTGCTCTGGGTTCATCCCATGGTTAGGGTTAGTGAGTTGTGGACATGCTACCTTGGCACTGGAAGCATGGTGGCACTTGTGGGCTGCCCCCTGCACTATCATCGAAGGATTAGTTAATGATGCAAAATTATAATTTTCACTGTATGTTTCGATGTACATGTGACAAATAAAGCAAATCTTTAATTATTCAAAAATCATAAGATTAATTTTGTTGTTAAGTAGTATTATTGTTGTCAGTAATTGCAGAGAATGATCTCAGAATCAAAATCAAGTTTAATATCACCAGCATATGTTGTGAAATTTGTTAACTTAGTGGCAGTAGTGCTATGCAATACATAATACTATAAAAAAATAGATATATCAATAACATGTAAGTGTGTGTCTATGTATGTATGTGTATATATATGTGCGTGTGTACATATGTATATGCATTAAATAGTTAAAAGTAGTGTAAAAACAGAAATAATAATTAAGTTTAGTAGAGTTCATGGGTTCAAAATCCATTTAGGGATCGGATAGCAGAGGGGATGAAGATTCTATGAATAAGAAGTCTGGAGTTATAGAAAGTGAGCATTTGGATGACGGCAAAGGTAGGAGCAGAAGTGGAGGAGTTTAAATGAACCAGTTTAGGGCCCTGCAGGTCAGAGCAGAATTGAGTGTTGAGATCTAATGCAAATATTGATATGGGAGGTAGCATCACCTGATGAGATGTGCTGAAGACTTGGAACTTGACAAAATTGAATTGAGTCCTTACAGAGAGGAAGTATTTTCAAGGGATATTGGTAGTCAGTGAACTTGTGGCTGGTCTTCAATCCATGTGCTGAAGCTAAGGGAAAGAAGAAAAAAGAGATTAATTGTATGAAGGTAAGAACAGGGTAGAAATTGTAAGTTGATCTTCCTGTTTTGAAAAGCAATTAGAAGCAGTATAGATATGATTATCAGTGTACTAAAAGTTGGTGCATGAGAGGACCAAATTCACATTGCAGTAAATGATAGTCCCTTTACCCCACATAGGGACAAGCAATGGGTTTCTCTGAGCATTTTTCTTTGAGGTTCAAACAGGCAGAAAAGGGTGCTGGTAAAGTGGAGTTGACCTCCATGTAAAGGGGAGGGGAGGACTTAGTGAGAGGTGGAGAGTAGTGAGATTGGACATATTAAAAATGAGTTGGGTTCAGTGATCAAAATTGGTATTCAGTGTAGGTGTACATGGGATAAGATGGAAGAATTGAGACTTAGTATCACACTGCTGGTTGAGATGAATTGGTGCAAAAAGGGAAAGAAGTCCAGGTGCATTGGAAATTCTGAAGTATTTTACAGACTACATCTATTATGTTTCTAGTGAGCCTGCAAGCTTTCAGGATCATTTCTTTCTTTTTCGGGTCAAGACCCTGCACCAGCGCTATCAAGGACAGGAACGATTGTTAGAATGTAGCAGCATGTAGGGGAGTGGGATAGAGTCTGATGGGAGGAACCAGATGGTAGAAGGAACCAGGTGCCAGAGATGGGGGGTGTGGGTTGTGGGTAACAGGCTGGTAAGTGATAGTTCTCTTTTTCCTACTATGGATACTTCTGACTCGGAGTTCTTCCAGAATTTTGCATTTTATTTTGTATTCCAGTATCTGTAGTGTCTTTTATCTTCATTATTTTTCTCAGTCAGGCTCCACTCTGACTTTTTCCCTTGGTCTCCTTACTTCTTCCAATAAAACTGCATTCAAGTTTGGAAAACACCTTATCTGATGGCATGTTACAGCTGCTTGAGGACAACATTTAAGTTCCACATTTAGGTGGTCAGCAATTGCAATATTTTCAGATTTACTGCATTTGTTTTTATTTTCTGCTGATTTTGGGTTGCCTTCTGCTTTAACCATTTTGCATTAGCTTCATACTCATTTTTCTTTTTCTTACTCATTCTAGTATTTACCCACTATTACCTTGCTCTAATAATCTGCCATTTAAATACTTTTGCATTGCATTCTATCATAGACCTTTTCTTTTTTTTGTCTTTTTCTCAACTTGAGAAATACTAACATTTCCTAGTTCTAAGGTAAGGAAGTTCACCTGAAACATTAAGTCCCTTTTTATAGATTCTTCCTAGCTTGCAAATCTATGAATCTTCTGTGAATGCATGATAAAGCCTGATTTATATTTCTGTGTAGTAGCCTACGCCACAGCCTTCATAAATGGCCTGCACCGTTGTGAGCATTTATACCTGTGTCTGCAATTCACCGCCAAAACACCAGTTGGCGGTGGGGTTTCTAATGGCGACTGAGTGCATCATGTTGGAGTTGGAGCTAATAAATGTTGAGCAAGGGTTACTTTTATTGAAGTTACTGCAGCGCAGAAAAGAGAGAAAATGTCGGAAGAGATGGTATGTACGACCATTGAACAGATTGAGGCAGAAGGAGGGTGAATTTTCTGTGCTTATCCGGCCACTGAGAGACATGGACAAGGAAATGCATTTCAAATACTTTCAGATGTCGGCAGGTAGATTTGACGATTTGGTTCATCGTCTCCAACCATTTATTTCGCATCAGTGTACGCACAGTATTCCTATAGACAGGAGGAAATGCGATGCTACCAAGTGGACCAATCACAGTTGTTGCTGTCTGTGTCGCTCTGGCGTAGGATACAGCGTTGGTTATGCGGCTACGCCATACCTACAGCATTCATTTGACGCAGAAGTATAAATCAGCCTTAAGCCACTGCAGGAGTAAGAGGTTTCGGTTCTCAATTTTTTTTCTCTGGTAACATCTACCAGTCAATTTAAAATTTATTTCCTATTGTCTTTCACAATCTTAATTTTGGTACATCAAGTCATGTGCTAACTATTTTTCATTTTAGATTCCTGTCTTTTTAAGAAAAACCATATGTTAATTTATTCCATTTTATTGTTGCTGGCAGAACCAAAATCCCTGTATCAGTAGGGGGTTCTAGCATTTAGACTTTGCGGCAACAAAAGAATGGTGATGTATTTCCAAATCAGGGATGCTTGCTATGTTACTTGAAAGGGACCCCACATGCCCTTTCCTCATTGATAGAGTTTGGAAGGTGATATTTCTGTTGCCTAGGCAAGATAATTCAGTGAATTTTATAGATGTTGCATACAGCAGAGATTACAGGCTATTGATAGAAAGAATTAATGTATAGTGTGCCATTCAAACAGTCTGCTTTGTCTAGGCTGGTGTTAAGCTTCTCTGGTGTTGTTGCAGCTGTGCGCCTTCACTGGATGTGTGTCATTTGCATACCCAATATTGAATTCAAGAAACAGATTCTTGGTTTTGAGTTCTCTCATTTTCAGGTAGATAGAGGAAAATATTCAATGATCTGCTCCAAGTCTTCTTGCAGAAATGTGTCATCCTCACTGATTTCTGTGATTCACTGACCCATGACCCAATTCAAGATGAGCTTATTGTCATATGCAGAAGTACAGTAAATCTTGCTGGCGACAGCATCAATGGCACATATGGGCAACCAATACAGAGAATGTAATTTGTACAAGAAAGTAAAGGGGGGGGGGACAAAACAAGATCTTAGTGCAAAAAGAAACAACACAACCAGAGACAGGTCAATGGTAATGCAACAGGTAGTCTGTCATGATCCATTGCTAAGGCAGGGTTGTGGTTGCACAGGTCGGTTCAAGAACCTCATTGCAAAAAGTTGGCTTGCAGGTACAGCTGGTTATTAAGATGGCAAATGGAATGTTGGCCTTCATTGCAGGGAGGTCATGCTGCAACTGTACAGGGTACTGGTGAGGCTGCACCTGGAGTACTGTGTGCGGTTCTAGTCTCCATACTTGAGGAAGAATATACTAGCTTTGGAGGCAGTGCAGAGGAGGTTCACCAGGTTGATTCCAGGGATGAAGGGGTTAGCCTATGGGGAGAGGATTGAATTGTCTGGGACTATACTCTGTGGAATGCAGAAACATGAGAAGGGATCTTATAGAATTTTGAAAGGGATAGATAAGGTAATAGAAAAGTTGTTTCCATCAGTAGGTGAGACTAGATCTGGGGGACATTGCCTCAAGGTTCAGGGGAGAAGGGGAACGTCACGTGATGACGTAGGATCGAGACGTGGAAACCCAGCTCTCCAGTAAAAACCAGTAAAATAATGTTTAAGTGAAGAAAAGTTAGTAAATACTTATTAAAAATTACTTATAAACTACTCAGAATTGTCTTAAGATATGTCTCCTAAACAGAAGCAGAAGAAAACTACTACTTTGAAGACAACACAAGTTGGAAAAGAATCAAGGCCGGCTGCCATGAAAGAGCCTCGGGCTCAAGTGCATTTTACCTCCGGCGATACAGAACAGGAATCCGCGGCAACATCAACTGTTTCCCAAAAAAAAGAGCAACAGGAATTGTGCATGCATGAAGGAAGGAGCATGCGCAAAGACGAGCAACCCAACTACAAATCCCAGCTATGATCAGAACTGAAAGTGAAAGTGAATATGAGGTGGAATCAGATTCTCTGGATAAATAAGATGAAGAGACAAACAAAGGAGAGCAACAGGAAGAGGTTGGAGGTGATATTGGAGACATAAAAAAATATTTGGTGCAAATAATGCATGAATTAAAAGCATTAAAAGTAATAAAAAAAGATATTAAAATATGAAGATTATGTTTGATAAAATGATGAAAAGACAGGTCAAAATGGACAAGAAAATTAAAAACTTGGAAGAAACAATGGGAGACACCATTGATAGAGTGAATAAAATGGAAGATAATATTTCTAACTGGACATCAGAAAGAAAACGGTTGTTGGAAAAAGTGGATGTACTTGAAAATTTTAGCAGATGAAATAATATTAAGATTATTGGACTTAAAGAAGGTATAGAGGGAGAGGATCCAATAATTTTTTTTTCAAAAATGGATTCCGGAAATTTTGGAAATGGAAGAAGGAACTCAGTTAATTGAAATTGAAGGGGCTCACAGACCCTTAAGATCAAGACCTTAAGCTGATCAAAACCCGCAATCAATCTTGATAAAATGCTTAAGATATCAAGATAAAGAAAAGATCCTGAAGGCGGCTGCCCAACGTGCCAGAAAGAGAAACGGGCCATTGATGATAGAAGGGAAAACAGTTCTTTTCTATCCTGGTATAAGTTATGACCTTTTGAAGAGAAAGAAGGAATTTAACCCAGCGAAAAAAGTTTTACGGGAGAAGGGTTATAAATTTATATTGCGCCACCCAGCAACCCTGATAGTTTTTTTGGATAACGGAAAAAGAAGATCTTTTACTGATTATTGGGATGTGGAAGAATTTGCACAGGAACTCACAAATTATTCGCTAACCGCAGCCAAAGATTTAAATGTGAAATGGATTAAAGATGAAGACAGGGACAGTGAATGGAGTTGATGGATGTTTAAGGACAGAAGAATATTTAAATATATTCTTAATTATATGATACAGGGGGAGAAAGATAAAAATTTGAGAAATATTAATTGAGAGTAGTGATATTATTTTTTCTTCTCTTATATATACTCTTTTATGTTACGGGGGAGCTGGGAGAGCTTCGGATCGATTGCTACGGGATTCACGTGTGTAATCATGGCGATTGCCATGACCCGTACAATGGAGAGGGGTAATGTTGTGTTTTTTTTATTCACAACATTAGTAGGGGGGTATTTTATTATTTTTTTTCTTTATAATCTATTTTTCAATCTTCCTTTCTTTGCCTGGACAATCGGGGGGGGGGGGGGGGGGGCAGGGGCGGAGACACATAGCAACACGGAGAATTTTAAAAAGATTCTCCAAGGTACTACGAAAGTTGAAAAGTTCGGTATTACTATAGACTGGAGTAACCCTGTTAAAAATAATGACTACTGAATTTTTTAAGTTTTAATGTTAATGGGCTTAATGGACCGGTGAAAAGAAAAATAATTTTAACATACATTAAGAAAATTAAAATAGATATAGCTTTTAACTGCATTCCACTTGAAAAAATTACTTATAAGAGATAAATATGAAATATTTCTGAAAATTTGGCGCCCTTATTTACAAAAGATAGGATTGAATATATAGGTGGTCCGAAGATAAAATTATTGGTTATTTGGGGAAAGAAATAAATATATATACTAAAGCTATAATGAACTCCATGGAGCATGTGGGGATCTTCCGATATCCAGGCATTCTTTCTTTCTTTTTTTTCCTTTTTGTTTCTCTTCTACAGGGATATGTTAGGGGGAGGGGGGAAGGGTTGATAATTTTTTTTCCTTCTGTAACCATTTGAAAATTCAATTAAAAAAAAATTATTAAAAAAAGGTTCAGAAGGAGAAGATTTAGGATGGAGATGAGGAGAAACTGTTTTTCCCAGAGAGTGGTGAATCTGTGGAATTCTCTGCCCAGGGAAGTGGTTGAGGCTTCTTTACTAAATATATTTAAGATACAGTTAGATAGATTTTTACATAGTAGGGGAATTGAGGGTTATGGGGGAAAGGCAGGTAGATGGAACTGAGTTTACGGACTGATCAGCCATGATCTTATTTGAATGGTGGGGTAGGCTTGATGGGCTGAATGACCTTCTCCTGCTCCCATATCTTATGTTCTTAGGTTGTAGGAATGTATTCCTGAACATGGTGGTTCTTTCAAGTTTCAGCACCACCTACCTGACTTTGGCAGCTAGAAGAGTGCATGACCGGGATGGTGGGGAATCCTTGATAATAAATGCCACCTTCTTGAAGCATTGCATTCTGTAGATGCTGTTGGTGGTGGTGAGTGCTGTGCTTGTGATGGACTGGGTTGTGTTTGCAACTCATTACACCCTTTTGTATTCTTCTGTATTGGAATTGGCAATGAGGCCTTGATCAGGATATTTTCAATGCATGGTCAAGAGGAGTCTGTATGATATTGAGAGTCTCTCATGCATTGCGAGCCCTGAGGAATCGGCAGTTTACCTCATAAATTACCTTCCTGCCCTGTCAGGCACTACCTGCCATATCTGTTGCAGAGTCCACAGTCCCCCACTGCCCTTATTAGCAGTCTTGTAAGCCACAAAAATAGAGTGTAACTCAGTCGTCCTCAGTTTCAAGGAACTGTCTGTAAGGAAGACTCAGGTAATTAAAGTAGGGAATATGCTATCACACTCATGACTTGTACCTTGTAGATGATAGAAAGGCTCTGAGCAATCAGAAAATTAGTAACTTCCCCCATCCCCTTCCAAGATATTGATGGTGGGTATAGGTTATTGGCAGTGGTAATGTTGTTTTATGTTGAATGTAGATAATTACACTCTGTCTTATTGGAGAATGGTTAATACCATGCTTTACCATACCAATGGTCAATAACTATACCATGTAGTTTTGCCACAACAACAAACCCTCACTCAATGTCAGTAAGCCAAGGAGCTGATTATCGAATTCAGGATGAGCAAATTGGAGTTCCATGAACAATTGTTATTTGGGGATCGGAGGTGGAGAGGGTCCACAACATTAACTTCCACAGTGTTTGTTATTTCAGAGGATTTGTCCTGGGCCCAGCACATGTGCAATTACAAAGAAACCACGGCAGCACCTCTACTTCCTTAGAAGGTTCCAAAGATTCAGTGTGACATTTAAACTTCCATTGTGTGGTAGAGAATATATTCACTGCACCACGGCTTGGTTTGGAAACACCAATGCCCTTGAGCCAAAAATCCTACAAAAAGTAGTGGATACAGTCCAGTCCATTATGGGTAAAGCCCTCCCCACTGCTGGATACATCTACATGGAGCACTTATGCAGGAAAGCAGCATTCGTCATAAGGAACTCCCACCACCTAGCTCATGTTCTCTTCTCATTGCTGCCACCAAGGGAGAAGGTACAGGAGCCTCGGGACTCACAAAGCTAGGTTTAGGAACAGTTATTGCCCCTCAAACATCAAATCAAGTTAAGTCTATTGTCATTTAACAAAAGCCATGCATGTAATGAAGATAAACATGTAATGTATATAGAAACGAGACATTTCTTCAAACTGGGGTGTAAAGCACAGTAGTACACATAACACATAACTTTTGAAGATATGAATAAAATTTACAGATGAATCATACATAAATAACTAAGTAGAGTGCATTAATTTTAAATATTAGGTACAGAACAGATTAACTGGTGACTCTTTGAATACAATGTGGCTGGAGGTTAAGAAGCCAAGTGGCCTGGGGGAAGAAACTGTTTCTCATGCTGACCATTCTTGTTTTTATGCATCATTGTCTCCTGCCTGGTGGTAGAAAGCCAAAGAGGGTGCTGGATGGATGGGTGGGATCTTTAACAATAGTAAGAGCCCTGCATATTCAGCACTCCTGATTGATATCTCCGCTGGATTTAGGGAGACCCCTGTGATCCTCTCAGCTATTCTCACAGTTCTTTGTAGGGACTTGCAGTCTGATGCTTTGCTGTTCCCGTACCAGATGGAGTTGTACCTTGTTGCACACTTGGACACAAAAGAGACTTCCAGGCGTGCAGAAGTTTAAAATAACGTCTTTGTTTACCTTTCTGGAAATACCGGAACACAAGCGCATCAGCTTACCAAACATGCTGCGGAGCCATTCTCAAATACTCTATCACATGCGCACTTCCGTCCCCCAAGACCTCTCAGCTGCCCCCAAGTGCCTGTATAAGCTTTGCTCCTTGTGACCGTCAATTAACCTACTAAAATAATACCGTTGCTAGTGCAACTGAACATTAATCAAATTGTAATAAAACAAAATAACAAACCAAAGCAATAAAAATAATATAACCATCATATAAGAAAATTAGGGGGTTATCCAGTGTCCATTAATATGCTCCACCTTACTATAGGTCCCACAACCTTGTCAGGATGCTCTTAGTGATGCTCATAATTAAGATGGGGAATGGGAGTCTTGCTTTCCTCGATCTTCTTTGGAAGTGTAAGTGCTGCTGTGCCTTCAGGAAGGTGATATTAAGGGACCAGGTGAGGTCATCCATGATGTGAGCCCCTGAAATCTTGGTGCGTTTAACTCTCTCTACGGAGGGGCCATGTATTCGTAGAGGGGAATGGTCCATCTGCACTTTCCTGAAGTCCATAATGATTTCCTTTGTCGTCTCCACATTCCGGCTTAGGTTGTTCTTTTCACACCAATCCACCAGCTGCTCCACTTTCACTCTATATTCCATCTTGACATTGTTCCTGATAAGGCCAACCGCTTTTGTGTCATCTTCAAACTTGATGACGAGGTTTGAGCTGGATCCTGCGACACAGTCATGCGTCAGCAGTGTGCTGAGTGCCAGTACTCAGCATAATGTGATGAGAGGCGTTGCTGCACACGCAGACTGATTGTGGCCTTCATGTTAAGAAGTCCAGTATCCAAATGCAGAGGGAGGTGTTGAGACCCAGTGAGGACAGTTCCCCACCAGTTTTTGGTGTATGATGATGTTGAACACCGAACTGAAGTCTATATACGGCAGTTTGGCATATGAGACCCTATTTTCCAGGTGGGACAGGACAGAGTGGAGAGCAGAGGCTATTGCATCATTAGTAGATCGATTAGAGAAATAAGCAGACTGGAAAGGGGCCAGTGTGCTGGGAAGGTGTTGCCCTGGTGTGCAAAATCCTCTGGTGCCATCTTTATTATCTTTCTCTTTCATGTTTGCACAGTTTGTTCTCCTTTGAACATTGGCTGTTTGTCTTCAGTTGGATATAGTGATTCATCGATTCTATTGTGTTGTTTGGATTTACTGCGTATGCCTGTAAGAAACCAAATCTCAGCATATTAGCTTTCTGGTGCGACCAAGACAATTTTGGTTGTCTATGCTAGAGTCACCCATGGTATGCTATCCCCACTCATTTCGAGCATTGTTCAATACAAATGAACACGCACATTTGGGGACAGGCATGTACTTTGATAGTAAGTTTACTTTTGAATGATTGTGGTAATGTTCATTGCTGCTGCTGGACGAGCACCTTGGGGTCATTTGTCTTTGAATTGCCAGCCTTGTCCTCAGCTTGTACCATGTAGATCAGTTGTGTACCTGTTGTGATGATGGGACTGTTTTATTTTTAAGGATTGTGCATAGGTCACTTCCACTAATGCTGAGTTCAAAGTTTAAAATACGTGTACATTATATAACTTTGAGATTCGTCTCCTAACAGGCAGCCACAAAACAAAGAAACCACAAAAGAACCCATTGAAAAATACCATCAAACAGCCAATGTGTCGAGAGAGAGGAAAAAATAAACAAATTGTGTAAACAATAAAACTAAACTCTAGCTTCAGAGCTGGAGTTCTATGAAAGACATGAAGCCAAGCGTCACTGCAGCTGGCGCAAGCAACAGCTATGGTTCATTGCAAAGCCAAGTAAACGTTACAAGACCACATATGCGAAGTCAGGCAGCTGGCACTGCATTTCAGTGTAGAACTGAGAAAATGTTGCAAATCGACAAGCTGAACTGGCCCTTGTCTCGCCCCTGGTCGCAACTTTCTGGCCTGGCACTCAATTCATCTGAACATCGGGTTGATCCTCACTTTCGGACCTCTCTGGGGCCTGGACTCTGCCACCACGACCTGGCCTTTTCAGTGCAGCATGGCACTTAAATCGATCAGACATGGGGACTTTCCTCACTCTCACGGATGCCACAACTCTGCCTTGACTCTGTTTTGAATCTGACCCTGCTTACCACCAAGGTGCCTTGTCTGCACCTGTGCCTCTGCCACTACTCACCCTCTGTCACCCTTTGCTCGCCTCTTCATTGTTGGTTTTGTTAGCATTGACTGTTATTAATAAAGTCCTATGAATAAGGTATATAGTATTTTCCTTAGTTTTGTGTTTGCCATCTCTAGGCGTCACCAGCACTATCCTAAACCAGCATTATGTTATTATGCTGTTATGCATATTTGCATTTGCTAAAGGTAGATTGGTGAGAGGTAGTTTGTTCAGGTTTGTCTTTTGTGTTGATTAGCTCACAACCTCTCCCAAAACCAGCATAGTAGCTTTATCTTCAGGATTGGGCCACCTTGTTTCTGGTGCAACCAAGACATTCTTTTGGTTATCTATGCCAGAGTCTCACACAGTGTGCTATTAGTACTTATTTCAAGTATTGTTCAATACAAATGAACGCATGAATTTGGGGAATTGCAAGTGGAAGTCGGGAGGAGGTATCCTTGCCCAGCTTTAGTCTGATTCCATACTCTCAGCATTCTTGCATGTGCATTTAAATTTTCGTACCCTAATTGATTAAAATGGTATGACATACTGTCAGGCTGTTTATTAAGTGATTTACTTAATGGTTACTGAATAGTTAATATGAAATGAATATATCATTAATTTGAGGAGTATCAACTTTATGGTATGTAGTTAGAAACAAAACAAAGCCAGAATAAGTGTAGAGCTAATTTCTTAGTTTGCAAAACAAAATGAAGTGATTTTTTGCATGGGCTACTTTCCCTTTCATAATTCTTTTGAAAATATATCACATTTGAGTTCTTATGGTATCAGTAAAATTCAGTATTTTGGGATTAATGTGCTATGAAAAATTAAGAAATTCTCATTGACTTTCTTAAATAGATTTATTCTGTAAGTTTAAGCATTTATTTTGGAAAATTGGAACTATCTTTGTTTTTAAAAAAATCTTCTGATTGTGTTTGAAATAAAATTAAATTTGCACCATTTCTTGCCTCAGTACCATTTTGCTAATATCTGTTTTGTGGAGGTAGAATGACACGATTCTCTTCAGTGTTGGGTGTTGTAGATTTCACCTTTCTTCCTATTTGGTGCGAAGTGTTGCCAGTTGTTTCCTGAATAATTGATGTGTGGTATGATTATACCTGCATTGGGCTTGTAACCTACTTTCTCTTTCCTGTAAAGAGCACCAGACTTACTGTTATAACTCTCTTTTACCAGTAAACTTCTTGAGATCAAACCAATACTGATAGAGATACAAAATTACTTACCGTACGCCAAGTAAATATGGTTAGTTACACCGCACATGCAAATATAGATAAGCGGTATTGGTCAATCTGTCACACGTGATCGACACTTTGTGGCTTTTTTTCCTTCATGGAAGATTATACCTATCCTTTTTCTAAATATATTTTGAAAGGCCATTTTTATATATATATATATATATAATAATATGTTTAGGCCATTTTTAACTGTAACCACCAATTAACACCAGAATTAATCACAGTTTGGTAATTACCTTGCTTTTGCTGGTTTCTGATTAGGTTTACTTACATAAACCATGCATATTTCGAGTCTGAGCTATTCTTAATCCATTTTCTTAGCTGTTTTTCTGTTTAAATTGGCATGGTGCCAAAGAATGTCGAGAAGATTTGTAGAATATTTCATCAATCAACAAGCTTTAAAAAGGATGTGATTGCACTGGAGAGGATGCAGAGGAGAATTACCAGGGTGTTACTTGGATTGGATGACTTTAGTTATGGGAAAAGTTAGGTGGGGTAAACTTATTTTCTCTGGTGGAGCAAAAGGGGCTAGGGGATGAACTGATGGAAGTGTATAGTAAGATTGTAGACACCTAATTAAGGGTACATAGTCAAAATCTTTTTCCCATGGTAGGATATCAAAAGCAAAAGGGCATAGATTTAAGGGGAGAGGTAGGAGTTTTAAAGGTGATCTAAGGGGTAAGTTTTTTTTCTGTACAGAGAGCTGTTGCTATCTGGTGTGCAGTGGCAGAGGAGGTGGTAGAAACAAATACCTCTGCTATGTTTGAGGGGCTTTAGACAGACACACAACTAGGAAAGGCATAGAAGAGTATGGTTACTAATGTAAGCAAATGGGATTAATTTAGACAAGCAAAATGTTCAGCATGGGAAATAGTGAGCAACTGTGGCTCTACGGGACTGTTGCTTATATTTTTAAAAAATGTCAGCATCTGAAATATAAATTTACTCATGACTAAGTAGAGTGTGCCTTAAAGTTAGGTTAAGGTACTTTTCTGGGGACTGTTTGAAATAAATGACTTCAGATTACTATGCTTCTAAGTTTTCATACGTAGCTTTCAAATACTTGATGATCTTGGGCAAGCACCAACTTCCATTTCTTGCTTTTGCCCATTTCTTGATTACAAATTCACAAAACTCGAGCTTTTTTTTGTTTTAAAACTCATTTGTTCCACATCTAGTTGAATGGGTTGTTGCAGGATGTGGTTTTACATCTGTGATTCTCCACACAAATGAGTCTGTCATCTCAGCCCTGCTATTGAGGGTAGGTGCTGAGCAGAGACCAGGTGCTCCCACACAGGAACTTAGGACAGTTAGTCACTTAGACACGTATTCATACTTTTCCAGTTAAGTGATATTTGAATAATCTTGGCAGCAAATCTTTTGCAGTTTTCTTATCAAGAGGCAATACTAATCCAGGTAATGCAAGCCCACATGACAGTAGCCTTTGTAGAGTCAATGAAAATTATCACTTTAGCCTGGATAGATGACAGACATTTTCATTAAGGCTGTCAGTTAATTACCACTAAAATGCACAATGGTCATTTCACACTGTGTCTGCACAATAATACATTTAAAATAGATTATCTATATGACACAATTTGTGTTTAATATTAATTACATTTATCAGTTTTGCAAAAGCAAAAATAGATTTTGTGAGCTAACACAATAAGGACAGCTTGGGTTCTCTGGTTTTGGCAGAGCGCAACATGTAACTCTGTGCAGTAGTGAAATGCATTTTAATGGTTCCAGTGGTTGGCTAGTAACAGTGATTTTATTCGTGGTGATAGTATTCCTGTTCTTCACTGGAGAAGGAAAAAAGTGACTGTAATCATGGGGCAATTTTTGAACAAAAACTGTATATGGTACAATTTTATTTTAAGAATAAAGTCCCTCACTTATGATGGATTTTATTTTATTTGTGGAGTACTCTGCATAATTGCAGTTGCATTAATAGCTGTCATTTTTTGCTTTGTCCTTGGGTAACTTTTCCTTTTGTTTTTCTGAAATTAGTAAATATTTCACAACTTTAGCATAAACTTGGAATATTAGTGAGAGGCTTTATGGTGTTATTGAAAGGCTTCTGTCAATTCCTGGAGATGGTCAGACTTGTATAAAGTGGATTGTTGTATTTGTTAAAGTAGTAGATACCATTATGCATACTGGTTAACCATTCTTCCTGCATTATTACCAAAGTCCTGGATAGATTAATATTTTTTAAACTTAAAACCTTCTTTGTGTCAAAATGCCAATTGATAATAATGTGAAAATGCCTCTTTTCTATGCCCCCACATTTTCAGCAAAATAATAGTAGATTGTGGGCATTTTTTTAACCTGGCATTTGAGCACTTTCACAACATTCTTTGATATTATTTTCACTTCATTTTTGCAGATGTCCACAAGCATTCGATGTTTCACCAAACCTGTAGAAACGTTAGAAAGATCTTTAGAGATTAGTCGACACAAGGGAAGAAAGAGAGTGCAAAAGAGACCAAACTATAAAAATGTAGGTGAAGAGGATGAAGAAGAGAAAGGCATAGAGGAAAAAGAAGATGACACTGAAAAGCTGAAAGGTACAGACACTAGTGCAAAAGGCATCAAGTCAAGTGGGGAGACTGAAGGTGAGTGTTGCATGAGCAAAAAGACTGGTTCCCTCACTTTCCTATAATCCAGTGATTATGCAATATATTTGCTTCCGTGCATAGACATTTTTAAAGCTAACTAACTTTGAAAAGTATTACTTTCATGGTGTTAATGTCCTGTTGTAACTTTCATCTTCAAGGAGTCGGTGATACAGATGGAGGACTATGCCTGTTCAATATGTCTTGTTGAACTGATACAAAATAAACTAAAGGAACCTATATAATTGTGAAATTTCTCAGTCCCCCTGCTGTTGTAGCTCAAGAGCAGCACTAAGAAATGTTATTTTTGAGATAGACATGTACCAATAGGACCTAAAGAGGGGGAACATATTTGAAGATCATAGCATGTTTTTTAAAGTTACTGATGTCTAATTACCAAAAGATTATTTTGTCCTGGTCAAAAAGTTTGGGAGCATGAATGATCAGAGAAATACTACTTCCTTGAAGTTCAGTGTTCCATTACTTTGACATGAAAATAAATTATTATATCCCAGTGCTGACAGTTTTTTATCTGCAGCAGTGGTGGGTTGTGTTTTTCATTTAAAAGCATATTATTAAAAAATCTATTTGCTCTGTTTGCTGGTTTGTTGTGATGCCTCTGGCTATTTGATGTGTGGTTCCTTTTTCATACATCTTTGTAAGCTTGATTTGTGTACTTCTCTTTTGCTATACACTTAGTGGCCACGTTATTAGGTACCACTTAAACCTAATAAAGTGACCATTAAGTATACATTTGTGATCTTCTGTGCTGCAGCCCATCCACCTTAAGGCTTCAGAGATGCTGTTCCATACTCGACTGTTGTAACATATGGTTTCTTGAATTACTGTTGCGTTACTGTCAGCTTGAATCACTCTGGCATTCTCCACTGACCTCAGTCATTAACAAGGTATTTTAGCTCGCAGAACTGCCGCTCAGTGGATGATTTTGTTTCCTGTCTTTCACACCTTTCTCTGTAAACTCTAGAGACTGTTGTGCCTGAAAATCCCAGGCACATCAGTTTCTAAGATACTCAAACCACCCATCTGGCACCAACAATCATTCCATAGTCAAAGATGCTTAGATCATATTTCTTCATGTTTGGTCTGAATAACAACTGAACCTCTTGACCATGTCTGCATGCTTTTATGTATTGAGTAGCTGTCACATAATCAGCTGATTAGATGTTTGTTTTAATAAGCAGGTGTACCTAACAAAGTGGCCATTGAGTGTATGTGCAACAATGTGGAGTTTTTCCGATATTTAGTTGCAGAGCCATATGCATGGAAATGGGCCCTTTGGCCTAACTGGTCCATCTGGTCCAACCAGAATTCCCATCTAGTCCCATTTGACCGCGTTTGGCCTTTATCTCTCTAATATTTCCTATCTGGGTACCCGTCCAAGTGCCTTTTCAAATGCTGTTAGTGTACTTAGTTTGATGATATCTTCTGGCAACTTATTCCATGTATTGACCACCTTCTGAGTGAAAAATTTCTCCTCTGGTTCCTATTCAATAACTCTCCTGCCTGTGCCCTCTAGTCCTAGATTCCCCCACCCCAATAAAAAAGACTGCAATGACCTCCATGATTTGAAACATCTCTAAAATCACCCCCTCAATACAATTAATGGTCTTGCCATTAACAGTGTTCTGTCCCTTTATATTTGATTTCCCAAAATGCACTACTTCACATTTAGCTGGGTTAAACTCCATCTACTATTTGTCCATCGATATCGGCAACTGATTTAGTATGTTCTGCTTTATCCTTTGACAGCCTTCTACACTATCCACAGTACCACCAATCTTAATATTATCTGCAAACTTACTAGCACACCCATCTGAATTTTTATCCATTTAATTTAGGTATCACAAAGCAGCAGATGTCCTAGGATTGATCCCTCTAGACACAGACCTCCAGCTAGAACAAGTCCCATTAACCTTTACCTTTTTTCTTCTGTGGGTAAAGTCAATTCTGAATCCACGCTGCCAAGTCACCATGAATCCCATGCATCTAAATCTTCAGGAGGTGTTTTTTCATGACGGACCTTGTCAAAAATCGTACTAAAATGCATGTTAACAACATCCACAAAACTGATTTTGACTTTTGTCACCTCCTTGAAAAAGTCAATCAAGTTAGTAAGAAATGACTTGCCCCCACATCAAGTCTTCAGTCACAGTCACATAACTCATAAATCACTTCCACATTCCTTCCAACTTAATAGTATTTTTCCTCTAGCAGGGTGACCAAAACTGAACTCAATATTCCGAATGCAGTCAGAACCCTGTCAACTGCTGATATCATGTTCAGGGAATCATGTACTTGTAGTCCCAGGTCCCTCTGTTCTACGACAGACCCCAGGACCCTTCTATAAAATCCAACACCTCACACTCAACCTCCATTTGGCATTCCACAGTCCACGTACCCTGTTGATCAAGATCCCTCTGTAAATCATGATAATCAACTTCATTGTCATTAGTGCCTAATTTAGTGTTACCTGCAGACTTACGTATTTTCATCCTAACCATTGATATAGATGACAACTAACAATGGGCCTTGCACAAACCCCTGGGTACCTCTACTAATTTTTTTTTGGTTTAAGTTGGATGTCTTTGAGTGGTACCTTCATATCCCATGATTTCCTTAATCTGGTTATTTGAACCATGACAGGATTTTTTCTGTCTCCTCTTAAATGTGTTATTGTATTCTTCTTATCCCTAAAAATCTTATTGAAAACTGATGGGAGGTAAGTCCATGACGGGGACAGTGCAATTGGAAATTACAAATTAATTTTTTTCAGCAGATCTGTTGGTAAAAGTATGAAGGAAGTACCATTTCTCCTCAGAAGAGAGATCCTTCCTATATTACAGCAATAATGAACAGTTAAAATGTTGCAAGAAGTTACCATACATCCAGTGCTGCCTTTTTCGTGGCCTTTAAACATGTAGATTCCCTATGTTCATCAGTGCCAATCTGAACTTCTTGTAGCTAGGACTCTAGTACTTTTTCCAAATATTGAAGATAGAAGATTGGAAGATACCTAATCGCTTAAGGTGAAACTATGTTTTCCTTCTGCCTTTTATCTTTTCTACCTGTCACTTCCCAGTTTCTCACTTCATCTCCCTTCCCCGACCCACCCACCTTGCCCTTCACCTTGTTTCACCATTCACCTGCATCTTTGCCATTCTTTTTTTCCTCATCCTTGCACATGAGAGTTAGTTTTCCCTTTAAACTATTTCAGTATTGATTTAGAAAGTTTCAAGAAATTCCCAGCAGAAAAAGATGAATGAATTCAAGACAAAATGTTAATATTTAAGACCTTGTTCAGAGCTGTTACGTGATTAGGCCAATTTCAGATATAAAGCATCGTCCTGTGGCTTTTTAATTGTAAGGTACTTAACATAAGCATGTTGTCACTTTTTGCACAAATAATCTTCTTTGTACATGTGTCTATAAACATTAGCAGAAATTGCAGAAAGTGAGGTTATTTCTATATTTGGGTGTATCTGGTCAGTTCAAAGATTTGGTGTATGTTTTCTTTAATTCACCTTTGAGATGGGTTTGCACATTTTGTATTTAATTACAGTCTGCATCTGATTTTATTTGCCACTTGTTTTACATTGTCTTTTTGTGCTAATATCTACTTGTTTTTATTTAAGCTTCATTGCATTTGCATTGCTATAATTTCTGGATGTTTAGGACAATGAGGGAGATTCAGTCTAGATTTGTTGAGTGGGTTGTGGGGAGGGTTGGAAATGGGGCAAAAGTTGGAGCAATTTCATCTTCAGCCTCTACTTTTAAACTTATTTCTGCTTTCAGCATCCATTATCAACAATCAGTGGGGTATAAATGTTCTTAAAACTTAATTCTTTTTTCCTTGATATATCGGTTCAACTGGTTCAAGATGGTCAAGTGAATCTGAAGGTACTGTTGACTAATCTGCAACTATTTATTAGGTACATAAGTATAGGAACACTAAGTTTTAATGTGAAATCAACAGAGCTCCTGATTAGTTTTAGAAAGGTCTATTTTCTTTAGCAATCATTTTCATTTATTAATTTACATATTGTCTAATTATTTTATATACAAAAATACTTAAGTCTCAGAAATTAAACAGCTGCTGAGCTTGTATTATTTGGAGACTATTTTGCTGCTACTTACTATTGCCAATTGCACAGCCTGATTCATTATTTGTTTCCAGACTGACCTGTACCCAAATACAAGGGTTAAGAGCATTGAAAGTAGCTTTAGTTTATTGCTTTCAATCTGTGACGTGGTTACACCTTATGAAACTGTGGAGATGAGATTGGTAACTTATCACATGAGTTATTGGTAGTTGTAACCCTCTGTTGATCCTTCAGTGATATATTACAAAAAAACTTTTGCTGTGAAATGCATGCATATGAAATAACAAAATAACACTAATGTATAATGTACCATCTTTTCATCCTTGTAGTCAGGTATAAGCAGTCACTTGATTTAATTATGTGACATGTTGAAGATGGTCAGATCTGCAAATGATAGAATCTAGTGTTGATTAAATTCCTCTTTAGCATGAAGCTCATATTAGTACCTAAGATATTAGCTGCTCTGCATTTCAGAAGACTAGCAACAAAGGTTTTCTGTGACTTTTAATTAAGCATTTAAAACTTTCCATCCTCATGGCGTAATGCTGAATCTGAAATCAGATTATTGTTTTCTATAACCAAGTGTGGTTTGGCTAACTTAGAAAGAAGTCACCATTGATTTACTACAACATGTATGGAAGTGTTGGCAATGAATTCCACATGGGGTATTGGTAACCTATCTGGATAGGGATCTATGTAAATCCCTTTATTAGTTTTGATGTTTGGATAGCTGAAATACTGAGTGGCTTTCAGTTGAAACAAACACATTAGCTTTCCAGAGATACCCTTTAACTGTTTTTCACTTTGCTGTGGGTATTGTGTGTTATGAATATTCATGTAAACTGCTGTAGCTTTAGTGAACATTCTCACAGCACACTGCAAATCTCCATTGATTACATTTTATCTCCAATGGTGCAGTCACTGAATCAGAATCGGCTTTATTATCACTGGCATATGTTGTGAAATTTGTTTTTTATATGGCAGTGGTACAGCACAAGACAAAAAAATACTATAAGTTACAAAAAGAAAGAATGCAGAAGAGGAATAGTGAGGTAGTGTTCACAGACCATTCGGAAATCTGATGGTGGAAGGGAAGAAGCTCTTCCTAAAATGTTGAGTGTGCATCTTCAGGCTTCTGTACTTCCTCTAACTCAAGTTGCACTGATGATAGTTACTTTTTTCATTTAAAAGTTTAATTCAAAATTCAAAAAATTTTACTATTTATTACATGAATACACAAACTTTACCAAATTGTGTAAGTTGGCATTAAATAGCAACTATTTATTTTGCAGTTCTGCAATTCTAAATTAACCTTGTAACTTCACATAGTTTTATTTTAATTTTAATATGAAGTCTACAGATCTCTGGCATTGCCTGTAATGTCTCCAATATGCTGTCTTACACGAGCATATTTTCATGCCATGTACCATTCAATGCATAACATCAGTAATCTATTGCTGACAGATCAAATTCCACAATGTATACTAATTTTTAGAGGAATGAATTAGAATTTCAGGGAATAAATTCCTCAACTGCTGGTGTCACTTTGAAGTAAAAGTCTATGATTTTCAAACAGGTCGCAGAGAGGTGATTCTACGAGTAGTAGAAATTAACTTTTAGAGCACTTTAGGTTGATAGTACAGGTTTAATGGTACAGAGCATGAAATAAAATCAAATGGTGCATTTTATGGTAAAGCAACTGAAGTAATAGCTGTAGAAGGGTCAAATAAATGGTAAAGATTTGGAGTTTAATTAAGATTTTCCCACAATTAATTATGCAGGCGATTGCTGTTCATTCAGGGCTGCACAGCAGCTTCATTTGATGGATCAGCAGAGATGATGGACTGCAGTGTATAGTCAGTTTCCATGAACCTCTTCAACAAAGTGGTAACCTAACCTGGGTTCAATGTTTCCAATGTAAACGAGACCAAAACTTATAAAATGAGTGCAGTGCATCAGAACATATATATATAGATAGATAGAGAGAGAGAGAGATATTTATTTATTTCACTTAGTGTTTGTTGGAGTGTTGGGTAGCACATTGGAGGTGCTGGCAGTTGGATTTTATGATTGCCCAAGAACGGGATGCAACAAAGGAGGAGTGTTAGGAAAATGATTACTATATCCAGGATATTATGATCTCTGCAAAAATGGGATGATTTCTGTTCAGTGGTAGGATCAAGTTGTAAGTTGTGAAAACTTGTCTGACAAGATAAAAAAGGCTGGAAGGTGAAGATAAGGAATTTTAGGTAAAATTTGGAACTCAATTTTGGAGTGGTATTTTCTCTTGATAGCTTTACGAAGATCATTTTTGATTTGAATGCCTTGGTATGCGACTTCATTAGGGTTATGGCTCTTCCAGTTCATCCATAATTTCCAGTTTAGGAATACCAAGATCGCCTTTTTGGTACACTGTTGTCTACACTTTATGATCATCTCTGATGGCGGTGACATGCTCATCTGGGTTGGCCGCTTAGAAATAACATTGAGCGAAGAAAAAGAGATGAGGACACATACCTCTATGTCCTTAATGTTTCAGCTCAGTGACTAGTCAGAACTAACAAACATCAGAAAATAGTCTTGTTTTAAGTTGCAGAGTGGGGAAGGACAAAGGAACTGGTCGCAACTGGGTGGAGACCAAGATTACAGAATAGTGCTGGCTGAGTGATGGCGTAGCAAGTATCTATTAATGTATCTGATCTGTCTGCAGTAGGTGTAAGTAGAACAACAGAGCAGCAGAATAAAATGAAAATACAGAAGAAAACATTTGTTGCAAATCTGAGATAAAGGCAAATTTTGGGAAACCCAGCAGTACAGGCAATATCTTTGGAAAGAAAAATTAAATTGTTTCAGAACTTACTAGAAATTGCAAAAGGGGAAAGAAACTGAAAATACTGGGAATTGGGAATATAAGCTGAGAATGCTGGCAGCACAGCAGGTCAAGCAGCTTCTGTGGAGAGAAACAGGTGATAGCCTGGCTCAGTGAATACCACCATGTAGGGTGACCAGCTGCCAATGCCAACACTGCTGTTTCACCACAAAACTGGTACAATCAACCAAGCACATAACCCCATCCACTATCCTAGTGTTACCCGCATTTAAACTGGCCAGTTCTGACATATATTTGCAATACCAATTATCTGAAATGCTTGCATTCAAGATGAGTTGTTTTTTTTCTCAAGCTTCTGTTAGCTTTTATTGGACAGTATGAGGCCAAAAATAGGGAGACTAGAATGTCAGAAGAATAGAGGATGAAAATGACAAATAACTAGAAGCTTGGGGCCGTCCATGTGGAACACACTCTTATGCAATCGAACTCTGAGAATATATTGAAGCAAAATTTGTAATCGGAGGAAGAAAAAAAAAGCTGTAGTCGAGTAATTGGCAATTTGATGATCAGTAGCAGAGTCCTGGTCAAGCAGAATTAGGAAAACTCATTGGATAATTCAGAAGACCTCACCTTCAGAAAGGTCAAATTTGTTTAGTCACTTAATACCAGTGGTTTAATTGTTATAGATTTGATTTTGTTAAGCATGGATCTTCTATTTTGGGAAAAAAAACAATTGTACTGTATTGCAAAGTTGGAGGGGCTTCACTTTGTCCAGAGCCTTGAACTGAATGATCATTATTGTCATTATACATAGGTAAAATGAAATTCTGTTTGGCTTCCTCTCAGGCAATCAAACAAAGCAGTAGATAAGAACGAGACTGTAATAGAAAAACAGTATTAAAGTATTAATATTAAAGTATTAAGTAGCAGAAAATAAGTTGCAGCAGCACCAGAATATCACAGTAATGCACAAAGTGCCATTAGTGCAAGTATTTGAGTCCTTGTGTTTGCATTTGAAAAATTGAGAACTTAGCATCTTCCAAGAATTTATACACTTCAGACTTGAATTACCTTTTCCACTTAATTAGTGAATAAACTATTGGCAAAAAGGAGACTAATTATAACTCTGCTGTGTAACAATACTGTAGAAGAACTTCCTGGAAATTCTTAGTGGTAGGGAATTACTTGATCTTAGTTGGTTCCAAGCATTTCAAAAAACAGAAAATCCATTTATTCAGGTAAACTTAGACTGTCAAAAATATTAATGATCATTGAAGCAGAGCCTTCCTAATGAATTTACATAACTAACCTCTTCATTTCAGTAGTGTTACTAATTTTGAATATATGTATTTACTACTTTAATTGGACTTTACATAATATTTCAAGACAATACATGTACACAAGATAGTTATCAGTTTAAGTAAAGTTGTGTTTTTCTTATTTAAAGAAATTGAAATGGTTATTATGGAGCGATGCAAGATATCTGGCACCCAGCCTTCAGGCTTGACCGAACAAAATACCACAGATGAAGAGAAGACTGCAGCTGCTACAAGGACTAACAATCCAAAGAGAAGGTAAACTTAATTTTTGTAGCTGTGATACTACTGTATTCAACCAGAGTGAGAGAAGATGAAAAATAAACAGCTAGAGTTGGAACCAAAGGAGAAATGTATGTTATCTGGGAGGCCCAATCCTGCCATGGCTGCCATTTTAGATACTTTTTAAAATAAATATTTAAAACTTCAAGCTGTTAAGTATTTTTGCTTCTGAACCAAATATTCATTAAAGCACTAAAGCAAATTTGTGTTTGTCAAAAGTAATAATAAATAGTTTTGCAATGGCTGACATCCGATGCATTGTTAAATCTTTTGTTTATATAAATTTCTAGTGCAGAGTTGTGCAGTGCATGTTGGAATATAATAAAGTGAACAACAGCAGTGCTATTAGTACTTGTACATGGATATCATACTATTGGGATATTGCTGAAGTATGCATTCAGAGTGACTACATATTGGAATGGATCTAAATTTTTTTGTGGTATTTTCTCTAAAATTCCCAATACGTTCTCATTGTTGTCATCAGAATATGAGATCATGGCAGTGTTATTTCAAGGGCAATGGTGAATTAGTGCTATTTCAGAAATCCAGGGGACGTGGGTTCAGTTGTGATCTCCGATGTGTTTACCCCACAACTGCATGGATTTCTGCCAAGTGTTCTGATTTGTTCCCCAAATCCCAACAGTGAGCTGAAAGGTTAATTGACTACTGTAACTAGATTTTTATAGTAGAGAAAGGTTGCAAAGAGAATCAAAAAGGAAAGCAGACGGCCATCTGAAGAGAATAAATTGCAGGGAAATACAAAAGGGGAAAAGTGACTAAAGCAATTATTTTCTAGGAGCCAACATGGACCTGATCATGCAAATTAAGTGTTGTGTTATAATCAGTAAGTGAGGCATTCTGCATATTACCAACAACTGATATTTGTTATTGGGAAGCTGTTATAGTAACAAATCATGAAAGATTAATGAGTAAAAAAGAAGCCTTTGAAGAAACAAAAGGTAAATTAAATGTAGTAAAGGAACTTAAACGGGAAGGAGGGTCTAAAGGAAAATAGACCATAATACATAGGAGCAGAGTTAAACCATTCAGCACATCGAGTCTGCTCTGCCATTCCATCATTATTATCCCTTTCAATCCCATTCTCCTGTCTTCATCTCATAACCTTTAATGCCCTAACTAATCAAGAACTCATCAACCTTTGCTTTAATTATACTCACAGACTTGGTCTTGCACAGCCGTCTGTGGCAATGAACTTTGCTGACTCACTAACTGCTGGCAAAAGAAATTCCTCCTCTTCTCTGTTCTAAATGGATGTCTTCTGATAGCCCTCTAGGAAACATCCTCTGCATCTCTATCTAAGCTGTTCAATATTCGACAGGTTTCGGTGAGATTCCTCCCCCCACCCCATTCTTCTAAACTTTGGCAAGTGTAAGTACTGAGCCATCAAAAGCTTCTACTGTGATAATCCTTTTCGTTCCTGGGATCGTTCTCATGATTCTCCTCTGGACCCCCTCCAATGCCAGCACATCTTTTTAGTTTAGGGGCCCAAAACAAAATACCCCAAGTGAGGTCTAACCAATGCCTTATAAAGCCTCAGCATTACAGTCTTGCTCTTATATTTCAGACCTCTTGAAATGAATGCAAACATTGCATTTACCTTCCTTACTACCAAGTCCCTTTGCACCGCACGTCTGATTTTTGAATTTTCTCCCCGTTTAGAAAATAGTTTATGTCTTTATTTCTTCTATCAAACTGCATAACCAAACACTTCCAAGCAGTATATTCCATCTGCCACTCCTTTGCCCTTTCTCCTAGCTATCAATTCCATCATCCAAACCATTGACATATAAATGAAAAGAGGTGATCCCAACACTGACCCCTGCGGAATGCCACTAGCCATTAGCAGCCAACCAACAAAAGCCCCCTTTATTCCCACTCTTTGCCTCCTGACAGTCAGCCAATCTTCTATCCATGCTAGTATCTTTCCTAGGGTATAATGGGTTCTCGTTAAGCAGCCTCAGTTGTGGCACCTTGTCAAAGGTCCTCTGAAAATCCAAGTAACCAACATCCACTGACTCTCCTTTGTCTGCCCTGCCTATGATTTCCTCAAAGAGTTCCATCAAATCTGTCAGCAAGAATTCCCCTAAAGAAAACCATGAAAACACAAAATTTTGGCCTTTTTTCTCATGTGTCTCCAAGTATCCCGAAACATTATCCTTAATAATGGACTCCAAACAAGAGAAAATCTGCTGATGCTGGAAATCCAAGCAGCACACACACAATGCTGGAGGAACTCAAAAGGCCAGGCAGTATCTATGGAAAAGAGCAAACAGTTGATGTTTCCGGCTAAGACCCTTCATCAGGACTGAATCACTAAAGTCAGGCTAACTGACCTAAAATTTCCTTTCTTCTACCCCTCTCCCTTCTTGAAGAATGGAGTGAAATTTGCAATTTTCTGAAACGCAGGAACCATTCCAGAATCTGGTTATTCTTGAAAGATTATTACAAATTCCTCTTCAGCTACCTTTTTCAGAACCCTGGAGTGTGGGTCCATCTGGTCCAGTAGAATTGTGTATGTTCAGACCTTTCAGCTTCCCAAGTTCCTTCTTACAAATAGTAACTGTAGTCACATCTTACCCCCACACTCGAATTTCTGGCTTACTGTTAGTGTCCTCCACAGTGAAGACTCAATGCAAGATACTTTTGAAATTTGTTCACATTACTACCATAAGTTGTAAATTGTCCCACATTACTACCTGTCAGCAACATTTTTCCAGCGGTCTGATATTCCCTCTCGCTTCTCTTTTACTCTTCACATATCTGAAAAAAAACTTTTGGTATCCTCTTTCATATTATTAGCTAGCATAATGTCATCTTTTATCTTTTCTCTCCTTATGTTTTCTTAGTTGCCTTCTGTAGGTTTTTTAAAGCTTTCCAATCCTCCAACTTTCCATGATTCCTTTTCTCCCTGTAGAATACTTAAATCTTTGCAGTGTATCTATCCTGCACTTCCTGAATAGCTCCCAGAAATTTCACCCATTGCTGTTCTGCCATTATCTTTGAACTTTGATCCTTCATTGGAAGGGGACATTAGCAAGGATCAAAGTTCAGAGTAAATTTATTCTTTTATCTATAAGACCCCATAGGACATAGCAGAAGCATTTGGCCCATTGAAACTGCTCTGCCATTCAAAAATGGCTGTTTCATTTTTTCCCCTCCTCAGCCCCACACCCCGGCCTTCTCCCTGTCACCTTTGATGCTGTGTCCAATCAAGAACCTATCAAGCTCTGCCTACATTCAGTGACCTGGCCTCCACAGCTGCCTGTGGTAATAAATTCCACAAATTTGCCGCCCTCTGGCTAAAGAAATTTCTCCACATCTTTGTTTTAAATGGATGCCCCTCTATATTGAAGTTGCGCCATCTTGACTTAGACTTCCCCACCATGGAAAACATTCTATTTGCATCTGTTCTGTCTAGGCCTTTCAATATTCAAAAACTTCCAATCATATCCCTCTTCATCCTTCTAAATTCCAGCGAGTATAGACTCAGAGCCAACAAATGTTCCTCGTATGATAACTCTTTCATTCCCAGAAACATCCTTGAGAACCTCCTCTGGATCCTCTCCAATGCCAGCACGTCCTTTGTTAGAGGAGGAGCTCAAACTGTTCACAATACTCAAGGTGAGGCCTCACCAGCCTTATAAAGCCTCAGGATCACATCCCTGCTCTTGTATTCCAGCCCTCTTGAAATAAATACTAACATTACATTTGTCTTCCTCACCACAAGTTAACCTTTAGGGTGTTCTTCACAAGGATTCCTGCTAATGTCTGCTTCCGCTTTAGGTAGCTCCCTCCTCATGACTTTATAATTCCCTTTACTCCACTGGAATACTGTTACATTTGACTTTATCTTCTCAAACTGCGGAGTGAATTCAATCATATTATGATCCCTGACTCCTAAGGGTACCTTAAGCTCCCTAATCAAACCTGTGTCATCAAATAACACCTAATCTGTTCTCCTAGTCTGCTCAACCCCAAGCTGCTCTAAAAAGCCATCTCATAAGTATTCTACAAATTCCCTCTCTTGGAATTCAGCATCAATCTGATTTTTCCAATCTACCTGTATTTTGAAATCCCGATCACTATCATTTTACATGCTTTTTCTGTCTCACATTGTAATTTGTATACCTCATCCTGGCTATGAGTCGGATCCCTATATGTAACTCCCATCAGGGTCGTCTTACCCTTGCAGTTTCTAAACTCTACCCATAAGGATTCTACATCTTCTGATCCTATGCCACTTATTTCTAAGGCTTTGATTTCATTTTTTACCAAGAGTTACCCACCCCTTCTGCGATCTGCCTGTCCTTCTGATACAATGTGAATCATTGGATGTTAAGCTTCCAATTATCATCTTCTTTCAGCCATGACTCAGTGATGCCTACAATGTCATACCTGCCTGTCCTTCTTCACTGTCTCATTACACACTGCATCTACTTATATACCAGCTGTCCCATCCTAAGCCCTATAACTCTGGTTCCTATCCCCTGCCAAATTAGTTTAACTCTCCCGAACAGCTCTAGTAAAATTGGCCATAAGAATATTAGTCCCCCTTAGGTTCAGATGGAACCTGTCCTTTTTGTACAGATCATATCTTCCCCAGAAGAGATCCCAATGATACAGAAATCTGAAACCCTGTCCCTGCACCAATGATCTGCCAGATCATCCTATTGTTATCCTCACTGGTGCATGGTACAGGCAGCAATCCGGAGATTACTTCTCTGAGGTCCTGCTTTTCAGCTTTTTACCTAACTCCCTATATTCTCTCTTCAGGACCTCCTCCCTTTTCCTACCTTTGTTGCTGGTACCAGCATATGTCATGGCTTCTGCCTGCTCACCCTCTCCCTTTAGAAGGCTGTAGACACGATTTGAAACATCCCTGACTGTGGAACCTGAGAGGCAAAATACCATCCAGATTTCTTTTTCACATCTTCACATCTACAGAATCTTCTGCCTGCTTCTCTAACTGTGGAATCCCTTGTCACTACTGCACTCCTCTTCACCACACCCCCTCTGAGCTGCAGAACTAGAGGGACAGACCCAGTCACTTCTGCTTTTCCCGGTAGGTCCCCCTGCCTCCAATCAGTAACCAAAGCAGTTTGTTTATTATTGAGGGGAAGGTCTTCGAGCTGCAGCTCCAGTTCCTTAACACACTCTCTAAGGATCTGAAGCTCAATGCACTTAGTATGGATGTAGTTACCAGGGAGACTTGAGGTCTCCCAGAGTTTCCACATCTTCCACAAAGAGCATACCAGTACCTCTAGATCCATTCTCAGTGCACTACCTCTGTACTAGACCACTTTAACAATGGCTGCTCTGCTTACACCACCCTTTGTATTAGCTCAAATATAAGTCACTTATATTGAGACCTGTTCTTTTCAAGTAGCTCCCCATTGCAACAATGTCTGTCTGTCCTCTTCAACTCACTTGCTACTTCAAATTATGACTCACTTCTGACAAGAGTTGTTTCTTAGCTTGATCAAACTCATGTCAAGAAGAAAAGAAAATGTTCACCCAAATGCTGGTATGCTGTTCTGACTTTAGTTTTCTGTATACTGTTTCATTTTCCCAGACATGGCCTTTGTACTCTCATCCTTATTTTGTCTGTTCAATTTTGCAGGCCCTTTCTAGATATGGTGTACAATGCACTGGAATGCTTTGAAGAAGACTATTATGCACTGTTTGTGCTATGCCTTCTTTTTGCAATATCTCACAACAATGGTAAGTTTTGTCAATATTTGGATTTGAAAAATTGTCATAACTAGAACTGGTGTTGGAGAATTTAGAGCATAGTTTATTTATTTCTATTTGATACGAATGATCCTGTTGTATACGTTTTGCTCATTCAACCATGAACGGTTATATCATAAGCTGTGTTCCTGACAGATATTATCTGATCCAAATGGTTATTTTTGACATAATTATTTACTTCTTCCCTCTTTCCCACTTCTATGAAAAAAAATTATCTATTCTCTATTCTGCATTATGTTATATACAATAAGCACAATATGTAATATATAATACAATATACAGATATATTAACAGCAAAAGGATAGCAAGGGACAAAATTGGTCCTCTGGAAGATCAGAGTGGAAAATCTATGTATGGAGCCAAAAGGGTTTGGGGAGATCTTAAATGGACTTTTTGCATCTGTATTTTCTTGGAAGATGGACACAGGGTCTACAAATTTGAAGTAATGCAACAGCAAGGTAATGCACCCTGTACAGATTACAGAGGAGGAGGTGTTTGCTCTCTTGGGGCAAATTAAGTGGATAAATCCTCAGGGCCTGACAAGGTGTTCCATCAGACCCTGAGAGAGGATAGTACAGAAATTGCAGGGGCTGTAGCAGAGATATTTAAAACATCCTTTGCCACCGGTGTGGTGCACAAGGATTGGAGAATAGCTAAATGTTGTTCTGTTGTTTAAGAAAGGCTCTAAAAATAAACCATGAAATTATAAGCTGGTGAGCCTGACATCAGTAGTGGGAAAGTTATTGGTAAGGATTCTAAGGGACCAGATGTACGAGAAGTTGGACTAAATGAGAATAGTCAACATGGCTTTGTGCATGGTAAGTCATACCCAACCAATTTTATAGAGTTTTTCAAAGAAGCTACTCAGAAAGTTGATGAAGGCATGGCAGTGGATGTTGTTTACATGCACTTTAGCAAGCCCTTTGACAAAGTCCCCAGAGAGAGGTTGGTCAAGAAGGTTCAGTTGCTTGGCGTTCAAGGTGAGGCTTTGTGGGAGAAGCCAGAGACTGGTAGTAGATGATTCCCTCTCTGACTGGAAGCCTGTGTCTAGTGGTGTGCTGCAGGGACTGGTTTTGGGTCTGTTGTTGTTTGTCCTCCATATAAATGATTTTCAATGATAATGTGGTAAACTGGATCAGGAAATTGGTGGATGACACCAGGAATGGGAATGTAGTGGACAGCGAGGAAGACTGTCAATGCTTGCAATGGGAACTGGACTGGTTAGAAAAATAGGCTGAAAAATGGCAGATGGAATTTAATGCAGATCAATGTAAGATATTGTAATTTTGGGAGGACCAGCCAGCTTAGGTCTTACGTGGTGAGCAATAGGGCACCAAGGAGTGTGATAGAACAGAGAGATCTGGGAATACGGATGAATAATTCCTTGAAAGTGGCATCATGTAGATAGGGTCGTAAAAAAGCTTTTGGCACATTGGCTTTATAAATCAAAGTATTGTGTACATGATTTGGAATGTTATGTTGAAATTGTATCAGACATTATTGAGGCCTAATTTGGAGTATTCTGTCCAGTTTTGGTCAACTACCTATAGGAATGATATAAATGGAAAGAGTGCAGAGAAGATTTACAAGGATGTTGGCAGGTCTTGAGGACCAGATATAAGGGAAGATTTAATAGGTTAGAACTTTATACCCAAGATCATAGAAGATTCAGGGGAGATTTGAAGAATGTTTACAAAATTGAGTATAGATGGGGTAAATGCAAGCAGGCTTTTTCCACTGAGGTTGGGTGGGACAACAACAAGAGGTCATGGATTAAAGGTGAGAAGTGAAATGTTAAGGGGAACATGAGGGGGAACAACTTCAGAACAGGCATGTATGTGTTTCTGCATTTCAAAACTCTGATTATAGTTTTGTACATAGGGATCGTAGTTAAACAGTTATCATTATTCATGCATGGAGTTAAATTTCATGTTCATTTTATAGGAGTGACTTCTTTGGAAGTTTTGCATGAAACTTCCAACCAAAAATTGATACCATATGAGTGAAGGTTAACAAGTTAAGTGATGATTCAAAGCATTTAGTAATTTAGTATCATTTAGGTATTGACCAAGACCTGCTGGAAAAGATCCAGATTCCTCCAGAGGATGCTAAGGAGAAGAGCTCATATAGTCATATACTAGCAGAAAGACTCATTAAGATAATGAACCAAGCAACACGTTCTGGTGAGTACATTTCCTCGTGTTATTATTTGATATTCAGATTTCTACTTCTAATAGAATGGTAAGCTTAAAAAAAATGGAGTAACTTATTGTTGCCTTAGTGGTTCAATCTTCAGCATTTTGGAGAAAACTGAAATGCAATCAACACGCTTTAAAGAAAACTGATAGAGCTTGCGGGAATCTTAGCATTGTGCTTAAAGAAAATTCCAGAATGTTGATAATGTTCACACCTATTCCATTTTCAGTAGTGTTAGTCATGACTCGCCTGTACTAATGGTACCTCTCTCCACAGCTTTGAGCACAGAATTCTAGATTGACAGTGAGTGATATACTGAGCAAGTGCCTCAGTCTTGGGGATGCCATGTTGTAGATGAAATGTAAACCTGAGACCTGATCAGTTCTTGAAGCTCTCTGCAATCAGCATCACTAAAAATTAGCTTGTCTGGTCATTAATGTTGTAGGAGCAAGCAATGTGAAAATTGTGTGTCTGTGTTTCTTAAATAAAGTGGTAATTATATGTCAAAAATATTTTTCTTGGCTGTAAAGCACATTAGGTCATAAATAAAAGTGCCAGTCTTTATTTAAAATAACAAATGGGAAAACATGTTTTTGCATTAGTATACTGTAATATATAAATGAGTTGAGCTTTTGGAAGCATAAATAAAACAATGTTTGATTTTAGGATGTTTTGATTATGCAGACAACTCAAAATGTATTAAGCTGCAAATAATTTTTAGGAAGTTTTTTTTGGCTTGGAACCAAATGGAGCAAAGTTTATGACTTTTTAAGAATAAATGCTTTTCGTTTTGGAATCGGCCAGGCAAACACAGGCCTGCCACTATCATGTGTTTTGTGAAGCTGGTTTGGTACAGCATTGGTGTACTATATTTTTCCATTGCTTATTATTTTGTTTAATCTGGATTTTGTGCCCAACAACATAATAAGTGTTAATGCTGGGAAAGAAAGTAATTCTCCATTTCACAATTTCAACATCAAGAATTCTGGGTCAGGAGTAAAGCAATGCAAATGTTTCTATTTTGCCCCATCTGCAATCTTAGACAAACACTCTTGTTTCCTTTCTTGTTATTCTGAATGTGGTTTGCAATTTATTGCCAAAGAGAATGAACTTGGTTTATGAAACAGCCACCAGTCTGCTAGAGGAACTCAGCGTGTTGTGTTGCGTCTATGGAGCGATGGGTGGAATTGTCATATTTGTGGTTAAGACCCTGCATCAGGATGGGCAAATCGAAAAGAGGAGAGAGGAGTTGGGAAACTGAGCAGGTGGATGATGAATGGAGGCAGATGAACAAAAAAAGGAGGAAAATTAAGTTGGTAGATTTTGGGTCAAATGCAGCCTCCTACATCTATGCAAATATTCTGATATTCTTATCAACACTAACTAGAGCAAAACTTGTCATCATTTTCTTCATTTGAATTCTTTCCATGATGTTGCATCTGTTCTGTCTTGATGCATTCCAATAGTTTAATATACAATTGTCTGCCAAATATGGCAGGGATTTTTATTTTGGAACATCACTTTCTATTTTATCTACCTTGCAGTAGTTTTAATAGTTCCATTTAATATCAGAGAAATATATGCAATATACATCCTGAAATTCTTGTTCTTTGCAGATGTACATGAAAACATGTGTGCCCCATTGAATGAGTGACAGTAAAAACTTTAGAACACCAAAGGCCTCTGCTTTCCCTTCCATGCACACGCAAAACAACGACCCTCATATCCCCACACTTCTGCATGAAAGAGCATCAGCACCCTGCACCCACCAAGCAAGCAATAGCAAAGCCCCCAAGAAGGCCCATGGTCTGCAGTATAACAAAAACTAATCGCTCACCAGACAATTCAACATACCACTGGCGCGCGCGCCCTCTCCCTCTCCTGCCCCCCTCTCCCCCCTTCCCCTCTCCCCCTCTACCCCTCCCCCATAAAGGAAAAGAGGAGTGTCTCCCTTTCACAGTGAGAGGAGAGATGTGAAAAACCAACTTGCTCATTTGCAGTGAAAGTCTGTAGTGTTACTTTTTTTTTCTGACTTCTCTGAGTCTAGAATTGGCAACAAACTCTCCCCCAGCAATAAGAGAGAGCGTGATTCGCCGAGTACAGAGCGACCGATAGCTGATCCGCTTTTCCCTGATGTTCTGTTTTCTGCTGTGACGCTTCAGTCGGTTGGCACCAGCACCCTGAAGACTCACTTGTCTTCTAGGCCGCATCCTTGGAATTTCGAGAAGTGGTTGGTCGTAAGCCCTTGGGAGCCAATCCCACCACCGCAGAGTGTAGCTCCAGGTCACGGTCTCCACCAGAACCCCATCCACTCTGTAAAGGAAAAAGAGAGACATCTGAAGTAGAAATTAAGCCATTTCTGTAGTTACGCTCGTAGTTGCTGTTAAGTGCATTTGTAGCTTTGACCCAGAATGCATGGAGTACTTTCCACTTTCCTGGAAGAGTGCAGCAGCAAAATCCTAGGAATCTATGCACCATTCAGCAAAAGCAGCTCATTTGATGGACCATTCAATACATTTAATCCCTCCATTTTTAATAAATAGTGAATTCAGTTATTCACCTTAACCTAGTGCAAATTGCTGATCCTTTACTCTGTGGTTTTGTTGCCAGGTTCCTTATTTCCTACCCTGAGGAGAACTTGTAAATCTCTGTTTTCACGTACACATGTTCCTGGTTAGTTACGACCAAATCCACAAAAGTTTGCATGAAATCACTAAATTTTTAAGGAACCAATTCTGTTTTGATGAAAAATCTTGACCTGAAATGTCATTTTTTTTATTCCTCTCCGTAGATACTGCCTGACTGCTGAGTTCCTCTGACAATTTTTGTGTGTTTACTCTGTAATGCATATGTTGGCAGCAGTTTATTTTAATGAAGACAGTTTTCGTAATATCTACCTGAAGCAGCCTTTATAACAAACCTTTTGAGCTATTGTTGAAATAAATGCTCTAAATACCCATGCAGCATAAGAGACCTGCATTTCTGCATCACCTTTCACACATTTTGCAGAGTACTTCCAGCTAATTATATTTTGA
The DNA here is from genome assembly GCF_030144855.1 of Hypanus sabinus. Classification (NCBI taxonomy): domain Eukaryota; kingdom Metazoa; phylum Chordata; class Chondrichthyes; order Myliobatiformes; family Dasyatidae; genus Hypanus; species Hypanus sabinus. The sequence continues at coordinate 21,159,902 of NC_082714.1, forward strand.
AATGTGGTACTTTTATAACATAGAAAATGATGCTGCCAGTTTTCACACATTAAGAGCAATGTGAGATTGTAAGCTCTAGAATTGTTGCTTGAAGTATATTGCCAAAGATTTTCTTTAAAACAATGCCATAGATCATTTGTGTTCAGCTGTAATTGTAGATCCAACCTTAGTTTAAATTTTTTGTTGTAAGATGCCTCCTCTAAGTCCTTTCCTGCTGTACTAGAGGGTCAATGTATGTTTATATATATTGGAGTAATTTGTACCAGAGTTATTCTGTCTTAGAGTTGAGCTTGCTCCCAAAATATGAGTGCTGACATATTGAATTGATGGTTGAACATTTGTTGAAAAAGTATAAGTTACATTAAGCTTGTTTGACATCTTATTTGCATATAGAAAGTTTATTGTTGCTTGAATATATGTTGCTGATACCGTAAATATTTTTCTTTTTCATAGATGCCAAAATCCGCCTGGCTACATTGGAGCTTGCTTGCCTCTTACTAAAACAACTTGTGTTATCAGATGGCACCTGTATTATTAAAGATGTGCATCTTGCCTGTCACGAGGTAAAATTTTGAATTTTTTTTAAAAAAATTGTTGTGGAGTGTGTAAAAGGATACATGTTATGGTATCCAAGTCTGGTATCCTTATATGTTGAGATCATTTTCTTAAAAAAAAATGAAGTCATTGATTTGCGGAAAATGTAGACTGCTTGAACATCTTTTATAGAATTGGTTGGCATCTATTATCTAACTTAAAAATAAAGTCATAGCATTTAATTAATGATCAAATAGTGTATTGAGAAGTTTGGTAGGATTTTTTATTGATGCAAATTTGTTATCATTTAAGGAATAATGATGCTGAAATAAATTTAATCAGTATTTCACTGTATTTCCATCTAGTCTTCCAACCTCTTCTCTCTGAAATACCTATAACTTCCCTTTGATTCATTTTGACTGCAGCTAATTAATTTACCAGCCAACTTTGGATGTGGGAAGAAACGAGATCATCTCATTGAAATGCGTGTGCAGTCTCCACGCAGACAGCACCTGAAGCTAGGATCAAACCAGAGAATCTAGAGCTGAGAAGCAGTAATGCTAACTGCTGTGCTGACCAGTGCTTGTCAGAATAGGCTTGTGCTGCAATTTAACAATAATTAAAAGCAAATGACCTTGCCTCATCTATATTTGAGGAGTGATCATTTAGCAAATCTTTTTCCTATCCTTGCAAGATACTACTGAGGGTATCTAGCTTTCTAGGCACCTGTGGGCAGAAACTACATCTGTATTCTAGAATACTGGTTATGCTTTTTTCAAAAAAAAAACCCCCACTCACCTCAAAAGAATAAATTCCTAACAACTCTTTGGCCTTTTGGTATTCTTCTTACCGACTTTGTCATCTCAGTGTTCAACAGAACGTGTAATGGTTGCCTTATGTGATACTGTCTTGAATGAATTTTGTTTATGCTGCCAAAAGTTTGTGTATGCAGGAAGGAATTAATTAGGCAGCTTTGATATAATGTGAGCTGCTTTACTTTCAATTATGTTGTATGTTCAAGAGTCTTCCAGAGACTTAAAGAATGGTAAGACTCTTGGCAGTGTGGAGGATCAGAGGGATCTTGGGGTTCAAGTCCATAGGACACTCAAAGCAGCTGTGCAGGTTGACTCTGTGGTTAAGAAGGCATATGGTGTATTGGCCTTCATCAATCGTGGAATTGAATTTAGGAACTGAGAGGTAATGTTGCAGCTATATAGGACCCTGGTCAGACCCCACTGTGCTCAGTTCTGGTCGCCTCACTAAAGGAAGGATGTGGAAACCATAGAAAGGGTGCAGAGGAGATTTACAAGGATGTTGCCTGGATTGGGGAACATGCCTTATAAGAATAGGTTGAGGTAACTCAGCCTGTTCTCCTTGGAGTGACAGAGGATGAGAGGTAACCTGATAAAGGTATATAAGATAATGAGAGGCATTGATCGTGTGGATAGTCAGAGGCTTTTTTCCAGGGCTGAAATAGTTGTCACAAGAGGACACAGGTTTAAGGTGCTGGGGAGTAGGTACAGAGGAGATGTCAGGGGTAAGTTTTTTTACACAGAGAGTAGTGAGTGCGTGGAATGGGCTGCTGGTAATGGTGGTGGAGGCGGATACAATTGGGTCTTTTAAGAGACTTTTGGATAGATAAATGGAGTTTCGAAAAATAGAGGGCTATGGGTAAGTCTAATGATTTCTAAGGTAGGGACATGCTCTTCACAACTTTGTGGGCCGAAGGGCCTGTATTGTGCTGTAGGTTTTCTATGTTTCTAAATTATTTATGCTGGTACTTCAGTGTTATATAGGTCGTCACTCATATTGTATCTCATACTTGTTTAAACATGGACAGCCATTCTGCTCATTAGTCGATACCAACACTTGGAGCAATTCCACTCCCCCATTTATTTTCCTATAACCCATTGGCAGATGGGAAGAGTATGGTCATGCACTTTGGTAAAAGAAATGAAAGGGTTGACTATATTCTAAATGTGGCGACAGTACAGAAAACTGAGGAGCAGAGGAATTTGTGAGTCCTTGTGCGGGGTTCCCTAAAGGTTAATTTGCAGGATGTCTGTGGCGAGGAAGGTAAACGCAGTGTTAGTATTCCCTTCATGAGAAATAGTATATAAAAAAGGGATGTGATATTGAAACTTTATAAAGCACTGGTGATGTGTTACATGGAGTATTGTGAGTAGGTTTGGGCCCCTCATCGTAGGAAGGATGTGCTGAAACTATAGAGGGTTCAAGGGAGGTTCACGAAAGTGATTCCTGGATTGTATGGCTTTTCATATGAAGAACGTCTAATGGTTCTGTACTTATATGCACTAGAATTCATAAGAATTAAGGGTAACTTCATTAAAACCTATTGGTTGGTGAAAGGCCTTGGTAGAGTGGATGTGGAGAGGATGTTTCTTATGCTGGGAGACTCTAAAACCACAGTCTTAGAATAGAAGAAAGCTTCTTTTAGAGCAGAGATGAGGAGTAATTTCTTAAGCCAGGGAGTGGTTGAATCTGTGGAATTCTTTGCCACAGGCAGCTGTTGAGACCATCTTTATGTATATTTAAGGCAGGGGTTGATAGATTCTTGATTGGTCAGGGTATGAAGGGACACGAGGAGAAGGCAGGAGATTGGTACTGAGAGGAAAATTGGATCAGCCATGATGAAATAGTGGAGTAGGCTCAATGGGACAATTGGCCTCCTATTTCTGCTTCTATATCTTATGATCTTATTCTCTTTCATGTTCTCGTTCTCCACCTGAGTTCTCCTACCATCTCCTTACATTAGGGGTCATTTACAGTGGGAACCAAAGAACCTACCAACTGGATTTCTTTGAATGTGTTGAGGAAATTGGAGGACCTGAAGGAAATCCATGCAGTTGAAGGAAAACTCCACACAAACCACTGCCATGGTACAGTTTGAGCCTTGGTTGCTGACGCTGTGAGACGTCTGTACTACTGACTGTGTTGCTATGCAACCCAGCAACTGTGGAGGCCAAATCATTGAGTATATTTAAAGCGGAGTTTGATAAGTTCTTGATTAGTAATGACATCAAAGGTTACGAAGAGAAGGCAGGGAAGTGGGGTTGAGAGGGTTGGTAAATCAGCCCTGATTGAATGGTGGAGCAGACTTAATTGGCCGAATGGCCTAATTCTGCTGGTATGTCCTCTGGTATTATAGTCAGTCAGGTTTATCTTTTGGGTCAAGTCCCAGATTAAGACCCTATCTACTATTTTAATTGGGGCACCACAGTAGCATAGTGGTTAGCACAGTGCTATTACAGCTGAGGGCATTGGAGTTCAGAGCTTAATTCCAATGCCGTCTGTAAGAAGTTTGTACATCCTTCCTGTGAGCACCTGGGTTTCCTCCAAGTGATCCAATTTCCTCCCAATGTCGAAAGATGTACCAGTGAGTAGTTTAATTGGTTATTGTAAGTTGTCCTGTGATTAGGCTAGGGTTAAATAGTTGGGTTGCTGGTAATGTGGCTCATTGGGCTGGAAGGGCCTGCTCTGCACTGTATCTCAAAATAAATAAATATTGACATCAAATATTTCATCACTGTTTAAAGATGTGCAGCAGCAGTCTCCATGGATTATTTATCCTTTCAAATACATCTGTATACTTGTGAAATTTCCTAAATTTTAAATGTTGGCCACTCTTCAAAAGTGTTTCATTCTTACAAGTTGCTTTGGGACATTCCAAGATTGAGAAAGGTCCCATGCTGTTTGAATTTCTTCATTTTTCTGCGGCTTGTGGAGCAGTTTTGAAATTAAGACATTTCTGCTAATTTTACAAAACTGAAGAGGTTTTTAACCACCAGAAAGCTTTGACTAGTCAATAAATTGATATATGGAAACTTTACTTCTTAATACAATCTTGGTATATGTGAAAACAATGATTTAATTCCTTAACTGTAAATTCATGGACTAAAGTACATAGTGAGTCATTATTATTCTGTTTATCTTTGTTGTAGAATCTCAAAAATTGGATTTTTGCATGTTGTTGCATTTATTTGAATTTTTCTAGTAAAACTCCTGAGCTACAAGAGTCCCGACAGATTATGAAGGAAAATAGGCCAGTCAGTCCATCCAGTTCATGCTGATCTGTTTTTCTGCCTAGTCCAATCTACCTACATCTATCTGGACTGTAGCCCTCCATATCCTGCTCATCTGTGTACCTCTCCAAACCTTTCTTAAATGTTACAGTTTAATTGACCACTTTCACAGGCAGCTCATTCCACACTCGCACCACGCTCTGAGTGAAACGGTTGCCCCTTCAGGTTCCCTTTAAGTATTTCACCATTCACCCTAAACCTCCGGCCTCTAGTTTCAGTCTCACACAGCCTCAGTGGGAAAAGCCTGCATGTATATACCCTGTCTATATCTATAATTTGGTATACCTCTATAAGATCTCCCATTATTCTCTTACACTCCAGAGAATAAAGTCCTAACCTATTCAATCTTTCCCTCTAACTCAGGTTTTAAATCTCAGCAATGTCCTTGTAAATTCTGTCTTTCAAGCTTATTTATATCTTTTCTGTAGGTATGTGACCAGAACTGCACACAATACTCCAAATGAGGCCTCACCAACATCTTATACAACTTCAAGATAACATACTAACTCCTGTACTCAGTCTTCTGATTTATGAAGGGAAATGTGCTTAAAGCTTTCTTTACGACACGATCTGTCTGTGACACCACTTTCAAAGAAGTTTGGATCTGTATTCACAGGTCCCTCTGCTCCACTGCACACCTCAGTGCTCTACCATTCACTGTTTAACTCTTACGCTGGTTTGTCCTGCCAAAGTGCAGCACTTCACACTCATCTGCACTAAATTCCATCAGCCAACTTTTTCAGTCTTTTTTTCTAGCTGATCCAGATAATGCTGCAAGCTTTCCAAGCCATACCTAGAGCATGGAGGAGTGCGGTAGAACAAAGGGATCTGGAAAAATGGTCCATAATTCATTGAAAGTGGTGGCACGGGTAGATAGGGTCGTAATGAAGACTTTTGGCACATTGCCCTTCATAAATCAAAGTACTGAGTACAGGAGATGTCACCTTGAAGTTGTGTAAGACGTTGGTGAGGCCTGATTTGGAGTATTGTGTGCAGTTTTGGTTACAGGGAAAATGGAGCCAAGGTTGAAAGAGTACAGAGAAAATTTACAAGTATGCTATTGGGACTGCAGGACCTGAGTTGTAAGAAAAGGTTGAATAGGTTAAGACTTTATTCCTTGGAACATAGCAGATTGAAGAGAGATTTGAGAGAGGTGCACAGGATTATGAGGGGTACAGCTAGGGTAAATGCAAGAACTGTAGGTATTTCCCACTGAGGTTGGGTGGGACTACAACTGGAGGTCATGAGTTAAAGGTGAAAGGTGAAATATTTAAGGGGAACATGAGGGAAAACTGCTTCTGCCATAGGGTCATAAGAGTGGACCTAGTTGCCAATGCAAGTGGTGCATACGAGCTTGATGTCAATGTTTACGAGAAGTTTGAATAGGTACATGAATAGTAGGGATGTGGATAGCTATGGTCTGGGTGCAGGTCAATGGGACCATGCAATTTAAATGGCTCGGCATAGCCCACATGATCCGAAGTGCTTGTTTCTGTGCTGTACTTTTCTGTGACTCTAAACTCTAATTTCTGCAGCTTTACATTTCATATCCGGCAGGTAGGCGCTGAGCAGAAAATCTGGCAAATAGTTTATGCAATGCTTATCCACACAGTTATTTATAGCTAAGGAGAAAGACATTGCATTTGGTAATTTTAGTTGGGACAGTGACTTTCTAAGGCATATTAAGCTCATAAAAATTAGGCATTAGATGTTTGATCAAGCACTAAGATGGATAAATCCCTAGAGCCTGTTGAAATGTATCCCATGTTTTTACAAAGCACAAGAGGAGACAGCTGTGGGCCGCATGCAGATATAGTGGATTCTGGTTAGTTGGGACATATCAGGACCAGTACATATTGGCTCAATTAAGCACCACCTCAATTAGCCGGTTTCATGGAAATAGTTTAAAAACATATTTTTAAAAATTACTATTTAACTGAGTTACAAATTACATATTTAAATGAAAAACAGAACAAATTGGAACATTACTAATGCTACTAGAGTACTATAAAATTGTATATTAGTTCTGAATGTTTATCAACAGAGGAACTCATCTAGTGTGTGCTGCTGTGTTCTTTTGATTGACTATAAAAAAACGGGGTGGAGTTTCAAGATGGCGACGTAGACATCTGCCTTTTAGGCGCTCTTCATGTTTTAAGCTATAATCACCCTTTAATCAAATCTTTTCGTACCTAACTACATGGGTTGATATTTACGATTTATTTCTTTTTTAAAATAATACTTGATTTAATTTTTTCAAACTTAAAATGTCTGTACCTAAGAAATCGTCTAAAGACCCTATATCTCTCGATGCAATCTCCAGCCTTCTGGATACTAAACTGGATACTAAACTTGCAAGTCTGGAAAATAAACTTACTGCGAAAATGTCTGAGCTTGAAGATGTCGTTAGATCATTTGATACCAAGCTTCAATCACTGGCAGCAGATATTGAACGGCATGAAGAAAAGTTTGCGGCTCTTGACAAGATAATTTGTGAAAAAATACGTACAATTGAAACTTTGGAGGAGAAGGTACGATCGACCGCTAAAATAGTGGAGCAGAATAAGTTTAAAATCACCGATCTTGAAAACCGATCTCGCAGACAGAACTTGCGTATTATTGGATTTCCCAAAAATGTTGAGTCTGGTGACTTAACTGAATATTTCTCTAACTTATTGTGGGAAATTTTTGGCGAGGACACTTTGCGGGTTAAACCTACTATTGATCGTGCCCACAGAGTTCCGAGATTTTCGGCTGCGGGAGACAAGCCACGAGCTGTGATTGTCCGTCTCCATTATCCTCAGGAGAAAGAGCTTTTAATTCGATTAGCTCGTCAGAAAGGTATGATTTCTCACAAAAACAACGTTTCGTATTATGGAGGACTATTCATTCGAGGTGATGAGGGCGAGAATCGCTTTTAAACCGGTGATGGCAGAGATTCATTCGATTGGACTTAAACAAGCTTTAAGGTACCCAGCGAATCTCAGAATTACGTTGAGTGATGACAGTCAGCGCTTCTTTAATACTCCGGAAGAAGCGAAGAAATTCGTTGAAGAATATCGGTCTTCTAGTACAAGTTGAACTATGCGTTATGTTGAAGAAGAATTTTTGGAGAGAAGACGCCATTCCACTTTTAGGCTTTAACTTATGAAGCTGCGGTATAGCTTTTTACTTTGGTCTGTAGACCTGGTTTTTTTTATTATCATGATTTACAGATGCTCTTTTAATTTTACTATAATTTTTTTTTAATTAAGTTTTTTTTTCCTCTGGATTAGATATACACGTTAAGATTTTGTAATAATGATTTATTTTTTAAGGTGTCGTTTCTTTTTCCCATAAGACTTTGCTTTCCGAAAGCGTTTATTTGCCTGTATTTGAGAATAGGACGAATGTCTTGAATTTTTGGACCTTTTTTTATATATGTTGTAGTGGTTATTGAATCCTTTTTTAATCTTATTTTGATGACCTTTTTTTAAAAAAAAAATTGGCGAATTTACATTTATATTCTGTAATATGGTCCTTTCAAAATGTCGTTTCTTCTTCCCATAAGTCTCTGTTTTTGAAACGTCATTTTCTTATATTTGAATATGGAATCTTTTTTTAAAGGCATATTACACTACTTTAAATTTCAATGGTTATCCTTTTTTTTATTAATGATTTTTTGCTTTTTTATATTATTTTTTCATTTTGATGGATATATATTCTTTCTTTTTACAACCCTGTATCTATATCTGGGTGTTATATAGTTTCTCTTTTCTTTCTTTTCATGAAGTTGCCATCTTGAAAATGGGGGTAATATTAGTATTAGTTTGTGCGCCTGCCACTTGGCTCTTTTTCGAGGGGTTGGGGGAGGGGTAGGGATCTTTTTTCACGCTTTTGCTTTTTATTTTTTTGCTTTTAGTTTATGGGCCAACTTTAAATTATTAATATTGTTGAGGTGTCATGTTCTCCGGTTGCTCTTGAATCATTTTTCCTTCTTCCTGAATTATGGTTTATGTGTCTTTTTAACCTTTTATGATATACACAACTAATATTGGCATGATGGATAAGTCTATTAACTTTATCTCTTGGAATACTAATGGTTTAAATCATTCGATTAAACGTAAAAAAATATTTAAAGTATTCCATAGACTAAACGCTAATATTATTTTTGCACAGGAGACCCATATTAGGAGGGAGGATAATCAACGTTTTTTAGGTTCTGGTAGGGTCAACAATTTCACTCGAATTGTACCGCCAAAATTAGGGATGTGTCTTTTTTTATAGACCCCTCAATTTCGTTTAGACATCATGAAATTATTTCTGATCCACAGGGCAGATTTTTGTTGATAACTGGTTCACTTTTTAATCGAAAAGTGGTTCTAGTTAATATTTATGCTCCAAACTTTGACTGCCCTGAATTTTTTAAACGTTTATTTACTTCCCTTCCTAATCTAAATGAATATATGTTGATAATGGGTGGAGATTTCAATTGTTGTTTGAATCCTTCGATGGATAGATCTAAACCTATCTGAATTCTTCCGAATAGATCAGCCTTACTTATTAATTCTTTTATGGTTGATTCGGGAATTACTGAAATATGGCGGTTTTTGAACCCTAAAGATAAAGAATTTTCATTTTTTTCACATGTATATCACAGTTATTCTAGAATTGATTATTTCCTTATTGATCATCATTTATTAATGGATGTTACTGATTGTAAATATGATTCTATTACTATTTCGGATCATGCACCTTTGAAGTTATCTATCAAGATTTTGGACTTTTCCAATAATACTAGATCTTGGAGACTTAACGCTACTTTGCTTCAAGACCCAGAATTTATCACCTACATAAAACAGCAAATTGACTTGTTTTTCTCAACAAACTATACTGAAGAGATTGACAGAGGAATACTTTGGGACTCTTTTAAGGCTTTTATCCATGGACAAATTATCTCATATTCCGTTGGTAAAAGAAAACAAAGATATTTAGATATTGCTTTATTAGTGGATAAAATTAAAGAAATTGATAAGATTTATTCCGTGACTCCTACCAAAGAACTTTATAAGAAGAGAGTTGAGCTTCAAATGGAGCATAGCTTATTATTATCTTCTTCAATTGAGAATCAATTAATTAGGACCAGGGCTCAATTTTATATCCATAGTGATCGAACTGGTAAACTGTTAGCTAATCAATTAAAAGCTATTTCGACTAAGTGACAAATTATTAAAATTCATAAACAAGACGGTAATCTAACTACTGATCATAAAGAAATCAATAACACTTTTCAAGATTTTTATAAATCTTTATATCAATCAGAATTTGATGGCGATCTGTCCATGATGGATAATTTTTTTAACAATTTGAATATTCCCAAACTGACAGATGAAGATCGTAGCTTGTTTGATGCTTCTATCTCTATGGCCGAAATAGGAGAGGCTATCTCGTTAATGAATTCAGGGAAAGCTCCTGGTCCTGATGGTTATATTATAGAATTTTTTAAAACTTTTTCTTCTTCGCTTTCCTCTTGGTTATGTGAAATTTTTAATGGTGCATTTGCTAAGAAGAGATTACCTCAATCTTTTTATGAAGCTACTATCTCTCTAATTCTTAAAAAAGATAAGGATCCTACTTTATGTGCATCTTATCGCCCTATATCACTATTAAATGTAGACTCTAAGATTCTTACGAAAATTTTAGCCATTAAGTTAGAAAAGGTACTATCACAGATTATTTCAGAAGACCAAACTGGTTTTATTAGGAATCGGTATTCCTTTTTTAATGTTAGAAAATTGATTAATATAATTTATACTTCATCACCCATAATTCCAGAAAGTGTTATTTCATTAGATGCTGAAAAAGCTTTTGATAGAGTTGAATGGACATACTTATTTAACGCTTTGAGATATTTTAATTTTAGTCCTAATTTTATATCATGGATCAAACTAATATATTATAAACCTGTTGCTTCTGTTCTTACAAATAATTACAGATCCTCTTTTTTTCAATTATCTCGTGGTACAAGACAAGGTTGTCCCTTAAGTCCTTTATTATTTAATATCGCATTAGAACCTTTAGCTATTGCTATTCGTGAATCTCCTAATATTTTTGGTATTAACCGTAATGAGAAATTATACAAGTTATCACTTTATGCTGATGACTTGTTGTTATATATTTCTGATCCTGACAGGTCTATTCCCGCTATTTTATCCTTGTTGGCTCAATTTGGTAGTTTTTCTGGTTATAAACTAAACTTGGATAAGAGTGATTTATTCCCTTTAAACGTGCAAACTTTATTGAATGATAGGATACCATTTAAAGTTGTTACTGATAACTTTATCTATTTAGGTATAAAAATTACCAAGAAATTTAAAGATTTAATTAGACTGAACTTTTTACCTATGCTCCATCAAATTCAACAACTTACTACAAGATGGTCTCCCCTATCCTTATCATTAGTTGGTCGGATTAATGCTATTAAAATGATGATTTTACCGAAATTTTTATATTTATTTCAAGCTTTACCAATTTTTATTCCTAAATCTTTTTTTGATAACATTGATTCAAAAATTTCCTCATTTGTGTGGCAAAATAAAAACCCCCAGGTTAAGTAAAAGGCAATTACAAAAATCTAAAAAAGACGGTGGTTTAGCTTTACCTAACTTTAGATTTTACTATTGGGTGAATATTATTCGTAACCTAATATATTGGAAATTAGATTTGGATTCACCATTGTGCCCACAGTGGGTAAATTTAGAATGCAATGAGGTACAGGGATATTCTCTATTCTCCGTTCTTGGTTCTTCTCTTCCTACTGATTTAGTTAAATTCAATAAACAGATATCTAATCCTGTTGTCAAACATACATTATGAATTTGGTTTCAATTTCGTAAGTTTTTCACTCTGAAAAACTTTGTTCTTGATAGCCCTATCTTACTTAATTTTTTTTTCAAACCTTCTTTGACAGATCAAGCTTTTAGCATATGGAAAAGGAAAGGTATAAAATGTTTTCGTGATCTTTTTTTTTGAAGGTAGTTTGATGTCTTTCGACCAACTTTCCAACAAATTTAAGTTACCTAAATCTAATTTTTTTAGATATTTACAAATCAGAAATTTTCTACATGAAGTTCTACCATCTTTCCCCAATTCAACTTCAATGGATTTCTCAGATTTGATTTTTACCTTAAATCCTTGTCAGAAGGGATTAGTGGCTTTTATTTATAATACGATTATGAAGATACAACCAGAAATATCAGGTAGAATTAAACAAGAATGGGAAAAAGAACTTCAATATAATATATCAACAGAAAAATGGGAAAAAATTTTACAAATGGTTAATTCTTCTTCTATATGTGCTAAACATGCTTTAATACAATTTAAAATTGTACATAGAGCTCATATGTCTAAAGATAAGCTCGCTCGATTCTATTCTCATATTAACCCTCAATGTGACAGGTGTCATTCAGATGTGGCTTCATTGACCCATATGTTTTGGTCATGTCCCACTTTACATAACTATTGGAAAGACATATTTGCTACCATTTCCTCAATTTGGAATATCGACTTACAACCTCATTTTATTACTGCAATTTTTGGTATAACAAATGAGGATGGTAATCAGTTTTCCCCTTCAATTAGACGAATGATTGCTTTTGTAACATTAATGGCCAGAAGATCTATATTACAAAATTGGAAAGAAGTAAATCCTCCTACCACGTTCCAGTGGTTCTCTCAAACTATTTCTTCTCTGAGCTTGGAAAAAATTAGAAGCACTATTTTTGACTCATCAATTAAATTTGAAGAAACTTGGGGACCGTTCATTCGACATTTTCATATGAATTAATTTGACCTCTTCCAGACCTTCTCTCTGCTTATTCTTGTTCAGGTATGGAGTTCCGGAGTTTTTGACACTATCATATACATATAAACTGTTATTATTGCCCATGTTAGTTTAGTTTAGTGCTTTTTTTCAATATATATTTTTTCTTGTATTTTTAATTTTTTTTCTTCTTTTGATGATTATTTTTATTTTTTTCATAGATAATTATTATAGACTTGATTGATTAATATACTATTTTTTTTGTTGATATTTAATAGGATATTGTTATCTTATTATTAATGTAATCTCAAGTCTATTGCACTTATAACCTATTCATTATTATGTTATGTTTTCTTTATATATGAAATTCAATAAAAAGATTGAAAAAGAAAAGACTATAAAAAAAACAAAATCAGCGCAGAGACCTAGTGGAGATAATGGACTGCCTTATCACATTGCTTTCGACAATCGCATTCTCCAGATCTAAATTTTCATTGTAACATTCAAGATGATTGCTGATGCCTTCAAAGTCTTTGTAGTTCCTTATTTGTTGAAGTAATGAGATCATTTCCTTTTCACTCCCAGCCACTTCCGGCATCTCCAAGCCTGAATGCTTGAAATTGCAGTGAACAAAACAATTCTGAATTGTATTACTGCTTATTTCTCACCATCTGTCTGTAACAAAAATCACTGCTTTTGAACACAAACACATGCAACTGACATTATTTAAAAAGTATTCCATCTAGGCATGGTGTAGTGTCCAATAACTGCACAAGTGCACGCAACTGATGCTAGTTAGAGACTGTTCAGTAACGGTCTCTTGTCCAAGTTAAGTGGTATAGTGTCCCAAGTAAATTAAGGGAATCTCTGCTATTTTCTTGATTAGTTTTTGTTCTTTAAGAGTTATCCCATATAAGTGGCTGCCCCTATTAACCGATGGCCCAATGAATCGGAATCCACTGTGTTTAAATCTTAGCTGGCCATAGTTGAAGTGCTTGGTGTTGGCTGAAAGGTGGTGAATGATGCTACCTTTTATTCAAGAAGAGAAAGAAGGATGAAGTTCAAATTAAATTTAAACACTGGGCCAGATGGTCTGAAAAGGCAGGCCATTGGGACCGGAGGCCAAAGTCAGGGCTGGTTCTGTTCTGCAATGTTTTATTCTGCTCTCCTCGGCTCCAGGGCTGAGGCTTTGAGACAGCTGTGGCTACTCTGGGCTTAGTGTCTTCAAGCTTCGCAGTGATTTGCCCTGCTGTGTGGTGAACTGGGACTGAAGCTATTGGCCTGCTCCAGCTGCTCTGGGTTTCAGTTTTATGGACTTAATTTTGTTCTGAATGCTGATGCTTGCTTTATTGTTTGCAAAGTTTGTTCCCTCTCTCTGCACATTGGATGTTCCTTTTTTAAAAATTGGGTCCTTTTAGGTGTCTTGTTTTGTGGTCACTTGTAAGAAGGTGAATCTCAAGGTGGTATAACTTATACATAGTTTGAGAAAAAAACGTATATTGAACTTAAAATATTTTATCAGAGTTAGATTCTTTTTCTTGCGAGCCTACTCAATAAATCTAATAACCATAATAGAATCAATGAAAGACCACAGCAACAGGGCAGACAACCAGCGTGCAAAGGAGAACAAAAATAACAACAATAAATAAGCAATGAATAATGAAAACATGAGATGAAGAGTCTTTGAAAGTGAGTCCAAAGATTGTAAGAACATTTCAGTAATGGGGCAAGTAACGCTGAATGAAGTTGTCCCCTTTGGTTCAAAAGCTTATGGTTGAGGGGTAGTGACTGTTCCTGGACCTAGTGGTGGGGGTCCCTGATGATGGATACTGCTTTCAGTTTAGAGCACTCTGTGTAGATGTGCTCAATGGTGGGAAGAGCTTTACCCATGATAGACTGGACCATATCTGCTACTTTTTGCAGGAATTTCCATTCAAGAGCTTTGGTGTTTGTTATAGGTTATTATAGATGCATTAGTTCAAAGCCAGTGGTAAGATAAAAACATCTCTGAGGGAAGGATTTAATCCATACATTGAAAGGCATGGAGTAATTGGAGATTATGAGCAGGTATTTGTTGGGGGAGGTCTAGTCTGACTAACTCAATTGTGATTTTGAAGGGGTAAATCTTATTTATATATTTAAAATATATTATGAATGTAGCTAAGAATTAAGACTGCAACCACCCATTGGATGAAAGAAAAGTTTCCTCGGCTCACCTCTAAACCTCTTGCTCTTCACTTTGAATCTACGCCCTCTACTCATAGGCAGTTCTGCCCTGCGGAAAGCTTGCTTACTAACTACCCTATCTACATGTCAGTATTTTGTTTCAAGATCAGGTCACCCCTTAGGCTCTTCTACTCTAGCAAAAACAAACCTAGCCCAACCCAGCCTATCCATTCCCTCCTTGAACAAGATATAACTTGACTAAGACTTCTGACCAAAATTATGTGAATCCTTTGTAGTTTCAAGCAGCTGCACTGAACTCCTTGGTTGTTTAACTTGTATGGGCAGCTGTTGTTTTTGCTCTTTCCTTGAAATTAGTTTGCATTTTGTCGTAAGACACAATGGAGCCTTTATATTTGAACATTACAGACAAATTAATTTTTAGAATTTAGAGCGGGTGTTCCCAACCAGGGGCCAATGGACCCCTCAAGTTAATGGTGGGAGTCAATGGCATAAAAAAGGTTGGGAACCTCTGAGTTAGAGAAATCTTTTAATTTGTAATTAAGGCTTTAGTGCCAAAAGACTTCTAAAATTGGGCAAGATTGTGATTTATTGCCCATGGAAAATGAACATAGCCCTTATGTATGTATTTATTATTATTATTTTCTTTTTTGTGTTTGTACAATCCGTTGTCTCTTGTGCATTGGTTGTTTGTCCATATTAATTGTGTACAGTTTTTCTTTGATTCTATTGTGTTTCTTTGTATTTACTGTGAATGCCCAAGAGAAAATGCATCGCCAGGTAGCGTATGGTGATATGTATATGCATACCTCGATAATAAATTTACTTTGAACTTTATTGAAACTGTTGAGGTGCAATATATTGAAAAAACTTGCCAGACCACCATAGGGTTTATTGGTGTCAATCACATCGCAGGAGGTTGGATTAAAATGTCAGTCTTATACATGAAGGACAGATTTCCTTCATGAATAGCTTGGATTCTGGCACAGTTCTTAGTGTCATTTTATCTCCTGTTGTTTTAATTTGAAAGATTTTGTAATGGATTATTTGACCAAATATTTGTATTTAATGCTGTTCATAATTTTTGGAGAATTATGAGGTAATGTAAATTTAATATAAGCAGTGCATTTGCGAGATTATAAATAAGTTATAGCACCATATCAGAGCCCAAAAATTTGAGCCTGCCCATTAACTCCTCCTTGGGAAAGGGTACTGCACAATGATACTTCTAAATGGGTATCCAGACATTCTAACTGCCAAATTGAGATCCTTAATACTGGATTGTTATTGTTAAAACTTCACAATCTTACTTCAGTATGGCATTGCACCTTATCGTCTACCTGCATTGCAATTCCTCTGTAATTTTAACACTTTATTCTACAATCTGTAATTGTTTTACCTTGTACTACCTCAATGTGCTATGTTTTGAATTGATCAGTATGATCCCCCACAGTCTCCTTCAGCACAGATGCAGCACCTGTGCTTAAACCCTGCTAAACTGTTCACAACACCACTGAAGTTGGTCGAACCAAAGGTGGTGACAAATTGGCATATAGGATTGAAAATCTGGCTGAGCACTGCCACAATCATAACCTCTCACTCAATGTCAGCAAGACCAAGGAGCTGATTATTGACTTCAGGAGGAGGGAACCAGAAATCCATGAGTGAACCCTCATCAGGGGATGAGAGGCGGAGAAGGTCTGTAACTGATGTTATCATTTCAGAGGATTTGTTCTGGGTCCAGCATGTAAATGGCATTACTACCAGGTTCAGGAACAGTTATTATCCCTCAGCCATCAGGCTCTTGAACCAGGTGGAATAACTTCTCTCACCCCATCACTGAACTGTTCCCACAATCTATGGACTTACTTCCAAGGACTCTTCATCTCAGTGGTTCAGTGGTTCCATCTAATATCAGAGGATATATGGAGTATAAAGCATGAAATTCTTGCTCTTTGCGGACATCCATGAACAGAAGAAAACCCCAAAGAATGAATGACAAACATTTTAGAGTCCCAAAGCTCTCCCATCCCCTCCCATGCAAAGCATCAACCGCTGCCCCCACTTATTCCAGCAGGAAGCATCCGTGCCCACCACCCACCAAGCAAGCAATAGCAAAACCTCCAAAAAGACAGTGGTCTGCAGCTCAACAAAATACTAGTCCATAACCCAGCACGTTGATATCCCACAGGACTCTCTCTTACTAACAGGAGACAGGGGTGTCACCCTTTGCACAGTGAGAGTGAGACCAACAGATCGCTGTTTTAATGTTACAACCTGAAGCGGCACTTATTCAGGCTCACCTGACCCAAGAGCCAGCAGTCGCTTCTCTCCCTCCCCCCCCCCCCCCCCCGTGAAGGAAAGGGAGAGAGAGAGACGGAGTGCAGAGGCCTCTGACAACTGCACCTGATGTTTTCGAAATTTATTGCTTATTTATTTATTATTATTTTTTTTTCTTTTTAAAATTTTCTTTTTGTGTTTGCACAGTACATTGTCTTTTTGACCACTGGTTGTTTGTCCATCCTGTTGGATACAGTCTTTCGTTGATTCTATAGTGTTTCATCTATTTACTATGAATGCCTATAAGAAAATTAATTTCAGGGTTGTATTTTATTTTGAATTTTGAACTTTAATTGGAACATTTCCATTCTAAATCGTATTGCAACCACTTTAGTTTTGGCTGTGAGTCAATCTTTTTAGAACATCTAAGCTCTGCTGTGTTTTGGGAATAATAAATAGTGTCATCCAATTACTTCCAGACTTAAACTAATAAAAGTAAAGACTAAAATTATTTTTCTTTTTATCAAGAATTCAAATTCAACTCATCTCTCTTCCAGCAAAAGATAGGTGAGCTTTGAAGTCCAAACAAACTCACAAGTGGCCTCTTCCCTGCTGCTGGCCAGATCTCTGAATCGATCACATCTTTAACATCCCCTTCCTGACGGTGCTTCCACATTCTTGCTCTCTTAATTCTGCCTCTTCTGCTGCTGTTACTTTTTAAATTTCATTTCAAGATTCAAGTATATTTATTATCAAAGAATGTATAAATTATACAGCCTTGTGATTTGCTTGCTCATAGGTAGCCTCAAAGCGGGAAATATGAAAGAACCCAATTAAAGAAAAAAATAAGACCAATACTTGATGCGCAAGAGAAAGAAAAAAAACAAATCATGCAAACAATTGAAGTGAACAAAAACATTCGAAACCAATATTGTGTCCTCAGATCTGAACCCTGGAACAACCTGGAGTAGACCCAAAGCCTCACTTTTCAGTTCATTATAATAGCGGAGCACTGCAGCCAGGGCTTCACTTTGCATTCCTATACTTGGCACCATATGCGCTCATTGCTGTATTTATTGTTGCCATGGCTTTAATCTGTAGGCTTTATATGAACAAAGACTATCATTACACCCTGTTGTCCTTGACAGTAAAACCTAGTTGAATCTGTAGGTTTATTTGGAAAAGCCACACTGTGAAAGCAGTGCAATGAAATTTGTATGCCACGAATAATTGAATTTCAAATTCAATATTCTGAATTGATAGGCTTCAGTTTTTTTTGCATTTGTACAGTTGCTCATTCCAGTGGATGAATTATGCTGGAAAATAGTAGCATATTAACAGCATTCACTGTTTAATAAATGCAAATAAGCCAGTTCAATTCAGTCTATTTTACAAAAAAAAGACTTGAGTGGACAATCTCAAGAAGTTGCTTGTCATTTTGTTCCACTCCACCACTTGCTTAATATATCATACAGCCTTTTAACATCTATTATCTGTGAACTTGTCGCAGGAAGTTAGAACCAACATTTGCAAAATACCCATCTTGATAAAGATGTGATGATTATTCATGCAGAACTGTTCACTCTGAAAGATGGGGGAAAATATCTTTCAAATGGTGCAATATAGTCTGGGCCAGCGAGATCCACGCCCATTGTGGATGGCTTTTCATACTTAATGTAATGCATGAAGTTTTTCCTTCGTAAAGTCATTATCAGGGATGGGGGAGGAGTTAGGTTCCTAGAAAACGGCCCATATTACAATTTTGTCCGTACTATGAAGTCCTACAAGAAATGAGTGCTAAAAGAGGTTGGTTTGTTTTTTTTTCTTTTTCACATCAATTTTGCAAGAGTGATTTTTTTCAGTGTCCCTGATGCTTTTATGGCATTCTCTTCAGGCAAAGTTCTGTAACCTGAACTGCCAATAAGTGCGGGTTGCCTGTATAAAAACTGCGAAACAGCAATTAATTCATAGATTGCTTATCTAGGTGTATTTTGTTTTGTTCTGCGATGACATATCCTGAATTAAGATACATTGCAAGGTTTGCATTATTTTTGAATTTTACATTCAAATAAAATTTTGAACATTTAACAATTACTATCTGAAGAAATGAAATGTAATATAATTAAGGTTTGTCAGAAATACAGTTTTCGACAACTTTTTTGAAGGTGTAAAACTGAGGCAGAATAGAAGAGGGCCAAAGAGATGTGCAACAGAAGGTTTTGTCCCACCAAAGATCAAAACTGACCAAAATGGAAAGCTTGAGTCACAGGTCCAAAGAAAGGTCCTCAACCCAGTCAAGCTCTCATGGTTTTAAAGACTTCTGGTCTCTTCTCAGCTTCACTGTGCAATGACCTTTTAACATGTCACTGAGTGTGTAGGCCATTGCACATCAGTTTGCAAATCCAGATGATCTACACAGGTATTGATTGAACAATAGTAAGAGTACTAAATCCTGTGGAACACTTTTCACACTGTGAGCCATTACTTTTGTTTTTTGTCCAGCAGGTGTACTGTCAGTAAATGAAATCTGAATTACTGTGAAATATTTTATTTAACATTGACTATGGTTTGGCTTGCGCACAAACGTGTATATGCATTTCTGACTGCTTTGTTTGCTATCTGACACAGCTTTCCTTTGAAGAGGGAAATTGAAATTTCAGTTAAAATGCAAATATGATACTAATTTGCCAACATCTAATGAGAAATCAATTTTTCAACAGTCTTCCATTGAAAATAATTGGCAAGAGTTAATGATCATAGTTTATTATGATTTTCTCTTTTACTATTTTTGGTTTGAAAACCCCATGCCTTGTTCTTAATATTTGCCTAGAAATTAAACAGTGTATGCACTTATTATTCACAATTTAACTGCAAATTGGTATTCCCCTGAATCCCCCCTCCCACCCCACAATACTGAATTGTAGTAAATGACCCTTTCTTTGTCAGTCCGGAAATTCGAAGTTGTAGTTTAGACCATAATAAGACCATAAACCTTAAGATATAGGAGCAGAATTAGGCCATTTGGCTTATCGAGTCTGCTCTGCCATTTCATCATGGCTGATCCCTTTTTCCATTCCTCAGCCCCACTCCCTGGCTTTCTCCCATAATATTTCATGATATGTCCAGTCAAGAACTTTTTGACCTTTGCCTTAAATACACCCAATGACCTGGCCTCCGTAGGTGCCTGTAGTGATAAATTCCACAAATTCACCACTCTCTGGCTAAAGAACTCGCTCCACATCTCTGTTTTAAATGGATGCCCTTCTATCCTGAGGCTGTGTCCTCTTGTCCTAGACTCCCCCACCATGAGAAACGACCTTTCCACATCTACTCTGTCTAGGCCTTTTATCATTTGAATGGTTTCAGTTCAGTCCCCCCCCCCCCCCCACCCATCCTTCTAAATTCCAGTGAGTACAGACCCAGAGCCATCTAGCGGTCCTCATATGATAACTCTTTCATTCCTGGAATCATCCTTGTGAACCTCTCTGAAGCCTCTCCAATAGCTAACACATTTTTTCTTAGTTGAGGAGCCCAAAACTGTTCACAGTACTCAAGGTGAGGTCTCACCAGTGCCTGATAAAGCCTCAGCATCATATCCCTGCTCTTGTATTCTAGACCTCTTGAAATGAATGCTAACATTGCATTTGCTTCCTCACCACCAACTCTACCTGCAAGTTAACCTTCAGGGTGTTCTGCATAAGAACCCAAGTCCCTTTGCATCTCAGATTTTTGGATTTTTCTCCCCGTTTAAAAAAAAATAGTCTGCACATTTATTTCTTCTACCAAAGTGCATGACCGTTCATTTTCCAACACTTTATTTAATTTGCCACTTTCTAGCCCATTCTACTAATCTGGCTTTCTTCAGTCTTCCTGTTTCCTCAGCTCTACCTGCCCCTCTACCAATCTTCATATTATCTGCAAGCTTGGTAACAAAGCCATTTATTCCATCATCTAAATCATTGATACAGAGCATGAAAATAAGTGGTCCCAACACCAACCCTTGTGTGAGTCACTGGCAGCCAACCAGAAAAGAATCCTTTTATTCCCGCTCACTGCCTCCTATGAATCAGCGAATGATCTAACCGTGCCCGTAACTTTCTTTTAATGCCATGGGCTCTTAACTTGGTAAACAGCCTCATGTGTGGCTCCTTGTCAAAGGCCTTCTAAGACTCCAAATATACAACAGCCATTGCATCCCTTTTATCTATCCTACTTGTAATCTCGTCAAAGAATTCCAACAGGTTTGTCAGGTAAGATTTTCCCTTAAGGAAGTTATGCTGACTTTGTCCTAACTTGTCCTGTGTCACCAAGTATTTCATAAACTCATCCTTAACAATTGACTCCAACATTTTCCCAACCACTGAGATCAGGCTAACTGGTCTACAATTTTCTTTCTGCTGCCTTCCTCCTTTCTTAAAGAGTGGCATTTTCCAGTCCTCTGGCACCATGTCAGAGTCCAATGGTTTTTGAAATATCATTACTAAAGCCTCCACAATCTCTACTGCTACCCTTTATAGAACCCTAGGGTGCAGTTCATCTGGTCCGGGTGACCTATGTACCCTTCAGTCTTGCAGCTTTTTGAGCACCTTCTCCCTCGTAATAGTAACTGCAGTCACTTCTATATGTGTGTGCTATGGACAACAAAGGTGCCCTACAGAGATTTTTGTCACTTCATTAACTATGTGGGAAGTACTGCATGAATGAAGGATGGCTAATATTGTGCCTTAATTTCAGAAGGACAGCAGGAATAAGCCAAGGAACTACAGGCTACTGAGCCTTAAAATAGTGATTGGAAAACTATTGGTAGGAATTCAGAGAGACAATTTATTTCCATTTGGAAAAGCAGGAGACTGCTCATGGAAAGTCACTATTTGTGCATGGCAAGTCATATACCTGCTGAAGGGTTTCGGCCCAAAACATTGACTGTGCTTTTTTCCATACGAGAGGTGATTGATAAGTTAGTGGCCTAAGGTAGAAGAAGTCAATTTTAGAAAACCTAGCACATTTATTTTTCCTACAGTTACACACTTAGTCCAGCGGTCGTGGAGCATACAGATCCCTTCTTTGCAGAAGTCGGCATCTTGGACCTCCAGAAGTGGTCCACAGCAGGGGTGATTGATAAGTTCGTGGCCTAAGGTAGGAGATGAGTGATTAACTTCAAACTTCCTGCATTTTCACTCAGAGTTGAACTGCACGTGCATGTAATGAGAGCTGTATAACTCATCTCCTTCTACCTTAGGCCACAAACTTATCAATCACCCCTGCTGTGGATCACTTCTACAAAGAAGGGATCCGTATGCTTCACGACCGCTGGACTGTGTGTATGTGTAGGAGGGGACTATGTTGAAAAATAAATGTGCTAGGTTTTCTAAAATTGACTCCTACCTTAGACCACAAACTTATCAATCACCCCTCGTAGACACTGCCTGGCCTGCTGAGTTCCTCCAGCATTTTGTGTGTGTTATTATGAGTTTGAGTTGTTTTGAAAAGATGACCAAGGGGGTTGATTGAAGACAGCAGTAAATGCCTGCATAGCAAGATCTTTGACAGGTCTCACATAGTAGGACAGACTAAAAACTAGAACACGTGAGATGGCCAGTTGAATACAAAATTAGCTTGGTGGTAGGAGTCAGAGCATAGTGGACAATTATTTTTCAGATTGGAGGCCTGTGGTGTTCCTCACTGATGCTATTTGTCATGTCTATTCATGATTTGGATGAGATTGTAAGGAGTAAGTTTGCTGGCGACATTAACATTAGTGTTATAATAGACAATGAAAATTGTCTCAGATTACAATAGGATATTGATGGTGAACACAAATTATTAGCTGAAATATAAGAGAAAACTGGTGCCTTTTAGAATGTTAAACCGCAGTGAATGATGAGGTCCTGGGCATTGTTGAACAGAACGACCTTGAGGTACAACTACATAGTTCACTGACGGTAACAACACAGACAATAGTGGAAAAACTCCTATGGGATGCTTGCCTTCATTGGCCAAAGCATTGGGATGTCATTTTACATGTCACAGTGCATAACACCAGTGCACTGCAAGGCTGTGATCCTAGCCCCCAGCTGTACTCTCTAAGCATAGCTCCAATGCCATATTTAAGTTTGCTAATAACACCACTGTCATTGGCCTAATCAAAGATGGTGATGACTCAGCGTATCAGAGTGGCATTAAAAATTTGGCTGACTGGTGCCACAACCGGAACCCCTTGCTCAATGTCAGCAAGACCAAGGAGTTGTTTACTGACTTTAAGAGGAAGAAACCAGAGGACCATGAGCCAGTCCTTATCAAGAGATCAGAGGTGCAGAGGGTCAACAACTTCAAGTTGCCCGGTGCTCTCATTTTAGAGTATCTGTCCTGGGCCTAGCATGTAAGTGCAATTACAAAGAGAGCATGGCAGTGCCTCAACTTCCTTAGAAGTTAGTGAAGACTCGGCATGACATCTAAAACTTCAACAAACTTCTATAATATGTAGTGGAGAGTATATTGACTGATTGCATCACGGCCTGGCGAGAGAACACTAATGTCCTTGAACGGAAAGTTCTACAAGTAGTGAATATGGCTCAGTCCTTCGTGTGTAAAGACTTCTCCATCATTGAGCACATCTACAAGGAGCACTGTCACAAGAAAGCAGCATCAATTATCAATCCACGTTCTCTTCTTGCTGCTGCTACCAGGGAAAGGTACAGGAGCCTCAGTACCCAAACCACCAAGTTCAGGAACAGTTATTACTCTTCAATTAGCAGGCTGTTGAACCAGAGTGGATAACTTCACTCAGCTTCAGTTGCCCCGTCACCCAAATGTTCCCACAACCTATGGACTTAACTTTCAAGGACTCTTCATCTCATGTTTCTCAATACTTAATCCTTTTTTATTTATTATTATTGCTTTTCTCTTTCCTATTTGTACATTTTGTTGTATTTTGCACTTTGGTCTATCTTGTTGGGTATGGCCTTTCATTGATTCTACTATGTTTCTTGGATTTACTGTGTATGCCCATAAAAAAATAAATCTCAGGGTTGTATATGGTGACATGTATGTACTTTAATAAATTCACTTTGACCATGTTTACCAAACATTGATTGGACCACGTTGGAATATTGTGTTCATTTTTGGTTGCTAAAGTACATGAAAGATAGAATTAAGCTAGAGAGGGTACAGAAACAGTTTTTAAAATTTATTCATTTACAGGATGTGGGCATAGCTAGCTAAGCCAGCATTTGTTGCCCATCCCTAGTTACCCTTGAGAAGGTGGTGATGAGCTGGCTTCTTGAATCGCTGCAGTCCCTGAGGTGTAGATACACCCACAGTGCTGTTAGAGAGAGAACTCCGTGATTTTGACCCAGCGATAAGGAACGGCGATATGTTTCCAAGTCGGGATGGTGAGTGACTTGTAGGGGGCTTTCCAAGTGTTGGTGTTCCCAGGTGTCTGCTGTTCTTGTCCTTCTAGATGGTGGTGAACATGGGTCTGGAAGGCGCTGCCTTAGGAACTCTGGTGTGTTGTTGCAGTGCGTCTTGTGAATTTTTTGCAGCAGTGTGTACTATTTACAAGGATATTGTCTGGATTGAGAAACTTAAGTTGTGAAGTGAGATTAGATAAATGGGGTCTGTTTTCTTTCGAGCAGAAAAAACTGAGAAAGAGGTTATTGCATCCCTGCACTGTACTTTCTTTGTAACTGTAACACTTTACAGTCTGTTATTACTTTCCCTTACGCTTCCTCGAAGTACTGTTGTAATGAATTGATTGTGTTATCTATAGAAGCTTGTCAAAGTTTTAGATAATGCATTGAATTACACAAATTTCTAAGAAAGTAGAGGAGCTGCCATGCCTTCTTTGTATGGCACTTGCGTGTTGATCCCCGGACAAATCCTCTGATATAACACCAAGGAATTTAAAGTTTCTCACCCTCTCCAATTCCAGTCCCCTAATGAGGACTGGCTCTTGGACCTCCAGTTTCTTTCATGATAGACACAAATGAAATTATGATATAATAAGTGAGTTGTGTTTACTGCAATGAGACTCTCTAAGAACAAAAGCTAATTCTCTAATGTGAGAGGGAGAATGCTTCAAAGGTAATAAGGTAGTCTTACTTGAAGATTTATATTTTGGTAACCTGATGTCAGTTTAACATTTGTGGGAATTTCAAGAAAATTGGAAACAAGTTAACTTAATTCATCTGAATTGAGTTTCGGCATGTTTAAGAAGAAATGGAGTTGACATAACTTGGCAAAGATACAAAAATAATAATGTTTTAGGTGGCATAGAAAATAAAATAAATGGAATGTGTGACGTGTGTATTAATAGGTGAAGACAAAAAAACTGAATGGCACATATGGGTTGGTTCATTTATGGAGAAAAAGTTAGATAAACAAAGTGCATGGTTCCATGGGTTAAGCTTTTTTGCAAAGCAATTTTAAAAAAATCAGACACACACACACACACACACACACACAATCAGTGCTGGAGGAACTCAGCAAGTCAGGCAGCACCAGTGGAAGGGAATAAACTGTTAATGTCTCAGGTTGGAACCCTTCAGCACTGAAAAGGAAACTGGGCAGAAACCAGAGTCAGGTCATAGGTGAGACCTTCCTACTATCATTTTCTATTTCCCATTCTGGTTACATCTCACCCCTTCACTTCTCACCAGCCCATCTCCCCGTGGTTTCCCCTCCTCCTCCCCTTTCTGCCATGGTCCACTCTCTTCTTCTATTAGATTCCTTCTTCAGCACCTATCTCTCCCCCAGTTTCTTACTTCATTCCTCCCCACCCCGCCCAACACACCCACCTTCCCACTTTCCTATTCTGACTCCTGCTGCCTTCCTTTCCAGTCTGAATCAAGGGTCCTGACCCCAAAATATTGACTATTTCACTCCATAGATGCTGCCTGGCTTGCTGAGTTCCTCCAACATTTTTTGTATGTTGCTCAAGAATTCCAGCATCTACAGAATCTCTTGTGTTTAATAAATAATGAACATTGACTTCTTGCATGGAGGAAAGCATCTATGTACCGAAGTTCCTCAGTCTACAATAACAACCTTTTTAACCACTTGTGACACTGAATTTGTTGGCTGAGCCCATGCTTGAGAACTATCCATAGTGCCACTTTGATTGCTGTGCTCTTACAGATACCCTGATATGAAGCTGCAATTAATAATAACAAAAAGAATCCGGCATTATTTTTATCATTGTTGAGCTATCAGTGCATACTATGTTTCATTCCTGCTGTTTCTCCAATATTTTTCTTTCTGTTCTCCAGGGTGCAAGGGAAGAAAGTGTCCACTTACTGCGGCGTTTCTATAAGGTAAGGAATAGCATGACATACCATGTTTCATGCTTTTTTAGCATACTGGGTTTAAAGTAATATATTCAGATCCTAAAGAATGTTTCCATAAAAGTAATTTTTTTAAGGTTAAGGTGTAAACAATATACTGTCAAAACAGATGCTGCCCTACCTGCTGATTTATCTAGCTTGTTTGTATGTACTGTCAACGTTTACTTGCAATAGGCAGGAAGTAGTCTTTTTTTCATAATGGTGTTTACTTTTAAAATTTAAGACAATGCAGAATGAGACAAATGAAAATCCTGTTTGGGAAAAGAGTAGAACTCTTGTGTAACAGCATCTCTGGAAATTACTTAATCAAAATAACATGGAAGTTGAAGGTCTACATATGGCCAGCAGGATAATACACATGAACAAAGCTGGCCTGTTTTTATTCTGCCACTATCCAGAGCTACTGTGGCCCTCCTGATTTGTTTCTTTCTCCCACTATCCTTACTCTTGCTCTATGACGGTTTATGGCTATAATTGGTTAACTACCATTGGAAAATCTCCAGTTTCTACATTTGTCCATCTTTCACCTGAGTTCTGACGAATGGCCGTTGATCAAAAACATTGATTCAGTTTCATGCTCCTTGACTGCTGCCTATTTTGCTGAGTTCTTCAATCATCTTGAGATTTTGCTTCACATCATCTTTGTTTTAATCTTCCTTGTTAATCTCTTTGTCAATAAGTCACTTCTCCCATCCACCACTTTTTTTTTTGTTCTTAGCCTATGCATTAATGTTCTGGCTCTGTTTACACTTAAAACCTCTATTTCTGGTATCTTCCAGTTCTGATGTTAGGTCATTGACCTGAAACCCCTTCTCCTTGACTGATTTTCTGTGTGCTTTGAATATTTTCCTTTACAGTAATGTTCTAAAATGCAGTTTCTATGCCATGCAAAGGTTATTTGTTTTTTTTTTCACTTTCTTATACAAACATTTTAACTGCTTTCTGTTTGGGAAATTTCATATTCATTTTTCTAGTTTATTTTTTTAGTTGGTTGGAGTCATTTTGTGAGTATTTCTTTCTTTACTCGTCTAGCCTGTGGTTGGCAGCCAATTCTGAATTTATTCTGCAGAGAAGGCATCATGTTTCTTCGTCAAATCCTAGACATTTGGTAATTAAAATGAGATCAGTTCAGATATTTTTGTGCACAATCTTCAACTTTAATAATTCTATTCATTCCCTGCAGACAAACTTTATTTATATGTGCCCATGCTAATCCACTAACATTGCCTATGCTCACAGTATTTACCACTATGAAAGTACTTGGGCAGCAAGTGCATTATACTGCAGGTTCCTCTCCAACTCGCATACCATCTTGACTTGAAAATATATCACCCCTGCTTTACCATCACATTGTCTGAATTCTAGAACCCATGTTTACTGTGGCACTACCTTTCAAAGATGGCTCAACGATACCTAAAGGGCAGTAAGGGTTTGGTGGTGTTGCCTATTTGAAAAAAAAAATCAATTCTAATCATCAGCAGTTTAAATATCTAAATGGAAAGGGAAGAAATATCTGAAATTATGGCTCTGGAGAGAGAAGGAACTAACTGGGTTGCTCTGGTGGGGACCCATTACAAATTTCATATATAAGATGTCCTGTTCTCAAAGTGCAAACATAATGTTATCCTGTAATGAATGCACACAGAATTTTCTAACAGTGGCAAGGACTTAAAGTTAAGGAAAAGTTGATGAATATGTGAAACAGAACATGCAGAGGTGCAGTTGGATTTGGATAGTACCAGATACTTCAAGAGAAATTGAGTATTTTGTGGACAAAGAGAGTGAAGATGAAAATCATAAACCTGCAGGTTTGGAAATCTAAAATGAAAATAAGTGCTGAAATTATATTTTTTCTCTTTCCACAAATGCTGCCTGAGCTATTAAGTATTTCCAACATTTTCTGTTTTATTTCAGATTTCCATCACCTGCAATTTTGTTTTAATGAAACTGAAGGATGTATGAGATGATAGAGTGACATTCTTTGAACTTGAGACTGGCATGAATGATTGCAGTAGTCATTTCAAATATTATTCTCATGTGAAACCTCTTAAGAAGTTCACTGGGCTGGCTTCCAGAGTAGAATAGTTCCTGATCATAGTCAATATTTTTTTATCCACTGTTGCTAGGTATGAAGAAATCAATTGTTGTACTTTGTCTAAAGTAGCACTATGCCCCATGCAACATGAGGTTTTTGGTTCAAATTCCATTTGGAGAATTAAACACTTAATATAAGCTATGGAATCTCTTCACTGTTGTGGATGCTGGCTTTAAATGAGACAGGTTTTTTTGTGTGATCTGGAGGAACTCCATTAAAAAAGAATAGGTTGATTCCTTGTAGTCCTGATCAATGTTTCTGTCATTCAATGCCTGAAATATGCATGTACAGTATATAATTGCTACATTTCCTACAATACTGAAGTGACTATGCTGAGTATGTCAGAAAGGATTTAGGGACATTTGAAAAATCTGAAAGATAAATTATGTAGCTTTTTACTGTGCCATTTCAAATTTATAGTTTTATCAAATAAGTTTAATTCTGTATATTTAAAAAATGCAATTCAGTTCAAGTACTGAGGTAATACAGATGAGGAGTTTCACATTTATAATAGTTAACAAAAAAAAATTCAGGTACGGAGTTAATTTTTGAAAGTAAACTTAGAACTGATGACACTTCAGTAGAAAATGGTCCATTTAGAGAGAATTTACAGCCAGACTTGTGATTCAGCCAGCAATATATGTAGGACTCACCACAGGCATTTCAACATTCTAGACTTTGGGTAACGTCTGTCCACAATGTGTGACGAACATTATTTTCCTCAAACTAAAGCATTTCTTAACATAACAGAGCAATTTGGTTAGACTCGATCAAATGTGCAAACTAATCTGACAGATCGAACAATGAATCAGTAATTTCCCTTGATTCCTTTAGGATGTTAAAAAGTAACAATGTCAGCCTTGAAAATACTCTTGAGTCTGTCTGCAAATTCTAAAGATTTGATGCTTATTAATGGGTGAATCTCATTCTGAGTACAGTCTTAAACTTGCAGGAGAAAAAGTTCCTTGGTTTCTATCCTATAAAGCCCACGCAGGATCTTTTGTTAGAAAAAGATAATTTCTCACTCTTCTAGTATTTGGCTCTCACCAACTTGATTTCTCATTTATTTTATCCCGGGTCAAACTAGTGAATCTTTTGATGTCTTGTGTGTATTGCATTTATGTTCTTAGTTTTGTATAGAAAATGAAGTAACTTGGGGTGTATCTGATATAGAGTGAGGCTTCTCTGAATTACAGAAAGACTACTTTTGTTTATGCTCCATCCTCCTTGCATTTAAAGCCAGCATATCGTTTGTCATTCAGATCCCTCCAGACTAAGACTAATAGGCACTGGAGAAGTTTTTTCCCTACTGCGGTCACTTTGCTGAACAGTTAACTGCCGATTAACTGTCGGCTAACTATTACTTGGATTGCACTACTTGTATGTATAATCTATATTTTCATTTATATTTATCATTATTATTGTTATGAGCAGAGAGACAACATCTGCCGGAAGTAAATTCCTTGTATGTGTACAGGTACTTGGCGATTAAATTCTGATTCTGATTCAGGTTTTCCTGTATGAGTCTAGTGATCAAAGAGAGTGCTTTATTTCTCCAAAAAAAACTTTGTTTTGAATTGTTCATTTAATTAATGTAACTTAATTAAAACGTTATTAGAAACATAGAAAACCTACAGCACAATACAGGCCCTTCGGCCCACAAAGTTGTGCTGAACTCGTCCCCACCTTAGAAATTACTAGGCTTACCTATAGCCCTCCATTTTACTAAGCTCCATGTACCTATCTAAAAGCCTCTTAAAAGACCCTATTGTATCCGACTCCCCCACCATTGCCGGCAGCCCATTCCACGCACTCACCACTCTCTGAGTAAAAAATTCCTCCTGACATCTCCTCTGTACCTACTCCTCAGCACCTTAAACCTGTGTCCTCTTGTGGCAACCATTTCAGCCCTGGGAAAAAGCCTCTGACTATCCACACTATCAATGCTTCTCATCCTCTTGTACACCTCTATCAGGTCACCTCTCATCCTCTGTCACTCCAAGGAGAAAAGGCTGAGTTCACTCAACCTATTCTCATAAGGCATGCTCCTCAATCCAGGCAACATCCTTGTAAATCTCCTCTGCACCCTTTCTATGACTTCCACATCCTTCCTGTAGTGAGGCGACCATAACTCGAAGTGGGGTCTGACCAGGGTCCTATATAGCTGCAACATTACCTCTCGGCTCCTAAATTCAACTCTACACTTGATGAATACACCATACGCCTGCTTAACCACAGAGTCAACCAGTGCAGCTGCTTTGAATGTCCTATGGACTTGGACCCCAAGATCTCTCTGATCCTCCACACTGTCAAGAGACTTAACATTAATACATTAACATTATTCTGCCATCATATTTGACCTACCAAAATGAACCACTTCACATTTATCTTGGTTAAACTCCATTTGCCACTTTTCAGTTCTGCATCCTATCAATGTCCCGCTGTAATCTCTGACAGCCCTCCACACTATCCACAGCACCCCCAACATTTGTGTCATCAGCAAATTTATTAACCCATCCCTCCATTTCCTCATCCAGGTCATTTATAAAAATCACAAAGAGTAAGGGTCCCAGAACAGATCCCTGAGGCACTCCACTGGTGACCGACCTCCATGCACAATGTGACCCATCTACAACCACTCTTTGCCTTCTGTGAGCAAGCCAGTTCTGGATCCACAAAGCAATGTCCCCTTGGATCCCATGCCTCCTTGCTTTCCCAATAATCCTTGCATGAGGTACCTTATCAAATGCCTTGCTGAAATCCATATACACTACATCTACTGCTCTTCCTTTTTCAAAGTGTCTAGTCACATCCTCAGAAAATTTAATCAGGCTCGTAAGGCACAACCTGCCCTTTACAAAGCCATGCTGACTACTCCTAATTATATTATACCTCTCCAAATGTTCATAAATCCTACCTCTCAGGATTTTCTCCATCAACTTGAGGTAAGACTCACTGATTTATATTTTCCTGGGCTATCTCTACTCCCTTTCTTGAATAAAAGAACAACATCTACAATCCTTCAATCCTCAGGAACCTCTCCCATATCCATTGATGATGCAAAGATCATCACCAGAGGCTCAGCAATCTCCTCCCTCGCCTACCACAGTAGCCTGGGGTACATTTCATCTGGTCCCAGTGACTTATCCAACTTGATGCTTTCCAAAAGCTCCAGCACATCCTCTTTCTTAATATCTACATGCTGAAGCTTTTCAGTCTGCTGCAAGTCATCTCTACAGTCACTAAGATCCTTTTCCATAATGAATACTGAAGTATTCATTAAGTACCTCTGCTATTTCCTCCGGTTCCATACACACTTTCCCACTGTCACATTTGATAGGTCCAATTCTTTATTTAATTAGTATTAAATAAAATCTTTTATTTTAAAAAAAGTCACTTACTTCACCTACTAGGTTTGGCAATACCATTCATATGGCAAGTATGCATTCATATAGTGAATGCGGCTTCACTAGATATGTCATTTATGGCTGTTTTAAAGCTGAGGGGCTACTCTGGTCCCTCAGCTCAGTATATTTTAGAATGTTCTTGTATTAAGTGGTAGGTGGAGCAGGAGATGTGTCCACTCATATCTTCCAGCATGTTCCATATTTCTGTGCTGCTATATGAAGGCGTCAAAGTCTGGAAGGCATTGGCATCTGTTCTTAAACTAGCCTATGGTTCTCTGTGTGTCATCCCAATAAGATTTGATATAAATGCAAGTTTTTTTTTTGCTTCAGCTTTTTACGTTCTTGGTTTTTGATTTGATAAGAATCTATAATAATGAGGCACCTCTGTCTGATATTAATTAAGAGCATTAAAGGGCTTGAAGAGCTAAATACTGACAAAGTAAATATCAAAACAATTGATATGAGAGCACGATTATAGCATTTGCTAGGGACGTTGGTGATGAAAGACAAGATCTTTGTATAAGTACAAAACTTGATTTCCTGGAACTTTCAACTGGTTCTCATTCCTCAAACTAGACATGAAGCATGCTACAGCAAAATGGTTTTACTTTGGGGGAAAAAAATACCACAGCACCACATGTATTCCAAAAAAAAAACACTATCTGATTACAAATGTCTGTTTCTAAAATGGGGTTCTTGTTCCTTTTCAGAAATGTGCCGATCATTTCTAAGAATATCTTATCATTTCTAATCAACTTTAAATCAAAGTTGCCATCTTTGCTTGAGAACATATTTTGGAGCAAGGGGTAGACCTGTTAACACCCAAACAGCAGGGACACATTTGTGCAGCACATTCAAAATGTTGAAGAACTTGCCGAAGGGTTTTGATCCAAAACATCAACTGTACTCTTTTCCTGGATGCTGCCTGGGCTACTGAGTTCATGTAGCATTTTGTGTGTGTTGCTCGGATTTCTAGCATCTGCAGATTTTCTCGTGTTTGTGGTAGGGACACATTTTTCTTTTGTTTAAGCAACTTTACTTTCAAAGTCTCCTTTCAATACCTGAATACTGCAAACTTAACATCCACCAACTCCTCTCTCTCCACATGCACACACGCAAATAACAGGGAGAGTGTGCCTGTGTACTAAATACTCACATAGTCCAAATGAACTGAACTCAACAGGCCGTTTGCCCCCCTAAGCTTGCTCTGCTGTTATGTGATTGCACTCATTTGATCTTGAACTCAGCTCCACTTTGCTGCCTGTTACCCATGACCCACAGCTTCAAATAGATCTTTTATTTTGCCTCAACCTTGAATATATTCATTGATTCAGGTTCCACAGCTGCTGGAGGTGGAAAATTATAAAGATTCATGACATTTCAAGGGAGGAAGTGCCTCTCATCGTAAATGTATTTTTCCAATTTTTGTAAATTGAAAGAGACAAAAATCTTATTTTGAACACTAGATTCTGTAGATGCTGGAAATCCAAAGTAACAGACATAAAATGCTGAAGAACTCAGTAAGTTAGGCACTATCTATGAGAAGGATAAAAAGTAAGCATTTTGGACCAAGATCTTGCACGAGGAGTTCCTCCACAGTATTTTGTGTACGTTACTCAAATTTTATTTTGCTACTAGGAGTTAACAATTCAGTGTGTTTCTGTGTAAAGGTAACGCGCATTAGGAGATAAATAGAATTCTGAATATATTCTATTTATCAGTCTGCATCCTTAAGGAGAGAAACAAAGTTAATTCTTTTTTTCTCTGTCAATGACCTTTCCTCGGAAAACAGGGCCAGCCCTCAACTGTTTGAGATCAGACCAGGGAAGATGTGAGCACTTGCTTGTGAAATGGAATAGTACAAATTATAAGTGTGGTCCCTCAAATCAAACCATTGCTCACATACTGAACTAACTTTCCTGCTCTTCAAAATATTGCCATCAGGTCTTTTACCTTATTTAAGGAAACAGAAAGAACCTATGTTAAATACATTGCTATGATTATCCTCACAGGCAGTCAGCACAGCCACACTCAAGGATATGTGCTTAGCCCACTGCTTTACACTTGTGACTGTGTGGCTAAGTTCTCCTCAAACGGCATCTATAAATTCATTGACGACACCTTATTTGTTGGCAATATCTCAGGTGGTGACGAGGAGGCATACTAGAGTGAAATAGATTGGTTGGTTGACTGATGTAACAACAACCTCATGCTCATCTTCAGCAAAATGAAGGAATTATTTGTGGATTTCAGGAAGGGGTAGTTGGAAGAGCACAAAGCAATCCTATTTGCGGAGTCAGTGGTGGAAAAGGTGAATAGCTTCGAGCTCCTGAGCATCAGCATCTCAGAGGATCTATTCTGGGCTCAGCCAATTGATGCAATTACAAAGAAAACATGCCAGTGGCTCTACTTCATTTAGGAGTTTGAGGAGATTTGGTATGTCACCAAAGCATCGTGCAAATTTCCCCAGATGTACTGTGAAGAACATTCTTACTGATAATGTCACAGCCTGGTCTAGCACCTCCAATGCCCAGAATCACAAGAAGCTACAGAGGATTGGGGACTCTGCCTGTTCCGTCCCCGCTGTCAAGGATATTTTCAAAAAGTGGTGCCTCAAGAAGGTGGCATCCATTATTGAAGACCCTAACCATCTGGGAATGCCCACTCAGGGAGGAGGTGCAAGTGCCTGAACATGCACACTCAATGTTTTAAGATCAGCTTCTTCCTCTTTGCCATCAGATTTCTGAATGGTCCATAAGCACTGCCTCGTTAGTCATTTTTTGCACTATTTATTTTGTAACTGTAATTTTTATTTCTTGTACTGTACTGCCACAAAACAAAAAATGTCACATGTCAGTGATAATATTCAGATTCTGCTTCCAAATGGCTAGACTTTTATGTGTTACTTGAGTTCCATTCTTCAGATTTAAACTAAAATTCATATCCATTGATCCAAGCCTGACTTGTCTATATTCTTCTAGGGAGAAGAAATCTTTCTCGATATGTTTGAAGATGAATACAGAGTCATGGTGGTAAGTGACTGGCTGAGGCATGGTGGTAAGTGAGGCATCTATAGAGAGAAGCTCTGTGACGTTTCAGGCCGAGACCCTGGACGAAGGGTCTCGGCCTGAAACGTCACAGCTCTTCTCCCTATAGATGCTGCCTGGCTTGCTGCGTTCCACCAGCATTTTGTGTGTGTTGCTTGAATTGCCTGCATCTGCAGATTTCCTTGTGTTTACAAGTGATCAATGTCTTTTAACTTAAATTCAAATATGTTTGAGCTTTGCATACCGGTGAGAGGAGCACTGAATATCATTTGTATGTTTTCTCATTGAATTTATGCCAGCTCTGCACTGATCAGTGTAAAAAGAAACCAAATTAAATCCACTGTGTTTCAATGTTGTAAAACAATAAAATCTGAAAACTTCGGGGGGGGGGGGTTGAATACTTTTTATAGGCACTGTAAATTATGCATGATCTTATAGTGAGCTGAAAATGAAAGTATAGAAAGTAGAAGGTCAAAGTCTAAGTTTAATGTTACATGCACAAGTACATGTATGCACAGGTCCAACATAAAACTTACTTGCAAAAGCAGCACAGGCATATAGCATCATATAAGCAGCAAAAACATAAACTAACATAAATTATACATCATCTTTGCAAGAAAGAGCTCATTTAGAACAAAAAAAGTGTATTTTAATGCAAAGTGATCAATGTGTTGCTAAATTGTAGTGATTAGGGTTTTGCCAGTTGGTTCAAGAACTGAATGGTTGAATGGATGTAGCTATTCTTAAACCTGTTTGGGTGGGATTTAAGACTCTGTACCTCCTGCCAAATGGTAGCTGTGAGAAGATAGCATGGCCTGGATGGTGGGGATCTTTGGATGTTACTGGCTTGAGGTGGTGCCTCCAATGATGAGGAAGGAGGTGCCCATGATGTATTAGGAAGATTGCAGTACTCCCAGCAGCTTCTTGTATTGCCATTCCAGTCTATGGTGCAACCAATTGTAAACCAATGCAATGCAAGGCTCTCTGCAACTGCCCTTGGGCACGTTTTTGTTGTAATTTTAGTTGCCTGTATGCAAATGATGATATGCCCCCCAAAAAGTGGAAGCAAATGGTTAAAGCATTTTGTTCCTTCCATGTTGTTAACTTGTCTCAGAGGACATTGCTCTATCGTTAGATAATATAAGTGGCACCATAAGTTGATCTAAGATAATCTTACTAGCCTTTCCAGTAAGATTATCTTAGAGGTGAATTTTTAAGTGCTAACTTTTTGTGTGCAGCTCTGGTGGGAATCATCAAATATTCTAGTTTAAGACTACTACAGCTGAAATCCCAGTCACAGCCATGGATACTTCAGTAAGCAGCATTGTTGTAAAAAGTTTTAAAAATCTATCAATACTTAATTGATGAACATCGAATGGCAGACTTGGGTCACAAGTGCTGTTCCCCTTTAAGAAATCAGAAGCAGGGATGCTGCACTGGTCTACAGGTATGATTGAAATGCAGAATCCTTTGACCTCCAATCCCGACTATTATGCTGGCAATTGTACAGACTCTGGAAAATAAAGCTGAGGACCTCAGAGCAAAATCAGGGACATCAGGGACTGCTGTGTACTCAGCTTTACAGAGATATGGCTAACACCAGCAATGTTGGATGCAACACTACAGCCTGATGGCTTCACTGCTCTCAGCAAAGACAGGACAGCCAAGTCTTTTAAAGGTAGAGGAGGTGGAGTACGCTTTATGATTAACTCATCATGGTGCATAAATGTGGAAGTTCGTTCTTGGTCCTGCTCACATGACTTAGAACATCTAGCAGACAAATTTTATCTTCTGAGGGAGTTTTCCACTGTTATCCTTGTAGTGATGAACCCTCACTAGTCATCAGGCCCTGATGGTGTAGCTGGTAGGGCTCTGAAAACCTGTGCCAACTGACAGGCAGGAGTATTCAAGGACATCTTCAATATTCCACTGCTGTAGTCAGAAGTTCCCACCTGCTTCAAATGGGTGGCAATCATACCAGTGCTTAAGAAGTGCAGAGTAAGCTTCCTCAATGACCATCGCCCAGTGGCACTCAAATTTACTGTGCTGCAGTGCTTTGAGGCGTTGGTCGTGGTCAGAGTCAACTCCTCCCTAAGTAAGTCCCCTGGACCCACTGCAATTTTTCTGTCACCACAATAGGTCTACCCTCAACCTTGGATCCACTGGACAATAGTAATACATACATCAGGCTGCTGTTTATTGATCACAGCTAAGTATTCGACACAATGATACTCTCAATTCTAACCAAAAAGCTCCAAAATCTGGGCCTTTGTACCTCCATCTACAACTGGATCTTTCATTTCCTCAGCAGGAGACTATGGTCTATGCAGATTGGAAATAATATCTCCTCCTTGCTGACGATCAACACTGGTGCACCTTAAGGATGTGTGCTTGGACTACTGCTCTACTTTTTCTACACCCATGATTGTGTGGCTAAGCAAGGCTCAAACACCATCTGTAAGTTTGCCAATGACAGAAGTATTGTCAGCAGAAATTTAGAATTGCAGAAACAAAATGGATGAGCTGGGTGAGTGTTGTCACAGCAACAATCTTGACCTCAATGCCAGCAAGACCAATGGATTAATTGTGGGCTTCAGGAAGAAGAAGTCGAAGGAAAATCCACCAGAGCTCATCAAGGGATTTGAAGTGGAATGAGTAAGCAGTTTCAAGTTCCTAGGTGTCAGCATCTCCGAAGGTCTATCCTGGGCCCAACATATTGATGCAGTTACAAAGAAGGCACGGTAGTGGCTGTGTTTCACTTGGTGTTTGAGGGGACTTGGTATGTCACCAAAGACACTCGCAAATTTCCGTAGATGCAACCAGTCAGAATTCTCTGCTCAGTACATCACTGTCTGGTATAGAGGGGCCACTGCATAGGATTGGAAAAAGCTGCAGAAAGTTGTAAACTCAGCCAGCACCATCATGGGCACTAGCTTTCCCTAATGCCCCATTCTCATTGCTACCATCAAAAGGGAACTACTTCTTCTCCTCTGCCATCAGATATTTGAATGGATATTGAACCCGTGAACATTACCTCACTACTTTTTTTCTCTTTTTGCACTAAAACAAATGTATATACTGACTATAATTTAGTTTTTATTATATATCGTAATGTATTGCTGCCACAAAACAAATTTCACGATATATGCTAGTGATATTAAACCAGATGCTGATTCTGAAAATGTGTCAACAGGAATGGGCCCAATGTTCACAGCTCTTGCTTTTATGCTATAATAGCCAGATTGTTTGTTTGTTTATTTATTTATTTATTGAGATACAGCACAGAGTAGGCCCTTTCAAGCCTCACTTCCCAGCAATCCCCCAATTTAATCCTAGCCTAATCACGGAACAATATGTAATGACTAATTAACCTACCAGCTGATATGTCTTTGGACTGTTGAGGAAACCAGAGCACCCAGAGGAAACCCACGCAGTCACGGGGGAGAATGTTCAAGCTTCTAACAGGCAACGGTGGGAATTCATCCCAGATCGCCTGTCATCGTGCAAACCACTTTGCTACCAACCCTCACTTTTAAAATAATTGCCTTCCAATTCAGCTGTTAGTGAATTGCCATTGTATTTAGGAGCAATGGTATAAGCAACAAATATTTCAGGAGAAATTAAAAGCAGTTGCCCCAATAATTGCACATAGAGGAAAGATATTGATTGTAAATTTTCTGTATTTTGATTCTCTCAGGATTTTATGTCATTACTTAGATCAGCCAGAAGTCCACACATAACACAGAGGAAACAAAAACTGATGGGAGGGATTCTTTGTTAACGTGCAAATTCTGAGGTTTTTTGAAAAATATAATGTTAGCCAATATGACAAAGGAACTACCTGCTTTTTCTTTGGATCCTTTTATGAGGAACTTGATTCCTTAAGTTGAGCTAAGTCTGAACAAGATGAATGAGAAATACGTGATTGAATACAGACCCATTATTTTCCCAGCTGATAATTAAAGTTGATGTGATATCTACTGACATTAACTTGTTAAATATTTCTATTAATAAGGAGTATTTACATGTTCTAGATTCTGTTGTCTTTTCTTTATTCTCTTAAGAGTAAACCCCTGAATGTTGAGTACTTGATGATGGATGCATCTATTCTGTTACCTCCTACTGGGACCCCACTAACTGGTATAGACTTTGTGAAGAGATTGCCTTGTGGCGATGTAGAAAGAACGAGACGGGTAAGCACTGGAGTGGTCAAAATGGATCAATTTGATTAGACTTTACATTCTTTTTCAATTGCTTGTTGCTTCAAACTACAAAAATAATTATCAATCAAAATGAAATGTGAAATCGTTTACCATCCTTCTATGTTTCCTTAAATTCCTTAGTGAATCTGAAGTCTAGGAAAATGTCTTTAGTTGTGCAATTGTACTTTACAAGCTCTGACTCCCATCTTAGATGCATGTATTTATAATCTGTAAAGGAATATGAGACTTTCTCTTTAAATTATTTTATAATGCGATGTGAATAGTTGCCAAATGAATGAATTGATATCCAAACCTTTAATCAGTCAGCAAATTGAACTAATGTTCTGTTCGTGTTTTAGGCTATTCGGGTTTTTTTTATGCTTCGTTCTTTATCCCTGCAACTACAAGGGGAGCCAGAGACACAACTACCACTGACACGGGAAGAGGATTTGATTAAAACAGATGATGTATTGGATCTCAGTAAGTATTTATAATCCATTGGTCTCACTGCTTGTTACGTTTCTCACTTCATCCTGGAATATTATGTGGAGTATGTTACCAAGGCTGGAACGTTTTCACTAGGAGCAAAGTCCTAATAAACTAATGTCAATTTCAGTGAATCAAGGGTTGAGAGGAGGTTTAATTGCAGTGTGTACCATTGAGAGGCCTAGAGAGCCCTATTCCACTGAGCTGAGGAGTCAAAAACCAGGTAATGTAGTTTCTAAGTAATTACAGGAACATGAAAGGAAGCCTTTCAACAATAGAATGGTAGGGTTCTGGAACTTTTTGAAAGCACAGTAAAGGCAAATATCCTCACTGCATTTAAAGAGTACTTTCAGTGAGTAGAGCTGAAGAGCTGTAACCTTCAGGTCAACTGACACAGAGATGGCAGATGGTATTAGGCTAGGTATCTGTTTTATTAACCCTCGTGCATACAGTGAGCCATCTGATTTCTTCCTGCAACGTAAGTTTTCAGTGATACTGTAGGTAGATGTGGTCTACGTTGATGCTGTCTGGTCCAGACGACTTACCCAACTTGATACTTTCCAAAAGCTCCAGCACATCCTCTTCCTTAATATCTACATGCTCAAGCTTTTCAGTCTGCGGCAAGTCATCCCTACATAGTGAATACTGAAGCAAAGTATTCATTAAGTACCTCTGCTATCTCCTCTGGTTCCATACACGCTTTTCCACTGTCACACTTGATTGGTCCTATTCTCTCACATCTTAACATTTGCTCTTCACATACTTGTAGAATGCCTTGGGGTTTTCCTTAATCCTGTCTGCCAAGGTCTTCTCATGGCCCCTTCCAGCTGTCCTGATTTCATTCTTAAGCTCCTTCCTGCTAGCCTTATAACCTTCTCGTTCTCTATCATTACCTAGTTTTTACCTAGGTTACAGCGGGATATTGATAGGATGCAAAAATGGGCTGAGAAGAGGCAGATGGAGTTCAACCCAGATAAGTGTGAGGTGGTTCATTTTGGTAGGTCAAATACGATGACAGAATATAGTATTAATGGTAAGACTCCTGGCAGTGTGGAGGATCAGAGGGATCATGGGGTCCGAGTCCATAGGACACTCAAAGTTGCTGCACAGGTTGACTCTGTGATTAAGAAAGCATACAGTGCATTGGCCTTCATCAATCGTGGAACTGAGTTTAGGAGCCAAGAGGTAATGTTGCAGCTATATAGGACCCAGGTCAGACCCCACTTGGCATACTGTGCTCAGTTCTGGTCGCCTCACTGCAGAAAGGATGTGGAAACCATAATAAGGGTACAGAGGAGATTTACAAGGATGTTGCCTGGATTGAGGAGCATGCCTTATGAGAATAGGTTGAGTGAACTCGACCTTTTCTCCTTGGAGTGACAGAGGGTGAGAGGTGACCTGATAGAGGTATATAAGATGATGTGGGGCATTGATCGTGTGGATAGAGGCTTTTTCCCAGGGCTGAAATGGCTAGCACAAGAGGGCACAGTTTTTAAGGTGCTTGGAAGCAGGTGCAGAGGAGATATTAGAGGTAGGTTTTTTAACTCAGACTGTGGTGAGTGTGTGGAATGGGCTGCTGGCGACGGTGGTGGAGGCGGATACAATAGGGTCTTTTAAGAGACTCCTGGACAGGTATATGGAGCTCAGAAAAATAGGGCTATGGGTAAGCCTAGTAATTTCTGAGGTTGGGACATATTCGGCACAATTTTGTGGGCTGAAGGGCCTGTATTGTGCTGTAGGTTTTCTATGTTTCTAAAATGCAGAATGGACTAGTTTAATTGTTTACTCAAGAACTGTCACATGCTATACTCACACCAATGGTTTACCAGTCCCACAAGCCAACCCGTGTCGTGTCAAATTATTTAAGTTTCTCTCTCATTCTCTTAAACCTGTTCTTTTTAGAGTTTCAGAACCAGATAGTACTCTCTATTAATGTATACTAGATGCATTTTACCAGGTCAAAACATAAGTAATCAATCTATTGTCACAGTTTACTGCTTCTCTGAAGCATTGTAAACTTTCATCATGTGAAAGCTTCTTACTGAAAAGGTGCCTATTTTATACAGTCAGCCCTCTTATCCATGGGGGATTGGTTCTGGGACCCCTCGCGGATACCAAAGTTAGTGGATGCTCAAGTCCCTTATTCAACCTGTCTCAGTTGGTGGACCTTAGGACCCGGTGCCAGTGCTCTGAATGAGTAGATGTGTTTCTGTTCACGAAAATAATCACGATCACGATTGAAAATAAAGTGGAAATAATAAAGCGATAGGAAAGAGGTGAAACGCCATCGGTCATTGGAAAAGCGTTAGGCTAGGTCGGGCAACGATCAGAACAATTTTAAAGGATAAAGTGAGAAAGGCTGTGCCCTGATGAAAGCTACAATTATTACTAAGCAACGCACTGGTTTAATTATTAGGTTTTGGGGTTTTGAGTTTTTGATCCTCCACATCAACCTGGCACGGTGGAGAGCGCACTCGGGAGCGGTCTGCTCCGAGTCCCGGCGCTGAAACAGAAAGAACTTCTGATTTTTTTCCGATTCCGATGCACATTAACCCACATACATTCTCCCATATACTTTAAATCATCTCTAGATTACTTATAATACCTAATATAATATAAATGCTATGTAAAATGGTTGTTATACTGCATTGTTTAGGGAATAATGACAAGAAAAAAAAGTCTGTACATGCTCGAACAACAAGTGCTGGAAGAGCACTTCCGGGTTTTCACGATTCGCGGTTGGTTGAATTCGTGTATGCGGAATCTGCGGGTAAGGAAGGCCGACTGTATTTTTAAAAATACATAATGACCGGGCAATTATCTAATCAAAGCAATAGGAAATAATTTTTTTTCTGCGAATTTCAGGGATACATTTTGGTGTTAAACTATCTGGTGTGGCAAGAGACTTTTATTAAATAACAATATATAGCTATTCTCAATAGATGACTTGCTGTTTGAGTTTGTAATTTAAGTTTTAAAATACTGGTCTAAATAATAATTAAATCAGCCAGTGACCACTGATTTATTGAGAGTGAGTAGATGTGTGGGGGAGGTATGGAGGTAGGAGTGGTGGAAAAGGTAAAGAGCTGAAGAAGAAGGAATTTAGTAGGAGAGGACAGTGGACCATGGACGAAAGGGACTGAGAAAGGAAACCCGAGGGAGGTGATGGGTAACTGAGGTAAAGAGAAGCGGTGAGAGGGTAAGCAGAAGATTGAATGGAAAAAAAGAGTGAAGGAGGAAAAGGAGAGACATTAACGGAAGTTAGAGAAATCAATGGTCATGCCATTGGGTTGGGGGCTACCCAGAGAGAATGTGAGGTGTTGCTCCTCCAACCTGAGTTTAGCCTCATCATGGCAGTACTGGAGGCCATGTCAGAATGAGAATGGGAAGTCGAACTGAAATGAGTGAGCTAAGCTACCAGCAGATCCTGCCGTTTGCACCAAACAGCCACGGTGCTCATAAAAGCTGTACACCGATCTGTATCGTGTCTCACTGATGTGGAGATGACTGCTCCACGAGCATTGGACACAATCGACCAAACCCCAACAGACACACAGTTGAAGTGTTGCTTCAGCTAGAAAGTCTGTTTGGCACCCTGAATGGTGATGGAGGAGGAAATGTAGGGGCAGGTGTAGCGCTGGTCATGCTTGCAGTTCCTAATCGCAACAACCAACCACTTTTGTTAATTACATTTTGCATGGAACTGCTGGTCTTATTTGTTTAAAGTTTTCAGTGCGTCCAGATGAAAAAAGGAAGCTAAATGGGGACAAGCTTTCCATCAAAGAGAAATTCCCAGTTTCTTGTATTTTAATTGTGTAGGAAATGTTGGTTAGCCATTGTATTCAAATTACTATATTGACCACAAAGAAAGTCACGGAAATGTTCTAGTGTAAATCCGTGCCTTCCATTTTTAGAATTTCCATTATTTCTTTCACTATACCAGTGATAATAATTGAGAGCATTTCCAGTTAGTACTGTTCTAAGAATCTAATTTTAGCCTTTTCTGTTTTAAGTCAGACCGTTCTTTGTGGGTGGGTGGCAAGCCCTATGGGTGCATGAATGTGTAGAAACTAAAGTAAATTTGTAACAAACCCTCAAAGCTTTGCGAATACAGCAAAGCTTCTATGTGTCTTTGTGGGCTAGATCTCACTTCCTGTCTGCCAGGACAAGTGACTGATGAGGTTTCATAACTTGGTTTCATAACTGTTTGATTTCTTTCTGGAAAAATAATGTAAGTACTATACAAGCCCAAGATAGGAGTTTATAGAGTTGATACCTCCATCACCTCTGTAACCATTATTTCCCAAGCTTCTGTGAAGAAGCGGCAAGCATTAAATCAAGTCTTCCCTCACCCGAATCTGTACAGGAATTCATTAAGCAATATTTGACCAGACAAATGAATTATGTTTAGAATGGTCCTCCGAGTGGGTGGGGAAAAACTCTTTTTGTCAATTCAGAATGGCTGATTGCTAATTTTAAGACTGTTTTCCTTTCTTCTGAATGGACCTGCTTGGGGAAATATCCCCCACATCT
The DNA here is from genome assembly GCF_030144855.1 of Hypanus sabinus. Lineage (NCBI taxonomy): Eukaryota > Metazoa > Chordata > Chondrichthyes > Myliobatiformes > Dasyatidae > Hypanus > Hypanus sabinus. Next base: position 21,203,915 of record NC_082714.1, read on the forward strand.
ATCTCAGAAATTCCTACAAAAATCTTGTCTGCTTTCCTAAAATCAGAAGAGCGTTAAGTCCAGCCTGTTTTATCAGTCTTCATGGAACAAGCTCTTGCTTCTTCCCAATTAATCTGGTGAGCCTTTGGCAATTAGAATATAACTTTCCTTAGAGAAAGAGACACATTATTTCAGGTGTGATATTGCTAAGGTTTTGTATAACTGCAGTAAGAGCACTTCAGACTTGTACTCCAAATCCTGCTTTCAATAAAGACCAAAAGTAGAAGTTACCTTACTGATTGCCTGCTATTCCTGTTTCCTCTTCAGTAATCCATGCACAAAAATGCCCTGGTTGATCTAAAGGCCAATATCTTTTGATATTTTACTATTCAAAAATATTTTTTTCTATCAAACATTCTCCTGAAACTCTTGTGCACACTCCTACACATATTAAGTTCCATGTATGGTCAATAATCTTAAGTATGTTTCACACGATCTTTTCATATATATCATTGAACGCTTTGACTCTTGCATCAATCGCAGTGGCATCTGACAACCCTGTTTCCCATCACCAGTTCTAATGAAGGGTCTCAGGCTAAAACATTGACTATTTTTCTTCTCCATTGGGAAGTGTCATTGTGGACCTGCCCAGTTCCTCCAGCATATTGCATGTGTTCCTCTGGGTTTCCAGTGTCTGTGGAATCTTGTGTCAAGTTTATCAGTGCTCATACTTTATCTGTTAATCATCTCTCAGTACATACTACTAAATTGCCTCAATCTAACGTATTTTAATTTTATAAATAATCCCTTTTTGTGGTACTGTTTTGAAGGTTTTCCAAAAGACCAAATACACTGATGGTCCCTTTATATCTGTTCTCGTTACACCCTCAGAAAAGTGCTAATTGATTTGTCAACCATTAGTTTTCTTACATAATTGCACAACATCCCAATTATATTATTAATATTAGTTGCCTTGCTACCATCTTATTAATAGGTGATAGCATTTTCTTTATCAGTGATGTCAATCTAATTGGTATGCACTGTATATCCACTTCTTTTTCCTTCTCTCTTAAGCAATGGAGGCAAATATAGATAGATAGATAGATACTTTATTCATCCCCAAGGGGAAATTCAACATTTTTCCAGTGTTCCATATACTTATTGTAGCAAAACTAATTACATACAGTATTTAACTCAGTATAAATATGATAAAATATGATATGCATCTAAAATCACCCTCCCAAAAAGCATTAATAAATAGCTTTTAAAAAATTCTTAATTAGTTTACTAAAGTGCATTGAGTGGTAACTTAAGCTCAGTCCTAACCCCGACACTTAACATGTCTTGCCCCTGGTGGTTGAATTGTAGAGCCGAATGGCGTTGGTGAGTAATGATCTCTTCATCCTGTCGGAGGAGCATTGCATTGACAGCAACCTGCCGCTGAAGCTGCTTCTCTGTTTCTGGATGGTGCTGTGCAGAGGATGTTCAAGGTTTTCCATGATTGACCGTAGCCTACTCAGTGCCCTCCGCTCTGCCACTGATGTCATACTCTCCAGTTCTGTGCCCACAACAGAGCCCACCTTCCTTACCAGCTTATTAAGATGTGAGGCGTCCCTCTTCTTAATGCTGCCTCCCCAGCACGCCACCACAAAGAAGAGGGCGCTCTCCACAACTGACCGATAGAACATCTTCAGCATCTCACTACAAACATTGAATGACGCCAGCCTTCTGAGGAAGTACAGTCAACTCTGTGCTTTCCTGCACAGGGCATCTGTGTTGGCAGTCCAGTCTAGCTTCTCGTCTAACTGCACTCCCAGATACTTGTAGGTCTTAACCTGCTCCACACATTCCCCATTAATGATCACTGGCTCCATATGAGGCCTATGTCTCCTAAAGTCCACCACCATCTCCTTGGTCTTGGTGATACTGAGACGCAGGTAGTTTGAGTTGCACCATATCACAAAGTCCTGTATCAGTTTCCTATACTCTTCCTCCTGACCATTCCTGACACACCCCACTATGGCCGTGTCATCAGCGAACTTCTGCACATGGCAGGACTCCGAGTTTTATTGGAAGTCTGATGTGTACAGGGTGAACAGGACCGGAGAGAGCACGGTCCCCTGCGGCGCTCCTGTGCTGCTGACCACCGTGTCAGACCTACAGTCTCCCAACCGCACATACTGAGGTCTGTCTGTCAAGTAGTCCGTTATCCAATCCACCATGTGTGAGTCTACTCCCATCTCCGTTAGTTTGTGCCTTAAGATCCTGGGTTGGATGGTGTTAAAGGCACTAGAAAAGTCCAGGAATGTAATCCTCACAGCACCACTGACCCTGTCCAGGTGAGAGAGGGATTTGTGCAGCAAGTACGTGATAGCATCCTCTACTCCCACCTTCTCCTGATACGCAAACTGAAGAGTATCCCGGGCGTGCCTGGTTTGTGGCCTCAGATTCTGTATTATCAGTCGCTGATACCTTCCAATCTGTGGCTAGAATTTTTAAAGATGACAACCAGTGCATCCACCATCTCCATAGACACTATTTTCAAAATCTTAGAGTACAAGTTATTGAGTCCTGGAGATTTGTTGGCCTTCAGTGTCAGTTCTGCTCTTTATTTCAGCTGTTCATGTGTTCATCTCTATTATTTTTGGGAATCTTTCTGTGAAATATTTGTTCAACTTTTCTGCCACTTAATATCTCCTGATCATTTCTCCTTTCTCAGTTTCTAAGTGATCTTCTGATCTTTTCCTTTTCCTCTACCTATAGAACAGGGTTCCCAATCTGGGGTCCACGAATCCCTCAGTGAATGATAGGGGCCCATGGCATGAACTCCAGCTATAGAAGAGTAGTTTTGCATTTCTTGCTAGACTGCCCTCATATTCCACTTCCTCTTTTTTGTTAAGGTCTTGATCTTCCTTTGAGGGTGAACAATAAATGCTGACCTTGCCAGATCTTCAAAATGAATGAAAGCAATTGATGGAAAAAACAATATACACATTTTGAATTTGATCTCTATTCAGTTATTGCTGATTTGGTTTGCCCAAACTTTTTTTTAAATTAAAGTGTCCTGTGATTGCTGTGTTGCCCTTATTATGGTGCTCTTTTCTTACACAGCAACTCTCTGGGGGTCTAATGAGAAGTTCCACCAATAGCTTCCAGTTTTTCTGTTTTTAGCTGCTCAACCAATTCTACTTCACAGGTGGCAGAACATGTAATTTGACTAATTTCATGTTCAGTACTCATGATGCCCAATCATTGTGAAAATCTCAAAACAGGTGTAATATTTCTGATGAAGGTCTGAAATGTTGAACCATCTTTTGTGTGCTGGCTACTGTCTATTTTTAAAATCTATTTTTGCTCTGAAAGCTGTTTTTCTGCTGAATAATTTGAAATGTTAATATTTCGTGGAAAATCGAAGTATATTGAATTTTTTTAAATGTGCAATTTATTTCAAATTATTTTACATGTGAGCTTCTGTGTCAGGCGTTTCATTCAGAAATAATAAAATACTGTTCCATTTTTCTTCTCTAAACGTAAGGCAAGTCAAAATGGTTGTAGCATTTAGCTATGTTCCATAGTGGAATTGCCTTGCATTTTGAATTGTTGAACTGATCATTCTTTCCTCATTTTGTGTCAATTGGTCAGAGGGATCTTTATTTCCCCACGCCATATAAACCAAATTGTATGATTAAGTATTTTGGCAAGTTGATGTTTGATCCCTTGATTGGAGTGTCATCACAGAGCATGTCATTCTTTGTAAGTGGATGACTGGCATTATATTATTAGCTAGCTGTCTGCAACACACTACATGTAATAAAGTAGCTCTTCAATACAATTGTATTATATTTGAATTTATACTAAACCTCTTGGAAAGAAGCCTTCTTTCCCTCATTTAGCCAAATCAGATCCAGTGCATAACCTCACCACCATGTTAATTGCCAAATATTGATATCTGAATTCCTTTACCCTCTAAGTAACACCTTCAGCAGGATAGTGCATTTGTGTTTTTGCCTTGGCACAGAAAAAGCTAAAATGGTTGATTGCAGGAGCAGATTAATTAGATTAAATCTTTGCAGCAGTATAAAAATAATGTATCTAATTAGCTTGTTTGGATTTAAATATATCTACCTTTGGATTTCTTTCTTTCTTTCTAAATCTTTTTATTAATATTAGTAATATGGACAGAATACAAATAATATATTGATAAAGAAATTACCAACATACAAATTCCATTACATATGAAAAAACATACATAATAGTTACAATATAAATGAGTTTACCAAGACATAAGCCATAAAATATATGTATGAACATAGTAAGTCTAAATATTTCATAATGTATAATATAAAGAAAACAGAAAAAAGAAAAAAAACAAAAAAAATTTATATAATGCAAAACTAGCTAATCTAATCTAATAACTATAACTAATAAGTAATATAGAAGAAAAAAGAAGCAAAAAAAAAGAGAGAAGAAAAAAAAAAGGGGGCGCTGTTTATAATATCTCACAAAAATAAGTATTCATCAATGCCGTCACTTCTGGTCCTCTCAAAATACATAAGCTAAAAGCTGAGAAATCAAATGAACTTGGCACAGGTTATATTGGTCATATTACATCATATGAAAATGTTGAATAAATGGTCTCCATAACTTTTCAAATTTAATAGAAGTCTCAAAAGTACCACTTCTAATTTTTTCTAAATTTAAACATAACATCGTTTGAGAGAACCAATTAAATACAGTGGGAGGATCAATTTCTTTCCAATTCAACAATATAGATCTTCTAGCCATCAGAGTTAGAAATGCAATCATTCGACGGGCAGAAGAAAATAAATGCAGTGAGTATAACATTGGTAAACCAAAAATTGCGGTAATAGGATGAGGTTGTAAATCGATATTCAAAACCGCAGAAATAATATCAAAAATATCTTTCCAATATTTCTCCAAAAATGAACACGACCAAAACATATGAGTTAAATACGCAATTTCAGAATGACATCTATCACAAATAGGACTAATATGAGAGTAAAAATGAGCTAATTTATCCTTGGACATATGGGCCCTATGTACGACCTTAAATTATATTAATGAATGTTTGGCACATAACGATGATGTATTAACTAATTGAAGAATTATATCCCAATTCTCACTAGAAATACTAAAACTAAGCTCTTTTTCCCAATCCTTTTTAGTCTCTAAAAAGGCTCTGAACGTATCTTCATAATTATATTATAAAGTTTTGAAATAAGCCCTTTTTGAAAGGGTCTAATTCAAATAAACTCTCCAAAGTATCTGAAGGCACAAAATTTGGAAACGTAGAGAGTACAGAACTTAAAAAATGTCTAATCTGTAAATATCTAAAAAAATGAAATCTAGGCAAATTATATTTGTTGGATAATTGCTCAAAAGACATGAAACAATTGTCTAAAAATAAATCAGAAAATCTTAGTAATCCCTTAGTTTTCCAAGCCGAATAAGCTTGATCTATAATGGAAGGGTGAAAAAAACAATTAGATACAAAACGAATTGAGTCAACCCAAAAAATCTCCGAAATTGAAACCATATACGCAAAGTATGTTTAACTATCGGGTTGTCAATTTGTTTCGGCAATTTAGAAAGAGCAAAAGGGAGAGAAGTCCCTAAAATAGAACCCAGAGCATAAGCTGATACCGATTTAGTTTCTAAACTCACCCAACAAGGGCCAAAAGATCCACCCCCATCTTTCAACCAACATAACAAATACCTAATATTAACTGCCCAATAGTAAAATCTGAAATTAGGTAATGCAAACCCGCCTTCCTTTTTTGTCTTCTGTAAATATGTTTTACCTAACCTGGGATTTTTATTCTGCCATATATATGAAGAAATTTTAGAGTCAACATTAGTAAAAAAAGATTTCGGGATAAAAATTGGTATCGCTTGAAAAATATATAAAAACTTAGGTAAAATAACCATCTTATTAGCATTAATCCTACCTATTAGGGATAAAGACAAAGGTGACCACTTAGTAAACAAACCTTTAATCTGATCAATTAAGGGTAAAAAATTAAATCTAAATAAATCTTTATGGTTTTTTGTGATTTTGATCCCTAAATAAGTAAAAAAAGTCATTAACTAATATTGGTAAACACTGAGGCTACTGGAGTATGATAAATCAATTTGATCCATGATATAAATATCGGACTAAAATTAAACTTCTCCAACACATTAAATAAGTAAGGCCATTCAACTCTATCAAATGCTTTCTCCGCAAAAAATGAAATCACGCATTCTGAAGTTTCATGTGAGGGAGTATAAACAATATTCAACAATCTCCTAATGTTAAAAAAAGAATAATGATTTTTAATAAAGCCAGTTTGATCATCTGAAATAATTTTGGGTAATACCTTCTCCAATCTGGATGCCAGTAACTTGGAAAAAATCTTGGAGTCTACATTCAATAAAGATATAGGTCTATAAGAAGCACAGTTAGTAGGGTCTTTATATTTCTTCAATATTAGAGAAATAGAAGCTCTATAAAAAGATTGTGGCAAATTCCCCAATCTAATGGCTTCCTCAAAAACCTTACCTAACCAAGGGGAAAGAGTAGCGGAAAAAATTTTTTAAAATTCAACTGTATAACCATCTGGACCCAGTGCTTTCCCAGAATTCATTGAGGAAATAGCCCCCTTAATTTCTACATCCGTAATGGGAGTATCCAATATCAAAAGATCATCAGATGATAATCTTGGAAAATTTAATTTCCCAAGAAAATCAGACATGGTATTATAATCTTGAGGAAATTCAGATTGATACAAGGAGGTATAGAAATCTTGAAATGCCTTATTTATCTCATCATGATTAACTGTCAGATTCCCATTCTGCTGACCAATCTTAGTGATTTGACGTTTAACCAAAGCATTCTTCAATTGACTAGCTAACAGTTTACCAGATTTATCACTATGTATATAAAAATCAGATTTAGTTTTCATTAATTGATTTTCAATCGAGGATGTAAGTAATAAACTATGTTCCCTTTGTAAAGCTCCTTACTAGGAGCAATCGAATATTTCTTATCAATCTCTTTAATTTTAACAACCAATAAAAGAGTTTCCATCTTAATACGTTTCCTCAAACCAACAGAATAAGAAATAATCTGTCCACGTATATAAGCTTTAAAAGTGTCCCAAAGTGTTCCGCAGGAAATATCATCTGTAGAATTAGTTGAAAAGAAGAAGTCGATCTGCTCCTCCATGAATTTTATGAAGTCAGAGTCTTGCAACAAGGTAGAGTCAAATCGCCATTGTCTAGCATTAGAAGCTGTATCCGTAAATTTCATAGAAAGTAATAATGGAGCATGATCAGAGATAGCTATAATATCATAGTTACAACCGATTACCCATGGAATAAAACAAGAGTCTACAAAAAAATAATCAATTCTCGAATAAGAGTGATAAACATGTGAGAAAAAAGAAAACTCTTTGTCATTAGGATACCGGAATCTCCAAATATCAAAAACTCCATTGTCAGTCAAAAAAGAGTTAATTCAAATGGCCGACTCATTAGGTAAAGTCTGAATAGATAAAGATTTATCCATCAGAGGATTTAAACAACAATTAAAGTCACCACCCATTATTAACTTATATTCGTTTAGATTGGGTAAAGAGGTAAATAAAGACTTAAAAAAGTCAGGACAATCCACATTTGGAGCATAGACATTAACCAAAGCAACCTTTTTATTACAAAGTAAACCTGTAATTAACAAAAATCTGCCATTCGGATCCGAAAAAAATATCATGTTGAACAAATGAAATAGAGGAGTCAATAAAAATTGAAACTCCTTTTACTTTAGCATTCGAATTTGCGTGATACTGTTGACCCCACCAAAATCTAAAAAAAACGAAATTTGTCCTCCTTCCTCACATGAGTTTCTTGTACAAAAATGATATGAGCATTAAGTCTTTGGAATACTTTGAAAATCTTCTTTCGTTTAATTGGATGATTTAAACCATTAGTATTCCAAGACACAAAATTAATGGTCTGAACCATAATTCTATAATCAACCCTTTGGTATAGAAAGGGTTAACCAACTTATAAACTCATGCACCCGGAAGAGGAACAAAAGTAATGAGAAGACCCGGAAGTGACGACAACACAGACATATTTGAAGTTCAAAAACAGCCCAACTAAAAAAACTAACACAAACTGGTACAAAAAAAATAGAATTAGAAAACAGACCATCCCCCCACCCCCCAAGAAAAAGAGAAAAAGCCAAAATATGACTTAAAAAGGGAAAAAGTAAGACTAATCCTACCCCCATGTCAGCTGAAGAACACTCCATATATAAAGGATATATATAAAAGAATCACCCCAACTTTAAAAATTAAAATCGCTATAATAAAGACCATATTTCTAAGTATAGTTAGTTGTAAAAAGAATAAAAATATAATCACTAAAAAAAATTATAAATCGGGCTCTAGCCCAGACAAAACAAAAAATATTTAAGCTAAGATAAGCGATGCATTGTAGGGAAGAGACGCGAAAAATATAAACATAAAGCCATCTTAAGCAAAACCAAAAATCTTTTTCAAAAAACCACCATCTTAATCAAAGAAAAATTCACCTTCAAAGAATTAAAAATATACCTTCGAAGGAACAAAGTTAATAGACAAGTATGTAGTTAAATGATTAAAGTGTATAAGGCAAAACAATTAATATGACGCAAACACACTTTAACTTAAGTATAAAGTATAGGATGAACCTACACCAATAACCAGATTTTAATTCTGGTTTAAGAGATCGAGAACCATCTTACACGATCAGAATCGTTCATTTATTAGAGACTGGTGTCTGTAGCAGTAGGGAAGTTCTCCTCCAGATATTTTCTCGCTTCTGAAGTTGAAATGAAAACCTGTCGTGAAGCATTCGACGGAGAAATTCGGAGCTTCGCAGGGTATAGAAGCGCAGGTTTCAGATTTTTCTCATAACATTCAGCCATCAACGGTTTAAAAAGAAGCCTTCTTTTTAAAAGGTCAGGACTAAAGTCTTCGACCAGACGGAAGCAAAAATCTTTGAATTTAATCATTCCTGCTCGACGAGCTGCTCTTATAAGTTGTTCTTTGTCATGTACATAATGGAACCGGACAATTACCACCGAAGGTTTGTCTGTAACACTCGGTGATTGACGCGGAATTCTATGTGCCCGATCCAGTAAAGGGGGGTTATTCGGGAAAATCGTCGGAAACGCTTCTTTTAAAAGTTGAGCAAAATATTTTGAAGGGTCATCTTTTTCTATGCCGTCTGGAAGACCAAGTATACGTAAGTTCTGTCTTCTGGACCGATTCTCAAGATCGTCACTCTTGGCTTTAAGGGCTTCCATTAGCTTAATGGTCGAAATTAAATCCTGTTGCAGTTTTTCAATAGTCAAATCTCGCTTCCGAGCATCTTCTTGCAGAGACGCAATAAGATCTTGTTGCTGTTTAATTACTAAATCCGTCTTAACCATGTATTCTTGAAAAGCCTTTATATCTTCTTTAAAAAATTGTTGTAGTTCAGCAAATTTTTTATCCAAAACCTCCATAAACAATTCAAAAGTTAATTGAGTTTGTTGTGTCGGAGCCTGCTTTTTTCCGTTACCGTTCGGATTGCGTCCGGGATCCCGTCCCTTAGACCTGAGAGACATTTCTGTTTGCATATCTTCAAAAGTTCACAACAAACTCTTGGCAGTAAATCCAAAAAAAATTAACAAAGAAACTTTAGGTTTAGGTAAAAATAAGCTGAATAAGGGTGATCAAAGGTTAAAAAAAGTAAAGGTTATGGAGCGAATCCAAAACAGTACTCACTCCATGAGCGTCTCCAGCTGACCTCTACCTTTGGATTTCAGTACAGTTTGAAAAGGAAGACTTTCCCTCCCACTAGTATCTCGCATTCCTAGCAGAGTTTCTTTGTAAAATGATATTTGTTTTTTTAAATCTTAGTACCTGTATTATTCTTATCCTCTGGTACAATTTCCCCAGTCTTTAAAATTCAGGGTAATTTTAACTTTTTTTTTTCAATTTCATCATGATTTTTCTCTTAATGACTAAAATTGCTTTATTACAAAACCTATCACAATAGAAGTTGATGCCCGATAACTCTGTATTACAATATTATGTTACCTTATTGATCTACGCTACTCAGTTTGTGAGGTGTCCATATTAAATCTATCAGGATTTTGATTTGTATTTAGGCCAGATTTGAAATTGTATCTGCAGTGTATTATAGTTAATTCAGACTAGGAGCATCAGAAAAGTTAATGTGTTTAGTGTATTTGTTTAGTGTAGCAACAAAAACAAAGTACAAGCAGTTGTAGTAATTAACCCCTTAACATTTTTCACATGTAGTTGAGATCCTATCAATCTTAGGTTAATCATTGCATTTAAAATACATGAGCCACAAATTATTAAACATACAGTCTACCAGAGTAATGTTTGGATGAACACTTACTAATTCCTTAGAGGAAATCACTGATTAGTAAGCATGTAATCTATTTCTGATCTTTTTCATTGAAAATCTACATCAGTTCCTATACTTCATTGGAAATACTAGTATATTCTCATAAGTATAGGAATGGGAGTAATAGCTTCCATGTGTGACTTTGTAATACATGCTGGATAGGAAGCCAAACAAGGATGACCAATAATGTTAACTTAACCATTCTGTTCCAGAAATTCTTCTCAGTTAAAAATAGAATGACCATTTTAATTACTCATTTTGGTTAACAGTAAATCATTGGAGCATTGTAGATCTCGTCGAATTCTAAAACAATTGCTTAGCTGATCACAAAGCTGAAAATAATATCTTGATACAGGCTGTGTGGTACTGAATGAGATTGACAAACCAAATAATTTTAGTTGGTTTTAGTTTATGTCAGGAAATTATTTACTCAAGACACTCAAGTATATATTTGAATGCTTATGTCTATAAGTTGACACTAAAAGCATTTCTAAATCTTAATACTTTTTTGGCCATTCCAAACACTAATTGTTGATCCACTTACCAGTTGAGAAAATTAACAGATTTACCACTTTAATCCTTCATGATTGCTTGTAGGATTAAGTAAAGGAAAGGCAAGTTTGCAAACTTCAAAACTTGGCAAAGAGTATTCAGACCAATAGGCACTTTTGTAATGTATGTAATACGTTATAGGAATTTGATATAAAACTGCAAAAGTTATGCTTATCTTGTATAGGGCATTGATGAAACAGCATTGGAGTATTGTATATAGTATTGGTCTCGGTTTCAAAGAAAAGCATGAATGTATTGGAAGTGGTTCAGAGAAGGCTTACTAGACTCATTATTGGAATGAATGGAAATATTGGAAAGGTTAGGCTTGTATCTGTTGGAGTTCACAAAAAAGAGAGGGGACTTGATTGGAACATATGTGATCCCAAAGGGTTTTTGACAAGGTGTATTTGAAAATAATGTTTTCTGTTGTTGGAAAATCTAGAACACGGGGCTGCTTATTTAAGACAGAGATGAAGTGTTTTTTTTTAACTCTGAGGGTCATGAGCTCCTGGAACTCTTCTCCTCTGGGTTGAAGTACAATCACTGAATATTTTGTAAGACAATGGAAGACTGCTGTTTGATTTGCAAGAGTCCAAAAGGTTACCATGAGGAAATATGTTGAGGCTACAGTCAGAACAGCCCCTAGTTAAATGAGGGAGGAAGACTGAGGGACCTAATGGTCAACTAATTACAACTCTGCAACTAATTTCTATGCAAGGAGAGTTTTATAGACAGTTGATCTCTTTCCTTGAGGATGCCGTTTGGTGTATCTAATATTAAACGACAAGTCTAGAATATTTGGATAGACTAAGAGTTGCTCACATTTTTTTAAATACTTCGTGATTTCAAGGAAACAAGAATCACATACTTTCACATTTACTTAGTGAATATTTTTGAGTCAAAACTGTAAGGCCAAATATGTTGGAAGTGGACTTAGTATTCTTTTGGTCTGCTAAGCATATGCTACATTTCCATTTCCCAAAAAAATCTCCTTTAAAGAAATGCTATATCTTTGTACACAAAATTACGTTGTAAGGCAGAACTTATGGAAGAAGCATGCAGAGTTCAAAGTTGCTACTTCATTTCTGCACTGTTTGCTGGGAAGTGATTTTTTTTTTAAATCTCCCATATTTGTCCCGATCCATCTTCATAAAGAGCGCTGAGGAGGTCTGAGGAAATGTATATTATTAGGGAAACAGTACTTTGTGGGCAACCACCACAGAATCATCTTCCCCAAATCAATGAAATGTGGGCAGATCAATCTCTGGTTACGGAACAACTGATTGGCACAGAAGCTATTATTTGTGAAGGGAGCACCAGTGAATAAAGTTTCCAGCTAAAGCGTTGAAGACAGACCAACTGATACAGGCAGCCAGAAATCGGTGTTTTAGTGAAGGTTCTTCAATTGTCATCTCACTTCCTTACCCCATGCATTGGGTTTCATTGCCTGAACAACTGGGGTCCAGTCTCTGCTTGCAATGGAAAAAATATGCTGAAAGATCAGTGGGTGCAGACACAGCTCAACTGTGCTGAGGTGAATTGTGAATGGAAGCATTGGGCCCAATTTTCCGATGGATTGAGTTTCACCCAGAAGTGATCATTGGCACCAACTATCCAGTTCCTATTAGTTATGAAGTGCCTAAACTGGATCCAAATTCTGTACTAATTTTCTATTTCCATGCTCAGAAGTATGTAGTTGTAAAATAAAAGCTGTAAGTTTGAGTACTTATATTTGAAAATTTGATTTCACTCATTTTTAATGGCTTAAATGCTTGCTCTGTTCCGACTGCTTTCGGCAGTCCCTCAGGTACAAGAATAATTTGTATCCACTCTGGTTTGTTGGGTTCTGAGACCAATGTGAGATCTGCAAAATTGTTTAGTTTGATGTCTGATGGCCAAGGTAGTTGGGTAGTCTCTGTGGTGAGCAACTTCTTGCCACTTACACAGATCTTCTGAGTGCTCTTCATCCAGACACCTATGATTCTCTGTGCCATCATGTACGCCCCTTCACTGCTGGATTTTCCCATCTGCCACTTAGTAATCTCTTTCCATCTGAGATTTGATGTTTCGGGGGTTTGTTGTCAGGTATGTGAACAACGTGGCCTGGGCAACTCGTCACTGGAAATGTTAACCTGGGAGAGGATGCAGAGGCTGGTTCACTCAGCCTTTCAGTGAACACAACCAGTGTGCTTCCCACCAACAGCATTATCTATAACATATACGAAGGGTGATTGATAGGTTTGTGGCCTAAGCTAGAAGGAGTCAATTTTAGAAAACCTAGCATATTTATTTTTCAACATAATCCTTCCCCCCCCCCCCCCCCCCCAACATTTACACACAGTCCAGCGGTCATGGAGATACGGATTTGGATCTCCAGAAAGTGTCCACAGCATGGGTGATTGATAAGTTTGTGGCCTAAGGTAGAAGGAGATGAGTTATACAGCTCTCGTTACATGCACATGCAGTTCAACTCTTTGAGTGATTATGCAGAAAATTTGAAATTACTAACTCATCTCCTTCTACCTTAGGTCACAAACTTATCAATCACCCCTGATGAGTTATTAACTGATGAGTTGGTAACTATAAACTTTCTCCATAATCACTGAAAGAGTGGAACTGCATGTGCATGTAATGAGAGCTGTATAACTCATCTGCTTCTACCTTGGGCCACAAACTTAATCACCCCTCGTAGTTGCCACATCATCCCCCATTGGTTTCAGAAGTGCTTAAGAACTGAAAGCACATATTTTATGTCAATGCTGCACTGTCTTTATAATTAGGTGGGGGGGGGGGGGGAGTTCCCAAAGAGAGAAGGAAACTGTGATCAACAAGGCAATATATCTACACAACGTTTGGCAATACCCTCTTATTCTCCTCTCTTCCCCCTCCCAGCTGCCAACATACCTTCTGTCAGATCACACCCACGTGTCCATTCCACTTGTTTTAAGTTGCCCCAAGTCCTTGGACACATGAGATCACATTGTCAGCACTATACCAATCAATAAACTGAAAGCACACACGAAATGCTGGAGGAACTCAGCACTCCAGGCAGTATCTATGGAAAAGAGTACAGTCTACGTTCCGGGCAGAAACTCTTCAGCAGGACTGGAGAGAAAAGGCCGAGGCTTAGATTTAAAAGGTGGGGGGATCAGTGAGAGAGGGTTTCACTGAACTCCCGTCGAAGGGAAGATTTAAACTTCTTCAGGGTAGGCATCTCTAGAAGAGACTTTGCAGACTAGTAATCTAATCACAAACGAGTGAAAATCTGCAGACCCTAATGAACTGAAAAGTTGCTTTTAATCCTGAACAGTACATTTCATCTGGACAAGCAAATGAGTGCATGGTGAGGGAGAAGAGTATTGGATATTCCACATTGAAGCATCATTGGTATTCAATGAGGGATTTGCTCCCTTTTTGATAGTGAATCACACTATGAAAGTGAGCTTGTGTTGCGTATTAATGCTGAATCTGTTCGTTTTAGTTTCCCCATGGGTACAATGTTGACAATGTTTGCAAGCATGGTGAAATCCATGTGTACTTAGAAACGTAAATAAGTACAGTTAAATCCATTCTCTAGACATTGGCATTATTGCAATACACTTCAGTTTCTCCAAAATTTCAGGCAATTGCACAAATTCTTCAGTTTGATGGTAAACCAAAAAAAAACAAATGCCTCTGTACTTCAAAGTAACATTTGTTTATAATCTTGATTTATTGCAATTGGTTATTTTATGTTTTAGTTAGAAATGTAATTGTCTATTAATTACTTGGAAAGTGATCATCTCTTTTCCTATTTTCTCCTTTCAGATAACAGTGATCTAATTGCTTGCACTGTAGTTATGAAAGATGGCAGTCAAGTACATCGCTTTCTGGCTGTCGATGTTTATCAAATGAGCTTGGTGGAACCTGACAGCAAACGGCTTGGATGGGGCGTGGTAAAATTTGCAGGTCTGCTTCAGGTAATAGAGATAAATGAGGAGGCATGTTAGACAATTCAAAACTATTACATATTTCGGACCACTGCTGCTACAGTTCATCATATAAGATGTCAGTTATCAGCTGCTTAGATTTCAGCACATCTTGGACTTCTGCATGCATGCTTTCAAAGTGAAGATGTGCTGGAGGTAGTGCACAGGTGCACACCTAATTGTCTGCTTCATTGCTGGGCATGCCATTGAGCTGAGCAGTGACTTACCAAAGGCAAGAGCTGCGTGTATTTTGCATCCAGCCAGGGAAGGCAGGTGCACAAACAGCAATCGTATTTGTTTATGGTAAAAAAAAAGTAGGATTTATTTCAAAGGTTGTTTTTATTGCCAAAGTGTGCATATACAATATAACTGATATTTGCCTTCTCTAGATAGCAATGAAATACAGAAAAATCATGGGGGTCATTGAAAGAAAAGACATCAACTCCAACCCCCCCCCCCCAGCACGAAAAGAAAAAGAAACAAAACTTGCAAACCCCAAACACCTCCCCCTCTCTCGCACAAAATACTAATAGATGGCCCACATGAGAAACTGCAGCTTGAACATCAAAAACCCCAAACTCCTCTCTCACAAAAGAAACAATCCCATCAAATCCGCCAACCCTCTCCTCACAGAGAACACAGCAACAATAACATCAAATCCCCACTCTCTCCCTTGCAAAAAATAGTGACAATAACATTAAATCCACAATCCCTCTCGCAGAAAAGAACAACAGCAATAGCATTAAACACCAACACCATCACACACACAAAAAACTAACAGATCACCCACACAAAAAAGCACCAACAGGAATATCAGATCTCAAATCCCCAACTCATCCCTCTCTCAGAAAGTAACTTGTCGCCCACCTGCAATCGGCAGCAAGAAGGAAAACACTGAAAAGTGATGGAGCACTAGTGGTTTATGTGCTTTCAGCTAAATTTACAGACCATTGATACAGTAGTATCCATTTTCTATTTGTATTATGCTCAGAAGAAAACTATGTTACAGTTAAATTATGTGATTACGTTTGTTTTTAACTGCTTTCTTTTGTAGGATATGCAGGTGATGGGAGTTGAAGATGATAGCAGGGCTTTAAACATAATCATCCACAGGCCTGCATCCAACCCTCATGCTAGGCCCTTCCCTATTCTTCAGGCAACCTTCATCTTTGCTGATCATATCCGTTGTATCATTGCAAAGCAGCGATTAGCAAAAGGTCGCATTCAAGCACGACGTATGAAGATGCAACGAATCGCAGGTTAGTATCTTTTTCTGAGTATGCTTAAATTAGCCAATCAAGTGTGATGCTAATTACCAGCTAAAGTCTAGCTAGTTAAAATTACAATTATGTTGCAATGTTGAATTAATCTTTTTAATACTCCTACTTGACACATCTTCCCTTAAGATTGCTTATTAAGCTTCTACTTAAAAAAAACTTGTTCCCTTTACAGCAGTGTTTTTTTTAATGCTATGCTATTGAAAGCAAAGGATCTATGCCATATTTCACAATTTGCTGCTCGTTGCAACAGCCAAGAAGCCACTGAAGCATTCTAATCTTGAAAGAAATATTTCATTGACTACACTCATATTGATGTGTTCTGACAAATGCTGCAAAGAGCTTTATAGCCAGTCATTGAAAATGTGATCAAGCAGAATTTCTTGATGGTCAATCTTGTGTATCCCAGTAGGTTAGTAACCAGGACTCTTTCAACTAGAGAGAATCAACAGTGTTAAACATTTTCACATGGAAGGAAAAGGGCTATTAGCTCCTTTCTTGGCAGGTAACACCAGTTTAGAATCCAGCCTCACCATGCAAATGAATATCATCAGTGCAACAACAATACAAATCAAAATAACCGTTCAAAATGCCATTCGTCTACACCAGCTAAAAATCCAGTGTGTTATTATTACTGTAAGGCTTCCTACTATATGTTGCTGCTCTTCTTTGCCCTTGTGGCACATCAGGCAGTGATCTTGCCACCTCTTTAGCATTTGTCTGTTTTTTGTTTAATGAGGCCAATTTGCTAGCTCAATGCTCAACCCACCACCGCCAGCCAGATTCGCTACTTGCCTCGAGGTCTGGTGCTGATACCACTGCACCACCAGCCAGCTAAATCCTACTATATATAGCATCTAAAAGCAGAAGTTACGTTGTGGTGTGCCATGAACTCCACAACTTTGAAAATCCCATACCTGACAGACTCCATTCTGATGGAGAACGACAGGAGTATGAGTATGATGGTTAGAGTAGAATGCTCCAATTTGACATTAAAAGCCCTGTGCTCTAGCTGAGGTGTCCTTGTCCACTTGGGTAATAAGGAGCTTGCAAAGTAACAGATCCAGTGTAAACCCTTTCCAACACATCCGTTGCTGACACTGAAATGTTTTCCAAAGATCTGTTGAAAGTACCCAGGATACTATGTAAAATTGACCTCCCATCCTGCTGTACAAATTCATCTGCACTGATATAACACATGAGTGAATGAATCAAGTATCAGATGTATCTGGTCCCAGACTTGCTGAGTTCCTCCAGCATTTTGTTTATGTTGCTCAAGATTTTCAGCATCTGCAAGATGGCATGAACATCAATTTCTCATATTCCAGTAATTTCTTTCCCTTTTCTCCTCCTCTCTTCTTCCCCATTCTGGTTATCCTCTCTATCGTTTCTTTGCCTGCCCATCACCTCCCTCTGGTTTCCTTCCTTCCCTTTCTTCCATGGACCGCTGTCCTCTTCTGTTAGATTCCTCCTTCAGCCCTTTTACCTCTTTCATGTCCTCCTTCCCAGCTAACTCCATCCCTTCCTCCCCCTTCATCGTCACCTGGTCGCACCTGTCACCTGCCAGCTTGTACTAGCCTTCCCCCCACCACCTTATTCTGGCTTCTGCTCCTTCCATTCCTAATGAAAGGTCTCAGCTCAAAAACATCGACTGTTTATTCTCCTTCATAGATGCTGCCTGACCTGCTGAATTCCTCCGGCATTTTGCGCATAATGCTCAAGATATCCTCCATCTGCAGAATCTCTTATATTAGTGATCGTGTGTTTGTGTGTGTGTGGGATCCCGATTGCCTTCACTTAGTTATCTATGCAGGGTTCTGCTCTTGGTAAAGAGGTGTCCTTAGTTGCATTTGGGGTCATGTCTCTTTGAAGGAGCTGGGATAAGTTCACTTGTGCCAATCTTTGCTCGAGGGAGAATGATCTCTTTTTTTTTGCAGGAAAACCGTCTGTCGGTAAGCAGAGAACATTTAACTACTCAAGTACAGCAGTCCCACAAAGACCTAGATACACTTTGCAGATCTATTAGTCTGCAGCACACAATAATATACTTGCAAATGGCACTTGCTGTTCATGAGGGCAGTGATCTGCTAACAAGTGGCATCTCTTTGATCAGTGAAGACATCAAGCTGTTCCCCCGTGACATATCAGTGATCTTGAAGAGATTCGAGCTACTCCTCACTCCTGTTTGGCTGGATCAGGCGCATGATAGTAGAAAACGGTCCTGTGCCCTCTGTCAGTTCTTCCCCCCTCCCCCACTGTCCCCACCAAGGCAGTTGTCACCTGAAGCAGTAAACATTACTTGATAGGAATGTATCCAAACCATTGCAAAGATGTGCACATCTTCACCAGTACAAAGGTGCGTTCTTCTCGTTCCATACAGCCACTGCATTTTCCTGCGTTCATCAGACAGATTTGATAATGTACTAACTATCTGATGGTCATGCAATCACTCCATTAACAGTGTTGATCTGAGTTCAACTGTGGTTATAGGGATACCTTTACCCATTTTACCCACTGAGCTCCCACACCATATTCCTTGTGAAATAGAAGAAGCTGCAGGCGCTGGAAACCTGAAATGAGTGGATGTTGCCTGACCTGAGTATCTTCATCATTTCCTGTTTCTTCACCAGATTCCATACTTGGTGCCAGTTTGCACATCACAAGTACTCCGTGTATTTCGAAACGTAAAAAACAACCCATCTTGCTCACTCTTTGAGGTGACGTACTTGGGTCTCAGGCATAACAATGCAGCATGTTGGCTTTTATATATTCACAGCTTCCAGTCCCATTCTTTTCCCCCTCTTGCACTCACCTCCTTGTGCTTTCTGTCCAGGTATTCTGGTGAGGTGAAATGTGGGCTGCTCAGAAAACAGAACAGAGGATTGTTGCAGTTAAGCTGTGTCCGTAGCACACTTACAGTGAAGCCATGGCTATGTAGTAATCACAGTGTGATATTGCAAGATTTGCTAATAAGCTACCTAATAGAATTTGCTGAAGGCATGCTTTATACCTCTGCCTATAAGCCAAGACAAAATACTGGGTGTGATGGAACTCCACTGCACCAACTCTCCTGATTCTGGTTCAAGCAAGTCACCTTCTCTCTTTTTAAATTCCCATTCTGGCTCCCCTCTTACCCCTTCTCTCACTTCACCTAACACCTCCTGCTAGTGGCCCTCCTCTTTCCCTTTCTTCCAGATTTCAGATTTCTCCTTCAGCCATTTACCTTTTCAACCTATCACCTCCCATCATCTCATTTCATCATGCCTCCCCCATCTCCTGGCTTCACCTATCACCTTCCAGCTTGTACACCTTCCCTTACCCCACATTTTTATTCAGGCTTATTCACCCTTCTTTTCCAATCTTGATGAAGGATCTTGACTCAAAATGTCGACTCTTTATTCCTTTTCCATGGATGTCTAACCTGAGTTTTTCCAGCATTTTGCGTGTGTTACCTTAGACTTTTTTCAGTAATTTCTCTACTATTGATGTATGGCCAAATGGCCTATAGTTTGCTGGCTTATTGTTATTATCCTTTATGAACAAGAATAGATATTCTCCAGACCCTGGTATCTCACCCATGACAACAAAAATGCAAATGGTCTTGGGTATTTATCCACCTTAATGTGTGCCAGTATCTTTACCACAGCTTCTTTCCTAACATAGATAGAATACAAGTATTTCTCTCTCAAACTCTTCATCCTCCACATTGTTCTCCATGGTGAATACCAGTGACAAGTATTAATTTAGAATCTCACTAGTAGTCCACTGCACCACGTGGAGATTACTGTTTCAGCACCTAAGGGAATCTTCTTAAATTCGAAATAATGTGGAAAGAGTTAAAAAATGGGAATCGGTAAAAAGTTGGTAGGCAGTGGTCACTGTGGACACAGTGACCAGGAAGTCAGTTTCAGTGTGATATATCTCTAAAATTAGAGTAGAGGTTCCCAAACATTTTTTATGCCAAAGGCCCCTGCCATTAACTGAGGGGTCCATGGACCCCAGGTTGAGAACCCCTGCTCTAGGGGAAGGCTAGGATGTGGTGTGACCCATGAAATGCATATTTTCATTAAATTTCTACTTTTCTTCAGTGTTAGGTTTTGGTACAGTAACAAAACATTGCAAAATCAGGTTTTTTTAATAGTGGTTTTAGATTCAATATTAACAATTTTAATTAAGTCATCAGACAACGTGATCTTTAGCAACCCAGTTACAATATGTGAAAGAAATGATATGTAGATTAATGTTTGCTCATTGTAGTTAAAGAATCAAGCTTTCTCTTTCAAAATTAGATGCCTTTCCCATAAAAGTACATATTTCAGAGAATCTGTATTCATAATTTTACAACTAGAAGCTTTAATGCTTTAGCTTTTCTATCATGAGAAGAAATAAAACAAGATGTAAAACACAAAATTATCTTTGAATTGATAGTTTTTTGGGCAGAAATATGTTTTTATTTCTGGAAGGATAGTCTAACTAAAGATTGTTGGCAAGTAAATTTCATCTACTTGATAGGACGAACAAAGGCAAGTTATGCTTTGCTCTATTTTCATTTATGTTGCCCTATAAACTATGAATTAGTATGGTTATGCTCCTTTGTTTACACATCAGTTTAACAGTGAGACTTGAACTGCATGGGAACTAGTCCAACAACTAAATTTGTGTGCCCATTTTCAGTATCTGAACAAACTGCAATCGGATTTTAAAGAAGTATTAGCAAAGGCACTGAAATCTTTTAAAGAATTCTTCCACAATTTTGCTCTTAATGTAAAAAAAATAGGAATTAAGTTTCATCAGCTCCACTAGATTCTGGCTAAGTATTTTTAAAATGCTTTATATATGAAATACCCTGGTTTCCTCGGCTGCGTAAGTTTGTGTGGATGTTGTGTAATTTGTCACTCTGTTACAAACGAGTGCCACGAAATAACAGACAGTACACTGCATTCAATTAAAAGACTTAGCTTTATATTTCTTAATTTGACCAAAGAGTTAGTAAAGAAAGGAACAAAAACAGAAAAGGACTCATTTTAGTGAAACAGTCTAATGTACACAAGTTGGAGCTCACGGTTTCCCCAAGTCACCGATCCTCAATCGATCTCACCCCGGGACCGAATCATGGTCCCACTCTGGGTCGAATCCTACCACCACATCTCTCTGGTGTCTTCGTTCCTCATCTCTTTCAAACTACACCAAAAAAAACCCAAGCCCGACCTTAGTTCCCTCACCAGAGAAACCTCCCCTTCAATTCAACCATCCTAATTGGTTGGCAGACATTTCTCCTCATCTCTTATCATCAACAATAACCCAAGCATAAGCTGTAAATGAGCAGTTCTCACGAAACAACGCAAAATTAAATACACACAGCATAACAGTAAAGAATATTACCCTCTCCCTTCCCACCAAAATAGTCATGTCCTTATGACCATGAAATAATTTGTCACTTCATCTTTACCACTGCTTTCAAAGCAATTTTGTGCTGCCATCACCTCCAATCCATTTGACAGGTGAGTTACATATCTCACTAGGGGACTAGCAATAGCGCTCTGTTTCCTCGATGCAACATAGGCCAGCCTATCTAGGGGTCTCCTGATTCTTTGAGACCTCCATACCCTATCATCTACTTCTTCAGTTTGAGACAATCGTCAGGATACTTCTGATCTAGAAAGAGAGGCGTCGTCCCCCGGTCTATCATTCGTGCCCTCCTGCAACTCGGATCCCTCTGCCACTTGGCTGAGCTGCGCTTCATTCTCTTCATGATCCCGCTGAAACCTAGCCTGTCCGCAGATAGTCCCCCCAATTTCACCTGCCTCAGCGTGAGAAGTTTTGGGAATCTCTTCCTCAATCAGTGGGAAGTTAGCAAAAAGCAGCATATACCACATCCCCATTTCCTCATTCTCCGAGTCCATATCCCATTCGTGAATGCCCTCTGATCCTTGGTAGGGAAAGCTTGCACAAATCTGGTGTAGTAATCCGTAATGATGAAGACATTTGCCGTGTTGCTGGCATCTGGCACTATTGACAGGAAATCCATACACACCAAGTCAAGTGGCCCCGCACTCTGCAAGTGGGACAATGGAGCTGCCCTCATAGGCAGCATCCTCCTCCGTTTACATTGAATGCACGACTTGCAGTATTCTTTGACCTCCATCTTCGTTCAGGGTCAGTAGAACTAATCTCTGAGCAATTCATAGGTTTTTTCAATCCTCAATTGGCCAGAATCAAAATGAAGTGACTTCAACACAATCCTCCAATACTTCTCAGGCAGAACCAGCTGGGAACGCCAAGGCCAGTCCGGAGGCGATGTGACCCAGTATAGGATCTGGTTGCTGAACTCCAATCTGGGTTATTCTCTCTGTAATTGAGACACTGCAGCATGTTTCATCCGTTCTGCTTGAGTCATGTCTTCTTTTTCGGCCACTGACCAAATGATACGAAGCCCGGGTCATCTCACTGAGCAGCTGCCATTTCCCCAGGACTCAATTCCGGCAGCTGGTTTGTCTTCAGAGCAGTCAGGTTACAGTAAGCTTGTGGATGGCATCATCAGAAGCTCCCAATTGATTTACTACTCAATCCTGCCTTTGCCTTCCCCCTCCCTTCATCGTGAAGGAAAACTGTCATGTGGCTTTCATTCCCGGGGCAGAAATGCTCTCCCACTCTTTGTTGCTGTCCAGCCCTTCATGCGCATGATGGGACAGTGCATTGGCATCAGTGTTCCTTCTTCCTGACTGGTAATTCAGTCTGAAATCATAGGCAGACAATGCTACCAGCCACCGATGGCCTGTGGCATCTAATTTTGCCGATGTTATGTTACTTCTGTTTAAACGTACCATTGGTTAACAGTAAAGAATCATATTCTGGAAGAATTAGGGAACTTTTATTTACAGTAATAAACAAACACATCTTAACCAAGCCATGTACTGGAACATTCTAGCAATCCTGCGCATGCTCTTTGCTCTGTCCAATCATGTACTGGCACATCATTGCATGTGATATCACCACATCTTCCTTTCCTTAAAAAGAAAAAGCAATGAACAGCGTTAATCAAAACACATCTATATCAGATAACTGAAACTCTGAAGTTGGTTCTTTCTTAAGGTCTTTGCGATTTCTTCTTAACACTGCTCCCTCCTCTGTTTGGACCATGTATGATCTGGTCTGTGTCCATGTGTTCATTTTGTCTTGTATCCTCACTTTGTCTCCGTGTCCTTCAGACAAATGTCTCCTTAGATCAGTCAGTTCACGTTCCATTTCCATTTGTAACGAAATACCAACCTTTTCTTCAACTAATTCATTCTTTAACTGTGTAATCTTTTTATGCTGAGGCTTCATCATTTCAATAAAACTTATTAATTCCTTCACTTGTTTTTTCACTTCTTCTTTATACTGTGCCTACTATAAGTGTTCTTGCTCTAGATGGTGATGAAACTGAATCTCATATTCTCTCAGTGTCTCTTTCATTATCGCTTCTCCTGCCATTGCTTTTTCATATCATCAATTGCCTCCTGTTTGGTCGTCTCAGACACTGCAGCTACTGCTTTTATATTCTCCATGTCAGCATTTGCCTCTGTGAGCTGGACCTGCAGTCGAGTTACATCACCTTCTGCCAACCGTAATGCAACATTCTGTCGCTCTGTGTCACCATCCAAGACTAAAACTCTTTTTATCAAATTAAGTCTTTCACAGGCAGATAAACCCAGGATTGACTGTACATTTTTGGCACGACCATAAATGAAAGCGTATGCACAATATTTTTGTGTGATACCTTTGCTGCGCATGTTCCTTTAACTGGAATGTCTGCACCTGAATACCCAGTCACTTTTATATTTATCTGATGTAACTTCAGTCTTGGCTTTAAAGCATTAAACTCAGATTTTTAAAGAACAATTACTTGCGCTCCAGTATCAAGCTTAAACAGAATATTGTTTTGATTCACTTGCAACGGAACAGTCCAGTCATTCTTTCTTTGTTTATTTTCACAAAGCGCATCTATATAAAATTCCTCACATTCATCTTCAAGCACACCATTTACTTGTTTCATTTTATTTTCCTACTTTCTACTTTTACAACTGCGTGAAAAATGATTAATCTTACCGCAAGCCATTGTAAATTTTGCAAATGCGGGACACTGATTTGGACGAAGTTCCCACGCACAGCGATCTCATGGCCTTTTTCATTTTTCTTTCAAATGCTGTCTTGCTTTCTGGTGGTTTTGTCAATGTGTTATTATATTTCTTGATATATTCACACTTTTTTACAGCATTTACATTACAGTTTTCAACAAAAGGCTCTTCAGCCTGCAATGTCAGGGTCTCAGAAGCTTTGCAAAGTGCCAAAGCTTTTTCAAAATTTAAATCTTGATCTCTCAACAGTCTTTCTCTCAGAGCGTTATCTCGAATGTCACAAACAATTCTATTTTTAATGAGAGAGTCCGTGAGCAATCCAAACTCACATGTTCTACTACATTTTCTTAACTCAGTAACATTCTGATCAATTGTTTCAGCAGCTCTCTACACACATGTGAAAAATTCATATCACTCATACATTAAATTACGCTTAGGTATACAAAATATTTCAAATCTGACCATTATTGACTTTAAATTGAAATTATCTCCATCTTCAAAGACAGAATTATTATACCTCCACTGCGTCATTTCCGATTACATGGAGCAGAAGTGCAGCTTTGGTTTTTTTCCTATTTTGCTTCATAATCAATCGTCAGTAAGTACAGTTCACACTGTTGCTTGAAGATCCTCCAATTCTCAGCTACATTGCCAGTCAGCTGAAGTTTTGATGGGGGTTGTAAACCTTCCATTTTACCATATACAGTTCGAACTTTTTTCTTCAATTTTTTTCTCGATTATCTTCAATTCTCAATTCTCCCTTATTATTCTTCCAGAACCACTTCTGACACCATGTTATCTTACTTCTGTTTAAGCATACCGTATGTTAACAGTAAAGAATCATATTGTGGAAGAATTAGAGAACGTTACTTACAGTAATAAACAAACATGTCTTAACCAAGCCACGTGCTGGAACATTCTAGCAATCCTGCGCATGCTCAGTGCTCTGTTCAATCATGTACCGGCACATCATTGCAGGTGATATCACCACAGCTGAGGTCAGGATATAAGTTAGGGGATTGTTGTCTGTCCTCACCTTAAACTTGCCACCATAGAGATAGTCACTCAACTTATCCACCACAGCCCATTTCAATGCCAGGAATTCCAACTTGTGCTTGGGATAGTTTTTCTCAGAGGGTGACAGACTCCAGCTGACAAATGCAACAGGTCTCAACCCGGTGCCCTGATCCTGATACAGGACACCCCACAAGCCCACTCTGCTGGCATTCATATGCATTACATATGGCAATCGAGAGTCTGCAAAAGCTAGCCCAGGCACTTGTGTCAGCCACTCCTTCAGCGAGTGAAAGGCCTCTTAACATTTTGCATCCTATCCCACTCCAAAAGTCTCCAAAGAGCTAAGATAATCTTTACCCTCCTCTCCTTTTTCCTCCTCGCTTTCTTCCCCAAGGGAGGGTAATCACACAGAAGCTGGTTTAAAAGGTGACTCACTTTCGCATAGAACTTCATGAACCTCCAATAATACCCGCAGAACCCAAAGAATGAGTACAAATTGCTTACAGTCTGGGGCCTTGGCCATGTGGTCACTGCCTCTATTTTAGACAGATCTGTACCTACTCCGTCCCATGAGACTCTGTGCCCAACATAGTTGACAGATGTCTTGCAGAACTGGCACTTGCCCAGGGAAAGTATTAACCCTTCAACTTTCTGGCGGCCCAGCACCTTCAGTGGCCTCGCTTCATGGTCCTCCAATGTGGACCAGAACACTGATACACCAATACCTCAATCAATTTCATATCTGCCTCCATTTTCTCCATGACATCCTGAAAAGTTGCAGGGGCTCCCAATAAGCCCTGGAGCATCCTTTCAAACTGGAAGAATCCCAGTGTACATATGAATGAAAGAGGGGGATCTGGTAATATCCATTCCTCAAGTCCAGCACACTGAACCACTTTGCACCACTCAAGACAGGCCAGTGCATCTTTGATCCTCAGGACTGTATACTGGTCTGTGACACTACACCTGTTCAGAGTCATAAAGTCCACACACATCTGAACCTTCTAATTCTTCTTCCTGGCCACTACTATTGGGGACACATAGGGACTTCTGGATTCAATGATGATCCCAGCTTCAGCTTCTGTAAGTGCTGTTGAATGTCTTCCACCTCTGCAGGGGCCAGTCGCTGTGACCTCTCTCTGAATGGAGTGTCCTCCGTTTCCCGGATAGTGCGGCAAGTGCTCCTGGATCAACCCAGATCAAACTCATCAGTAGAAAAGACAGCTTCCAGTTTCAACATCTTTTCTATCAACCTCCTCTTCCAACCTGTAGGTACCGGGGAGTCCCCAAAGTTGAATGACTCAGCAGTCAACTTTCCCTTTTTCGAAGAGAGTTTCTCCCCGGCTTATCTCACAGGGACATTGTACATTACCGTCACTGGGAAGAGGTGCGCCAATGGCATGCCCCTCTTGAAGGTGACTTCCCTCTTTGTAGTGTTCCTGACGATCACTGCCCTTCCTGTTCACCTGTACAACCGAGGGCCTCTGCAATTCAGGCCTCACCAGTACCCCAGCAGGTAAGCCCAACTCCTCTTTGTAGTCTTCTCGAGCATTCACCAAGAGGGCCTTGGCCTCAGGCATTCTGGGAAATTTGGGGTTTCCCATCACTCTCGCTACTTCCCCAGGCCTAACATGATTAGCTTTGACTGGGTGAACCACTCAGTCCCTCGTCTAAGCTCATTATCCGGTCCAGTGCGGCCACGCACTTTCTCGAAAGCAGCTTGAAACACCGAGTGAACGGACAATGTTTTCAGAAAGCTCTCTTCAGCTCTGTCCTTGTAGGCTCCCATTAGCCATCTTCACAATAGGAGTATTTGTCCCCACAAGAATTGAAACGCCGTCCTTCTCAACGGGGTCCAGACAAACCAACGCTAATGTATCAAGGACCTCAGCCACTCCCACATCTGCCTTCAAAAACTCCAGCTTCACTGACAGGTAACTATCATACAGATAACCACCCGCACTAAGACCCCACATCTCTAGTGTGCTGAGTGGTTCGCTGTAAATACGTCAGATATTGGCAGTAAAACAAACGGTACAGCAAAGTGACCTGCCAGCCTGTGTTAAGTATGGCTGTAGCATAAATACCCTCTATCCATAGTGATACACTGGCACCTGGTTCCACTAAACCTTCAGGAATAGGGTTTTTTGCTTTAGGGTGTTCCTTGATAAATTGCTAGGAATGTGTTCCCCACCGAGACACCAGGCCATTCCCTCACTGGATCTCTTCTAAGTTTAGTGACTTTTCTCTCTGCTTAGATACCTGGGGGCTCACTCTCTGAGTGTTTCCCATCGTTCACACTCCCACCTGAAGTGGCCCTCTTCACCACAATTGTAACAGACAATACCAGCCATTCCCCTTCTGTGTCTTTATGGCTCTCACTATATCAGCAGCTCGGCCTCTCAAACTCTCAACCAATCGCTGTCTTTTTATGTCATCAGTGCACTGTCACTCATCTACAACTGAGAGGCCTACTCCGCCCAGGTCTCATACTCCTCTTCACCCTCGGGTGGGCTTCACCCCTGAGAACATTCTCAGCTTTCGTTAACTAGAACCCTCTGCCTGGGCACTAAGCCGTTTATTTGCAAGGGAGGTAAGGGCTGATATCAACTCAGAAGTCCCACTCTTCACTGGGGGACTCATTAGAAATTCCAAATCAGACCAGTCCTTCCCCTCACTCCACAGAAATGAAAGCAACCTGTCTTTGGTCTCCACCCCCAACTATGAGAGACTTAGCTTGTAATTTGGCCTGCTCTCCTACACTCTCCTCCTCCCAGAAAGTATGGACAGCCCACGGCCCTCCCTGTCCCGGGGCCTCAGTAGCACCAGCCAGTTCCACTGTCGTTAGATCAGAGCTTGTCTGGACTAAAACAAAGTATTTGCCTGCCATTTTATCAAACCTCCGCTCCACAATCATAACTGTTTCTACAGCTTTAACAGTACTTAAAGTTTGAATTAACAACTCATCAGAGATGTGAATGTCTACCCCGCTCAACACACACGCATTTGTTACCAGTAACTCCGTGGATCTGCACCACCATTCAACCTCTGCAGCGTCCATTCCCGCGTATCGTAATCACTTTACCAGACAATCGTTTAGCACAGACTTAAACACACAACTCAATGGATCAATGCTTAGGGCAATCACATAGCATCCAACGAAATCAGTAACCCGAACATAAGCTGAAATCTGGCAGCTCGCACAGAACAGCACAAAATGAAATAGTACAGCATAACAGTTAAAAAAAATATCAACCAGAGCATTACATATAAACAAAAATCTTTATGCGGAGCCACAAAAACAAAATTAACCGTAATTCCCTGTTCTTAGAATCGTCACCAGCACTGTCTCTTCCCTCCCCCTCGCAGGAGTTGACAGTTGCTCAATGTAGTGCTCTTCCCAGAACTTGTCTTAAGCCACTTTGAATTTTGTTTATCTTCTGCACTTTGCCTATGAGAAGATTTGTAATTGTATTGGAATGAAACCTTATCCTGAAGAAATTCTTCCCCTCAGAAGGATGTAAGTGATCCAGTTTCAAGGGGCTTTCAACAGGTTCAGCAGAACACCATCAGTGAGGAAATATTAGAAGAATACTTTATTAATCAAAACAATTACTCAATACGTACTCCAGTGCATCAGCCTGGTTTATGACAGGTATTTGTTTAAAAACGCAAGACTGGCAGACAGCTGGCTAGTTTGTTGGTTTGATTGCTTTATAATCATTTCATATCCGTCTATTAAATGCTGCCAATTGATTTTGCCATACTATTTTTTTCTAAGAACCTGGTCATATTGAATTCCATTTGGTTTGAATTCTCAAATTTTGCTAGATCATTTTTGTTTCTCAAAGGCAATAGAAATTATGAATGAAAACCATTTATTTATATTTACCTATTAGGATCTGGCAAGGACAACAATTATTGCCCAATAATGACAGGACGATAATTCATCCCACTGCGGTCCTGCTAGTGAGGTACTCTCACAGCACCTTTGGCTAGAGATTTCAGGGATTTGGACTCATTAATAATGAAGGAACAACAGTATACTTCAGGATGGTTTGTGATCTTAAGACCATAAGATATAGGAGCAAGTTAAGCCATCTTGGCCCATTGAGTCTGGTCTGCCATTTCATCATGGCTGATTCAATTTTCCTCTCAACCCCAATCTCCTGCCTTCTCCCCATATCCCTTCGTGCCCTGAGCAGACAAGAACCTATCAACCTCAGCCTTAGATATACATAAAGACTTGGCCTGTACAGCTACCTGTGGCAAATAACTCCTCAGATTCACCACTGTCTGGCTAAAGAATTTCCTCCTCATCTCTGTTCTAAAATGATACCCCTCTATTCTGAGGCTGTGTCCTCTGGTCTTAGACTCTGCTACCATAGGAAACATCCTCTCCACATCTATTCTATCAAGGCCTTTCACCATTCAATAGGTTTCATTTAGGTCAACTTTATTCTTCTGATGGAGGGGAACACATAGGAGGTGGTATTCCCATTTATCTGCTGCCCTTGTCCTTAGTAGGAAATGTCACAAATTTGGGAGATAGAGTAGCCTGGGTGAGAACAAGGTATTGTCAATCACACAGATTCTAGCCACGAAGTGCTGAGTTGTAGGGAGAGGTTTCAGAAAGGATGATGGATGCCGAACATCTTGTAAAACAAAAATGGAGAGTATTTCATCACACTCCTGACTTGTGGTTTGTACATAATGGAAAGATGTTGGGGTGTCACTCACTGCAAAAATAATCAGCCTCTTATCTGTTCTTATAGTCTTTATATTTATGTAGCTGTTCCATCTAAGTTTCTGGTAAAAGCTGTCCCCTGGATGTTGAATGTGGCGACTTGACAATGGTATTTATTGTCAAAGTTGATGATGAATATCTTTCTTTATTTTGCGTATATATCTTCTCATACAATGTAAACATTGCTGCCCTGCTCCTATTGTCTTTGCTCAGCCATTTCTGCAGAGACTTCTAAGACCCCAATATATTACTATGGATCAGGTGTCATATGTAGTTTCATGGTTGCCATTACTGATAGTTGTTTTCAGAATCTATTCCAGATTTATTTAATTAACTGAATTTAAATGTAAACTCATATATCAGGACCATTTGGTAGTTCTGTACTTCACTGCTATAGTCCGACAGTGGTAGAATAACAATAATCAGAATCAAAATTAATATCAGACATATGTTATGAAATTTATTAACTTTACATCAGCAGTATAATGAAATACATGATAAATAAATATAGAGAAAAGGCTGAGTCACATTAAGTATGTAAGTGCCTACTAAATAGTTAAAACAAGTAGTACAAAAACAGTAGTGTTCATGGGTTTAATCATAAACAACAAAAAATCTGTAGATGCTGGAAATCCAAGCAATGCATACAAAATGCTGGAGGAACACAGCATGCCAGGCAACTTCTATGGAAAAGAGTACACTGGACGTTTTGGTCCATAATCCTTCATCAGGTCTTATTTCGATCTTGTGCAGAAGCCCCTCTTCCCCTCTCCCATACCACATGCAAGCAGTCAGAATGCTCTCCAAGGTATATTTGTAGAAATTTCTGAGTGTTTTAGGTGACAAACCAAATCTCCTCAAATTCCCAATGAAATATATATAGCTGCATCAATACATGGTGTCCATGTTAGGTCCTCAGGGATCTTGACACCCAGGAGCTTGAAATTACTCACTTTCTCCACTTCTGGTCCCTCTGAGGATTGATTTGTGTGCCCTCGTCTTATCCTTCCTGAAGTCCACAATCAGCTCTTTGGTCATGGTGATGTTGAGTGCAAGGTTGTTGCTGCGACACCATTCAACTAACTGATATATCTCACTCCTCTATGCCGTTTCATCACCATCTGAAATTCTGCCAGCAATGTTTGTATAATCATTACATTTATAGATGCTGTTTGAGCTATGCCTAGCCCCACAGTCATGGGTGTAAAGAGAGTAGAGCAGTGGGCTAAACACACATCCCTGTGCAATGCCGATGCAGAGGGCCAAAATTTTGCTGCATTCTGCTGAAAATAAAGTTTGACTAATTTCGGTAATGATTAATGAGGATTTTAATTCTGCAACTGAATTAGATTCTAAAATATTAAGACATTTGGAATCTATTATAAATGGATATTTTGGCATATTAACACATTAAAAATAGTTGCAGGCATCAGATTACATACAACTTTACAGTACACAATAATATAAAAAAAATTATCAAGTCAAGTAACTATGAGATTTGAATGCTGCAGTTGGCTTTATTAAGCAGTTAATTATTCTTGTAAACATTGTAACTTATACCACACAATTCTGTTTAAACACAATTTTCTGCAGTACCATTTTCTAATTATTGCATACATTTATTATTTTCTAGTACTTTTGGATCTTCCTGTGCAAACATCTTCAGAGGTTATGGGTTTTGGACATGGGTCGCCCTCTTCAGCTCATCACCTTCCTTTTAGATTCTATGATCAGTCTCGTCGAGGTATCAGTGATCCTACAGTTCAGCGCTCAGTGTTTGCATCTGTTGATAAGGTTCCAGGTAATGGTAAAAAGTTTTCTCCTAGTCTAACTATATGTTTTATTGCATTTTATATAAAATTGGTGTTGTTTCTATGTTATGACTTATTTCTTGCATGAGAGATAGGAATTAAGTGTTGAGGGGTCAGAAGGTGCTGCAAAGGGGATAGTTTTCAAAAATCAACAACTGCAGTTAGCTGAAATCTCAGATAAAAACAGGAAGGTTCGGTAACTCTCAGCAGACAGGCAATCTGCTGGACGTGCCAGGCTTGTTGCCACTGGAATTCAGAAGAGTGCAAGAGGACTTGTTTGAAAAGATCCTGAGAAAGAGGGTGTGGAGACCATGTTATGTTTTGTGTGACAGAATCCAGAATTAGGTCTGGTTTTGCTTTTCGTACTAATTCCTGAAACAGTATCTAGTGATTGGAAAATTTGTGCTTCTGAGAACCTTTTATTTTTTTTCTGCCACTTCCAAACTCTCACTTTTACAGATAATACATAACCTTTCTTTCTTCTTACCAATATATATTACCTCCATGTTGACTATACCTACCTAACCCTGTTAATTATCTTCAAATTTAGAATAGTACTTCTAAATTCGGAGTCTAAACATGAGGGTAAATTGTGTACTACTGTAGCCAGATTCCAATCCTCATGAAAATCCTACTTCTTCTGCTGTGATTGGCTGTCTGTTACTCCCACTGTTTTCAACAATCTGGAACTTTCCCTATGTTCTATTTCTTTATTTCTTCAAATTTCAAGACTTCACTGAGTCTTGTTTTTCTTATAACCAAAGTCCCATTAAATCTGAATCACCAATGTCCACAGAAAATTGCTTTGTTTCTCAGAGCATCTCCATCCCGTTTCATCAGAATGCTACACAACTTATTCCTGCTGTATCTAGTTTCCCCACCCAACCCTTTTCTTTACATTGTTCCTTATTTCTGTGTAATCTATCACATAATTTTCTTTTGTCTTTGGGATTGAGGGTGACTTGTTTGTTTTGATTTTCTGGTAAACAATAAATAGTGTAGGAAACTTGGACTTTCTCACAGGTAGGACAGAATACTTAATGGATGTGTTTGTAAGATTATTCTACTCTGTCTTTATAGCCTGGGTGGGACTTAAGGTTCTTGGTGTCATTCTGGATACTTTCCTGCCCCCTTGAGGGTTCATTGGCCAGGGGTTCCCAGGAATCGGTGGGGAAGCTTTGCTTCTTTCCATTAAGCTTTTAGAAATTTTACTCAGCTGTAATTAGTTCCCGTGACAAAATTTGGAATTGTATCTGTGTCAGGAGTCTTGTGGTAAGCAAAGTAGAAATGCTCTCAACATGGACAGTGTACTGTGCATTCAGACATGAGGGGATCAGTCTCTGACTCAGGGTCTCTCCCTCTGAGTGTTGAGTTTAGCTGCTTTTGTGGTCACAGGGATTTGTGCTGAGCCCAGATTTTCATGCTATTCCAAGGTGTGATAAAGAGTCAAATTTTGTTTCCAGAATTCATCATTTCATTTGTCCTTGTCCAATAAAACTGTTCTATAACCTTAAGATACAGAAGAGTGTGGGATTTATTATTACTGACAGTCCAAAGAAGATTCAATTCTCCTTGTGGGTCTGATTATCTCTATTATAATGGGAACTGCCCATAGAGCTGTTGAGGGATGTCTTCAAAGTGTGTATATTGTCCCTTGCCATAGTTTGTATGGACTGGTTTTGACTGGTCTTCAAAATAATTCCTAATTTAGAGCCATATATCAGTCAACCTCAAACAACTCATTCCTCTTCCTTCTGACTCTATTTTCACCTTGTGCAAGAACCTGCTGCAAATTTATTTCTCTTCCAGAGCTTTAGTTTCCTTCTAACTTTAGGAGACTTTGCCTCCTGCCTTCTTGCATGCCTTGGTCTTTAAAGGGGATTGAATGAATGTTGAGTTGAAAGAGAAAACGTCAAAAAAAATCTGTTGATTACCATAAACAGAAAAAAAATTTGCATACATTGAGAGCTGCAGTTCTGTACTCTTACAGAACAAATTCTGTGAATCAAGATCTCATTTAATTTTTAAAAAGAAATTGAGTTCAGTGCTGTTACTCATTCCTGGGACATTGTTTGCATATCATGTTATCAAAATGACTTATAGATGATGGTGTTCACTCAGCCGTGCCAATTTCTTGGTAATGTGCATGCAGGTGTACAGTGCACAAGGGTTATTTACACTGCCTTGAACTTACAAACGTTGTCTAGGTTTGTATCTTAGAGATAGCCCCATTTTTCTGTTGGATGTGAACACCATATGGTCAATGAACAGTTGCATAGAGAATAAAAGTTGCTCAGGTTTTGTCTAAGGATGGAAGAGACCATTGTGTCTTGCTGGTTTATTGCTGTCTGCATTAGCCAGCAGTCTCTGATTAGTAAGGTACTGGGCCCACCAATGGTTCATGGGTGCTTGAAGCTGAGAATTTGCTCAGTATCTGTCCCATGCCAATCCCACTTCTAACCCAGGCAAATAGTTGAGGGGAAAAAAGAATGAAGCTACACTTTTGATGTGAACTGTAACATCAGTAACATTTGCATGAAGCTAGCATACAAACAGCAGCTGTTTGACAATACTACGAACAAAGTCTTAAATGAAGTGGAACTTGATTGGTTGAATGTTGACCTAGCATCCTTATAAGAATTGATACTTGCTAAGTGTGGATCACTAAAAGGAAATCATTCTATCTTCGGTAAGGGAAGAGTTCAGGAAATGCCTGAGTGATTTCTAGGCATGGTTGTGAAGATCCTGCTCCTCTCCATGATAGAATTCCAAGAATTCCAATAAAGTCCCCTTAATATTTGCTAAAAGGCATGATTCACATCAGATCACTTACATAATGTGGAATGACAGGGTTGCCAAGACAGACCCCTGTGGCACTCCACTAGTTTCAGACTTCAGAATCCGGCTTATTATCACCGGCATGTGAGTGAAATTTGTTAACTTAGCAGCAGCAGTTTAATGCAAAACATAATGTAGAAGAGGAACAAAAATACTAATAAATAAATAAGTAAATCAATTACAGTATATGTATATTGAATAAATTTTTTAAAACGTGCAAAAAACAGAAATACCGTATATTTTAAAAAGTGAGGTAGTGTCCAAGGGTTTAATGTCCATTAAGGAATCGAATGGCAGAGGGGAATAAGCTGCTCCTGCTGGAGCACCACCTTCTGTTTCCAACCACTGAACCAATTTTGAGTCCACCCTGCGAGCTCCCCTTGAATTCTCTGCAATCTAATCTTCCAGATCAGCCTGCCATATGGGACCTTGTTAAAGGCTTTACTAAAGTCCCTATAGACAACATCCACTGGACTTGCATCAAAGTTGGCTTGATTACCTGCTCTGATAAGAACCATTATTTCCTCAATTCCCTATAACAAACATACACTGGCATTCACATTCTGGATGTTGTGCAGATAGTGATGCAAGTTGAGACATCATTTACAAGACTATGTTTTCTGTAAGGGAACCAAGAACAGGAAAATGCTGACAGCTTCAAGATCTATATTGCTGCATTGCTGTCAATGAAACCAAGTAATCCATCTTTTCCAACTACAACAGAGGTCCAAACAAAGTTGCTTTAAGCACTTACAGAACTTCAGTCGCTAGTGTCCAACTGACTGACAGACACTGCACAAAACTTCTGTGTGCAATTTTTTCAGACCATCTGGATATCCTCGAAATCAAAAGCTTGGTCCATGCATGATGGAAACAAAAAAAAACTGCAGGTTCAATTGCAAAGAAAGCAGCTCTAAACAAATCCAGTTGAGATAGTTACCAGATATAATAAACAGATGGAGAAATTCATGAAGCATTACCTTACATTTTATTCCATGGAGGATATCATCATTATGCAACCTCTGAACACCATGGAGTGGCTTAATCAGGGAAGAGCTAGATATTGAATCTACAGTGAGGGAGATTAAAATGTATTGACTTGTGATTTGTTACATAATCCATGCACAAGGTTCCAACTGATTATGTCATTCGACGTGAACTCCTCAAGCACAGGAAGCAGCACTCTGCAACATCTACTGGAATTTCTAATTCTCTGCTAGAGAGAGATGATGGTCCTCGTGGATGTGTGGTATGCAAAGATTTTCCTTTACTAAGAAGCACAGTGTGATAATTAGAACAGCTGCAGAGGCATCATTTTGCTATGTATAAAGGCAGTTGTATATGGCCTACTGGATATTAGTAGCTCTACAATTGAAAATGACATTAACAGACATCAACTCAAATAGCTAGGAAACCAAGATGATTGGGCCTGGCTGCTCATGAGAGCATGGGAGAGGCAAAATATGCAATTTCTGTAAGGTGGCCCAGAGAGAAAACAGCAAATTTTGAATCTTTTAACAAATTGTCACACCAGACAATATTCAATGGAGGAATGATCACTAAGGTGTAAACCCAGCACAACAGAATCTTGCAGCATGAGAAATTTTACTTCTTTAAAATGGATTGACCATCTCTTTGATGCATACAAAAGGCTGAGAAATCTCTGCTCCTTGCGGACAGTGTTGCAAAAAATATACTTACTACTTAATTAATAGTGATTAGTAGTGAGGCACAGAGAGATCTGCATTTACTGACGAGTACCTTTATTTTTTAAACTAACAAGTATGTGAATTCATACATTAAATACCTTGTGTGCACACTCGCTAAGTACCCTGACTCTCCTGAATAGTCAAAGAATAGCAAAGATATTACCCAGGTAAGGGAATTCACTCTGGCCAGGCGTTCCTCGTTTTCCCGATTCACTCGCCACTTGTTTCTCACAGGGTTGCTTACACTTGTATCTGTGATGGTTATTCTTCGAAGTTACCGCTACCAACACACATGAAGCATCAACTTTTATATCCATTCCTTATCAATTCAAATATCGCATTTCAGTGTCATTGGCCACAGGTCATATGTCTGTCCTTTAACACCTTGTTATTGGCTTTGCTCCAAGTCTGCATCCATTTATTGCCCCCTTCCCATCAAGTGACAGTTGATAATTTATGGCTTTTCGTTCTCAATCAGCAATGAGCTCGAATCACTTCAGGCAGGCATCATCCCCAACATTCACAAACTTGCATGTTATAGCCAACCAAAGAACATCTCACAAATAACTTCTTATTTGGAAATGATCTACAGTCCAGCAGATTGCCTGAAGAATTATTGTGTCTTCTTTAAAACATTGATCAACCCCAGCATGTCAAGCTCACAAAATGGAAAATAGAGTGTCTTCACAAACTGGCAGCTTCCATCCCCAAGCATGCAGCAAGAAAAAAGACAATTAGTCTGTCTATTTCCACCGTGCTTGACTCATTTGAATTCACTGATTTGTAGATTGTCATTCTTTCTGGCCAACAACAGTGAGGCCTTGGTCTTCAAATCCTCATTTTCATTAATGTATATCCTGAAAAGTGGCTTTTGCAGTATGCTGACCAGTGTCTTGTTATGGACAGGGGCCATTGTTTTATGGGCAAGTGATGAAAAACTTCGGTCTTCTGTATGTTCCATTTTGTTTGAAACTCAGTCTAAATGTTCACATGCACAAATGCTGACCGCATGCTGTAACGAAATGTCTTGGGTTGGATTGGTTTTAGATTGTGGGGTAGAACTGATGAAGTTTCAAAACTTTGTTGCTCATCCTAACTCCATTCTAATAGGAGGTTGTTGGAAGGAAACTTTAGGACAGCAGCAATTATTCTGAAGAGGTTTGGTGCAATGGAACAATTTTGTTTGACCCAGTTCTGCTCTGAGATTGAGTACTGGTAGATCCATTGATGACAATTACATATTGTTGTAAAGTTGGTAGTGTTAAATTTTTGAGGATACCCAAATTTGAGAAGGATCTTTAATAATGCCTTATGTTTGTGATATAGACCATAAGACATAGGAGCAGAATTAGTCCATCTGGCCCATCGAGTCTGCTCCGCCATTCAACCATGGCTGATCCTTTCTTTTTCTCCTTCTCAACCCCAGTTCCCGCCTTCTCCCCGTAACCTGTGATGCCATGTCCAATCAAGACCCTGTTAATCTCTGCCTTAAAAACACCACCCTTTGGCTAAAAAAATATTTCCCCATCTCTTGTTCGAAAGGGGCACCTCTCTATCCTGAGGCTGTGACCTCTAGTCTGAGACTCTCCCACCATAGGAAACATCCTTTCCACATCTACTCTGACTAGGACTTTCAACATTCGAAAGGTTCCACCCCCCACCCCCAATCCTTCTGAGTTTCAGCCAGTACAGACCCAGAACCATCAAACGTTCCTCGTATGAAAACCCTTTCATTCCTTGAATCATATTTGCGAACCTCCTTTGGACCTTCTCCAATGCCAGCACATCTTTTCTAAGATGAGGGGCCCAAAACTGTTTACAATATTCAGGGTGAGGCCTCACCAGTGCCTTAAAAAGCCTCAGCATCACATCCTTGCTCCTGTATTCTGGACTTCTTGAAATGAATGCTAACATGGTATTTGCCTTCCTCACCACTGACTCTACCTGCAAGTTAACCTTCGGGACTCCCAAGTCCCCTTGCATCTCAGAATTTTAGATTTTCTCCCCGTTTAGAAAATAGTCCGTACTATTATTTCTACTATCAAGGTGCATGACCATGCATTTTCCAACATTGTATTTCATTTGCCACTTTCTTGCCCATTCTCCTAATCTGTCCAAGTCCTTCTGCATCCGACCTGTTTCCTTAACACTATCTGCCCATCCACCAATCTTCATATCATCTGCAAGCTTGGCAACAAAGCCATCTATTTCATCATATAAATCATTTATATACAGCAGAAAAAGAAGTGGTTCCAACACTGACCCCTGTGGAACACCACTAGTCACTGGCAGCCAACTAGAAAAAGATCCTTTTATTCCCATTTGCTGCCTCCTACCAATCAGCCAATGCTCTAACCATGTTAGTAATTTTCCTGTAATACCATGGGCTCTTAACATGGTCAGTAGCCTCATGTGTGTCACCTTGTCAAAGACCTTCTGAAAGTCCAAATATATGACATCCACTGCATCCCCTTTATCTATCCTACTTGTAATCTCCTCAAAGAATTCCAGTTGGTTCGTCAGGCAGGATTTTCCCTGAAGGAAACCATGCTGACTTTGTACTATCTTGTCCTGCATCACCAAGTACTATATCACCTCATCCTTAACAATTGACTCTAACATCTTTCCAACCACTGAGGTCAGGCTAACTGGTCTAAAATTTCCTTTCTGCTGCCTTCCTCCTTTTTTAAAGAGTGGAGTAACATATGCAATTTTCCAGTCCTCTGGCACCATGCCAGAGTTCAATGATTTTTGAAAGATCATTTCTAATGCCACCACAATCCCTAATGCTATCTCTTTCAGAACCCTAGGGTGCAGTTCCTCTGGTCCATGTGACTTAGGTACCTCTAGGTCTTTAAGCTTTTTTTGCACTTTCTCTCTTGTAATAGTAACTGCACTCACTTCTTTTCCTTCACACACTACAACATCAGGCACCCTGCTGGTGTCTTCCACAGTGAAGACTGATGCAAAATACTCATTTAGTTCATCAGCTATCTCCTTGTCCCCTGTTATTACTTTTCCTGCCTCATTTTCTAGCGGTCCTTTATCCACACTCATTTCTCTTATTTTTACCATACTGTACGTGAAAAAAAACTTTTACTATCCACTTTGATATTATTTGCTAGCTTGCTTTCATATATCATCTTTTCCCTTCTAATGTTTTTTTTTAGTTGCTTTCTGTAGGTTTTTAAAACTTCCCGATCCTCCATCGCCCCACTAATTTTTGCTTTGTTGTATGCCCTTTTGCTTTTACAATAGTTTTGACTTCTCTTGTCAGCCTTGGTTGTACTATTTTACCACTTGAGTATTTTTTTTATTTGTGGAATACTTATGTCCTGCATCTTGCTCATTTTTCCCAGAAATGCACGCCATCCCTGCTAGCAGCTCCTTCCAATTTCCCTTGGCCAACTCCTCTCTCATACCACTGTAATTTCCCTTACTCCATTGAAATATTGCTACATCAGACTTTATTTTCTCCCTATCAAATTTGAAGTTGAACTCAATCATACTGTGATCACTGGTTCGTAAGGATTCTTTTACCTTAAGTTCCCTAGTCGCCTCCAGTTCATTACATAACACCCAATCCAGTATAGCTGATCCCCTCGTAGGCTCAATGACAAACTACTCTAAAAAGCCGTTTCTTAGGCATTCAGCAAACTCACTGTCTTGAGATCCATTACTCACCTGATTTTCTCAATTGACCTGCATGTTAAAATCTCCCATGACTGCCATAACATTGCCCTTTTGACTTGCCTTTTCTATTTCCTGGTGTAACCTGTGGTCCACCTCCCAGCAACTGTTGGGAGGCCTGTATATAACTGCCATCAATGTCCCTTTACCCTTGCAGTTTCTTAACTCAACCACAAGGATTCAACATTTTCTGATCCTGTATCACATCTTTCTACTGATTTGATGCCATTCTTTACCAGTAGAGCCACACCACCCCCTCCGCCTACCTTCCTGTCCCTCTGATATATCATGTAATCTTGAACATTCAGCTCCCAACTACAACCATCCTTCAGCCACAATTCGGCGATGGCCGCAACGTCATTCCTGGCAATCTGTAATAGTGCAACAAGATCGTCCACCTTATTTCTTATACTATGCGCATTTAGATACAACACCTTGAGAACCGTATTTGCTATCCTTTCTGATTCTACATCCCCTATGTTTTGATACTCAGCCTGTTGCCTGCAACTAAGTCCCATCACCTACCTGCCTTTCCTGACAGTCTGACTGCACACTGTCTTTACTTGTTTACCATTCGTCCTATTCTGAGTCCCTTCACTCTGTGATCCCTTCTCACCCCCTAGCCAAATTAGCTTAAACCCTCCCCAACAGCTATAATAAACCTGCCCGCAAGAATATTGGTCCCCCTTGGGTTCAGGTGTAACCCGTCACTTTTGAACAGGTCATACCTCCCCCTGAAGACATCCCAATGATCCAAGGACCTGAAGCCCTGCCCCCTGTACCAGCTTCTCAGCCATAGATTTATCTGTCAAATCATCCTGTTTCTATCCTCAGTGGTGCGTGACAGGCAGCAATCCAGAAATTACTACCTGGGAGGTCCTGCTTCTCAGCTTTCTACCTAGCTCGCTAAATTCTCTTTTCAGAACCTCATTGCTTTTCCTTCTTATATCATTGGTACCAATATTTACCAAGACATCTGGCTGTTCACCCTTTTTCTTTAAAATGTTGTGCATGCGATCTGAGACATCCCTAGCCCTGGCACCTGGGAGGCAACATGCCATTCGAGTGTCCCATTCACATCCACAGAATCTCCAGCCTGTTCCCCTCACCATTGAGCCCTCTATCACTACCGCTCCCTTCTTCTCTCCCCTTCACTTCTGCATCACGTACCCATGCGTAGTGCCTGTAACCCGGTCACCATGGCATTCTCTCGGGAGGTCATTCCCCACAAAAGTATCCAAAGCGGTAGACTTGTTTTTGAGGGGAATGGCCACAGAGGTGCTCTGCCCTAACTGCCTATTTCCATTTCTCCTGACAGTCACCCAGCCACTTGCCTCCTGCAACTTCGGGGTGACTACTTCCCTGTAACTCTGATCGAATATTTCCTCACTCTCCCGTACAAGCCGAAGGTCATCCAGTTGCTGCTTCACGGTCTTCAAGGAGTTTCAGCCAATGTAATTCACATGGATTTAGTTCCCCGGGAGACTCTGTGTCTCCCAGTTCTCCAACATTTGGCACAAAGAACACACCACAGCCATTTAAATGGTACAGTAAGAGAGAGGAAAAAAGGATAAAAAGGAAACCTTAACAGATGCATTACACAGAGCCAAAGCCTGTCACTTCTACTCTTGCAACTGGCCTACTCCCGACAATGGCCACTCTGCTTATCCATTCTGTACTTTTATGTAGTTCATAGAGCTCCGTTGATGCCGCTGATAGGCCCCGTACAATGGACAAATGCCTGCAAAGCTTTCTTTTTAAATAATTGCCGCTGTACTGTAGTTGACTGCACAATAAGTTTCAGTTCAGGAGAGAAACCTGGAAATAGGGTGGCAAGTTACAATTATACCAAGATTAGAGAGTGAATAAATGGCAGAAGTTAAATTGTTAATGATAATTTGCTATGTCTTTCACAATTGAGAAATGAACTATTATGGTGGAAGAGGAAGATGAAGGAGATGCCGCCATGATATAAATGAAAAATTGGGTGAGAGCAGAGGGAAAGAGAGAAATAAAATTTGTCAGATTTGTGTCATAGAGGTTGCCATTTGGCCAATTGATTCTGTGCTTGCTCTTGAAGCACACAATAACCCTATTTCCTCCATTTATCTCCCTAGAACCTATTTCTTTACATGCCCCATGCCCATAACTTCATACTTTATTCTGTTGCTGCATACCAATGCTAGGGGCAGTTTACAATAATTAGTTAACCTCCTACCAACAAGTGCTGGATGTGAGAGGAAACCAGAGCATCTGGTGCAAATCCACATAATCACAGAAACTCATTCAACTACAACATTCGACCTCCATTTACACATCAAGAAGATAGGATGAACGCAGGCAATGGCATTGTGCAGCAAGTTCATGTGTAGTGAAGAAATTGAATTTAGTTAAAGGCCTTGTTCTGTTTGTTCATATCAGTTATCCTGGTCTGTAAAAATATTTATCAAAAACATGAAACAAAAGCTACTGTAAATCACCCAAACCATTCCTGGTTGAAGAGGTCAGAAAGCATTCGTGTGAATGAAATTAAATCGTAGATTTAGAAGGGGTACACACCACAGTTGAAACAAATTAGTTTGTAGTGTGTGTGACTAGAAAGTGAAGAATGATTAAGTGGCTGATATAAAATTAAGAGAATGAGTGCCCATGGATCTGGATGATGGTGTAAAGGAAATGGAAATTACTGATTATATGTGAAACTTCTGCCAGTGTTCATGTAAACACTGATCCGGGTCACGAGTCCCAGCTTGTCAGGAATCCGATTTATTGTCAATGACTAATGGTTCGTTAAAAAATTCAAATGGTTATTATTGCAAATTAATCTGTTTCTATTAACCTTTTGTATGCTGTGGCTAATAAGAACAAGGAAAAAGCTAATGTTAAAGGCAAAAGCATATGTGGAACTAATTACATGTGATGGGATGTAATGCAATATATTTAGAAATATGGATTGTCTAGATTAATGATGAAGAGGAAGATGAAGGTTGTAGCTATTTAAACATTTACTTAGTAGGTTTATTTCTAGGAAATGTAGTAGCTAGTTCACTAGTAATTGATGCATTTTTCATTACAACTGCCTACTTCGTCACATCATGGCAAGCAGCCAGCAACAAAGGAGCTGTTCTCAACCTGTACCTTTTATAAATAGTATAAAATACCATTCAACTCATGCAGGGAAGGCATGTACACACGTAAACAGTCGTGTAAATTCGTGTTAACCTTGAACTTCCTATTTTCGATTCTGCAGTATTTAGTAATCGTTCTTATTAAGAGACCACAAAATGTATCTCGTGGGAACATGTTGATGGAGCATGATTTAACAAGAAAAAGGATATGAGCTGGGGTTGTCTATTTGTTACCACCATTGGTTGATAAAGTTGCCCACATTTTCCTGGGACATCAGGAGAACTCTTTGTTTTCAGAAATATCATGGGAACTTCTTTATCCATTTGGGCATTTGGAAATGGGTTCTGCTCAGCTGAAATGTGTCATATCCAATCATGTGCCACTACCAAAGCATTCAGATGCTTAATTTGTTAGATTTCTGGCTTGATCCTAGAGCTGTCATTGGAGCTGAGATGAGTTTTGGCTAAGTGTGCTCCCATGAGCTGCTTGCCTGCTATGTCTTAACATTCAAAATTATACAGTGCCTTATACTCTGGACATCATTAGTGTGAAAGTAATGAAACATTGCTTAAATAATTGTGTTGGAAGGTTAATCATTTAAAACATCAGTGATGTTACTTTGGGAGTGTAAAAATCATTCAGGATGAATGCTGAACACTAGCATGACCCATCACACTCGCATCACATTGTAGCCTTGACTAATAATATGGCTGGGCTTACAATCACAGTTCTTCAAGTTCTGAGTTCCAGGTGCTTCACTGGACAGGACAGAGTGTTTGTATGTCAATAGAGAATATCAAAATCTAGTCCTTTTCAGACAGCCGCCTTCACCAGGAAAATGGCAGACTGCGAAAATAAAAGTAGTTAACATCATCAAGAGCTAAAGTTGTTACTGAGCCGTCTTCTGGCTACCTTATTCAAGTTGCTGTCAATCATCTATCTTGCACTTAATCCCACTCACTCATCAGCTCTGTCTTCCCTGAAGTATCCCTTCCCTATGTTCATTTTCTATATAGTTTCCAACTTGTCCCTATCCCAAGCGTTGAGAATGTTTTGTATTGTTTTCCCCGAAAAAAGACATTATCCTTATTTTGCTTGTCTTTCAAACGATTCTTAGCAGTTAATCAGAACTGGAATAGTGAGAAGATTTTTAAATTTCTGAGGTCATGGTGTTAAAATTTAGTAAACTGGTGCATGTGACAATAATAAACAAAGTTGCAGATGAAATTTTTGTTTTGTAAACCATTCATACAGATCATTTCACAAGCAGACAATAAGGTGCAAGGCTATGACACAGTAGATTATGAGG
Organism: Hypanus sabinus; assembly: GCF_030144855.1. Taxonomy (NCBI): domain Eukaryota; kingdom Metazoa; phylum Chordata; class Chondrichthyes; order Myliobatiformes; family Dasyatidae; genus Hypanus; species Hypanus sabinus. The sequence goes on from NC_082714.1 coordinate 21,248,525, forward strand.
TCAAAAGTCATCTTATGATAAAAGAGATCTATTCAAGAATGGAATAGAAAGTGTCTCCTTGAGCTTAGTGGTGGTGCTTTCAGGCTTTTTTTATCTTCAGGTTGATGGGGTGGGGGGAAGAAGAAAAAATGTCTGAGGTGAATAGCTTTTTTTATTATGTTGGTTGCTTTACTGAGCAGCAAAAAGTATTAGACAGAGTTTATGAGGAGCAAAAAAAAGTTATTTTTTCCTTTTCACTCTTCCTTATTTCATTTTTTAAAAATCGATCACATATGCTGTTTTCTAATTTCCAGGAATCATTAACAGTATCTTAGAATTTTATAAGTAACCAAAGCACTCACCATCTCCATGGCTACCTCTTTCTTTGCCTGCTTCTTCACAATCCTGTCTATCTGCTTTCAGGGAACTATGTACCTGTACCCCTAGGTCTCTCTGTTCTTGCAAAGCTTTCTAGTGTCCTGCCATTCACTGTCTATGGCCAGATCTGGTTTAACTTCCCAAAGTGTATCATTTTATGCTTATTTGAGTTAAATTGCATCTGCCATTCCTTTCCCCAGTTACCCAGTTGATCTAGGTCCTGTTGGACTGCATTCTTTAGTGTCTACCACAACACTAATTTTGATGTAATTTGCAAAAACTAATCATACTGCTTGCATTCTTCTCCAAATTGTATAATATATATATATGACAACATAATACCCACCACCAATCCCTGCAACATTGGTCACAGGCCTCAAGTCTCTTATTATTTTATTATTTTTTCTTCTCAGGAAAAACAAACCTCAACTTGCACCCTTTGACTCCTACCACCAAGCCAATTTTGTATCTAGCTCTGGATTCCACATAATCTATCCTTCAGGACTTATCTGCCATGCATGACCTTGTTAAAAGCCTTGCTAAAGTCCACATAGAGAATGTCTTTCTCTCTGTTGTCATTGATCCTCTTTGTCACTTCTTCAAAATCAAATCTTTCACGCACGACTCCATGCTGAGTATCCTTAATCAGTGTCCTTTCAGATGTATATAGACCCTGTCTCTCAGAATCCCTGTGAGTAACTGTCCTACCACTAATGTTATTTCTCCACCTTGTTGTTGATGCAGCCTGCATTTAGATACCGTGCTTTTAAATGTGTTCCTGTTTAACATTTTTCTATATATGATCTGATTTGCCTTTTGCCTTTGTTTCCACTGCTTGTTTATTTTCTTGATGGATATTTAACTGTCAGTTCCATTTTTGCTTTGCATTGGCATTTTGCTAGTCCTTTACAGGAAAGTTAAAGTAAGATAGCTTAAACTTTTCTGTAAAGTACTATCAGAATCAGGATAAGGTTTATCTTCACATGTGACGTGAAATTTGTTAACTTAGCAAAGGCAGTTCAATGCAATACATAATATAGAAAAATAAAAAAATATAAGTAAATCGGTTATATAGATTAAAAATTGTGCCGAAAAACCCAGAAATAATATATATTAAAAAGTGAGGTACTGCTCATGGGTTCAATGTCCATTTAGGAATTGGGTGGCAGAAAGGAAGAAGCTGTTCCTGAATCACTGAGTGTGTACCTTCAGGCTTCTGTACCTCCTTCCTGATGGTAACAGTGAGAAAAGGGCATGTCCTGGATGCTGGAGGTCCTTAATAATGGACGCTGCCTTTCCGAGACACAATTCCTTGACGATGTCCTGGATACTTTGTAGGCTAGTATCCAAGATGGAGCTGACTAAATTTATGACCCTCTACAGCTTCTTTCAGTCCTGTGCAGTAGCCACCCCCACCCCCCAATACCAGACAGTGATGCAGCTTGTCAGAATGCTTTACATGGTACATCTATAGAAGTTTTTGAGTGTACTTGTTTTCATTTCAAATCTCTTCAAACTCCTAATGAAGTATAGCCACTGTCTTGCCTTCTTTATAACTGCATCATTATGTTGGGGCCAGGTTAGGTTCTCAGAGATCTTAACACCCAGGAACTTGAAACTGCTCACTCTCTCCACTTCCGATCCCTGTATGATGATTGGTATGTGTTCCTTTGTCTTACCCTTCCTGAAATCCGCAATCAGCTCTTTCGTCTTTCTAACATTGAGTGCAAGGTTGTTGCTGCGACACCACTCCAGTAGTTGGCATATCTCGTTTCTGTACGCCCTCTTGTCTTCATTTGAGATTCTACCAACAATGCTTGTATCGTCAGCAAATTTATGGATGGTATTTGAGCTATACCTAGCCACACAGTTATGGGTATGGAGAGAGTAGAGCAGTGGGCTAAGCACAATCCTCTGAGGTGCACCAGTTTTGATCGTCAGCGAGGAGATGTTATCATCAATCCACACAGATTGTGGTCTTCCGGTTAGCAAATTGAGGATCCAATTGCAGAGGGAGGTACAGAGGCCCAGGTTCTGTAAATGGCAACTGCAAAACTAGCAAGCACCACTATGAAGATATTTTTCCAATACAGTTTCACCTGCCACAAAGACCATTTGGAACCCTCCTTCCTCAGATATATTTCTACTCAGACAAGCATTTGATCTAAACATGAGATTCTCCAGATGTTGGAAATCCAGGATCACACACACAGATTGTTGAAGGAACTCAGCAGACCGGGCAGCATCCATGGAAAGGCATAAGGAGTTGACATTCAAAGGATCTCAGCTTGAAACATCAACTTTTCTTTCTATGGATGCTGCCCGACCTGCTGAGTTCCTCCATCATTTGTGTGTGTGTGTGTGTGTGTGTGTGTGTGTGTGTGTTCATGTGATCTATCCTATTTCTGAACATGTTAGTAAATAGCATTAGGAATAATTCTGAGATTAAAATGTTTTGAGTATCTACTTTTTAAACTCTTTTATAGCTGCATTAAATTTGCTTTAGGGCCTCAATTTTTACCTGTTTTTGTCTCTGATATTAAGGTGGACCACAATTTACAAAATCAATGGCCTGCAACATCTATTTTGAACTGTGTCATTAGACTTGTAAAGCCATGTCAATAATGAGTACTGATACAAAATGCTGAACTCAGCAAGTTAGACAGCAGCTATTGTAAATCTCCACCATCCAACAGGAGATACAAACATTTTCTGCACAGGCATCCAGTCGGAGAAATGGCTTTTTCCCCAGGACTATCATACAACTGAACAATGCCCCAGCTACCCATAGGCACTATGGACAACTTCTAAGTGCACAATTCTTGATGCTATTTTATATTTAATCATTGCATTTTGTAACATGGGTAAGGGCAATACTTGAATGGGGCAGCCAGTGTTTCTTTGAATTTTAGAGATGTTTGTTTTTAATTTATTTGTAACTTAGATGTTATTTGTAAATTTAATCATTGTTTTTATTAATTGAATGGCCAGAATGCTGTTTGGCACTGAATGGAATAGCACTGCAATCTCATTGTCCTCGGCAATGACAATGAATCTAGCTAACTGTGGAGTGGAATAAAGAATCTATGTCTAAGGCCAAGACCCTTCATCAGGACTTGGAAAGGGTCCTCTCCATAAATGCTGCCTGACCTGCTAAGTTACTCTAGCATTTTTATGGATTTCCGGCATCTGCAGAATCTCTTTCATTTCTGTTAACGTTGCGTTGTGTGCAACTTCACTTTGGGCCCTTGGTTTTAAACACACAAGTCCCACCAGAGGCCTTAAATGATTTTAATTGACTGTTACCTGTTAGTGACAGGATACACAATTATATGCTACCACCGTCTCCCCACCCACTGTGCACAGCAGGTTCTTTGTTTATTCAGCTCAGCTGAAAGCAATCCGCAATGAAGCACTTGGCTGGATTTTAGCACACAACATAAATCTCGTCAAAAAAAATTAGATCAGTGGGTAACTAACTGGGACTAGCATGGACCATTTGGGTTGTTTCTGTGCTGCATTACTCCATGACTGAATAATAGCTAAGGAAGGGGAAATTCTGTGAAGCATAACGCTGAGATGTATTATATGGAATTTCCTTTTGTAATTTTGAATAAATTCTGCAGCAGCAAGAAGTATTATTTTAGGGAAATGTTATAATGCTTTTAATTTTATTAAATTGCTGATAATTGTAGGCAAGACATTCCCCTAAATGTATAAAAGAAAAATACCAAAGTACATTTTGATAATTCAAATGATAGCAGTTAAATTTAGTTGACCTAAACTAAACCAGCTAGACATAGTGAAGAAGGTTTGTGACACAAGTCAGGGCATTGAGTAAAAAAGTTGGGAAGTTGTGGTGTGGTTGTACAGGATGCTCGACCATTAAATATTGTGTTTGGTTTCGGTTGCTCTGCTATAGGAAAGATATTATTAAACTGGAAAGAGTGCACAATAGATTTACAAGGGTGTTGCCAGGGCTTGACAGACTGAGTTATAGCAAGAGATTGGATAGACTAGGACTGTATTCCTTGGAGTGTAGGAAACTGAGAGGTGATCTTATAGAGGTGTATAAAATCATGAGCTAAACCTTTTTTCCCAGGGTTGGGAAATAAGGAACAAGAGGGCATAGGTTTAAAGTGAAAGGAGAGAGATTTAATAGAAACCTGATGGACAGCCATTACACCCAGTGGGTAGTCAGCATATAGAAAGACCTGCCAGACAAAGTAGTTGAGCAGGTACAATGACAAATTTTAAAAGACCGTTGGACAGAAACATGGATTGGAAATGTTTGAAAGGTTATGGGCCTAACTCTGGTAAATGGGACTGGCTTGGATGGGGTATTTAATTTGGCATGCACCAGTTGGCTGCAAAGCCTGGTTTTGCACTGTACGATTGATTAACATCACAGCAACAAATGAAATTAACTTGTTGAAAGTCCACAATAAATCCACACAGGCAATGACTAATTTCAACTGAGCTATGTCTTGGAAGTGTCAGGGTCGTGAGTTAAGAAGGATGTGTCATCATCACTACCAGCAATTTTAAGAAACTTTTGGGGTTTTTTTATTTTTATTTTGCCTACTTGAGTAAAAGTTAAACACTATTAATGATCATGCATTGGCACAGAAACTTTATCAGGCAGCATATTATAGAAACACACCCAAAATGCTGGGGGAACGGCAGGTCAAGTGGCATCCATGGAAATGAACAAACAGTTGACATTTCAGGCTGTGACCTTTCTTTAGGATTCAAGAAGGTTCTCAGGCTGAAATGTTGAACTATTTGTCCATTTACTTTACTTTTTTTATTTTTACTTTATTCTACTTTTTACTTTACTATTTCCATGGATACTGCCTGATCTGCTGTGTTCCTCCAGCATTTTCTTGTGGGTTGCTTTGGATTTCCAGCATCTGCAGAATTGTGTTGTTCATTATTACAGAATCTTAAAAATGCCTTTCCCTTGATCAAATCATTAACTTTGTGGTTAATGTAAATACTGAAGTTTCCTTCCATCTGATGTGACCAGCAACAATGTAAACAAGGCAAGTTCCAGGAAAACATTTCAAAATTCTGCAGCAACAACAGTTTCACAAGAGTAAAGTTACCTGCTTCAGTAACGTAAACGCAAAGCAGTTAGAGATCCTGCAAATTCACCAACTAAACACATTTACGCAAGATGATGCCCAGCCATTCGAAAATTTATAGATTAGGACTACTTTTTATATTGCATTACCTATTGCTAGTTAAGATACATTACCAACAAGTATTTTTTGTTTAATTCTTGTCTTCTCCTTTGCCCCCAAATCTGCAGGTCTAGAATCTGCACTGAAATCCTTGAGGTTTTAAATCTTATGCAAAGTTAGACATGGAATGGGATCCAAGTGGTGGCTTCCAAATATGTTGGAGGCCTAATCCCCAGAGGAACATTTAGCTAGTCCAAGACTGGCTTCAATTTGAAAGGCTCAATAGGAATGTTTCCTTTCACTGTGATCTACCCAAAGTCTTCGAAAGTATTATAAGGAGCAGATAAGGAAAATATGTATAAATATAATCCTAGGAATTTGCAAAGCAGAACACCACCATTGGTTTATTGGAAAAACTGCTTTAATTAGTCTACACACTGTCTAGCTTTTTTCAATAACCCGAAACAGTCTTCACTCTTAAGAACACCACTCTTAAAATTGGACCCTCTCTGGTTAAGGAATGGTTGCTAGCTTTTCCAGTGGCATTTAGGTCGGAAGAGTGGTGAAGCATTGGCTGCAGTGTTTTCTATCATGGATCCTGAGGGTTTTGCTGACTATCTAGGAAACAGACTCAAGGAATGAGGAGCCAACTGATTGATTCATGGTATATCAATGTGCTCAAGTTATAAAAGTTTGTTAAGATCTTTTGGAAAAATCAGTAAAATGCTTTTTTTCTTTTTATACTACTATTGATTCTTAATTGTTATTGTCAGAAATTTTCTCCCCAAGATTGTTTAATGGATAAAGGACAGTGCTTTTGGCAGAGACTAAATCCAGATGTTGAATTGTTTCTGAACAGGGTGGAATAAGGTTGAAGGGATTCTTTAACTGGTCTGGTGACAACAACTAAAGCTAAACAATCTTGAAATGAAAAGTGCTTCCTCAAACCTTCCCTAAGTTTCCTGAACAATTTAAATTTGTTCAGTAAAGGCTAATGGATGAAACAAGCATTGTTCTGATGGCCACTTAACTGAGCAAAACTGAAACTTTATTACGTCTGGATTATCATGTGTGCCTATAGGAACAGTGTAATGGATGTAATGTAGTGAATTTAAGTGTTAACAAACTCATCACCAACTAGACCTGAGTAAATTGAGTAAATAGCGTGTGCTGTTTAAGATTCATTCAAATTTAGCACGATCAAACATTGGTTACAATTGACTGTATTTGGAAGGATACTATCTAAAGAGATTATCAAGCTTTTACTGATTATTTTTATACTGAACTCAATGGGCAAGTAAACTAAAATTTTCATTCTATAATACAGCTTAATAAATATTTTAAATCATTCCTTCCTTTTAGTAATTTGCTGTATATGGTTGTCATCTTCATTTACTCATGTATGATAAGCATAGATATTAATCATTTTCTGAACTGCTGCACAAGCGGGCCATATAAAGCATACTTTTCTTAAAGAATGGTGATTGACATTGTTTAATCTGAAAATAATGGAAATCCTCAGCAGCCAAGAACATATCTTGGAGTGAGAAGCAATGTCATCAGTTAACAGATGCCACCTGGCCTACTGAAGATTTCTAACATTTTCTGCTTTCCAGCATCCAAAGTATTTGATATAAGCTTCTCATTTGTTTTATTTTATCACTGTAAATGTCCACAGAAGGACTTGGATAAATTCAGAGCATAAGCAAAGAAGTGGCATATGGAATACAGTGTAGGGAAGTGTATGGCCATGCACTTTGGTAGAAGGGATAAAGGTGTAGATTATTTTCTAATTGGGAGCGAATTCAGAAATTGGGGATGTGAAGGAACTTGGTAGTCCTAATGCAGGATTCTCTAAAGGTTGACTTGCCAGTTGAATTGGTAGTAAGTTTATAAAGTGATTTTGTAGTAAATGCAACGTTAGCGTTCATCTTGAGTGGACTGAAATACAAGAGCAAGGATGTAATGCTGAGACTTTACTAGGCATTGGTCAGACCCTATTTGGACTGTTGTGAGCAGTTTTGGATCCTATATCTGAGAACAGATGTACGGGCATTGGAGGTTTATGAGAATTATCCCAGAAAGGAAAGGGTTCTGTATGGGAAGCATTTGATGGCTTTGGGGCTGTATTCTTTGATTTTAGAAGAATGAGGGGGAATCTCATTGAAACCTACTGAGTATTAAAAGTTTTAGGGAGGACATGGAAAGGTTGCTTCCAATAGTGGGAGAAGCCTAGGACCAGAAGGCGCAGCCTCAGAATAGAAGGGTATACCGTTAAAATAAGTGAAGTGGAATTTCTTTAGCCAGAGTTTGGTGAATCTATAGAATCCTTTGCAACAGGTAGCTGTGGATAACAAGTCATTGGGTATACTGATAGGTTCTTGAGTAGTAAGTTATCAAAGGTTACAGGGAGAAGGCAAGAGAATGGGGTTCAAAGGGATGACAAATCAGCCATGATTGATGGAGCAGACTCACTGGGCTGAATTCCTAATTCTTCTCCTATGTCTTATGGTCCTGTGTCTATTACTTGGGTATAAAGGTTGAAAATCTCTTTAGAAGTATGTAAGCACAGAAGATATAACTAACATTTTTGTGTTAGTAAGGATCAGTTTTCCTACAATCTAGACTTGATGCATAAGTACGTAAGGTATAGGAGCAGAATTAAACCATTCATCCTATCGAGTCTACTCCACCATTCCATGGCTGATCCCAGATCTCACTCAACCCCATACACCTGCCTTCGCCCTATATGCTTTGATGCCCTGACTGATCAGGAAACAATCAACTTCCACCTTAAATATACCCACAGACTTGGCTTTCACTGCAGTCTGGGCAGAGCAATCTACAGATGAAGTACTCTCTGGCTAAAAAAAAAATTCCCCTTATCTCTTGTCTAAAATGTCTCTGCTCAATTTTGAATCTGTACCCTCTAGTTCTGGATACCCCCACCAGACAAAGCTGACAAAAGCTCCTTGTATGTTAACTCCTTCATTCCCAGAATCATCCTCATGAATCTCCTCTGGGCTCTCTCCAATGACAACACATCTTTTCTGAGATATGGGGCCCAAAACTATTGACATTACCTCAAGTACATCCTGACTAGTGTCTTATAAAGTTTCAGCATTATCTCCTTGCATTTATATTCTACTTCCCTTGAAATAAATCCCAACATTGCATTTGCCTTCTTTACCACCTGTGAATTAACCTTCTAGGAGCCTCCTAAGTCCCTTTGCACCTCTGATGTTTGAACTTCCTCCCCATTTAGTCTGCATTATTGTTCCTTTTACCAAAATACATTATCATACATTTCCCAACACTGTATTCCATTTGCCACTGTTATGCCCGTTCTTCCAATCTGTCTAAGTCCTGCTGCAATCACATTGCTTCCTCAGCACTACCTATTCCTCCATCTATCGTCGTATCATCTGCAAACTTTGCCACAAAGCCATCAATTCCATTATCCATATCATTGACAAACATTGTGAAAAGTAGTGGTCCCTGAGGAACACCAGTAGTCACCAGAAAAGGCCCCTTTTATTCCCACTCATTGCATCCTGCCTGTCAGCCATTCCTCTGTCCGTGCCAGTATCTTTTTTGTAACACCATAGGATTTTATCTTGTGGCACCCTATGAAATGGCTTCTGAAAATCCAAATAAATAACATCCACTGCTTCTCCTTTGTCCACATGCCTATTACTTCCTTGAAGAACTCTTAACAGATTTGTCAATCAAGAGTTCCCTTTACAGAAACCATGCTGACTTTGACTTATTTTATCAATAGTCTCTAAGTGACCTGAAGACTCATCCTTAATAATAGACTCCAACACTTTCCCAACCACTGAGATTAGGTTAACTGGTGTACAAGTTCCTTTCTTTTGCCTTCCTAAAAAATGGAGTGACATTTGCAGTCTTCATGTCCTCCGAGACCATATTAGAATCAGACGATTACTGAAAGATCATGACTAATGCATCTGTTATCTCTTCAGCAACCTCTCTCAGAACTCTGGGATGTAGTGCATCTGGTCCAGGTGACTTATCCACCTTAAGACCTTCGAGTTTGCCAAGCACTTTTTCCTTCATAATAGCAATGGCACTCACTCCTGCTCCCTGACACTCATGGACCACTGGCACACTGTTAGAGTCTTCCAAAGTGAAGACTAATGCAAAGTATTCATTAACTTCATCTGCCATTTCTTGGTCCCCCATTACTACCTCACCAGCATCATTTTTCAGTGTGTGTGTGTGTCTATGTGTGCCCTTAACTCCTGGTGGAGTCATCGAGGCGCCATCATGACAGGCTTTTTGCACAGATCTTTTTGGTGATTGCTCATCATACAGTGTGTCTTGGGCATCTGAAACCTGGCAGAGCCCATCTCTCTCCAGGTTTTTGGAGCCGGCTGGTTTCGAACTCGGGAGCCTTCGCTCTGAAATCTGGTGCTGATGCCATATGCCACCATCTGGCGTTCTGGTGGTCCAATATCAAATCTCACCTCCCTTTTACTCCTTATAATAACTAAAAAAGCTTTTGGTTTCTTGCTTTATATTATTAACTAGTTTGCCCTCATATTTCATCTTTTTCCTTCTTTTAGTTTTTTAGTTGCCTTTTGTTGGATTTTAAAAGTTTCTCAATCAGACAACTTACCACTCAATTTTGCTACTTTATATGCCTTTTCCTTGGCTTTTATTGGTCCCCCTCAGATTCAAGTGCAACCCATCCTTTTTGTACAGGTCCCACCTGCCCCAGAAGAGGTCCCAATTATCCAGAAATCTTAATCCCTGCCCCCTGCTCCAATTCTTCAGCCACACATTTATCTGCCACCTCATTCTATTCCTATCCTTGTTGTCATGTGGCATGGGCAGCTATCCCGAGGTTACTACCCTTGAGGTCCTGCTTCTTAGCTTCCTTCCTAACTCCTTGTATTCTTCTTTTAAGACTTCCTCCCGTTTTTTTACCTATGCCATTGTCACTAATGTGAACCATGACTTCTGGCTGCTCCCCCTCCCTTTTCAGGATATTGTGGACACGTTCAGAAACATCGTGGACCGTGACACCTGGGAAGCAAACTATGATATGTTTCCTTTTATCGTCCACAGTATCGCCTATCCTGCCTATAGACTCCCCTATTACTGCTGCCATCCTCTTCAGTTCCCTCCCCTTCTGAGCTCCAGAACTCTGTGCTGGAAGCATGGCTCTGCCCTCCCCCCCCCCAAACAATACTTAATATGGGAAAACATATTGTTGAGGGGGACAGCCACACGGATGCTCTCCACTATCTGAAGTTTTTCCTTCCTTTCTTGACAGTCACCCATTTATCTGACTCCTGTAGCCTTGGGGTTACTACTTCTCTGTAGCTCCTGTCTATCACCTCACTTTCCCTAACATGCCAAAGGTCATCGAGCTGCAAATAAATGTGGGAGGCTGGAAGTTTCCTGGAAATCACACATCTGACACCCAGAACAGAACACTGGCTCTGTAGACATACCCCCTTATCCTCTCAATATTTAAGTAAGAAATAAGGATTGAACTTAACCTAATTAACTTGCCTCCACCTGTTGTCACCAAAGCTCTGTTGAGCCAAAGCCTCACTACTCCAACGACTCTTCTAGGCAGTGCCTCACTTCTATAGAGACTGAGTTTTTTAAGCTCTTCGCTGACCTGCACAGGGATGCTTCTGTTGTATCTGTGCGGTACTCCAATCAGCAAGGTTATCATGAGGTTATTAAATCATTAACTTTAGACAATTATGAAAATACAATACATGGGGAAATGCTTTCAAGCCTCCATGGACTATAAATGCATTTTCGTTTCCAAATAAGTTAATGTGTTCTATTTTAGGACAAGCAAATGCATATGGATCCTTACAGGCAATTAAAAATAGTTTACTTATTGTTGAGATTCTCTTTTGCACTTTCAGTTCTGTATTCCCATCAGAAGAATTTGAAAATTTGGCATCATAGCTGACAATGAATTTATCTAAATAAATTTGTCATAGCATTTAATGGTCACATTGAAAAATGGAATTAGAACAATTTTACATTCCCAGAATATAGCAAGTTTTTCTACTAAACTGATTTAAAATACCATATTCATGATTAGCAACTTTTCAATGGAATTCAAGTTCAAGTTTAAGTTCAAATTCAAATTCAAATTTAATTCTTATTCAACCAAACATGAACACCCATGTCAAATGAAAAAGTTTTCCTCCAGGCCCAAGGTGTAAAACACAGTACCAACAGTCATACACGGCCCAAGGCACATATACCAGTAAAAATAAATTTAAAAATAATGTAGCCCAAGGCCCTGAGTCCATGAATGTTGTTGGCAAGAACAAGCTTTAACAGTCCACAGACTAGTGCAATCCAGCTTGTCCACCACCAAGTGAACAGTGAGGGTCAGCTCCCAATCCAGAGTGAATATCACATCACATAGCCTCTGGTGTCAGCTCTCTTGGGCTGCTGCTGCAGGCAAGATGAGCCCTGGTCCGCGTTCCAACCGAGCCCATGCTCCCCTGTCATCAGACTTTCCAATACACCAGTGAACTGGACTTGCGGTATGCTACGTTACCAATGTCAAACAGGGTATGGTGATCACCAGGTAAAATGTCCAAGACAATCACATGCTGTTAGACTGCAGTCTGCCTTTGTGCACCAACTCCAGTGCCTTTCTGTAGCAGGCAGCCATACTGGCCATACCATGTCCAACACTTCCACTAATGAGCAAATCACTAACTCATGCCTGCAGCTCTGCCCTTCAGTTAAACTGTGCTGAAGAATAATTTGTTAAGTGTAAGCAACTGAAAGTTATGTTCTTGGGTTCTCTGTGGTAGCTGTGAATGTAAGGGGTTAAGCTATAGGAAATTTTCGTATTGAAGTTTCAAATGTTCATTTCACATAATTTACAGCATTTGATTTTCAAGCCATGACTAACTTTATGAAATTTCTCTAAATAGTTTTTAATGAAATAATTAAAAATGACTACTGCTGATGTATAAAATCTATTGGTGGGAGTGGTAAAAATAATGATTCTGGAAAAGGAGTCCTGTATTCTGAATTATTTAGATTGGAACTTATTCGATGTGCGAAGATTATTCTTTTCAAAAAAAACTTTGCTTGAACCCTTTTCTAGGGTTTGCTGTGGCACAGCACGTAAACCAGCAAAGTCCTTCTCCGGCATCATCTCCTTCCCCACCCTCCAGTGGTACCATCTCAACAAGCACTGGCTATAGCGATACCATCACAACTAGTGTAGGTTCCACTCCTTCAGCAACTCAGAGTCCCACAGGTAATTGTTCTGCAAATTTTACATTTTAATGTAGTTAATGTGGATATTTCCCTCACAGTGATGAAATTATGATACAGTACAAATCAAAACTGCCTTTTCTTTTGTTTAAGGTCATTAAGTTCAAATAAGTATCACGTTTTCTTTTTTCAGAGTCAGTTTGTCCCCAAATTGTACTGAAGTTGGTTTCTCATCACAAGGAAGTTCAATAAAATTGAATTTATTTCTGCTTTCCTGTATATGAGCAGATTTAACAAAATAAAGCTGCTCAAATCATTTGTGAGCAGTGTTACTGGGACTAATGCTAAATCAGTTGGCAGAAATAAAATGAGTACTTTGCAAGGGCATATTTAAATAATGTTTAGTGATATTTTTTTAAAACCTTAAGTTAATTGAGCAATATGAGTTACATATGCAATGTTATGGTTTAAACTTAAATGAGAAATGATTTAACACAAAATACTGCAATAGATATTTTCTTTGATAATCTAATTCTCTTTATTATCACAGTAGGTTTAACCAGTTAATAGAAAAGTGTACTTATTGCACTAACAGATTTTTGGGCTTCAGTAATCAACTTTAAAAAGTAGAAACCCTTAAGGGGAGCTTACATGTTATTGTGGTTTCATGAACTTTTGACAAAAGTTACCTCTGTCCTTCTGTTCCTGATTGTTGTGCATTGAATGCTTTTCCACAACAGGTAACAAGTAAACTTTGATTTTATCTACTTACTCTCGTTAATTCTTACAGGTTTCAAGATTAAAACTTATATTAGAGGATTAGTATGATCTCCATTTATTCTGTTGTTTAAATCTGTCCATAAAACTTCCCAAATATTACTTGATCATTGACAATTCTGTAGCATATTTAACTGTTGGGTATGATAGAATTTATGACATTGACCCAGTATATTTGCCATTTCTGGGAAGCATAGCTGCAATTTAGTAAAGTGAATCCGAGGCACTATCCCTGAAACACTTTTCTATGTCATGTCAAATATGTGTGCTTCCTTCTAGTTAGTAATATTGAAGCAGCACTCTTAAGATCCAGCAATGCTTTTTGTTATTGATAATCTTTAAAATAAATACGACACCTGTCTTTAGTTAACTTTTGATTAATCTAGTTAACATTTTTGTTCCATACCATCATCATCATCATATCACTGAATGCTTCCCAGATAAAATGATGGTGCAGTGTCTTGGTCACTGATTTGGATTAATTAATAAAATACTGTGCACAAAACTGATCTTGATTTCTCAAAAAGTAATATATTTATCGTAAAATATTCTTGGAAATACAGAGCAGTGAGTTAGAAATAGTCAAACCATCTAACTGTTAATATTTCATAAGTCCTTAGAGATTAAAGATTAGAATGACCTCCCACAGTATTCCATTAAAAGCTCACTGCAAGTTTGAGGAACAGAATTTCAACATCCAACTTGGCACATTACAGACTCATTTGCAGATCTGTTTCAAACCCAGCTTCCTGGTTCTAATAAAAAGTCAGTGACTTGAAATGTTGCTTTTCACTCCACAGGTGCTCTCCAACATTTATTTCTGCATTGAATTTCATAACTGGCCATATGTGGAGCCTCCTGCAGTTAATAAGGAACACACGAAAGTAGTAATGCAATCTTCAGTGCACCTTCCTCTGTTTGTGCCCAGATTTCTTCCTTTTCTCTTGGACATTTTGGCTCCTTGCTTTGTTGTAATTCTGGGAGAGTCCATCTAGTTCCTCAGCTTGTGACCATTCTTCCCATGTAAACCTAAGAAAGAAATGCTGAAGGATTTTGTAACTTGAAAATTCATTGTATTTGGTTGCAATGCTGTCCTCCAATAGTAACCAAAACTTCAAAGTATTTCTTTTTCTAGCATTTTGACATTAACTACAACACCACAACACTCTGCTAAGCCTAGTAATCTAAGGTAGCCAGTGAGTTAAAAGTTCAAAGTAAATTGATCATCATAGTACTTGTATGTCACCCATAGTCAGCCCTGGGATTCGTTTAATTGTGGGCATTCACAGTAAATTCAAGAAACACAATAGAATCAATGAAAGGTCGCACCCATCAGGATGGACAAACAACCAATGTGCAGAAGACAACAAACTGTACAAGTACAAAAGAAAGGGGAAAAATAATTATAATAATAAAAAGAATTAAATAAACAGTAAATATCAGGAACATAAGATGAAGAGTCCTTGGAGGTGAGCCCATGGATTATGGGGACAGTTCAATGATAGGGCAAGCGAAGTTGAGTGAAGTTATCCCCTCTGGTTCAAGAGCCTGATGATTGAGGAGTAATTACTGTTTCTGACCCTGGTGGTGTAAGTCCTGAGGACTCTACCTTCCTGATGGCAGCAGCGAGAAAAGAGCATGTCCTGGAAGGTTGAGGGGTCCTCGATGATGGATGCTGCTTTCTTGCAACAGCACTCCATGTAAATGTGCTCAGTACTGGGAGGGTTTTGCCCATGATGGACTGGGCCATGTCCACTACCTTTTGTAGACAGTTCTGTTCAAGGGTATTGGTGTTTCCATACCAGGCCGTGAGTCAGACTCAGAATCGGTTTAATATTACTAGCATACTATATGAAGTGAAATTTATTGCTTTGCAGCCGCAGTACAGTACAATATAGAATAAAAAAACCTATAAATTACAATTATTGTCAAAAGCAGAGCAAAAAAGATTAGTGAGGTAGTGTCCATGGGTTGACTGTCTATTCAGAAATCTGATGGCAGAGGGAAAGATGCTGTTCCTGGAAAATTGAGTGTGTGAATTCAGGCTTCTGTACCTCCTCTTTGGTAGCAGTGAGAAGAGGGCATGCCCTGGACTTATGCCACCTCATATCATCTAGTGTCACCTACTTCCCAAGTCTATCAATCATTTATGCAGACTTAAATGAGTTTTTACAATAATGGCTTGTGTATAAGCTGCAGTTTAAATTTAATAAAATATAATCCTAAGGAGTTTCACAGAAACATTAGAGTGCAAAATTTGCCATGAAGTGACATTAAAAAAAGGCTAAACATGGAATTTCTAATGTAATGAAGTGTCCAAAAAGATTTAACAGGCCTATTATCAATTCAAAGTTTGACACCAAATCACAGAAGAGGATCTTGGGTTAACATAAAAAACATAGAAACATGGACAAACCCATAGTACTATACAGGCCCTTTGGACCACAATGCTGTGCTGAACATGTACTTACTTTAGAAATTACCTCTGGTTACCCATAGTTCTCCATTCTTCTAAGCTCCATGTACCTAACAGGAGCCTCTTGAAAGACCCTATCGTATCCGCTTCCACCGCCATGGCTAGCAGCCCATTCCACACACTCACCACTCTGTGTAAAAAAACAACTTACCCCTGAAATCTCCTCTGTATGTGCTTCCAAGCACTCTAAAACTGTGTCCTCTCAGGTTAGCCATTTCAGCCCTGGGAAAAAGTCTCTGACTATCCACATGATCAATGCCTCTCATCATCTTATACACCTCTATCTGGTCACCTCTCATCCTACATCATTCCAAGGAGAAAAGGCCAAGTTCACTCAACCTATTCTCATAAAGCATGCTGGCCATTCCGGACAACATCCTTGTAAATCTCCTCTGCACCCTTTTTATAGTTTTCACATCCTTCCTGGAGTGAGGTGACCAGAACTGAGCACAGTACTCCAAGTGGGGTCTGACCAGGATCCTATATAGCTGTAACATTACCTCTCGGCTCTTAAACTCAGTACTACGATTGATGAAGGCCAATGCACCATATGCCTTCTTAACCACAGATTTAACCTGCATAGCAGCTTTGAGTGTCCCTCTGATCCTCCACACTGCCAAGAGTCTTACCATTAATGCTATATTCTGCCATCATATTTGTCCTACCAAAATGAACCACCTCAATTAGATGAACAAAGGCTTGGCTAAAGGGCTAATTTTTTAGAAGCAACTTAAAAGAAAGTAGAGGTAGTGAGAGGTGTTATGGGAAAGAATTTTGGAGCTTATGACCTATTCAGCTGCAAGCACAACCCCAGAATAAAGCAGTTAAAGTCATGGGGACATTTTAATGCTGCATCAGTGATCCAAAAGATGTACTGGAAAGAGATTTTAGACGGAGGTGTGAGTGATAGAAATGGAATATGAACAAAAGCCATAAATGGAGAAAACGTTCTCAGAGCTTTTATTTTTGTCATTATTTACATAAATTTAATAGTGTAAATTGAATGGCAGGGGGATACTGACATTAGAACTCTGAAGATATTTAAGCCTTCTCACTCACGGGCAAAACTAGTACAATTTGTGCAAAACTATTTTTGTCTTCTTTTGGTCCCATGTGGAATGGGTTAGATGGATTGTGTCAGTTTTTTTTGTATTTTATAGATATTAGACCTTAAGGCATAGGCACAGAATTAGGCCATTGAGTCTGCTCTGCCATTTCATCATGGCTAAATTATCTATCTCAACACCATTTTCCTGCATTTCACTTGTAACTTTTGTTGCCTTAACTAATCAAGAACCTATCAACCTCCACTTTAAATGTGCCCAATAACTTGGCCTCCAGAGCCATCTGTGGCAATGAATTCCACAGATTCACCACCCTCTGGCTAAGGAAATTCCTCCTCATCTCTGTCCTAAAGGGGTATCCTTTTATTCTGAGACAGTGCCTTCTGGTCCTACACTCCCCCACTATAGGAGACATTCTCTCCACATCCACTCATCTAGGCCTTTGAATATTCAATAGGTTTCAAGGAGATCCCCTTCCTCCATTCTTCTGATTTTAATTAGATCATTCTACAGTAACACGATAAAGAACAGAAAGGTAAATTATATCAAATGTGACTTTTCAAAGTTAATAATTTTCAGCACTTTACAATAAATGGGTTTAAATCAATAGATTCTGATGTAATTTGTAGTTTACAATATCAACGCCTTAACCAGTAGTTTGAAAATCTTTTTGTAAAGCATTCATTAATGCTGCTTTTTTTTCAGCTTATTGAAAACGATGTCTAAAACAATGACTATCTTAATCTGGTGTTTTATGATTTACAGGAATCTTTTCAACTGCTTGCTATTTTGTCTGCTTATTGTTGTATTGTGTAAATTTATGTCTGTAGCTCTTAACTACTAGTTCTATGAAGAACGTTAAACCCCTATAGATACCAGTGGCTAAGAGCTTTATACCATTGTTGTGTTTTAAAATGCTACGTCATTGTTCGTAAATTAAATTTTAAGTAATTGTATTGTCTGTTAGCTGCTAAAATGTACCCATGAGCAAATCCACCTCTTTCTATCCATTGTCGTACTTTCCCTATGATCTGTACCTCTGTTCTACTCCTTTTAGTAAGGTCTGGCAGGAGAGGAAGACGGCGAGTATTTAGTCTTTCAGAGGCTGAAAGTCGTGGCGGACACTGGGTTTAGGCCTCCAGGCAGCAGCTCACACAGTGCAAACACAGGCAGGTTTATGTTACATTCCCCAGCCTCTCATCATTTAGTTAATTCATCAATATCACGATAGTCTATTTAATTGAACCCAGACCAAGTAACCTTTTAATGGCATGCAAGAATATGCAAATATCTTTGTGACCACAGTCCTCAGAATTGCACCTGAAAATATCAACTTATGAAAGGTAAACCATAGCAAAGCGGACAGGAGGATTTAATTTATTAATTAAGAACAGTTAAAATAAATGAAAATTTTAAAAACTGCAGATGCTGCAACTTTAAGCATAAACATAAATTTCTGGTAACAGTTAGCAGGTCAGTCAAAGTCCTGGAAAGGGTTCCCATTCTCAGACCCAAAATATTAACTTTGTTTCTCTTTCTACAGTTGCTGCCTTACCAGCTCAGTGTTTCCAGAATTTTATTTTCTATAAAATAATAAAGGGTCCAATCATATGAGAAACTTAATTCATTGTACTGTATTATTTAAATGTATTTATGTGACCGTGGATATAATATTTTCAAATTAATATAATCATCACTTATTGTTTAAAAAGTTTTTTTTAATTTTGGGTCTGTATTGAAGTTTGCAGCTCTTGTTCAGAATAAATCTAGTTAACTAAATACTGAAGGAAGGGAGCCCTTCAAATTTGGCAGTATATGTTAGTAACAATAAATGATCTTATATGGAGCAACCCCCATCAGTGTTGCTGATTGTTCAGCAAAGTAGTAGTGAAACCACTTCCACCACAATAATTAATACTTTGAGCTCCAGGACTCCATGTAACTCACATTAGACAAAGCAGAACTAATTAGGTACATAAATTATGTGCTTAATCCAAAATGAAAGAAGATAAAGTACTCTTTTTTTCCCTTATCAAATGATCTAAGCTGTCTGTAACTGCACTATACCTTTGCTCATTTTAGTCTGTAGCTTTAATTTTATCCCCTCAGGCAATTCTAATGTCATTGTGACTTCAGAGTCACTAAACAAAAATGAGTAGAACAGAACCAACCTAACATATCTTGTAACATAGTTAAACTTACCAAGGTGTTTCTTGGAATATTATTAAAGAAAATTTAACAAGTCAGTAAAACTCCTACAGATCTAAGCACCAGGTTATTACCAATTTAAATCCCTTGCAACCTTGGCCATAAAGTCTTTAAAGCTCCTTGATATTCTTGGTATCAACATTTTTTAAAGATGGATTTTATAAAATACAGGTTAAATTACTTTGAATAACTTTTATATTGAAAGAAATTGAGGATTAACAGTGATATTTTCCCTTATTCATTAAGCAATATTAGTGTTTAAAATATTTGACTGTAGGTAGTTCTTGAGATGTATCTTTATTTCATTCTGAATTATTTTTTAAGTTAGTAGTCCAAAACAGTTACAGAAATCAGAGTCCTCTTGACATCTCCATAGAATGGTGTCATACAAAAATTCAGGGGAGAGTCAGCATAAATTTTTCTTTGGCCACTATTTAATTCAGAATAATTTGAAGGCACTGTACATCTTAAGAACAGTCTACAGTCAAATATTCTAAAGATGTGACAACAGGTGAATTGGCTCTCTGAAACCAAATTCAATGGCTCCCTTCCCTTCAAACAAAGAATGTGATAAATAAGTAAAGGAGAAACAAATTGGATAATGGAGAGCACAAAAAGGGATTAACTGGATTGCTGGAAGGCTTCCTGCTTTCCTGTTATTATTCCAAAGTTTTCTAAATGTAAAGTACAAATGAATGAGTAGAATGCATCTTAATTGGTAACAGGTCAGTATCGTACCCCCTAAGTAAGTTTAAATTAATTAATTACATTATAAGCAATGATTTTTATCGAATTAAGGGTGTTAGTGTGTGCACACTCAGGTTGAGATTTTTAAGTACAAACAGAAGGAAAGTGGTTCTGATATTTGGCAGTACAAGTTTATCCCAGGGCTGGAAAAATTCATCCTTTAATTTTTATCATGTCCGTTAGGAGTTTAAAAATTAAGGTTTCTTTCACTTGCCAAAAGTAGAAGTATATCTCAGATGTGGACAAATGCTAACTAATCCTGTAGGAAAGAAATGCAAGAAGATTGGACGGTACAAAGAAAATGTGAAATGGAAATGGAGTGAAATTAACACTGATAGTGCAATTATGCTAGTGAGTTTACTTTAGTTTTATCATGTTGGCAAGTGAAATATTCCAGCTCTGGTTGGTCCCCATTTAATAGATTGGCTTTGGATACAACATTGAAATTTAATGATTGCATGTCAGTTTCTATCAGTCCATAATCTAATTTATACAGCATAATTGTTTCATCTTATTTTATTAATAAGTTGATGTAAATTCTGTTTGCTTTTATCTTTCTCTAGATCTGTCATTCTGTTTTCCTTTTTGCCAATTCCATTTTTCATCACACTTCAAACCTTTCATTAGAAACCACAAGATATGCCTTAATGATAACATCAAGGCACCAGAAATCTTTTTTTTTCTATGAATATGCTCTGCTTTCAGGCTTCTGGGTAGATTTAATTGTGCTGAATGAAGCATTTCAACTAATTTCCTACTTTCGTGGCAGAACAGTTTTAACAACAAAATGGTTTTAATGAATTAAGTATATTTTATTAATATATGCAGAAATCATCCAAAACTGAAAATTGTGCTCAGAAATATACCTTGAGATCTGGAAAACTCTAGAAATGGTGGGTTTGTTCTCTTTGAATTTGAGTTAGATAGTATATTCCTGGCACTAATAGAACTATGGGAAGTGATGTAATTAGACTCAAAACCAACTTTTAATGATGGTTACAGTTGTACAACATGCTTCATTCTACAAGCAGACAGAATTCCTGCAATCCCCTGTGCCTGTTTTTGTGGTTGGTTGCATTTTCCAGCCACCTTATTCCAACGTAGGCAAATGTGCTTTTCATCCCGCATTTAGACGCATATGCATGTAGCCTGTGTGACTCCAACCCTCGTTTTCAACCTTGTTTCTGCAGCAAACAAACTCCATCTTGCATTGCTCTTCCATCATTATTGCAGTAATGGTTATAAAGTACTGTTTTTGATGGACTATTGCAGCCACAAAGCCACACTCACCAGTTTGTTAGTAATACAACTTAGTTTTGCTAAAGAAGTTGTTGATGTCAGTAGATTTACATTGAATATTCTGTGAATCTATTTGGAACTAAGGAGGTCTTACAACCGATGATCATTCTTATCATTCATAACATATTGACAACTCAATGTATTAAATCTATTCCATCAAATTTAATATAACAGTTTATCAGACAAAGTGCTTTTTCAATTTTAGATTCTAATATGCATTTTTCATAAAAATCTAAGTCTTGGTTTTGGAGGACTGCTATAATAAGTGCTCAAAATATCAGCAGTGCCCTTAAAATAGTTTGGGTTAGTCAGATGTTAGTGAAAAGCATGCAACAAAATTTATAAAAATTAAGAAGGGATTTGTCATGTATTTTTCTGCAATTTAAAGTTTAATTTTTCCTCAGTAATTTATGGGTTTGATTAATGAGCATCCCAAAAAATTTCCCGACCTATTACTGGGAGAAAATAAAATACAACTGATCAATCTATATGTTAGGAAAACAAAAATGAATGGTTACTATTGAAACTGGGTTGACTGAATTTGTGTTCTAACTGGCATGCTGTACACTGGTATCCTGCTAATGTAATACCAACAACCACTGATTGCTATTGTGCTCTTGGTCCTGAAGTCCAGACTCTTGAGGAAGTAACTTCTCTGTTTTTAAAACAAAAGACATTCTGCTTAGGTTGCATACTGCTGCAAGCCACTATCACTCCCACAGCATTGAAGCTATGATCTCACTACCATGTGGTTGAGCACCATGGAAACCAGGCACAGCATTTACATTGGGCAGCTGCTCACTGCTCATTGCTAAGTTGCAGCTGGCTGGCACTGTGAATACCAGCATTCCCAATGACCATCATTTGTTCTTCTACTTAGAAGCCATAGAAACCTCCCTCTCTTTGGTGGGCAACTACTCAACCTTGCTGGACTTGATTTTTCATATAAATATTCCCTCAAGTAAATTTGCAATCAACACTAAAGATGGCAATCACGTTGAATTCTAAAACGCAGTTTGATTATCATAGACAGAACATGACACTCACGGCTTATTCTTGGGAAGTACTTTGCAACATATTAACATTCGGTATACGTACAAGTGACGTTATCTCATGATCCAATGATTTTGCTTATCTATAAAATCTAATACAATATGGTGCATTCAGATTCAAATTTTCTATACATCTTCTCTACCATGCTGCACAGCTATGCAGAGGAAATAAGTGGGTGGTAGGCTGAGGAAAGGGAGATAATTGCCAGGCCAATATATTGGATAGAAGATGAGAAAATAAAGAGAATTTGTGTCTCACGTAAAAACAGCAAAGTATATAAAGTCAATTATTTGATAATCGTTCACACATTACTTTAGTCACTTTCATGTTTCATCTCACCTATTTATGCTTTTCTTAGTTTCTTTTTAATCTTTTGCCTTGCTGTCATTAATTTTGCCTCTTTATCTTACAGGAACGTATAATGTGAATATAAAATGAAGCCTTATGCGATTAGATCATATGTTAATTATCAAGTATTCCTTAAAATTTCTTTTCAGATGAAGAGATTATGATGTTTGATGTTTAAGAACAGGGCACTAACTGTAGAGAATGAATGTTCTTAATCTTCTTTAGTTGTCATCTTATACACTAAGCCATCAGTTTCTCTTGGGTTCCAATCAATGACTGTGACAGTACAATTGTTGGAGTATTTCAAATCTTTATCTATCTTTGTTCTTGTAAATCATCAAAATGCACAATCAGGTTCTTAAAATCCATGGTTGGTAAATACACAGTAAGCGTGCCTAGGTGTCCTGCTACTGCAGCTTGGTCATGTAGAATAGGACACACGTTTTCGGAAATGTCTTTTTGACAGTGAGTTTTGTTCACATTGAAGTTGAAATTTTGCTTGAATGACAAAGCTAAAAAATATTTTTCTTTAACATTAGATGGACCTGAACTTCAAGAGCAGTCTCATTTGACTTTTCCAGACCAAGTGGAATTTGTCAATGAAACCTATTCTTCACCTCCTACAGCAGAGGGTGGCACAAGTTGTCACTCTCTCCCCAGCAGTACTGAACATGAAGCAGCTAATCTGGCACCAAGTCTGATTCCAGCCCATCAGCCAACTATATCGCTTATTTCTGACGACAATACAGATGCATTGAGTGTGGAATCACTGACGCTTCTTCCACCAGCTGATGCACAGCACATCCGGAGCGTGAGCACCTTAACTCTGGCACCCACATTATCTGAGTCGAATGTGATGACAGAGAAAGAGGACACCAAAACAAATCAGAAACCCGAAGTATCCGAGTCCACACATTAGATGCAATGTAAACTTCGAACCATCTGGTTTTGTACAGTGGAAACAGGTCTGAAAAGCAAGAAAATTAAATTTATTGTCAAAACCCAGCTGAAAAAGGAAAACTGGTAACTCTGTGGGGCCGAAAAATTGCTTGTAAATTCCTGTGATTCTGTGTCTGGGATCCTTGCACTAGTTAGTATACAGTTAGAGATTTACAGCTGAAGGACATACGCTATGTACAACTTTTAATACAAAGTCCAATGCCAGTCAAGCCTAGTCACTGATTAGAGCTGTGTAGGTTAATCCTTCCTTCTACCTGCCATTTTCAAGGGATCTCAACAAAATATGTGCAGCTGAGATGTGTATTTTTTCAGCTATGTACATTATATTACTGATTTCACCCAAATGCATTCATAGCAGGGCTAACCGAAGCATTTTTATGAAACCGCAAGTTGTAAATTTATCTTTATTTTACCCTAATATAAAATTCACTCATTGTGAAAAGAGCTTTAATTAAAACACGACAAACATCTAGCACAACTACTTAAAATTAGATGCACCAAAAAAGTTGATCTGCATTGTAATTAATTTGAATAGATCTCAAACCAGTTTTGTTACACTTGCATATTTGCATAGTGTTTGTTTTTATTGTGATGTTTAAAATATATATTTAATAAGCTCATGGTAAAAAGAATTTTATAAAACTAAAAATGTAAAGTACAAATTACTTCCACAAGATGCAGGACTAGCTAGTTATTTATTTAATTAAACCAGGAACATGCTCTTACACTTAATTAATATGTAAATATTGGGAATTGCAAAAGAAAGACACTTAAACCACGGAGCAACACTAGTACATAATCTGTTCCTGCAGCATTTAATTATTACAACACCTGATAACACAGAGTGGGGAGCACAAGTTGAAGCCTTGGTGTCTTAGTGAAGGAAAATTAGAGAGTTACTACCTTCTTTCTGGTTTGTGTTTGGCACCATCAGACAGTTTGCATTCACTTTTAAACCCACGCGGGTTTCTTTACTTGAAAGTGGATGTGCTGAGAAATGTTTATTGCGGCAATTAATGCCATCCACACCACTTACATAGCAACACAGGAAAATTATGGTTTGTAATTTGAGCTATTTCAGAGCTCCTCAGAAACTTTGATTTTGGAATAATTTATAACATATTATCGATATTTAACCTAGCTATATTTAGTTTGTCACAAATCCATACAGTTTACAAATGGACAAAATTCATTCATCCTGCTGTCAACCAATTGGCTTCTGTGCGGCTTCTCGAATAAGATCTGCTCCATTTGTATTTCAGCATTGATCCAGATGAGGAAAAGTAATTATAAAGTTAATTATAAAATTATTAGGTTTTTTTGCTTTGGTCTGGGGATATTATGTTGTTGTAACAAAACCAAAGAGAGATTAGAAATGTCTGAAACAATTCTTGGTTACAGTAGATAGAACACAATGGACAAACTTGGAATGAAATTTATTTCAAATATAGGTAAAAACAAAGTGACCTTTCCACACATTGAGAAGATGTGCCTGGTCTCTGGCATGAGGTCAAGCAGTGCATACAATTAATGACAGTAAGGAAGCAGCTGCATTGTATGAAATTGAACATAAATTATTTATTGTAATGTTCTGACATCAGTGCATGACTGTTTAAGTAATCTGATATATAATCTTAAAAACTCTGTGATTGGTCTTTTACACCAGTTTTGCTATTCTGTGCAAACACTGATTGATATTTATTCGTAACAGGCTTTTACACCTCTTGCAGCTGCACTAGTTGATTTTGGCATCAAGGCATTAATTATGTTTACATTTTTAAATGTCATTCTTTGAAAAGCATCAGTGTTCAGCTACTGTTGAATCAACTATAACATAATTTACTCCTGCTAATTATTAAACCCCTCAGTTTAATGATACAGCTAAGTATCTAACATTGAGAAAGAGAACCAGCTGGTGTTGATATTCAAAATCTACATTATTGTTATCTGCTTATTTTACCCTAATACCTTATGGAATCTGGTGTCACAAGTGCAATCAATTGAACTAATTAATCTGAAACTGTATTCAAAACTATCATCTCAAGAATAAAAGATTGCATGGACGGTAATTATTTCATCATGTAGGTCACTTAATTTAGTCATGATGATTTGAGGCCGCAGGGTATCTCAAGTTACCACTGTGACCTACAGTCCCTAAATAATTTCATAACAAGGCCTTGATAATAATCCACAATACAAAAGTCTTCTACATACTTTTAATTTTGTGCACAATATCCATAGTGGTAGAATGTTGCTTTGTATAGTCCATTTGACCATGATCAGAAGCAAACTAGAACAAGATATTAAAGCAACCATACTTGTTGGGTTTCATCTGCCATACTAATACAATACATTCACACAGGCTTGAGCTGAGATAGAAGTATGTCTCAATTTCATCATAAACTGTCCTATACATTAATAATATTTATTTCCATTATAAAAAATACTTTTTAATTATATAATACTATTAAGGAAGACAGTTAACAGAGACCAAGGCCTATCTAAATATTCAGCCAAAAAGTAAATCATATTGTCGCTATGATGATGATTGTGTTTCACTTAGTAAAAGGAAAGGGACCAAGTATCAAGCATGTGACAAGTAAAACAAATTACTTTTCTCTCTAAATTACCTGACCATAAAAGCTATTGATATATTAACAATCTCCCAGAATTTCCAAGTGCCCGTTAAATTTTGTTCCTGCAATTCCTGGTCTGCTACTGGAATAAAAATTGCTTTAACCAGTAACAGACTTTTTATTGACATGTTCTAAGGATATTGCACATCATTTGAAAGTTTTGATGTGACTATTCATCTCTAATTGCTGATGACCAATGGAAGGCTTAAATTTATGGAGGAAAAAATCAATTAAATATAAAATAGCTCTCCTGGAGAAAACTGTGCAGGTAACTGTGTTGTATAAATGTACTGTTTTGGTTTTCTTGCAATTATTTGCTTGAGTTTTTGGTGCAGTCTATTGATTTTGTAGGACAAAGTTAATCTCAATTTTATCTGTCTCATCAAGTAGTTTATCTGTTGGTGTTAACTATTACATTGCAGCATTTGGATTTAACTGACCATTGGTCTTAATATTCACAGAAGGCCGGGCTGGATATGTGAAGTTGTAACATTTTTCTACTGATTTAAAAAATAGTGCATTTTCCTGCTGAGAGAATATTGATCTTTGTATCAATACAATCAATTTCAGAGGTTGGTGTACGTCATGTTCATTCACAAAGATTTTCCTAACCTCAGTGTCCTTGCAAAAATTAGTGTGTGCTGAAGTTGCAACAGCAGATGTGAACTTAAAATGATTTGTATCCTTTGCCACAGTGACTTGTGCTGTTTAATAAACAGCGCAGAGGCAATGAACAATGTACTTTTAATTCGCTGCAAAGGATGCATTAGTACAATATATGGACTTAATGTATGGAACATATTTTCTCAGCTCAGTGAGTTTTGTATGATAGATTAAAACAAAATTGTAAATGAAACATTTGTGTCAATTGTGTGTTTAAAAAAAAACAACTTTCTTTACTTCAGGCTAAGCAATACTAAGATTATCTCCATTAATGCTTTTCTGGTCCCATATTAGTTCTGGTGCAATATTTCAAGCTTGTTGTCAAAAATAGCATAATGGGGAAGTGTAAAGTAAGCTGTAAATCATACCTAAATTGGAAAGTGTGGGTTCAGTTTTAACCAGGAAA
Organism: Hypanus sabinus; assembly: GCF_030144855.1. NCBI lineage: Eukaryota > Metazoa > Chordata > Chondrichthyes > Myliobatiformes > Dasyatidae > Hypanus > Hypanus sabinus. The sequence goes on from NC_082714.1 coordinate 21,275,944, forward strand.
ACTGCTCTGTATGTGGAAACTTTTGCCTTGTTCTCATTATGGAGATTCCTTTGAGACTTCTGGGTTTTTTTTGCACTCTGAGCTCAGGTAGTACAGGTAAGGGTCATGTAACCCGGGTATTTCACAATGCTCCAAAGGGCAGACCAGGAAAAACACACTATGTAACTTGTCTGTCGTCTACGCAAAGGCAATAAATATGAGGTTTGTTTTGCATTTCAGATGTGTTTAATTTTTACTCTGGAGGTTGTTAGCTCATTCACCATGTAAACGGTTAAACCATTCACTTCCATGAATGGCTGTCAAGGAAGAGTGGTATGATTTGAAGTACTTAATAAGATTTGGTACATTTACTGATAATGCAAGTGTATGATGGCAAAATTTTGATGATAACACTACTTACTAAGTAACAAATCTTTCTGGCATTCCAATCAAATGTTTCATTCATTTATTCCAAGTATATATAGCAAGTATGACATAAAGCATTTATGAATTTTTGACAGCCTTTTTCACTGCTGTGTTCCCTACTCAGTAGTTGGGACATTGGTTTTGTAAAATGAACATAAAACGTGACTAAATTGGAAAAATGTATAAGCATATGGATGCAATAGTGTTTCTGTGATCAAACTGTTTCAAATAATATGTTAAATTGGGGGAAGTGTCTCTAAGAAACCTAAGGATTGAGATTGGGGTCTTTTAAGAACTATTAGTGCACACTGTAAGCCCGTTCATCATTCTCAATGGATCATGATATGAAGTTAGAAAACTTTCATTCTGTATTAGTAAAATTCTCTGCAGAAAAATATCGACTAATATATGTAGAGGGAAAGTTGGAGACTTCCAAAGTTTAGCAAGAAGCAGGGGATTTTATGAAGAATCTTTTCAGAGAAGGGGCAGAGGGGATTGGAAAAAGAAGTCAAGTCCTCAAGATGAAAGCAGTGAAGAAAAGCTGTCGGGGGCTATGACAGGTGATTTTACACAAAAGGTTAAGGAGGGGGTAATGGAGCTTTCTAAGAAGGGTGAATGGTTAGAATAAGAACAATGAAAAATGAAAGGCAATGCATGATTGAAAGAAAAATATGCTAATTTTAAGAGAGAACTAGTGAAGGAAGAGACAATGTAGCTCAACACTGGGTGAAAAAGTTGGAACTTTTCAATGAAGTTGTTTGAGTACACTGTATTCATATGTGTACAATGGGGCAGCTGAAGTTACAGAAGTCATTTTTGTTTGAAATTGTCAAGTGATGACCTATGCTACAGAAGCACTCTTATTACAAAATATTCTACAGCATCACCAGTATCCACACAGCTTTCATTACCGATGCAATCTAACTACTCTCAGGCAGTGTTCTGCCATGGCCGAAATATTTATTTTTACATTGGTTCCTCTTAGTTAAGTATGATTTTCATAGAGTATAGAAAAATACAACACAGAAACAAACCCTTTCGGCCCGGCTAGTCGGTACTGAACTATTTAAGAAACACTATTGCGAACATCTACCTGGAAGGGATCATAGCCCTTCATACCCATACCATCCATGTACTGTACCTATCCAAACTTCACTTAAACGCTGAAATCGAGCTCACATGCACCACTTGTGCTGGCAGCTCATTCCACAATTTCACAACCCTCTGGTTGTAGTCCCACCCATCCTCAGTGGTAACAAACCTACTTTCATTTACCCTCTCAATACCCCTCATGATTTTGTATTCCTCTATCAAATCTCCTCTTAACCTTCTAAGTTCCAAGGAATAAAGCCCTAACTTATGACTCTTCCGGACCCGGCAAAATCCTTGTAAATTTTCTCTGTACTCTTTGAAACTTATTTACATCTCTCCTGTAGGTAGGTGACCAAAACAGCACACAAAACTCCAAATTTGGCCTCACCAATGTCTTATACAACTTCAACATCACATCCCATCTCCTGATCTCAATACTTCGATTTATGAAGGCCAATGTGCCAAAGGCTTTTTTTAATGACCCTATCTACCTGTGATGTCACTTTCAATGAATTAAGGACCTGTATTCCTCCACCATTCACTGTGTAAGACCTACCCTGATTGGTCCTACTGAAGTCAACACCTCGAACATGTTTGCATTAAATTCCAGCTGGTCCAGATCCCACTAAAAGGCATGATTGCCTTCTTCACTGTCCACTGCACCCCCAATTTTGGTGTCATCCACAAATTTGTTGATCCAGTTAACCACATTATCATCCAGATTGTTGATATAGATGCCTAACAACACTGAACCTTGCACCAATTCCTGTGGCACTCCAGTTGTCACAGGCCTCCAGTCAGAGAGGCAACCATCTACTACCACTCCCTGTCTTCTCCCACAAAGCTAAAGTCTAATCCAATTTTTGACTTCATCTTGAATGCCAAGCAACTGAACCTTCTTGATCAATCTCCCATGCCAGACCTTGTCAAATGCCTTGATAAAGTCTATGTAGACAACATCCACTGCCTTGCTTTCATGCACTTTCCTGGTATCTTCCTTGAAAAACTATAAGCTTGATTAGACATGGCCTACCAAGCACTCCTTCAGTTGTGCATCGGAATCTGATGATGATGATGTCCACTCCTTTAACGGTGAGATCTTTGATGACTATACAGTTCTATCCTGGACCCACAAGTTCTATTGCAGGTGGGACATGTTTATGTGGTAGTACTGGTGGTAGTGATGGCAGCCAAGCACAAAGCCATGCTGACTGTCCTTAATCAGCATGTCTATCGAAATATTTAGATGTCTGGTCTATTAAAATACCTTACAATAACTTTCCCACAACTGATATTAGACTCACCGGCCTATAATTTCCTGGTTTATCTTTAGAACCTTTCCTACACAGCGGAACAATACTGACTATCCTCCAATCCTCTGGTCGCTAAGGATGATTTAAATATCTCTGCTAGGATCCCGGCAATTTTTGCACTTGCCTCCTGCAGGTTCCAAAGAAACACCTTGCCAGGTCCCGGGGAGTTATCCACCCTAATTTGCCTCAGGACAGCAAACACCTTCTCCTCTGTAATCTGTATATGAAGTTGATGACATTTTGCCTCACTTCTATAAACTCTCTGTCCATCTCCTGAGTAAATACAGGTGCAAAAAATTCATTTCAGATCTCCCCCACCTCCTTTGACTCCACACATGTATTATCATTATGATCTTACAGGGAATCTGTTTTGTGCCTTGCAATCTTTTTGCTTTTAATGTATCTGTAGAATCCCTTAGGATTCTCTTTCACCTTCGTGCCTTCTTTTAGCCCTCTATTTCTTTCTTAAGTATTCTCTTGCATTTTCCGTAAGTACCTCATTTGTTTCTATCTGCCTATACCTACTATCTACCTCCTTTTTGTCTTAACCAGACCTCAGTATCTCTTGAAAGCAAAGGTTCCCTACACTTATTTTTACCTTTTATACTGACAAGCATATGCAAGCTCTATACTCTCAAAATTTTACTTGAAGGCCTCACATTTACCAAGTAAACCTTTCCCAGAAAGCAGCTTGTTCTAATCTGCACTTACCACATTCTTACTGATACCATCAAAATTGACATTTCTCCAATTTAGAACCTCAACCCGCAGTCCAGATCTATCTTTTTGCATATTTACTTTGAAACTAATGGCAGTGTGATTTCTAGATGCAAAATGTTCCCCTACACAAACGTATGTCACCTGCCCCAATTCATTCCCTAAAAGCAGATCAAATATTGCACACTCTCTTTGGGATTTCTACACACTGATTAGGGAAACTCCTGAACACATTTGACAACCTCCATCTCATCTAGTCCTTTTACTGAATGGGAATTCCAGTCAATGTGTGGAACATTTAAAATCACCTACTATAACAACCTTATATTTCTTGCAACAGTCTGTGATTTATCAACAGATTTGTTCCTCTAAATCCTGAGGACTGTTGAGAGGTCTGTAATATAGCCCCAGTAATGAGGTCATACCTTTCTTATTTCTCAGTTCCACCACCCATAATGCCTCACTGGATGCGATCTCCAGTCTGTCCTGACTTGAAAACTGCCGTGACACATTTTCTGACCAGTATCACTACCCTTTCATTAATACCTCCCACTCTGTCATGTCTAAAACAATGGACCCACAGACCGTTTTGCTGAACATCTATGCTCTGTCCGCCAGAGAAAGCAGGATCCTCCCAGTGGTCACACATTTTAATTCCATGTCCCATTCCCATTCTGATATGTCTATCCATGGCCTCCTCTACTGTCGAGATGAAGCCACACTCAGGTTGGAGGAACAACACCTTAAATACCGGCTGGGTAGCCTCCAACCTGATGGCATGAACATTGATTTCTCTAACTTCCGTTAATGTCCCTCCTCCCCTTCTTACCTCATGCCTGATATATTTATTTTTTCCGCCCTCCCCTTTTTGTTCTCTCACTGCCCTTCACTCTGCCTGTTCTCCATCTCCCGTCCCATGATCCTTTCCCTTCTCCAGCTCTGTATTCCTTTTGCCAATCACCTTTCCAGCTCTTAGTTTCACCCCACGCCCTCCGGTCTTCTCCTATCATTAAGCATTCCCCCACCCCACCCCACCCCCACTTTAAAATCTCTTACTATCTTCTTTCAGTTAGTCCTGACGAAGGGTCTCGGCCCGAAATGTTGACTGTATTTCTTCCTATAGATGCTGCCTGGCCTGCTGCGTTCCACCAGCATTTTGGGTGTGTTGCTTGAATTTCCAGCATCTGCAGATTTCCTCGTGTGGACCCGCAGAATATTGAGCTGCCTCGACTGCCCCTCCTGCAACCAATTCTCATTAATACCTCTTAAATCATAATTCCAGGTGTTGATCTATATCCTGAGCTCATCAGCCTTTCCTATAATACTACTTGCATTGAAATATACACAGCTCAGGACACTAGTTGCACCATGCTCAACCTTTTGATTCCTGACTTTGTCTGCAGACTTAACATCTTCTCCACTAACAGTTCTAGCACTCTGGTTACCATCCCCCTGCAACTAGTTTAAACCCCACCATGCAGCATTAACAATCCTTCCCGCTAGGATATTAGTCTCCTGCCAGTTCAGGTGCAGTCTCTTTTGTATAGGCCCTACCCTCCCTGGAAGAAAGCCCAGTGATCCAAATATTTTATTCCCCCCCCCCCCCCATACACCAACTCCTTAGCCTTGTGTTAATGTGTATAATCTTACTTTTGCTGGCCTCACCAGCTCGTGACATGGGTAGCAATCCTAAGATCACACCCTGGAGAACACACCTATCATCCTGAACTACCTTTGCAGAACCTCGTAACTTTTCCTACTTCTGTCATTGGTACTTAGATGGACCATGACTTCTGGCTATACCCCCTCCCACTTGAGAATGCTGAGGGCTCGGTCTGAGCTGTCCTGGACCCTGGCACCCAGGAGGCAACATACCATCTGGTGATCTCATTCTTGTCCACAGAACCTCCTTTCTGTTCCTCTGACTAACAAATCCCCTATCACCACAGCTCACGTCTTCTTCCCCCTTCTGAGTTGCAGAGTCAGAGTCATTGTCATAGAGACCCAATCACTGTGACTTTCCTCTGATAGGTCATTTACCCCCCCCAGTATCCAGACCTGTTGAGAGGATGGCCTCAGGGGTACTCCGCACTGGCTGTTGAATCCCTTTCCCCTTCCTGACTATCATTCAGTTCCTTGTGTCCTGCACCTTGGGTGTAACTACCTCTCTATATGTCCTACCTATCATCCCTTCAGCCTCCCGAATGATCCAGAGTTCATCCAGTTCCAGTTCCAACTCCTTAACGTGGAATATTAGAGGCTGCAGCTGGATGCACTTCTCACAGGTGTGTGTAGTAATCAGGAACGCTGGAGATTCACCCTGCCTTCCACCAACCTGCATAGCATCACTACTGTCCTAACTTGCCAAATGTAAAGAAGGAAGAACAATAAACTGTGAGGGTGTGGGAACTCTACCTACAGATTTTGCCTTCTCTCACCGAAGCCTAAAAAGTCCCCACTCTAACACCAAAATGGCCACTCCACCTGCCCCTGCCTTACTTTAATTTGTTCTTGCCCGTGTTGATTGGCTGCTGCTTGAAGCTCCAAACTGACACAAGTCACTGCCTTTTCTATTTAATCAGCAGACCAGAGTCAGCTACATCTTGGGCTTACGGTCTCTGACTTCCCGCTGCTCAAAGCTCCAAACTGCCACATGTTGCTGCCTTTTTCTTTTCAATCAATGAACCTGAGTGAGCTACACCTTCAGGCTTCCAAGCTCTGACTTCCCACTGCTCAAAAGCTTTTCAAAATTTTTAATTAAAAATACATCATCAGCTTAGGCACAACACCAAAAAGCACATTACTTATCTAAGTCTTCAACAAAAATAAACGAGAAGTCTTACTGCCTTTAATTAATTAATGCAGTTTTATACAAAGCCACAGAAACCATTGAAATTTTATTATAATCAACATTCAAAAGGATTTGTTCATTTTTTTAGCTAGAGGGATTTAGTTTCATAGATGGTGCGGCTCTTGCTAGGACTAGACCCCATAGCTAATGAGCTTTGAAAGCAAATGCTGTTAGATCCTTTGATAATTGGGCTATAATAACTGAATATGCTCTGTCTTCCATAATGTTCAGTCGGGATCTTTGCATTGCCTGGAATGTTTTCTCTGGTTAGATTTCCAACACAATGCTAAACACACCTGACATCACATGGCCTGGATTAAAACCTCAAACTTGCATATCTGCTACTCACCTATCAAAGGGTTAAAAATGTTAACTACTATATTTTAAAATGTAAACAGAAACATAAAACACTATAGCATAGTACCGGCCCTTTGGCTCACGGTATTGTGCTGATCTTTTAACCTACTCTAAGATCAATCTATCCCTTCACTCTTTCATAGCCCTCCATTTCTCCATCATCCATGTGCTGAAATGTCCCTAATGTATCTGTCTTTACCACCACCACCCCTGGCAGCACATTCCAGGCACCCACTCCCCCTTTCTTTTAAAAAAAAATTACCTCAAGTGTTCACTTCAGCAGAACCAGCTCACGCATTGATTCTCACAACTGCCTGGACTATACTTCATCCCACCCTGTCACATGTAAAAATTCTATCCTCTTCTCTCAGTTCCTCCGTCTGCACCCCATCTGCTCTCAGGATGAGGCTTTTCATTCCAGAACTAATGAAGTGTCCTCCTCCTTCAAAGAAAGGGGCTTTCCTTCCTCCTTCATCAATGCTGCCCTCACCCGCATCTCTTCCATTTCAGGCACAGCTGCCCTCGCCACGTCCTTGATTGGTTTGTTTTATGAAAAGCACTTGATAGGTCTGGGCCTGTATTCACCAGAATTCAGAAGAATGAGGGTTGACCTCATTGAAACCTATTGAATGGTGAAAGACCTTGATAGTGTGGATGTGGAGAGGACCTTTCCTGTGGTGGAAGAGCCTAGACCAGAGGACACTGTCTCAGAATAGTGGGACGTTCTTTTAGAACAGAGATAAGGAGGAATTTCTTTAGCTAGAGAGTGGAATTCTTTGCCACAGGCAGCTGTGGAGGCCATGTTTTTATGTATATTTAAGGCAGAGGTTAATAAATTCTTTGTCGGTCGGGGCATGAAGGGATATATGGAGAAGGCAGCAGTTTGGGGCTGAGAAGGAAAATGGATCAGCCATGATGAAATGACGGGGCAGATTCAATGGGCCAAATGGCTAATTCTGCTCCTCCATCTTGTGGTCTTATGGTCTCAGCCCGAAACGTTGACTATACTGTTTTCCATAGATGCTGCCTGGCCTGCTGAGTTCCTCCAGCATCTTGTGTGTGTTGCTTTTGATTTCCAACATCTGCAGATTTTCTTATCTTATTTCTAATATTCTCTGAAAAGTACCATTTCTATGGAACTTGTTTATTATTTGGAATATGTTTGGCATATCTCTTACTCATATTTCTTCTAGGAAAAATGTGGTTAGAAGGGAAAGAATGAAGAAATGATTTACAAGGAAGTTGCCAGGACTAGAAAGCATGAGTTACAGGGAAAGATTGGTCCAGGTTAGGTCTTTTTTCTTTGAAATGTAGAAGTAAGGACATGGTAGTCTTTTCCTCAGAAAAAGAGTCCAAAGCTAGGAGGCACTGTAAGAGGAGAAATGCTTTTTAAATGCTTAAAAAGGAATTGAGGGGCAACTTTCACATGGAAAGTGGTTTTGAGTGGAATGAGCTGCCAGAAAAGTGGTTGAGGCAAGTATAAGAAGAGGCAGAGCTCAGAGGGATACAGACTAAATGCAGGAATTGGGACTGACAGGGTGAGCACTGTTGTTAGAAAGGACTCTGGACCAAAAGGTCTTTATCTGTGCTGTGCTCTATGATTCTGTTACTTACTGTTTGAAAACTGCCCAACCTCACCTGCAGTTTTGGCTCCATCTTATAATTGCATATCTTAAGCTACTAAGGTGCAAAAATGTCACCATTGCCCATTTGTTAAAGCAGTGAGACCACACTCCCTACCAGCTTTCAGTAAAACAATTTTTCCCCTCACTTCACCATTAATCTGTCCAATGACTACTTAAAATCTGTGCCCCTAGCTTTTGCCCTCTCTTCTTAAGGGCTGAAGTCCCTAGGCTGCTGCCAGTTTTAATTTCTATGAAAGTGTTGAACGATAATCCATCGAATTATGGTGATAAGGAATTAAGCACTCATTTAAATTACGGATTTCTTCTGTAATGATCTTTTAAGTATTAGAGCTTGATCTTCAACAAACCGCAGGCTTTATAGCAGATAGAAAGTCCAAGCAACTTGACCACCCTGAGTGGTGTGAAAGGTAAGTAATCCATGCCTGCTTGCTGGTAACTGGATAGTGCATCTAACCCTCAGGTACCACCAGATCAAATTAATTTATTGTCATTTACACCAGGGTGCAATGAAATTCCTTGCATGCGTGATGTTCAGAGTAAAACAGTATGCGCAGTAATAATAAATGCATTGACAAATACAAAACAACAGAATGGTGCAAAGGTTGCATGGCAAGAAAAAGATGCTGAAGTGACAATAATAGAGTAACTGAGAGATGTAGATTTAATAGTCCGAGAGCATGTGGAACAACCGGAAATGGGATGTAAAAGAGGTGATTGTTTCACAAGTCTGATAGTCGTGGGGAAGAAGCTATCCTTAATTCTGACCATCCTGGATTTCAAGCTCCTCCATCTTCTCCTAGAAGATAGAAGAAAGAAAAGGACATACCTGACCATTAGCCTTGCTAAATATCCATATTTGTATGATTTTCTGACTTGACAATGGCTACATCAGTGACTAATATCCCTATCACCTCCAGCACATTCTATGTGTCTAGCCTGGGTATTGCAGCTCGTGAAGTGCTGCCATTCATGGCCAGTCTTGACAAAAGTTGCCCTCAAGATTTAGCCGGCGCAGTGGCGAGCCTTTTAATATCAGTTCTGTTCTTCAAGGGTTCCAAGTAATCTTCAACATCCATCAAACTGGGTAAACAGCTGATAACACAGAATTTCACTGATAGCAAGCCAAGAAAGGGAAGCAAAGTTTAAGTTAATATCTTCAGTTGAACAAAGATTAAAATGCTGATGTCAAAGCTGCAATGTACATTTTTAAAAATATTTTACCCACTATAATTTGAAATAATCATTAGAATTATCTTTAAAATTAGTTTCTTAGCTTAAAATAACTTGTTAATGATGAGTAAAGTTTAGTATGCCATTTTTTAAAAATCCCTACTATTTTGTAAACTGTGTAATATTTTCAGGGTATTTGTAAATGCCCAGGGTTCTGTAAATTCATTCATCTCACACCAGTATCTTCATGTCCTCTCTAGCCACAGGTGAGGTCTCAGATGACTGTTGAGTACCTCAATTTAAAAAGGGAACAAATCCTGGGAATTATAGTCCGGTGATTTTCATGTCAGTTACGGGGAACTTGCTGGAGAAAATTCTTAGGGCTAGGATATATGAGCATTTGGAAACTAATGGCCTAATCAGGGAGAGCCAGCATGGTTTGTGAGGGGTGGTAAGTCATGTCTTGCCAACTTGTTTGAGTTTTTGACAAGGTGACGAGAGATTTGTGAGGTAGTTGTTATCTATGTGGATTTTAGTAAGGCATTTGACAAAGTCCCTTATGGAAGGCTAATCCAGAAGATTAAGATGCACTGAGTCCACAGTGAATTGGCTGTTTGGATTCAGAACTGGCTTGCAAATAGAAGATGGAGGATAGTGGATGAAGAGACATGTCCTCACTGAGGGACCAGCAGTTAAAAGGGTGACCAGTTTCCAGTTCCTGGGTGTCAACATCTCTGGAGATCAATCCTGGGCCCAACGTATTGATGCAATTACAATAAAGGCACACCAGAGGCTATGTTTCATTCGGACCTCAGCATCTAAGCCAGGAGTCTGTAATTTTTGGTCATGCTCAGGCCCAGATCAGGGGCTGGTGAAGCATATCAGTACATCTGGTACAGGTTGGTTAAATCCAAATGCCCCTGACAAAACCAAATCAGATTAAACTCCTTGATTGTTTCTTCCCTCAATGGAATAATATGAGATGACGAGTAAACTGAAACACTTTTGTGTGTGTGATCTCACAGATAAAGGATCTGACAGACTCAAGCTCTGATATGCCTCGGCATAACCTTTTGAAGACCCTCTCCAGACCATTTCTGTACCATTTCCTCGGCAACTCCAACAACTCAGATTTGTTTATTTACTTAACATTGTATTTAATGAAGGGTCGATTTTAAAGCAGCAGTCACCCTCTTACAGACAGTAATAAGCATATCACACTTTAAGGACTGGAAAGACTGAGCAACTTGATATGCCTATGTACTGTGCAAATAGATTTAGTCCTACTGGTTGACACCTCACATTCTGAAATCTTCACAGTGGTGCCGCTGTGGCTGAAATCTTATTTATCTCTTGACCTCTTAAATTAACTTTGGCACTCCCAGAATCTGTTTAGGGGTGCTGTTAAACCTTGGGTACTCCTAGACTTCCTGCCTTCTTTCAGTTGTGATGTGCCCCACAACTTGAATCTTTCTGAATATCCTGCCAGCATTTGCCAACTATTTCCACATTCCTCTCAACATTTGTTTTCACCCGTGTGCCTGTGCCTGGATGCATTCCTCTTCCTTGCACCCACCTCCACCCTCCAGAGCAGATGCAACCATCCACCCAAAGCAACATCTGTAATCCCTTTGCCTTTGGTTATGTCTGCCATTGGTCCACTTGGATCTGAGCGCTATGGAGAGGGTGCAGGTATCAGCAAGAAGATTTTCCACGGACACGTTGTAAATGTGAGCAGGGCTAGACTGAGGTTGGTGTTTAAATGATGAGGTTTGGTTTATTGACCCATTGGAGCTCTCCGGAGTGGTTTTTGACCCTTTACTGAGCTGCGAGATGGATACAACTTGCTGTCTCGTAAGGAATAAAGAGAATTACTGAGAGCAGCAAGCTCATGCTGTCAACAACACTCATCCAAGATGCCAGTGGAACTCAGCAGGTCAGGCAACAGCCATAGGGCGAAATAAACAGTCGACATTTCTGGCTGAAACTCTTCAGGACTTCATCAGTTACTGAAAGACCTGATTAACTGAGGAAACGCATTTATTTAAAGGATATTTGTTAACTAGATAGGGATGTGGATTAGTAAAATGCTTTAAAGTACCCGTTGTCATTAATCAGCAATGCCATGAAAAAACTCGCAATAATAGAACCTTGATAAAGCAGACAGGCACCAAAGGAAGTCTCCATTGAGGCTTTGTATTGGCCAACAGCAAAGGCCTAGGGATACTTCTGAGAGCTGGCATATGCTGTCGCAAGGTCTGTTTTCAATCTTAAGATTTTGTTTGAATGAGGAGTTTTCGACGGTGATGGAAAATCCAGCTAATGCTGACAGGTACTGTGGGATATTGATCTCCCGTAACCTGCTTTTACTTCACCGAGAAGTAAATTATCCTGAGCAATTTGTTACCAGAGGGAAATGTAGACTTCTAAGAATTAGAAGGCATTAAGAAGTATAGTGCCGGCTAGTGGCGCTGGACTTCGGGTGTGAAGGCTCCTGGGTTCGAATCCCTTGCACGCTGTCCATCTGTGCTGGTTTAAGCATCGAGCTAGCAACTCGGCCTCGTAAAAACAAGAAAGCCTGTTAAAAAAAATGCCGTCACGATGGTGTCCTGATGACTCCACTCGGAGTTAAGGGCTTTAAGAAGAAGTATAGTGGGATGGGGGTGAGGGAAGAATGGAAAACAGGATATTGAGATAGATAATAAGCCATGATTGCGCTTAATGATGGTCAGGCTTGAAGGTCTACCCCTTTCCCTACTTTTGGGAAATATCTTTATGTAAATTTTGAAGAGGCAGGTTTCTTGTAATAAATGTAAAGATTGCTCATTCCACACAAACTTTAATTTAATTTCCTAGTTTCATGTGGTTTTCATTTTTTGACAGGAAGTTCTGACAGAGACACCACTGTAGCAGAAACAATGACACATTTAGAAACATTACAATTTGATTGAATGTCTCAGTTTATAATTGAACTCTGTCAATCAGGGGCATTGACCGTAAGTTGAGAAGCAGCCTCATCCTAAGAGATCGAGAAGCTGGTGGGTGGGTCGTAGGGGAAGACAAGTAGAGAGTGGGAAGGTTAGAGAATTGAAAGAGTTTTAAGGCAGGGGAAGAACAGAGGGGAGATACTGTATGATAACGAAAGGTAAGGGGAAGGGGGAGTGTTGGTGAGATAGAGAGAGAACAAGGAAAAGTGGGAGAGGAGGATGGGTAGAAGAAGGCAGGGGGATTAGAAATGATGGAGAAGGATTTCGGCCTGAAATGTCGACTGTACTCTTTTCTTTAGATGCTGCCTGGCCTGCTGAGTTGCTCCAGCATTTTGAGTGTGTTGCTCGGATTTCCGGCATCTGCAGATTTCCTCGTGTTTGTGATGGGGAAGGAAGAGCGCAAGGGTTTGGTGGAGGATTGGGGCAGGGAAAGGTGAAGGGTGTTAAGAGGGCTGGGTTCATGTTGGTATGTGTGTGAGAGAGAGAAGAAAAGGAGGGCAGCAGTTAGGAAGAGGGACCTAAGGCAAGGGATGATCACTGAGGGAGTAAGGCTGAGCAAAACAACATGGATTTGAGCCCATCTATGTGTGTGGTTAGAGGGTGAATAGTCTTTGTGCCTTATGTGGTTAGCATGCATCAGCATGAGTTTAGAGTGTGAATAAGCATCTGCATGTGTGTCCATGTGTGTTTGTAAGTCTCTAAAAGCACAGGGTTTCCATTTACCTTTGCTCTCTCAACGTTGTACATTAATTAGTCATAGGATCATTGAGCTATACAATATGAAGGAGCACCCACATCAGCCCATCTCACCCTTGTCTAGTTAAACCAGTTCCAAATCCCTCTAAACCTTTCCGAGACAGTACTTGCCTTTTAAATGTCTTTTAAATCTTGTAATTGTACCCACCTCTACAGCTCCCTCTGGCAGCCCATTCAGAATCAGCTTTATCATCACCGGCATGTGACATGAAATTTGTTAACTTAGCAGCAGCAGTTCAATGCAATACATAATCTAGCAGAGAAAAAAGATAATAAATAAACTTTTAAAATGATAATAAATAAACAAGTAAATCAATTACATACGTTGACTGATTTTAAAAATGTGCAAAAACAGAAATACTGTATTTTTTTTTAAAGTGAGGTAGTGTCCAAAGATTCAATGTCCATTTAGGAATTGGGTGGCAGAGGGGAAGAAGCTGTTCCTGAATCGCTGAGTGTGTGCCTTCAGGCTTCTGTACTCCTTCCTGATGGTAACAGTGAGAAAAGGGTATGGCCTGGGTACTGGAGGTCCTTAATAATGGATGCTGCCGTCCTGAGACACCGCTCCCTAAAAATGTCCTGGGTACTTTGTAGGCTAATGTCCAAGATGGAGCTGACTAGATTTACAACCTTCTGCAGCTTCTTTCAGTCCTATTCAGTAGCCCCCCTCCCATACCAGATAGTGATGCAGCCTGTCAAAATGCTCTCCAACGTACAACTATAGAAGTTTGTAAGTGTATTTGTTGACATGCCAAATCTCTTCAAACTCCTAATAAAGTATAGCCACTGTCTTGCCTTCTTTATAACTACATCAATACGTTGGGACCAGGTTAGGTCCTCAGAGATCTTGACACCCAGGAACTTGAAACTGTTCACTCTCTCCACTTCTGATCCGTCTATGAGGATTGGTATGTGTTCCTTCGTCTTACCCTTCCTGAAGTCCACAATCAGCTCTTTCAACTTACTGACGTTGAGTGCCAGGTTGTTGCTGCGGCACCACTACTCCACTAGTTAGATAGATAGATACTTTATTCATCCCCAAGGGGAAATTCAACATTTTTCCAGTGTCCCATACTTATTGTAACAAAACTAATTACATACAGTATTTAACTCAGTATAAATATGATATGCATCTAAAATCACCCTCCCAAAAAGCATTAATAAATAGCTTTTAAAAAGTTCTTAAATAGTTTACTAAAGTGCATTGAGTGGTAACTTAAGCTCAGTCCTAACCCCGGCACTTTAACATGTCTTGCCCCTGGTGGTTGAATTGTAGAGCCGAATGGCATTGGGGAGTAATGATCTCTTCATCCTGTCTGAGGAGCATTGCATTGACAGCAACCTGCCGCTGAAGCTGCTTCTCTGTCTCTGGATGGTGCTGTGCAGAGGATGTTCAGGGTTTTCCATGATTGACCGTAGCCTACTCAGCGCCCTCCGCTCTGCCACCAATGTCATACTCTCCAGTTCTGTGCCCACGACAGAGCCCACCTTCCTTACCAGCTTATTAAGACGTGAGGCGTCCCTCTTCTTAATGCTGCCTCCCCAGCACGCCACCACAAAGAAGAGGGCGCTCTCCACAACTGACCAACATCTTCAGCATCTCACTACAAACATTGAATGACGCCAGCCTTCTCGTTCCTATACGCCCTCTTGTCACCACCTGAGATTCTACCAACAATGGTTGTAGCGTCAGCAAATTTATTGCTGGTATTTGAGCTATGCCTAGCCCACACAGTCATGCATATATAGAGAGTAGAGAAGTGGGCTAAGCACACACCCGAGGTGTGCCAGTGTTGATCATCAGCAAGAGGATATGTTATCATAAATCTGCCCAGATTGAGGTCTTCCAGTTAGGAAGTCGAGGATCCAATTGCAGAGGGAGCTACAGAAGCCCAGGTTTTGTAACTTCTCAATCAGGATTGTGGGAATGATGGTATGAAATGCTGAGCTATAATCAATGAACAATATCCTAACATAGATGCTTCTGTTGTCCATGTGATCTAAAGCTATGTGGAGAGCCACTGAGATTGCATCTGCTGGTGACCTATTGTGGTGATGTGCAAATTGCAATGGGTTCAGGTCCTTGCTGAGGCAGGAGTTCAGTCTAGTCATAACCAACCTCTCAAAGCCTTTCATCACTGTCGATGTGAGTGCTACCGGGCGATAGTTATTAAGGCAGTTCACATTATTCTTCTTTGGCACTGGTATAATTGTTTTCTTTTTGAAGCAAGTGGGAACTTCCGCCCGTAGTAGTGAGAGGTTGAAAATGTCTTTGAATACTCCCGCTAGTTGGTTGGCACAGGTTTTCTGAGCCATACCAGGTACTCCATTGGGACCTTCTGCCTTGCGAGGGTTCACTCTCTTTAAAGACAGTCTAACATCAGCCTCTGAGACAGAGATCACAGGGTCATCAGGTGCAGCAGGGATCTTCACAGCTGTAGTTGTGTTCTCCCTTTCAAAGCAGCATGCATAGAAGGTGTTGAGTTCATCTGGTAGTGAAGCATCGCTGCCATTCATGCTATTGGGTTTTGCTTTGTAGGAAGTAATGTCTTGCAGACCCTGCCAGAGCTGCCGTGCATCCGATGTCGCGTCCAACTTCGTTCAAAATTGTCTCTTCGCACTTGAAATAGCCCTCCGCAAATCGTACCTGGTATGATTTTTGGTACAGGCCTGGGTTTTAATGAAGTCAGTAACAACTGCAGCATACTCATCCAGGTTTGAAGATGAATCCGTGAACACAGTCCAGTGTACCGATTCAAAGCAGTCGCATAGGCTCTCTTGTGTTTCCCTTGTACAAACCTCCTTGGTCCTCACTGCTCAGGGAGTTGAAGTAGACAGGTGATCAGACTTCCTGAAGTGGGGGCATGGAATGGCACGGTAGGCTTTCTTGATGGTGGTGTATGTGGTGAACTACATATACCTGTCTGGACAAGCCCCCCCCCCCCCCCCCCCCCCGCTGACTGACCCCGGTATAAAGGCGATTGAGGCCTGAGCCCGGCCCTCAGTCTCCAGGATGTAGCATGGTGGTCGACTACTGCTGATTCTTTCTTCCAGTCAATAAAAGCCGATATCTCGCCTCACGTCTCAGAGAGTTATTGATGGTGGTGTAGCAATGGCCCAGTGTGTTGTTTCCTCTGGTATTGCAAGTGATTTGTTGATGGTAGTTGCTTAGTGATTTTTTTCAGACTGGCCTGGTTAAAATCTCCCAAAATGATGGTGAAGGTGTTAGGGTGTGCTGTTTCGTGCATGCAGATCCCAATGTTCAGATCATCTAAAGCCTGCTTGATATTGTCCTGAGGTGGAATGTAAACCGCTACCAGAATGACCCCAGAGGACTCCCGTGGTAGGTAAAAAGGACGGCGCTTTACTGCTAGATGTTCGAAGTTTGGTGAGCAGAACTGGGACAGCAGTGATCCACTTGTGCACCGAGAAGAGTTGATCATGAGGCATACTCCTCCACCTCTGCTTTTGAGAGGCTATAGATCCATCCTGACGGTGTATAGTAAACCCGTCGATCTGGATCACTGCATCCAGTACGGAGGGGGTTAACCAGGATTCCTGGAAACAAAGGACACATTCGGTCCTAATATCCCTCTGCTTCAGCACCCTGGCTCCGAAATCATCGACTTCATTCACCAGAGAC
Source organism: Hypanus sabinus (assembly GCF_030144855.1). NCBI lineage: Eukaryota > Metazoa > Chordata > Chondrichthyes > Myliobatiformes > Dasyatidae > Hypanus > Hypanus sabinus. The sequence continues at coordinate 21,292,881 of NC_082714.1, forward strand.
TGCACGTTCGCCAGCAAGATAGATAGTTTAAAACCCCGTTTCCATAAACGCACTTGTAACCCCGATCTACACCCGCGCTTCCTCCGAGTCCTCCTCCTATGAATGCTAACGTTTCAGCTCTGGTCCGCCTTAATTCCCCCCCCCCCCGGCATAAATCCATGTCCCGTAGTAGAATCTACTACGCAGGGGAAAAGATTCATGGCTTTGTATACCTCTATAAGATCACTCCTCAACCTCTTACACCCCGGGGGATAAGAAGTTTGTGAATCCAATCTCTCTTTATAACTCAAACCCCTGAGTCTCAGTAAAATGCTTGTGAATCTTTTCTGCTCCCTTTCAAACTTATTGACAGCCTTTCTGTAGCCGACCGTGTGTGGTCTCACCATTGAACCTCGCATTTGTTTAGTTAACATCGGCACCTCTTTAAAATAAATCACACCAGAGTGTTATGTTCTAGTGAAATGAAGTGATCCTTGACCTCAGGAAGCTCCCTAAGCAAAAGGATGAGAATATAGATGACGAGTGGTGCTGAAGTTTCAACAGTTCAAATTGTTTACACTAACTTCAACTCGCTACACAGGGTTCCAGGTCCTTAAAGTTCTTGGGCACTCTGACGAAGATTCTCAGATCAAAACATCTCGATTTTGGCAATAGCCTATAACTTCATGAGAAGAGTTTGTGCTTTAAGGGGAGAGCATTCCAAATTTGTAGCGTGTGAGAAGGGATGGATCATTGCCTACATTACGAGGCATCAGATTCCTGAAATAGTCGCTCTTATCTCAGCACATTAAGTGATTACCAAGCGTAGAGAAATTACTGCAAGCGTACTGTTCCCACCAACTTTCTGTCACTTTGACTTATGGCTGCTGAGGCTGAAGAAGACACTGAGAACCTTCAGTTACTATGGTGGGAACATAGTCTTATGGTTCTGCACACCGCCCCACGTTGACCACTCTGGTGAGCAGTGCAGAGCTGGAAGACATGGGAACAGGAGCAGAATTAGGCCAATCAGCCCACTACTATTCAATCTTAGCTGACTTAGTTCTCTTTTCAACCTCATCCTTCTTCCCTGTCCTCATAATCTTTCACACTGCAAATAAACCAGTAGTTTTGTCAAGTATCACCTATTCTGCCTGCGGCAAAGTCTGTAGATCCCTTTGGCAACCTCCCCACGGCAATGGAATGGAAACAAGTCTCTCTTACCCCTTTGAAGTGAATCAGTGTTGGAGAACTTCTACATCTGGATGTTTTATGGCTGGCTGTTAACATTTGGTGCCTCAACGCAGAAAAATAATAACTTCCATATGTATTGTAACCTCTGGACTTGCAGCCAGTGAAGTACTTTAGAAATGAGGGTACTCTTATCGTGGAAGAAACTTAGCAGCCAATTTTTACGTAAGTATTGGTCAGGAAGCTGGAGAAAGCTTAACTGCTCCCTTTCCAGCAAGTAAGATTAAGATAAGATTAGCTTTATGTGCAGTGAGATGCGTTATTTGCAACAAATCAAATCAGCAAGACTTGTATTGGGCAGCTCACAGATGTCGCCGTGCTTCCAGCGTGCCCACAATTTACTAACCCTTCGGAATGTGTGAGGGGACTCGAGCTCCTGGAGGAAGCCCACGTGGTCATAGGGAAAGTGTCCAGACAGTGGCGGGAATTGAACCCCGATCCTACAGCTAGAGCTGTGAAGAGTTGCGCCAACTGCTACACTACAGTGTCACCCTAGCACATTCTGCTTTGGACAGAACACCTAGGGTTTTGTTTAACATGAAGGCTCAAAGGGAGGAGCTTCTCCAGCAGTTAATCGATCTGTTACAAACCATGGAAGATCGACACAAGAAACACTGCAGCCGCTGGAAATCTAGGGCGAGACACACGTTGTGCTGGAGGAGCTCAGCAGGTCAGGCTGCATCCAGGGATGGGAATAAACAGTTGACATTTCATCAGGACTGCTCCTGGCTTGTTTCTAAAGCAATCAGCTCTCCAGGAATGCAGGCAGAGATCATAGGTTTTGAGCATAGATGGTCATTAGAGGAAAAGTGGCTCTTAATAAAGACTTGTTCAGTGCAAATGACCTTTTGGAGGGATATGACAGTGATTGAATCAGTCAGGTATTTTGCTATGATCACATGGTAATAAGAAAAGGGACCTCATCTTGGGTTGGACAGAAATTGACCAATAGTTACGTGATTATAGCTATGAGGTGAACTTCTCATCAAAAATGTGTAACCTTAAAATGCAATGTTACAAGTCACATTGATATAGAGTATAAAAATCAATAAAGATGAAGAAAGATTGGCCTTACTTATAACATGTACATCGAAACATATAGTAAAATGCGATGTTATGTGCCAAATCAAACCAGCAAGGATTGTGCTGGGGGCAGCCCATCATCCTTCTGACACCATCTGAGCGTGTCTAGTACTCATTAACCCTAACCACACGTCTTTGGAATGTGGGAAGAAACCGGAGCACCCGGAGGAATCCCATGCAGTCAGGGGGAGAAAGCACAAACTCTTTACAGACAGCGGCAGGGACTGAACCCCGATCTCGTGGCTGGCACTGAACCCCGATCTCGCGGCTGGCACTGTAAAGCAATGCACTAACTGCTCTGCTACTGTGTTGTGACTGTTAGGCCATCTCTGAACCCTTCACCTGCGTGGTTTCCTTGCACGTGCTCAGTGCTGATGTAAAGTCTTGGTCTAAAGTGTCCTTTTCTTTATTCCTCTCCATAGATGCTGCCTGACTTGCTGAGGCCCTCCGGCATTGTGTGTGTGTGTGTATGTGTGTGTGTATGTGTGTGTGTGTGTGTGTGTGTGTGTGTGTATGTGTGTGTGTGTGTGTGTGTGTGTGTATGTGTGTGTGTATGTGTGTGTGTGTGTGTGTATGTGTGTGTGTGTGTGTGTGTGTGTATGTATGTGTGTGTGTGTGTGTGTGTGTGTGTGTGTGTGTGTGTGTGTGTGTGTGTGCGCGCGCGCGCGCATGTGTGACTGTGAACAAATGGACTTAACTAATTCCTCCAAGCTGTGTTGTGTGACCAACCTCCAACGACCCTTCACCTCCCACCCTCTTGACAGTGTTAGCCTCTTCATGACCTGCACGAGCATCAAGTGGTTTAATCTGGTGAACTATAACATGCTGTTTTAATTAATCTTTAGTGCTTCTTATGAAACAGTTTCTGTTGCAATGCAGTATAATCACTGGACCTTGGACAGATGTCATAGCATAAACTGGTGCCAATTACCTGATTGTGAAAAATCTCATTAGCCCTTCTAAATTAATAAACTGCCTGTTAGATTTTACAATGGCTTAACAAACTTGCTTGGCATTAATTTATTTTCTTATTTCCTTCCTTGTAACATGATCCTTGGCTAGCTTGGTGATTACTGGAAATCTCTGATCTTCTAGAGAGGAAATCTCATCATTGGAAAGGATGGCAAATGAGTGTTTACAGGAAAGTTTCTGTGGTTGATAAGGGGGACTGTTCCTCCACTTCTGACACTCATAGTTGGGTTGATTGGAATGGCCAAAAGAATTTTTTTTTAGGCATTCAAGGAAGTAGCCCTGGTACTATGTTGTAGCACGTGATAGCAAACAACGGGCTGTCGTGCACTGAGAAACGGTCACTTCATTAGTTTGTTTGTCTATAGGATTATAGGCAAATTCGGAACAACTGGCGTTTGTTATTTGTCTTTCATTGATCCGAGAAACAAATGCTGCAAACACTCAGCGGGTTAAGCAGCCAAAGCTTAAAGTGAAACTGAGTTAAATTTCAGATTTAAAACCAGCTTAGGTGTGTTTGTTTTACACTTTTATTCATACATTTCAGCATATGATGTTATTGCTGACATTATAACCCATTCTAAATCAAGATAAAATTTAAGAGACTTGAACTGAGAAGGTAGCTATCGTGAACCACACTGATGGATCTGATCATAAAGGTCAGACGAGATAAGAATGGCAAACTTGCATCCCTGAAGAGCATTAGGAAACCAGTTTAGTTTTTGTCAACAATTTTAGTAGTTGATCATCTCCTTAATTAATCCAGATTTGGTTAAGTAGTTGCATGGTGGAGTCTAAACTTACAAGCATTTGGATAGCTTAACCACTCTGCTCTTGGCTTTTGCCTGTGGTTTCCCATAGCAATGAGAAAGCCAAGTGGCAGTCAGTCCAGAGAGGCAAAGAGGAAAATGCTAATGTTCAGAGGCTAGAAGCAATTTTCAAATGATCCCAGTTCTCTGCATGGGGTGACACAGCGGTTAGTGCAATCGCCTTCCAATGCCACCAATCAGCAGTTGGGGTTTGTCGGCAAGGGTTTGTGGATTCTCCATGTGACCATGTGGGTTTCCTCCGTGTGCTCTGGTTTCCTCCCACACTCCAAAGATGCGCGGTTAGGGTTAGTAAGCTGCGGGCATGCTATTTTTTTAAGGTAGAGCATGGAGTAGTCCTACAAGACCCACCACCCAGCAACCACCCCTGATCACAGGTTAACTTACAATGACTAATTAACCTACCAACTGATATATCTTTGGAGCGTGGGGGGAAACCGGAGCACCCGGAGGAATTCCACATGGTCACGGGGAGACGGTACCAACTCCTTACAGGCAGGGGCGGGAATTGAACCTAGATCGCCTGTGCTGTGCTAACCACTATGTGCCACCCCCAGTGCCGGTGCTGGAGGCATGGTGAGACTTGCAGCTTCCCCCCCAGCACAACCCTTGCGGATTTGAGTCGATGCAAAACGACACATTTCACTCTATGTTTCCACGTTTCAATGTACGCGTGACAAATAAAGGTAATCTTTAATTTTTCCCAGCATGGAAACAGGTCCTTCGGCCCACATCGTCCATGCTAACCAAGATGTCTTCCTGAGCTAGTCCCATATCCCTGCCTTCAACCCATATCCCTCCTGAAACAGCTGAAACTTGCACTGGTCTGTCACGATAGGTATAGTAGTCAGTCAATCAAGTCCTGTAAAGAACATAGTTTTACTCCATACAAAGGTAAAAGAAGATGTTTCTGTTCAAGTGTGAAAGCGTGGTTGGAGGTGGAATATATTAAAACATTTTTATTTTATTTATATATGTGCATATCCAAGGTACTGTCTGTCTTTTGATATCTCCTATCTGGGCTGCTTTTCTCAATTGAGGGTGGATGGAGTAACTGCCTCTCTAAGGCCTCTGTTTCAAAAAAGTAGGGTGGGGTGGGTTTCCTGAGGTAAGCTGGTATAGCTAGAAGGGAGGGATGGCATTATAAAGTTGTGTTGTTTTAAACTTTAGTCTTGTGGCATGGGGATTGGTGAGCGAGAGGGAAAAGCAGGAAATAAACTTATCTGACATGGGCTCAGCAGATGTTTGAGAATCCCTTCAGAGTATGTGGGAGGCCACCCAAAACTGTGTTCTCTTCCACAAGAAAGAGCATTGGATACTGGCTAATGTCAACGCATTTAGGTTCTCTTCCAAGTGTACAGACTGGAGCATTCATCGCATTTGATACGTTGGGTCAAAATTCTGGAACTGTCCAACAATGCTAGAGTAGCATCTGCTCTGTGCAGACATTGCAGTGGTACAAGGAGGTGACATAAGGCTGGACAGTGATGCTAATCTTTCCCTAGTTTGCCCACATCCCAAACATTTATAGCTAAACACGCTATTTTCCTGATTCTGAACTCCTTTTTTACTGGAGAAGTCCTGGCCGACGAATAGTAGGTGGCCGGTACAAAGATTTATCACATTGTTGATGCTTAATGCTTTGGAATGGAATGTGATGAATCCAGAAGTCAGCCTGAAGCTGTTGATATGAGAATTGTTCTACCTTCAAAGTTGTGATAACATTATCTTTGTCAACAAATGCCAAAGATTTCTTTAAACTCTTGAATTTTGGTACTTAGATATTAGATAGGGTCCTGAAGAAGTACCTCAGACTAAAACGTCAGCTGCCTATTCATTTCCATAGATGCTGCCCGACCTTCTGAGCTCCTCCAGCATTTTGTGCTCTTCGCTTCAATAGTAGCTTTATATTGTGACTTGAGGATTATTGCAGCTATATTTCATTATGAGTTTGAGGAGATTTGGTTTGTCACTTAACACACTCAAAAACTTCCACAGATGTTCTGTGGAAAGCATTCTGACTGGCTGCATCACCGTCTGGTATGGGGAGGCTACTGCACGGGATCGAAATAAGTTGCAGAAAGTTGTAAATTTAGTCAGCTCCATCTTGGGTACTAGCCTCTGTAGTATCCAAGACATCATCAAGGAGCTGTGCCTCAGAAAGGTGGTGTCCATCATCACCAAGACATGCCCTCTTCTCATTGTTACCATCAGGTAGGAGGTACAGAAGCCTGAAGCCACACACTCAGCGATTCAGCAACAGCTTCTTCCCCTCTGCCATCCGAATGGACATTGAACCCACTTCTTTTTTTATTTGCATTACTTATTTTAACTTAACTATTTTTTGTGTGTATGTGTGTATGTGTATATATATATATATACACACACACACACACACACAAAAAAAATATACACACAAATATATATATAGTAATTCAGTTTTTCTTTCTGTATTCATTATGTATCACATTGTACAGCTGCCACAAAGTTAACAAGTTTTACTCTATATGCTGTTATATTAAACCTGATTCTAATGTTGAGGAGTGTAGTATTAATTAATATTAATATCAACAGTAAAGTAAGGTCATAACGGAAGCCCGTGGTACAAGTAAACTGATATGAAACCAGCTTTGACCTTCATTTAAAAACAAAGTGTTAGAAACACTCAGCAGGCCAGACCACAACATTATCAATGTTTATTGACACAACTTTAAGGTTGCTAGCCTTTCATCGGGTTCTTTTTGACTCTGGTTTCCTGGTGGTACCTGTGGCTGAATGTTTGCTGGAAATTGGAGTGTCAGAATGACTCTTCTAAATCCAGTGTCCAGATTTACGATAGATATTCACGTCTGCTTGTTGTGATGTGCCGGCTCAGGAGCCAATTCTGTGGTGCAATTCATGAGCTTTTCAGACGTTTGCTGAGTAATTAACGAGAAAAGGTTTCATTGACAGGCTGAAATGAAAAAAGAGCAGAAGGCTCAGACAGAGCTTGAACGCCAGGATAGAAAAGTTATGCTGGTAGAATTTGATCTGTTTTGTTTTCCTTTTTGTAATCAAGGTTCACTTTAGAACTAGGTGCATCTGTTATCCAGTTATTAATATTCTGCCATGTCGTGTCTGCCTGCTCTTTAGGAGATTCCTATTTGAAATCATAACTCATGAAATGTTACAAGAGTAGTCTTGATGGAGCCCTATCATGGATATTGGCTTTGAGTATGCTGACCTCAAAGATGACTCCCCATCTGCATGGCCATCTGGCTTTATGTAGTCATCTTTCAACATAAAGTGAATCTGAAGCTGAGGTTTGGTAATCAGTGAATGTACTTTCTCATAAACACAAGAGATTCTGCAGATGCTGGAAGCCCAGAGAAGCACATACAAAATACTGGAAGAATTCAGCAGGTCAGAAAAATCTTGGCCAGAAATGTGGACTCTTTATTCCTTTCCAGAGACCTGCTAGTGTTCAGTGTTTTGGATCGAAGGTCCAGTTATTAAGGGGCCTGGGCTTTCTCATTTTTCATTTATTTTCTGCGGATAGGGAATGATACTTTTGCTCGTGACCACAGGCTGGTTACTACCACATAAAATAGTTGAAATGTGGATGAGGCTGATTGTGGAACATGCTTCAAAGTGGAAGGCAGCGAGGTTGTTTCCTACGTTGCACAAGAAAGCGCTTTCTGGAGCACAGTCAAGTACTGGGGCAGGGCACATGAAGATCAGCAGATATGCAGAAAGGCTTCAAACTTCCCTGTGATATGAAAAGCCACTGAGGTTTTTTGTTCTCTCTCTCTCCTCTGTGATCGGTTATTACAGTAAGGAAATGCCACCTGTTTAACCAAGCCACAGAACCTTTTGAATGCCTGGAAGGGAAACTGACTTAGACATGACAAATAACATCCATTTATAGTTCTGACCCAACTCTGTATTCGTGTTTTTTCTTCACACAGACACCATGCTAGTTTCTGCAGCAATTTCAATTTTGTTTAATGCCATTTCCAGCACACGAGTGTAAAAGAGAATTAAATAATCATTACCCTGGATCTGATGCAACACAAAAAAAACACAATAAGATAAAGAACACAATAATAAAAAACACAATTAATATAAATGCGTATGATAGCTTATATACATTGATTGTACCTACATAAAGTGACGCTGTGCACAGGAGAGTCTGCACATAAGGTGTTTCACACAGGAAGTGATAAAGTAGTGGTGGTGAGGTGGGTTAGTAGGTGAAGGTGTCGATCAGCTTTATTGCTTTTGGTTCTGGCAAGGAGCTACAAGGCCTGCTCCCTGGGACAAGCAGTCTATGAACAGGGTGGGTGGGATCCTTCATGACATGCTGGTGTCTTCCTGGCACAGTTCTGTACATACCTTCCCAATGGCAGGCCGACTGGTGTTGGTGGTGCATTGGGCAGTTTTGACTACCCGTTATAGAGCCTCCCTGTCCGCCCGCAGTGCAGATTCCGCACCAAGTGGTGACACGGCTCGCTAGGACGCTCTCTACTGTCCATCTCTTTTGACAGTTCGCTTTGAGGAGGAGCTTATTTATCAGGTCTCGAGTTTTTCACCTCCTCTTTGCAGGCCGGCTCAGCATTGCTGGTGAGGAGCCCCCCCCCCCCCCCCCCACCACTGTAGTGTCGTCGGCCACCTTGACAATGTGATTACTCGGGGATTTGTCCTGTCAGACTAAAGGGACCAAGACGAGGGTATGGTAGTGTGCTGCCCTTTACTGGAATGGCGTCCTCGTACCTTACGCTAAGAATCTGCAGAATGAGAGTTCAAATCCCACCATGGACATTTTGAGTTATGTTTAGAAATCCGGAAAATCATGAGGTGGCAATATAGAAGTTTCCAGTGCGTATCTAGCAAAAAGGAACTATCTGAAAAACTGCCTGGGGGTGTGACAGCAGTTGTTGACTGCTCACACTGCAGTATCAGATTTACTGGTGAAGTTTGATAAATACAGGCCAAGGATCAGGATCAGGCTTAATATCGCTGACGTATGCTGAGAAATTTGTTGTAATACATAAAGATACAATACATTATACATTACAATAAGAAATATATATAAAAGTTAAGTAAGTGCTAAAAGAAGGCAAAAAATAGTGAGATAGTGTTCAAGGGTTAGTTCATTGTCCATTTAGAAATATGGTGGAGGGAAGAAGCTGTTCCTAAAACATTGAGTGTGTGTCTTCAGGCTCCTGTATCTCCTCACTGATGGTGGTATTAAGAAGAGAGCACGTCGTGGGTCAGAAGGATCCTTAATTGTGAATGCTGCCTTTTTGGGGAGTCGCCTGTTGACGATGTCCTCAGTACTGGTGAGGCCAGAGCCCCCATAATGGAGTTTGCGTCCCTCTGCAACCTTTTCTGATCTTGTGCTGGGTTTATCGTCGGGCTAGCAACTCAGCCTCGTAAAAAAAGAAACAGACCAATGCTAAACTCCGATGCACCACAAGGCATGGGGAGGAATGTCAACAACAACAACAACATCTCTGCAGCTGAACTGTTTGTACTTGCTGTGACTATCCCCGTCTTTCTCCTCCCACTCCCTCCATTTCTTCTTCCATTTAGTTGTTAGTTTAATCACCAGCTAGAACAGAATTTCACAATCTTGTGAACAATTTGGCTGCAAAACACACACTCACTCTAGACCACTCGTTCAGGACAGGAATTTGTAAAGTCTACGAGGAAAAACATACGCCTTTTCTATGTATAGTAGCATAATTGCTTTGCTGCAGCAGCAATCATAGATCGGGGCTCAATTCCCGCTGCGGTCCGTAAGGGGTTTGTACGTTCTCCATGAGACTGTGTGTGTCTCCCCTGGGTGCTGCCAGTTTCCTCCCATGTTGGGGTTACTGGGTCACAGGCACACTACGTTGGCGTTGAAAGCATGGCGACACTTGCAGGCTGCCCGCAACACGTTCCTCAGACCGTGTTTGTCGTCGACGCAAAACTGACGCATTTCACTGTAAGCTTCAATGTACATGTGACACATAAAGCTAATCCTTATAAGTGGGGGACATTCCAAAATTCTTTACAACCTTCATTTCCTTGGATGGAACCTGGACTCTTTTGAACTTTTGTTGTGGTACGTGCAAGGCAAGCCCCAACCAACACCTGGTAGCTTAGTGATATTGACAAATGATTGTGGCCTGACAGGGGGAAAAATCTTGCCCTTCAAATTAGAACCCTTCTTATATTTTTAGAGATGTGCATTATTCATCAGGACACACGCTTCTTTGCACTCATAGCACCATCAGCTGAATTGTAGACAATTGAATGCTTCCGCCTGAAACATTTGGGCCATGAAGTGTGAAAGGATGTTACATGGGAGGTACTTGAGGAGGAATTTCTTTAGCCAGAGGGTGGTGAATCTGTGGAATTCACTGCCGCTGATAAGTGTGAAGGAAAAGTCAATGGGCATAGGTTGATGGGTTCTTGATTAGTAAGGATGTCCAATGTTAATGGGGAGAAGGCAGGAGAATGGAGTTGAGGGGGTTAATAAATCAGCCATGATTGAATGGCAGAGCAGACTCGATAGAGCAGGTAGACAAATTCTGCTTCTATGACCTTGGTGATCTTATGGAGCCTGTGTGCAGTGGGGGCAAGTCACAAGGTAGATCATGCTTATACAAGAGCAGATGCGGCATGATTTAACATCACATCTCTGAGGACTTATCCTGGGCCCAACATATTGATGCAACTGCAAGAAAGAAAAGTCAGTGGCTGTATTTCATTAGGAGTTTGAGGAGAGTGTCACCAACAAATCACAAATCTCTGCACGTTCTGTGGAGAGCATACCGACTCCGTCTTACATAAGATTGGAAAAAGCTGCAAAAAGCCAGCTCCATCATGAACACTAGCCTCCCCAGCACTGAGGATGTTTTCAGAAGGCAGCGATTGTCATTAAGGATCACCATCATGGAGGATGTGCCCTTTTCTCACTGCTACATCAAGGAGGAGGTACAGGAGTCTGAAGACATACACTCAACATTTTAGGAACAGATTCCTCCCCTCTGCCATCAGATTTCTGAATGGACAGTGAACTCATGAACTATTTTTCACACTGCGTATTTAGTTTAAATATCTTACCGCAATTTAAGTTTTATAATATATTGTAATGTACTGCAGCCACAAAATATTTCAGAACATACTGTAAGCCAGTGCGATTAAACCTGATTCTAATTCTGAGTCTGATTCACATAAAGGATCTGCAGCAGAGCAAAATAACCTCAGTTTTTGTGCTGTCATTTTTCTTAACTTGGAAGTCTGGAGCAAAACTTGGCGCAGGAACATTGTAACTCTGAGATAAGACTGCTACATATTTTACCACAGGACAGACTGTGCGAGGTCATCCAAAATGCCCTTATGCAAATGATCACCCTCAGCACTGCATTTTCCAGTAAGTGATACTGAACTGAAACCAAGAACTCACAAAACACTACATTGTGAACTTGGTGCAGCCATTGCAGGAGCTTCTGTGATGTGTTCATAATGAATCACTTCACTGCTCTAGCCAGCTTTTGCCACACTAACCATAAAGGCGTCTACCTCATCCACGACACAGAACTCGAGCCTCCATTTGAAGCAAAGTCTCCTTCATTCATTCAGTGTGGCCTCCGTCTGGGAGCGGCCTCTCCAGGGCGCGAGCCAGGGCAGAGTTGATATGGAGATCCGTCTGTTGCCCATGCAGTGGGACCCCCCCCCCCCCCATGCTGACGACAGGTCCAAAGGAACGACGAAAGTCGATAGTTTGGTGCCAGCAGCATCGCAGGAGTTGCCGTGCCGGTGCTGGGTACAGCAGTCAGCCGCCTTCAGGACTCCAACTCCGGATTTTTCCTCGGGGTTTACTCCCAAAGCCTTTCCCGTGAGCGGGTACAGCCGCAAGGCAGCGGAGATTTGAAATCGGAGTTTTCCCTCTTCTCTCATTCATTAAACACATCACAAAAAGCATAATTTCTCTCCGTTGCAAATCAGTCTGTGAATCAAAACTAACTCCTTTGCCCCACCGAATATTATTGACCCTGAATCAGGTCACCCTGATGTTTATGCAAAATTGAGAAACCACCTCTGTAAAGGTATTAGCAATGCCAAAAAAAATTTGGCATCTGTCCTTTGACCCTCACTAATTTTTATTGATTCCACCGTAGAAAGAATCCTTTCTGGATGCTGCGCAGTTTGGTCTGGTAACTGCTCTGCCCATGACCACAAGTAGCTGCAGAGAGCTCAGCACATTGCAGAAAAAACCACGGACTTCGTCTGTATTTCTCACTGCCTTGGGAAAAGCCATCCACCCCAGATGTTCCCTCTTCCCCACCCTCCCATGAGGCAGAAGGTACAAGTCACGAGGAGATCTGCAGAAATCCAAAGGAACACACACATAATGCTGGAGGAACTCAGCAGGTCTGGCAGCTGCTTTGGAAAAGAGTAAACAGTTGATGTTTTGGACCGAGACCCTTCTTCAGGACTGAGAGGGAAGGGTGGACGTGCATGAATTAAAAAGCAGGGGGAGGGGAAAGAGGCTGGCTGGAGATAGGTGAAACCAGGTGGGTAGGAAAGACGAAGGGTTTGAGAAGAAAGAATCTGATTGGCGAAGAGAGCGGACAATAGGTGAAAGGGAAGGACGAGGGGACCCGGGGAAGTAATAATGAGAAAAAAGGTGAGAGTGGGGAATAGAGGAAGAGTCGTGGGGAGGAGGCATTACTTTTCACCAGAAGGGGAAATCGATAGTCATACCATCTGGTTGGAGGGTACCCAGACAGAATACAAGGTGTTACTCCAACACCCTGACGAGCAACACCTTATGAGAAGATACAAAATTCTGAGAGGATGTACTGCCAGATTCAGGGACAGCTTCTATCCTGCTGTTATGCCAGTTACTGAATGATTCCTTAGTACAGTAAGTTGGTTTCTTGACCTTACAATTTGCCTCGCACATTATTGTCTACCTGCACTGCTCTTTTCCTGTAACATATTACTTTGCATTCTTTGTACCTCAATGCACTGTGTTATGGATTGATCAATATCAATGATGCTCGAGAGGAGTTTTTTTTTTACTGTACCTCCTCACATGTGACGATAAAACACCAATTTTATACCTTACCAATGATCCGTCCTGCCAAAGGGTTTCGGCCTGAAACGTTGATGCCAGACCTGATGAGCTCCTCCAGCATTTTGTGTGTGGATTTCCAGCATCTGCGGATTTTCTCTTGTTAATGATCTGATCTATCCGAGCGGCCCAACTGGCTGTGAAACCGTGGCTCCCACTCAGGTTTGCTTGTTTCTCTGACTATAAGAATTAAAACAGCAGTGCAAATACGTCATGTTTTCTGTTGAGGGGGTAGTTATCTTTCCGAAGGCACTTTGAAATCCTACTAACCCAACCACTAAAGCGCCGCAGTTATCCAGCAGTCTTGAAATCCAGTCCATCTGGTCACACCTGTGACTCATTGCAGGCATGGTCCAATTGGCAGCAACTCTCTGTATTGTGGAGGGAAACATCAGTGTCTCCAATCAGCATATCAGAGTGCACTTAATTCCTTTAACACAGTAAAGATTTACCATGTTGGAATGTTGGCAGATAGAATCTGACAGTGAGCGTTTTAAGATGTTGGACCAGCACTATTGAGTGTGATGGAGCAGCTGGTTTTAAAGGATTAACGAAGAACTGGTGAATTTCAGAAGGAAATTCCAGAGCTCTGGCCCTCGACAACTGGAGGCATGGACATGATTAGTTGAGTGGTTACAGTCAAGACAGCAGAATTAGGTAAACGGGGACATTGCAGTGAGTTTGCGGATCGGGAGGGAGAGGTCCAGAGGTCTGAGGCTACGGAAGGGTTTGAATTGTAAAGTGAGGCTCTGCACACCAGGGGCCATTGTAGCGTGAGTACAAAGGATAGCTCGTATACATCACGTCTACTTAACTTTCATTGTAATGAAATTTGACAACCATCTGGATTGAATATTGAAAAACATTAATTCACGCTAAGAGGAATAGCTTCTCATTCCTCCAGTTCGGGAGGAGGGATAGGAGCCTGGAGACGCACAATGTTTCAGGAACAGCTTCTGCCCCTCCGTCATCTGATTTCTGAATGGCCCATGAATCCGTGAATGCTGCCTCACCATTCCTTTTTGGCATTCTTTATTTTAATTGTAAATTATAATAATTTTATGTCTGTGCAGTGCTGCCGCAAAACAACAAATTTCCTGACATACGTCAGTGGTAATAAACCTGGCTCTATCCACACTCAGTGGCCACTTTATTAGAAATGTCCTGCTGCTAATGAATTGGCCTCTCAGTGTTCACTCACGGTCTTCCGGCGCTGTAGCCCACCCACCTCAGGGCGCAATGTGCCGCGCTTTCAGGGACACTCCTCTGCACGCCGCCGTTGGAATGCGTGGTCGTTTGAGTTACTGTCGCTTTCCTGTCAGCCCGTCCATTTTCCACTGACCACTCGTCAATAAGATGATTTTTTTTCTCCCCCCACAGAATGGCCGCTCTCTGGACGCTTTCTGGTTTTTGCACCATTCTCTGTAAACTCTAGAGGCTGTTGTGTGCGTAAATCCCAGGAGATCAGCAGTTTCTGAGATACTCAAACCACCCTGTCTGACACCAACAATCATTTCAGAGTCAAAGTCACATTCCTTCCCTATCCCCAACTGAACCTCCTGAGCATGTCTGCATGCTTTTATGCATTGAATTGCTGCCAGATGATTGGTTAATTAGATACTTGCATTAATGAATGGATGTGCAGGTGTAGTTAATAAAGTTGCCATGTGCAATAAGAGAAAAGTCCAGGTTACCAGGTTGTCAGTTTCGTAATCTCCGTCCTCTCCCCTTGACAAAACTTGCAGTCACTTCTCCTCCTTTAGTAAAGTGTTTACCCTCTCTGAAATACTTCTGGGAGAAGTTTTCTTTAAAAAACTTCTCTGAAATACTTTTGGGAGAAATTTCTTTTGTTAAAAAAACCAGCTAATAGAAGTGAATGAGTGCACATTGTACTTTCAATATTGTCATTTACATCCTGTGCTGGAGTGATTCTGCCGGGATGAGTCATCCTCATGGGCTGGAGTGTTCTCAACCAAAACAGGCAGAATGACCAGTTCTTGGGGAAGAAGGAAGTTGCACTCAGACAGCAGGGTGTAATGTTAAAGCAGGAAGTGATCCATTTACCAGAAAACTGAAGTAGACCTTCTTTTGAAGTGAATTCTATTGTGGAAGTACAGCAAGTCATCAATTTAGAGTCATTTGTGCTGGCATTTACCAGAAATTAGTTCTACAGTCATTGTGTGGTAAGGGAAATACACAAAGTGACATCAACAAATCAAGGGAGCCAGACTAATGCTGTTAACAGAAAGAGATGTGAATTCACCAAAATAAGAAAGATACTCATTGGCTGCTTACTAAGTAATTATTCTGTGTAAATGCAGTGGAAATCTATTACTATAGCAGCTTAGTCTGGACACTGACTACTTCACTACTTTTTTTTATTTATTTCTGTTTTTGTACTACTTATCTTAACTATTTACTATACATATATAATTACTGTAATTCAGTTTTTTTCTATAGTTATCATGTATTTCATGGTACTGTTGCCACAAGGTTAACAAATTTCACGACATATGCCTGTGATATTAAACCTGCTTCTGATATAGATACATTTACTGAGATTCAGTTCTTTTTCTCTCTATTATCATGTGTTGCAATGTCCTGCTGCCACAAACCAACAAATTTCACGACATAAGCTGTTGATATAAAACTTCTTTCTGATTCTGTGATTGTTCTGCTACAACACAAAGCGATTGTCCAGTGAATTCTGAAGGCATTCACTGAAGGTTTTATATATGTATATCGATGTAATGCTATATTTGCCCCTTTACTTCTAAATATATTGGAGGCATTACCCTTTGTGATCTTCGCGTATCCAATAACTTGGATCTTGTGTGCCATTGTAAAGTTGGTGGTAGGGAAGCAGCAGACCCCACCCACAAATATTCTTTACTTTCCCCAGCAAAAAGTGATCTACTAGTGGAACTCAGTGTGCCAGGCAGCATCTGTAGAGGGAAATAAGCAGTCGATGTTTTGGGTCACGCACCTTTCCCGACTTCACGGTATTGCAAGTGCTTTATATTTTAACATAGCTTCATAGGATGTGTGGACAACAACACTAGCATTTACTAGACAACCCTAATTCCCTCTCATCCAAGAGGCCAACTGCTGCAGACCTTGCATGTCAAAGCACCCACAGGGATGACTGGTAGGGAATGGAAGGATTTTTACCACAGCAATAACAAAGGAGGGGGTGATGTACTCTATATCTGAACATGTCTCGTAAGAAAACTACCCTTCCCATGAGCCTGTTGTCTCAATGCTTTTACATGGCGAAGTGTTGTGAGTTGTCAAAGTGTTATTGAAAAGCCTTAAAAAGATACGTAGTCTGCAAATGGTGCCCTGATGAAGGATGCCCTGAAACTTTGACAGTTTATTCACTTCCATACATGCGACCTGGCCTACTGAGTTCTTCTAGGTTTCCAGCATCTGCAGAATCTCCCTTGTGTTGATGATCACTCAAAGAGGCATTTGAGCTGACAATCAGGATGGACAATTTGCCTTGGTCTCGTCCAATGTTTTTGAAGTGTTTTGAAGCCGCACTCATTTGGGTTGTTGTCTTTCCTTCTCGTGCCTTGTGGAGCATGGAACCACATTTCCTTAGCATTTCTCTGCTTTTTGTGAGGCTCAACCCGGCGCAGATGGGAAAGAGTGCGAGGGCCTGGCCGGATTTAAACCTGGGACCATTCGTCTCAAAGTTTGGTGCTGATGCCACTACACTACCAGCCAGCACTCTCGTCTGGGTAATAGAGAGAATTCAATCACATTCCATCAAAAGGATTTAATTAAATAAGAGACGGTGCAGAAAAGATTCACAGGGATGTTGCCTGGACAGGTGTAAGGAGAGACTGGAGGCTTGGACTGATGTCCCTCATTTAAAGGAGGTTGAGGCTACCTTTTTAGAACAGGGGTTCCCAACCTTTTTTATATCATAGACCAATACCATGAAGTCCATGGACCCCAGGTTGGGAACCCCTGTTAAGAGGTTTTTTATGTTTATGAAAGGTGTGGAGAGTTACATGTGTCTTGAGGGTAGGGGAGCCTAAACGGAGAGAACTTCGGTTTAAGGTGAGAGAAGAATGATCTAAAGGGGACGTAAGAGACATATTTTTCCACACAGAGGATAGTGGTATATGGTACAAGCTACCAGAGAAAATAGTGGAGGTGGGTACAATTGTAATATTTATATAGCTGCATGGGTAGGAAAGGTTTAGAGGGATAGGAACCAAATGCAAGCAGATAAGCTAGTGTAAGAAAGCTTGAGTTGGGCCAAAGGGCCTGTCTCCATTGTGTATAACTCTAAAATAGAATCTATGACGTCCGTGGGGAGCCACAGTGGCGTAGCAGTTAGTGAAACGCTATTACAGCTCAGGAGGTCAGAGTTCAGATTTCAATTCCGACACTGTCTGTAAGAAGTTTGTATGCCTTTCCAGTGACCACCTGTGTGTCCTCCGAGCTCTCCGGTTTCCTCCCACATTCCAAAGGCCATTGGGTTGCAAATTGCCCCATGACTAGTTTAGAGTTAAATAGGTGCCCGACACCGCGGTGCCCCCTAAGCCGGGGTTGACGCAGCCGGGCAGGGCCTGCTTCTCACTGAAGAAAAAGAGCAATGAAAAACATCCAAGAACTGCAAAGCTCGGTAAAGTTAGGGGGTGATTCACTTGCTGCTGGGTGTTAACCACTGTTGTGTTTGCAGTATCGCTGAGGATGGCGCAGTGATGTTTTTGATCACTACAGACCCCGGGATGTTGACGGTAATGACTGAGCAAGGATAGTACATTGAATTATTGATACATTGAGGAGTTCTGAAGCTCCTTCTAGTTGCAAATAACCGTTTCCTGACAGATAAGTGGTGTGAGTGTTACTTTCCACTTACTCACTGCAACTTTTATGCTTGGTTTTTGTTACTACCATTCCGATCAGTAGTTTTGTTACTACCATTCCGATCAGTAGTTTTGTTACTACCATTCCGATCAGTAGTTTTGTTACTACCATTCCGATCAGTAGTTTTGTTACTACCATTCCAATCAGTAGTTTTGTTACTACCATTCCGATCAGTAGTTTTGTTACTACCATTCCAATGAATGGGTGTTTTGTTACTACCATTCCAATCAGTAGTTTTGTTACTACCATTCCGATCAGTAGTTTTGTTACTACCATTCCAATCAGTAGTTTTGTTACTACCATTCCGATCAGTAGTTTTGTTACTACCATTCCAATGAATGGGTGTTTTGTTACTACCATTCCAATCAGTAGTTTTGTTACTACCATCTCAATCAGTGGAATTTTTTTGCTGATGATGTTCACTAACTAAACTACATTACAGGACAGTTTGGACCCGCCAGTGTAGTAACAGCTATGGAATTAGCTCTTTGGGGGAGCAAGTGTAAGGAGAGGGCCCTATTGTGTTTGATACAAGCCATGAAATTCACAGCAAAGAATTCACTGCTGTCATGCCTGCTTTAAGCAGTGACCTGCTCCCCTAAAGTCCACCACTGCTTCCTTGGTGGGCTACAGAAATTCAGCACATCCCCAGTGCCCCTTTACAGGTCTAACTCTTTGAATCGAACAGTTGTGTGATGTGGTATAGTTAGTGGGAATCAACAGCAAAGGGAGATTTAAGCAAGCAAGGATCCCCCACTGCTCCATCATAACTGAATTTTATATGAGCACCATTGAGAGCGTTTTGACAAGCTGCAACCCCATCTGGTATGGGAGCAGCCGAGCACTGGACCGGATTTCCCTACAAAGGACTGTGAGGACAGCTGAAAGGATCACAGGGGTCTCCCTACCATCCATATCGGATATTTATCAGGAGCGCTGCATATGTGGGACCCTTAGTATTATCAAGGATCCCACCATCCAGCATCCTCTCTGGCTTTCTACCATCAGGCAGGAGACTCCGATGCATAAAGACAAGAACAGTCAAGATAGGAAACAGCTTCTTCTTTCAGGTCATTAGACTTCTGTACTCTCTGCCATATTGCGTTCAAAGCGTCACTGGATAATTTGTACCTCTGATGCACCATCAATAACTCTCTCTGAGACATAAAGGCAAGATATCAGCTTTTATTGACTGGAAGAAGGAACAAGCAGTGGTTGACCACCATACTACATCCTGGAGACTGAGGGCCGGGCTCAGGCCTCAATCGCCTTTATACCGGGGTCTGTGGGAGGAGCCACAGGAGTAGTCAGTGGGGGGGGGGCGTGTCCAGACAGGTATATGTAGTTCACCACAACCTCACCCTTCAATATTTAATTTATGTGCATTACTTTGTTAATCTATGTGGAATTCATTTGTAGATTTAATTCTCACTTTCCTAAGTTATTGTGTGTTATATGTGTGTTATGTGTACAACTATGCTTTACAGCCTGGTTTGGAGAAACATTCTCTCATTTGACGATATGCATGTATACACTTAAATGATAATAAACTTGAGATGCACCATAGGCGACATCCTATCTGGAAGTATTACAGATTGGTATGCCAACTGCTCTGCCCAAAGTCACAAGAAATTGCAGCTAGTTGTGGACACAGCCCAGCCCGACACACAAACCAGCCTCCCCTCCAGTACATCCTTTTTTAAATAAGGGTTCCAAGATGGCGCCAGTGAACGACGCAACCAATGGCAACGTCCTGCAGACAGTTCACGAAACTGCTTCTATACTTCTTTCAAATATGATTTTATGACTAAGCTGCGTGCAATTGGAGCCCGCGATTTACATTTTGATGGTGTGTTTTGCGGCCGATTGAGAGACCTGGCACTTTTCTGTGTCCGAGGGAGTTCGGTGAGGTTTGGTGTGGAGTGTGTGGCCTAGAGGCCTGGAAGCCAGGAGATGGGGCATGAGCCCATGATCAACTCCATTGCTTCCCTCCAGCTGTGGGAGGTTGAGGTCGAGGGAGATGAGAGCGAGGGACGGGCAGGTGTTCAGTGCCATCTGCCTGTGTTTGACTGGTCTTCCCGTCCGCCTCACTAGCTGCTGTCAGAGGACAGTGGGGGAGTCTTCAGATCCGCATTGCCAGGATTGATCAGTGAAACTGTGAACTCATTTTGGGGTACACGTTGCATGTGTTCCTGGATTCTGGTTACTTTTACTTCTGCTTATTTTTTGAGCCGTTTCTTTGGGGCATTTGAAGTGGACTGGGGCACTTTGGTGAAGAGTGTTCCTGCGGCCTGCATTGCTGCTGAATACGACTGGACTCCATAAACCATCAGTCACCTCTGAGTTTGATGTCTAACATTTGCCTTTTGTTGTTTGCACAGTTGGTTCCTTTTCTCGCCTGTTGGGTGTTTGATATTTTCGTGAGCAGGCTCCATGGTGTTTCTTAGGTTCATGGCTGCCTGCAGGAGGGCAAATCTCAGAGCTGGATTCTGCATACATAATTTGATAGTAAATGTATATTGACTTCACCTGCACTACCTTGGGAAAGCAGCAACAACCAAGCACCCCTCCCAGCTCAGGCATTCCCTCTTCTCTCCCTGTCCCACTGGGAAGAAGATAGAAGAGTTTGAGAACAGGGCTCAAGGACAGATATCAGAGTCTTGAATGGACTTCTTGTATGCACACTTGATCTCTCAGATGTGGCACTCTGTTTATCTACCTGCACCGCGCTCTCGCTCTCTCTCTCTCTGTAACTATAACACAGTATTCTGCATTCTATCCTTCCTTTTTGTACCACTTGACGTACTTGTGTCAGGACGATCTGTCGGGATGGCATGCAAACAAAGCTCTTCACTGTGTCTCAGTCTGTGTGACAATAACAAGCCAGTTAACTCTTAGAACAGCTTCGGCTTGCCAGCTGTCAGTTCATGGCCTTGCAGTTAAAGCTGCCCGTTACTCTGCCTGGAGGATGCCTGCCTACTTTTTTGCTTGCTGAACTTTCTGTTTTTGTTTCAAATTTCTAGTGTCGATTGTGGTTAGACTTTTGGGTTACTTTTCAATTCCATGCAGGGTGTCCGCCTCTGCTGTCAGTGCAGTCAGGAGGGTGCACGTCTTGTCAGGACAGAATCCTCAGTTCCCAGGAAAGACATCAATTAAACTTGTTGGCTGTTAGATACTAATGTGGCTCGACTTGATCTAATTAACTATTCAATGCATCTGGTCCTATTAAGTGCCTTAGCATACTTGGAATTTTGAAACAGAAATAGGCTGTTCATTCTCTCAAGGTTTTCAATGAGATCCAAGTTGATTTTTATCTTAACTTCATTTTCATGCCTTACTCAACTCAAACTAGAACCCTGTTTAGAAACTTCCTATTCCTCCCTAACCTCTTTGAGGAGGGAGATTCATAAATTCCCTACACTTTAGACAGTTTACATTAAAAAAATGGGATAGCTTCAGTCTTCAGGTTATGAAACCATCTTCCAGATTCTGAACAAGAAATACTATTTCCGGTTACTTTGACCATCCCAAATGTTCAAAAGTTCAAAGTAAAATTTATTATCAGAGTACATACACGTCACCACATACAACCCTGAGAGTCTTTTTCTGCTGGCATACTTAGCAAATCTATAGAACAGTAACTGTAAACTATAAACAAACTGTGCAAGTGCGGAATTGCAAAGGATGATTCAGCAAGACAAAGTAAGTACTAAAACCAACACTTCCATATTAGTGAATGAACAATAAGTTTCTTCTATGAATATGGGAGTGACAAGATCAATCTGCAGAAGCTATGCTCATAAGCCCAAGACATTCTGCAAATGCTGGACATTCAGAGTAACACACAGAATCATCAGAAACACACAGAAACACGGAGAATCTCACCTGGTCCCTTAACACCAGCTCCATAGCAAAGAAAGCCCAGCAGCGTCTCTACTTTTTGCGAAGGCTGAGGAAAGTCCATCTCCCACCCCCCATCCTCATCACATTGTACAGGGGTTGTATTGAGAGCATCCTGAGCAGCTGCATCACTGCCTGGTTCGGAAATTGCACCATCTCGGATCGCAAGACCCTGCAGCGGATTGTGAGGTCAGCTGAGAAGATCATCAGGGTCTCTCTTCCCGCCATCACGGACATTTACACCTCACGCTGCATCCGCAAAGCAAACAGCATTATGAAGGACCCCATGCACCCCTCATACAATCTCTTCTCCCACCTGCCGTCTGGGAAAAGGCTCCGAAGCATTCAGGCTCTCACGACCGGACTATATAACAGTTTCTTCCCCCAAGCTATCAGACTCCTCAATACCCGAAGCCTGGACTGACACCTTGCCCTATTGTCCTGTTTATTATTTATTGTAATGGCTGCACTGTTTTTGTGCACTTTATGCAGTCCAGTGTAGGTCTGTAGTCTAGTGTAGCTTTCTCTGTGTTTTTTTTATTACATAGTTCAGTCTAGTTTTTGTACTGTGTCATGTAACACCATGGTCCTGAAAAACGTTGTCTCGTTTTTACTATGCACTGTACCAGCAGTTATGGTCGAAATGACGATAAAAGTTGACTTGACTTGATAGAATGCAGGAGAAACTCACCAGGTCAGGCATCATCTATGAAGTGGAATAAACGGTCGGTGTTTCAGGCTGAGACCCTTCATCAGGACTGGAAGCGAGGAGGGGTATAATCTGACAGGTTACAGGTGAGACCAGGTGAGGGGGGTGGTAGCTGGGTGGGTCGTGGAGGGGGAATGCCGTAAGAAGCTGGGGGGTGACGGGTAGAACAGGCAAAGGGCTGAAGAAGAAGGAATCTGATAGGACAGCGAAGCATGGGAGAAAGGGAAGGAGGAGGGAGGTGATGGACAGGTGAGAAGAAGAGGGGTGAGAGGGGGAGACAAAATGGAGGATGAAAAAAGAGGGAAAAGGGAAGGGAGGGGTAAGAAATTACTAGAATTTCTACTAAATTTACTAGAATCTCTACTCAATGACGCTATGCTCAAATGAGATAGTAAACGGCAATGAGTAAGTCTAATATTTTTACAAAGGTGGCTGGTATCCAGCATATGAATGACATGGGCTGCCCAAGCTATTCAACGGAACAGAGGAAGGCCACGGTGCTGGAAATGTTGGCCTGGGGCAGGATACTGACATTTGCATTGTGAAGTATTCATAGCATTTCCCTCGAGGCGTCTGCTGAAGGATAAACGCTCTCAGACATTTTCATGCCATGAGTTTTGTTTCAGTTTGAGTCATACAACACTGACTTCTGGCCCATCACTTGCAGCACCCATCTGCACTGTTTCAGTTCACAAGCATTCAGTGTGTAATCATCCATGCCCTTGCAATTCCAGTGGTTGAATGTTGTGAGAGCATCTGTCTCCACCCTCACTCAGGCTGTGCGTTCCAAACTCCAACCCTCCTGGTGAGAAAAATCTTCTCCAAATCCACTCTGAACTTCTTCACCTTTAACCTAGTTTTATTTTTTGAGATCCAGCACAGAATAGGCCCTTCTGGTCCTTCGAGCCACATGACCCAAGCATTCCCTCAATTTATCAGTAGCCTGGTCATGGGACGATTCACAATGGCCAGTTAGCCCACCAACTGGTACGTCTCTGGAGTGTGGGTAGAAACCAGAACAGCCGGAATAAACGCACACATCCACGGGAAGAACATACTAACAGACAGCGGCAGGAACCGAACCTGGCTTGGTGGTCTGTAAAGCATTGTGCTAACCACCACAGTACCTCGTTCTTCATACCTCTATTTAAAGGTATAAATGTTTCCTCCAATCTACCCCATCTAAACTCGACATAGTTTTTTGTATTAAAGTCAAGGTCCCTCATCAACCTCCTCTGCTGCTGGGAAAACAAACTGACCCTTTCGAGTATTTTTTATAAACGAAGCTTTCCATCCCTGGCAATCACTTGCTGAATCGAAGCAAATTTTATTATCTAAGTACATATCTGGTCACCACATATAACTCAACTTCCTTCAGGCATATTCAGCAATTCTATATTATAGTAACTAAAACAGGATCAATGAAAGATCAACCAGAGTGCAAACTGTGCAAATGCAGCGATAAATAAATACCAATAAATAATAAGAAGATGAGATAACAAGATAAGGAATACTTAAAGTGAGATCATTAGTGTGGGAGCATCTCAATGATGGGCAACTGGGTGTAGTTATCCCCTTTTGTTCAAGAGCCTGATGGTTGAGGGGTAGTAACCATTCTTGAACCTGGTGGTGAGAGTCTTGAAGCTCTTGTACCTTCTGCTGATGGTAGAGCGAGAAAAGAGCATGGCCTGGGAAGTGACAATCTCCAATGATGGGTGCTGCTTTTCTCCGACAGTTGAAAGGGCTGAAAGGGCTTTACCCATGAAGTACTGGGTCGAATCCACTACCTTTTGTAGGATTTTCTGTTGTTCAAAGGCATTGGTGTTCCCATACCAGGCCACGAAGCAGCATGAATATACTCTCCACAACACATCTATTGAAGTTGGTCAAAGTTTCTGATGTCATGTCGAATCTCGGCCGACTCCTGAGGAAGTAGAGGTGCCACCGTTCTTTCTTCACGGTTACACGTATGAAGTAAGTGCAATTTATACCTTTACACCTATTTCATTGCAAAATGTGCTGAATGGAACTGCACTCAATACACCTGTGAATTAGAGATGTACCATATCATCTCTGTCCCTATACCCCCGACCTATGAAGGCTAGCATCCTGTCCATCTTCTTCATCAGCTTAACTAGCTATGCTGCCACCTCCTAGCATCCTTAGCCTTGTTCACCAGGTGGAGGTCTTCATCTTCAAAAATGCTTTGATGGCAACCTCTTCAGGAAGCCAGGGCACTGATTGAGACTGAGTAACGATACAGCTCGTGTTCCCACCCGATGGAAATGAAGCTGTGAGTGTCCTTCTTCTCCAAAAAGTACACCCTTTTATCATGGTGAGACTACACAAAAGCTCGAAGTACATTAATCATCGAAGTGTGTAGACAGATAAATGTAGAGAAAGGCTGACTGGATTCCTCTGTGAGCAGGCAGAGACTAGATTTTCATTTGGATTTTCCTGTGAATTCAAAGACACCCAGCATCACATCATCAGTATCTTGCCATCACTTCCATAAACTTGTGGCCCCAATTCACTGCCATCCACTATTGCAAAAACAAAGACACCTGGCATCTGTTTTAATGTAACATATGCAATTCTTTCTCACGTAGATAATGCCAGATTCCATGATAACAAATAAGACTAGAGTGCATGACTAATGGTCTGTGAGCAGTGAGCAAAGCTTGAAATAATACCTGACTCTTTTTTGAACTCTGTGATATGAAGAAGTTACCGGACGGAGATTGTTCTCAAAAGTTGCTCGAAGAAGTTGCTGCATCCTCACCCAGTCCTGGCAATCCAAATGGAGGAAGAACATTGGTGCTGGCAATGAGAGTCTTGAGACCGATCTTCAGGAGCTCTCAAAAGCCTGGAGAAAACTACGCAAGGCATACACAACCCAATCCCCCCACCCACCTGGGGCCCCAACTTGCCTCAGCAGCCACCTCTAATACTACAGAATTGGAGACGAAGAAAGTCATCCTCAATTTCGGAGGCTATCTAAGAAAAGTAGAAGTAACTTAAATGGGAGTAACTGAGAACTACTGGAGGAAGTTCAACATGTCCAAAGTGGACAGTCAACATCTCCATTTCTCTCTTAAGCAGGGATCAACCAATACCCCTCTCCTAGCACTCTCTTCCACCAGGTGGAATTGCTTAACCTGAACATTTTCTCTTTTGACATAAAGGAAGAGATGTCACTAAATTTGTCATTAAAATTGTATAAGACATTGGTGAGGCTAAATTTGGAGTATTGTGTACAGTTCTGGTCACAGAATTATAGGAAAGATGTCTACAAAATAGAAAGAGTACAGAGGAGATTTACTAGAATGATACCTGGGTTTCAGCACCTAAGTTACAGAGTTGAACAAAGTTGAACAAGTTAGGTCTTTATTCTTTGGAGCATAGAAGGTTGAGGGGGGACTTGATAGAGGTATTTAAAATTATGAGGGGGATAGATAGATTTGATGTGGATAGGCTTTTTCCATTGAGAGTAGGGGAGATTCAAACAAGAGGACATGAGTTGAGAGTTAAGGGGCAAAAGTTTAGGGGTAACACCAGGGGGAACTTCTTTACTCAGAGAGTGGTAGCTGTGTGGAACGAGCTTCCAGTAGAAGTGGTGGAGGTAGGTTCAATATTGTCATTAAAAAAAAAATTGGATAGGTATATGGACAGGAAAGGAATGGAGGAATGGAGGTTAATGGAGGTAATGGAAAGGAATGAGTGCAGGTTGTTGGGACTAGGTGGGAGTAAGCGTTTGGCATGGACTAGAAGGGCCGAGATGGCCTGTTTCCGTGCTGTAATTGTTAAATGGTTATATGATTATATAAATGTCAGCTGTCCATTTCTCTCTCCAGATGCTACCTGCCCTGCTGAGTTCCTCCTGCAGTTTGGTTTTCATGCTCCAACTTCCAACATCTGCGATCTCTTGTGACTCTAACTTAAAAGGGAGCTGGGTGAGTAGCTTACAGCTCTCGGGCTCTGTACTGGTATGCAGCCTGAGGTACTGTGCACTTTATGTGTAAAAAAAAGTTAGCACTCACTGTGATTCATGCTTTGTTCCCACCTCCTCACTCACAGAGTGACATTCATTCGATAGATGAATAGAAGCTCAGCCTTGTAACACTAAACCATGGACACAGGTTAAAAGTAGAAACAGTGAAACCAGTACATGACATAAAATAATTAGTGGAAACAGGAGTTGGGTTTAGTTTATGGTGGGTTAATAAGATCAGGTTGGTTAGAAACTCACTCTGTTGAATGGAAGTATAGATCCGTGGACAAGGGCTGGGTTCAGGCTAGCTGACTGTGTCGTTGAGAGAGAAAAATTAGTTAATAGACTGAGGTTGTCATCACAAATGTATAGATTCAATGTTGAAATATAAATAGCTGGTAGATGTGAAGTAATCTTTTATCTAACAAAATGAGAAACAGCAGGCATCGTATTCCTCCAGCTTCCAACATCTGCAGGGATGTGTGCTTATCCCCCTGCTCTACCCACTTTCAACCTCTGACTGTGTGGCTACGTTCAGCTCCAGCACCACATCCAAGATGGCTGATGACACCACTGTAGTGGGCTGTATCAAAGGGAGTGATGAATCGGCATACAGGAGGGAAATTGAAAACTTGTCTGAGTGGTGTCATAACGACAGCCTCTCACTTAGTGTCAATAAGACCAAGGAGCTGATTGTGTAGACCTTAGGAGAGGGAAACCAGAGGTTCATGAGCTAGTAATCATCAGAGGATCATGAGATGGAGGGGGTCAGTAACTTAAATTCTGGGTTGTCACTATCTCAGAAGACCTGCCCTGGACCATCATATAAATATTATTGCAAAGAAAGCACGATAGTGCTTCTAGTTCCTCCAGAATCTGAGGAGATTCAGCATGTCATCAAAAACCTTGGCAAACTTCTATAGACGAGTGGTGTAAAGTGTGCTGACTGGTATGGGACCACCAATGCCTTTGAGTGGAAAATCCTACAACAGGCAGTGCATTTAGCCCAGTACATCTCAGGTAAAGCCCTCCCAACTATTGAGCACATCTGCATGAAACATCGCGGAAGAAAAGCAACATCCATCATCAAAGATCCTCACCACCCAGGCCGTGCTCTTTTCTCACTGCTGCTGTAGGATGTGGGTGTCTCGGGACTCGCACCTCCAGGTTCAAGAACAGGTACTACCCCTCAACCATCAGGCTCTTGGACGAAAGGGGACAACTACACTCATTTAAAGACTCTGTTATATTGTTATTTCATACTTGTTATTTATTTATATCTGCCTTTGCGCAGTTGTTTACAGTTTCTGATGTTTCCAGTTACTATTCTATAGATTTGCTAAGTAGGCCCACAGAAAAAGAAACTCAGGTATGTGGTGACATTTATGTGCTCCGATAATAAATCTACTTTGAACTTTTGAACTTTGAACATATTGATACCCTTTCAGGGCAAAGGACAATTCTATATTTACAATGTACCTACAAAGCTTCCTTTGAACTTTCATACCTCCTCCTTTGCACCCAGACTCCAGACACCCAAAATTAATGTTAATCAACACTGTCTGGTTTTTCGATTAACTGCAGTTCACAGCTTTAAGAATCTATTGTTTAGAGCTACATATTAAATTTAATTTTCAATCATGTTCAGGTCTGGTTGCTGAAATTAATATTTTTCTATATACCCTAAATCCAGAATACGCTCTCAAGGACATGGGCTGGGTTCAGATTACCAGACAGTGTGGTTAAAAGAGAAAGCCTGGTTAACAGACAATGGTTGCTCAGTTGTCACAAATATAGAGTCATTAGAAAGTTTGATTAACTTACTTAGTTTAGTTAATTGACTTAATTTGGTTTATGGACACTGATTGCTAGTGGAAATAACCTGCAGAAGATTAGTCAATCTCTTCAAGTTAGGGAACCTGGGTCAGTTCACAGATCTGGACTGTTAAATAGATTTAAACTGGTAATGACATTATATTGGACATAATTTAATTGTGGATTTGTCAGGGTAGTGGACAAATTAGGAAGTAGATATAAGATGGTTTGTGAATTCTGACCAAAAATCATTGATGTAAATCCACATAGCTACTGCCTGACATGTTGAGAATTTCCAGCGTTCTTTATATTAGAATGATTAATGGGCTGTGCCCTTCAAACCTGCCCAGCCATTTAATGTGATCTTGGCTGATCAATGCATTGCCTCTACCCTCCATACCCCTGTAACTCTCAGTCTATGTTGGCAGTTACTATTTCCTATCAGCTCAGCAGTGAAGTACATTGAAAAATAGCTTTGCCTTTAATCCACTTGGGTTTGATTTCTGTTAGCCTTGGTGAAATCAAATTTCAGAAGCAAAACAGCAAATCACATTCCTAGAAATAAGGAAATTAGCCTTTATTGTGTTAAATTAGCTCCTTGAATAAATAATCCCATTAATCTGATTCCATTGGCTTTTTCACATTTTTCAATTACCCCTTTTGAAAGTTGCTCTAAAATCCTCTACCAGGCAAGATATTCCAGTCCATTACAAATCATTGCAGAAATAATCTCTCATCTGGTTTGCTCACTACATTGAAGCATAGAATTTCTATGATTATAACCTAGTCTACAAATTCTGTCTTAAGCTGTTTTAACAATTTCTTAGTACTTTACTGTAAAGGAGTTTCCATCCATAAGATCAATGGTAAGTCAGAAGAAATGCTGTTTAATATTGCTGGAAGCATGTACTGCATTACTGATGTTCACAGTCAAAAGAATCATTTTCTCTTCTGTCTTCCTGTAACATTCTGCTTACATTTTCTACTTACTAAATCTTCCCTGCTTTCTCTTTCTCTTTCCATCACTGTGTTTCAGAGCATCTTTCCCTCCTGTTTTCATCTGTGCCTCCATTTGACAGTGCTTTCTTTGTGGAGTCAGTGGGTTCCAAACTTGAGCATGAACATCTGTGTGAACATTTAAATGCTGTGAACATACTATATGTCAAAGACGCTGTACTTTTGGACAGGCCATTAAACAGAAGCTCAATCAGCTCTTGGATTGAGCTTAAAAGAAGCCTGGTGTTATTCTGAAGTAAAGGAAGGAATTATCCTTGACCAAAATCTGGCTGGATTTTGTCTCTCAAGAGATATCTAAAAATGGATTATTTGATTATTATCACTTTCCTATTTATAAGAATTGACTGTCTCATTTCCTCCACTGCAGTAGTGATTGCGATTTGAAAGCACTTAAAGTGTTCTTGCTTTTGTGCTTTCTTATTTCCTAGCCTGGTTCACTTATTATAAAACTGGAATGGATTGCGGACTGTGCTATAGTTTGTCTTTCTGTTTGATTTTCTGCGTGCCCTTTTGACACCATGCATGTTGACGTTTTTGTCTCTGGACGTGCTCCTTTCTTCTTTGATATGCATTTTTTTAAAAAAAGTTTTTTATGTTTCACATGTTTGAAGTTTTTTTTATTTTTCACCTGTTTTAAGTTTTTTGCTTGTGGCCTCTTTCCACCTCAAACCATCACCTCTTCTGACTGCTACCAGCCACACTTGTCATCATTTCCACCTGATTTCTTCAAATAAGAACATTAAAGGCTGAAAGTTCTCAGTATCTGTAACAAGAGAAATGTTTCTGATTACTCATGTTTTAGAACGCAGAACAGTTCAGCATAGGCTCTTCAGCCTATGATGCTGTGTCAACTTTTAAACTTATTCTAAAATCATTCTAACCTTTCCCTCCTACATAACCCTTCATTTTTCCTTGTACCACGTTTTATTGGGACATTGAGAAAACAGGTGTGGTTCTAATTTACAAAGAAGCTGAAGGTGTGGAGAGGACAAAAGAAATACCTGTGAAAGTGAAGGTAAATTCACAGACTGGAGCCTGCTATGAGGTTGGTGAGGCTTGCCGATGGTGGCTGATGTGATCTGAAGCGGGCGTTAAAAGAAGAATGCAAACAAAGATCTGGGACCCTGAGGTAAAAGCATAGCAGTTTCAGGCAGAATCAGAATCCGGTTTATCATCACTGTCTAATACGGCGTGACATTTATTGTTTGGTGGCAGCAGTACAGTGCAAATACATAAAATGACAATAAATTACAAAATGAATAATTAATCCAAACAAAAACTAGAATAACGAGGTAGTGAAATCTGATGGCAGAGTGAAGAAGCAGTTTCTGAATCATTAAGGGTGGGTCTTCAGGTTTCTGTATTTCTCCCTTATGGTAGTAATGAGAAGAGGACATGTCCCGGAGGTAAGGGTCTATAATGATGGATGCCAGCGTCTTGAGGCTCAGCCTCCAGATTGAAGATGCTCTCAATAATGGGGAGCTGGCAGAGTTTACATCAGCCTCTTGTGGTCCTGCGCATTGGAGACTCTGTCCAAGGCTGCGATGCAATCAGTTCAGAATGTTCTCGACCATATATCTGTAGAAATTTGCAGGAGTCTTCGGTGACATGCCAACCCTCTCAAACTCCTAATGAAGCAGAGCCACTGGAGTGGCTTCAGCGTGAGAGTCACAAGCACGCCTACATCGTGATCGCATCGACGTGTTGACCCAGGACGGATCCTCGTGTTGGCGCCCAGGAACATCAAGCTGCTCACCCTTTCCACCACTAACCTTGGTGCGAGTTGTCCTGACTTGAGTCGGGAGAGTATCTGTGGCAGGAGAAGAACCGAGTTAGGTCAGCAGGTGGACTGGATCTGAGCAACGGCTAGACTCACCACTAGCACTGCCATTCCCTGTGTTTCCCAGACACAATGCCTACTTGACCTGTAGGTCCACACTGGTGTGTCCAATCAGGCAGAATGCTGTTAAGCTGTGCACCTTCAAAAGAAGTCATCCCCTATTCATAAATCATAGGCGTTGTCAATTTTTAAAACTTATTTTGAGATACAGCACAGTTATCAGCCCTTTTGACCCAACAAACCTACTCAATGCAATTACACCTATGTGACCTACAAATCCATGTGTCTTTGGAATGTGGAGGGACACTGGAGCTCCGAGGGGAATCCTTGTGGGTACAGGGAGAATGTCCAGGGGAATTGAACCTGAGCTGCTCATGCTGTAGTGTGTTAAGCTTGCTGAAACTCTACCCCCAGCTAACCATGAATTCCTGAACCACGACTGACTGATCAGGCAGCATTATGCTTCAAGTGGGAAATGTGCTTTCTGTGTAGCGAATGCACACCATATGCTTAAATATGTTGAAGAAAGAGATTTTGACACCCTTTGTGGCACGCCAAGGTTATAAAATGTCCGATAGGAACCTTGGCCTCTGCTGCTGCATGTTCCATGCTCAGGATTTTTGCAAAAAGCTTTACAAGTTTCCAGTCAGGCTGAGAGTCAATAGTTGCTCACCAATTCTGAAAACATTCCTTCGTGAGAACAGCTATCAGACTGCGAATGGTTACGTTACTCATCTGGCATTGATTGCCCTTTCCCAAACAGCCAGGGGCCACTTGCTGTGTTTTATGCCTTTGCAATACATTCACGAAAAACATGAAACCAAAACTGTTCAGCAAGTAGATTAAATGAACTGCACCGTGAAAGGTTACCTTCAGTTTCATTAGTTGCACATTTGCTAAGAGACTATTATCTTTTCCCCTTGAGCTCCATGAAGGCTTCGCTTGTGAGGAGAAGGCTAAATTAATTAATAAGAACGAATACATAATAGCTTGCATTGGGGCTGTGGGAAGGAAAATGCTTTTGCTCTCAAGAGTTCTCCAATAATGGTGAGGAGCTGTCTGCCAATTTGTGTGAGAGCTGTACAACTCATTGGTCACCATGGTGGAAGAGTGCCTTTTCCTGCTCTGTACATTTGATTGATACTCTGACATTTGGTGAGGGGTGGTAGGGAGATGTGTGTGTATTTGGGGGGGGGGGGCGGGTGGCTGCCTTATAGGGGAGAAGTCTTATTAAGTAGAGCGAGATATCCCCAAGAGGGTGATAAAAGCAGCAGTAATTTGCTTAAGGAAACTGGATCATCAGTTAAAAGAGAAACTCTTACAGGATTATAGAAGAAAGAGACTAATTATGCAGCTATTTCTACAGTGGCTTTCTTTTTTCTACAGAGTTCAGTAACTGGCTATAGATCACTTAGCAGAAGAGTTAGAGCAGAATTTTTCAATATATTATTTTACCTACTGAGAAGAGGAACTACAGTTCACTAGTTCACTTCCTCAGAGGATAGTGGACATTGAGACTTTCCTCCCAGTTTTCAGGACTAGTGCAAAACTGCAAATGAACCAACACGATATGAGATTTTCCCCGGTCAGTCTGGGTGACCGAAGATTGCGGTGCATGAATGGAGTCCATTCACCAGTTTACCAGAATAGGAGCCCATGGTATTACAGGGAAGATGCCTGCATAGGTAGAAGATTGGCTGACTGGCAGGAGGCAAAGAGTGGGAATAAAGGGGGCTTTTTCCGGTTGGCTGTCAGTGACGAGTGGTGCTCCGCAGCAGCTGGTGTTGGAACCGCTTCTTTTCACTTCATGCGTTAATGATTTGGATGACGGGTTTGATGGCTTTGTGGACTATATGAAGATAGGTGGAGGGGCAGGAGGTGCTGAGGAAACAGGGAGTATGCAGAACAACAGTCAGATTCGGAGAATGGGTAAAGAAGTGGCAGATGGACTCTAGTGTAAGGAAGTATATGGTCATGCACTTCGGTAAAAGAAATAAAGGCATGGACTATTTTCTAAATGGGGCAAAAATATCAGAGATGCAAAGGGACTTGGGAGCCCTTGTGCAGGATTCCCTAAAGGTGGAATCGGTGTCAAGGAAGGCAAAAGCAATGTTAGCATTAATTTTGAGAGGACTAGAATATAAGAGCGAAGATGTAAAGCTGAAACTTTATAAGGCATCAGTCAGACTACACTTAGAGAGTTGTTTTGGGCTCCTTATCTAAGGAAGGATGTCCTGCCATAGGAGGGGGTCCAGAGAAGAGTCTCAAGTATGATTCTGGGAATTAAAGTGTTAACAGATGAGGAGCATTTGATGGTTCTGGGTTTGTACTCCCTGGAGTTTAGAAGAATGAGTGGGGATCTCATTCAAACCTTTTGAATTTTGAACAGCCTAGAGAGTGGATGTGGGGAAGGTATCTCCTACAGTGGATGATACTCAGACCAGAGGGCACAGCCTCAGAATAGAGGGGCGACCTTTGGAACAGAGATGTGGAGGAATTTCTTTAGCCAGAAGGTGGTGAGTCCGCGGATTCATTGCCATCGATGGCTGTGGAGGCCAAGTCATTAAGTAGCCATTGGAAAATACTACAAAGAGCAGTGAGTACGGCCCAGTGCATTGTGGGTAAAGCCCTCCCCACCATCGAGCGCATTTACACGAAACATTATTGCAGGAAAGCAGCATCCATCATCAGAGATCCCCACTACCCAGGTCATGCTTTCTTCTCGCTGCTTCCATCAGGAAGAAGGCACAGGACTCACACAACCAGGTTCAGGAACAGTTACTACCCCTCAACCATCAGGCTCTTCAACCAAAAGGAATAATTTCACTCAATTTCACTTGCCCCATCATTGAAATGTTTCCGCAACAAATGGAGTCATTTTCAAGGATTCTTCATCTCATGTTCTCAATATTTATTTCTTTATTTTTGTATTTGCACATTTTGTTGCCTTTTGCAGATTAATTGAATGCCCAAGTTGATGCAGACTTTTATTGATTCAGTTATGGTTATTATTCTATTATGGATTTGGGTAGGCCTGCTGGAAAATGAATCTCAGGGTTGTATATCATGACATCTGTGCTTTGATAATAAATTTACTTTGAACTTTGACATTTTGATATTTAAAGGAGGTTGAGGCCCTCCATTGGTTGGGACCGACCATGGGTGTTGTGTCCCAGCTGCTTACGTGATGCACAAGCCAGGGCACTATGACATGGAGAACAAGCTGTTGCCCGTGTAGTTGGCTCCTCCCCTTCATGCAGCTTATGAATCCAAAAGGAACAGTAGCCACTGATACAGATTGGTACCAGTGGAGTCACAGGAGTCTTCACTCAGCATTGAACTCAATGTAGGACTGCCTTACGGACTCCAGCTCTGGATTTTTCATGGGGATGTACTCCCGAAACCCTTCCCAAGAATGTGTACAGTCACAATGCAATGGAAGTTTGAGATCGGAATTTTCCTTCGAGATGAGCTGCCTCACATTACTAACGAGCCCAATATGCCCAGAGCAACTGGTTTTAAGACACCAATAACCCACCTTTTTCCTTTAACCTGCCTGTAGAACCAGTTCACTGGGCTTGGCAGCTAAGCCACATGTGAAGACCAGGAGCTGGACTTAGCTGTCAGAGGCTACTTGAGGTACATTTAGTAGGTAGTGGGAACTTATCCCCACTACCAACCCCAACTATGACAATCCGAAGGAATCAAAGGAGGTTGGTAGGTTCTTGATTAGTAAGGGTGTCAAAAGTTATGGGTAGAAAGCAGGAGAATGGGGTTGAGAGGGATAATAAATCAGCTAAGATGGAATGGTGGAGCAGACCCACTGGGCCAAATAGCCTAATTCTATTCCTACATCTCACGGTCTTTTGGTATTACTGCATTCATGGCTGAATATGGCATTTTGACGGCATTAATTTAAAAGCAAAGACTTAGTTTTTAATTCTCCGGAAATGGTCTTCAAATCCTTGAACAGCCTTTTCTACATTCTGTTATATCTGATAGTGCTGCTGGAAATGTCATTTTGGACCACCACATTGCTGCCAGATGTTGTTTAAGAACTCTGCTGTGACATTTAGTGTTTGGCAATAAACTGCAATTTAGAATCAGAATCAGGTTTATAATCACTGACATATGTCAGGAATAATTTTATTCTGCGGCATCAGTACAGTGCAATATGTAACAAAATCACTAGGTTACAAAAATAATTTTAAAACATAAATAGTGCGACTAGAGAGCATAATAGTGAGGTAGTGCTCACGGATTGTTCAAAAATCTGATGGGAGAGGGGAAGGAACTTCATGGATTAAGGACAGTTAATGAAGCAGGAGTTCCATTCAGCTACATCACAAACTATTGCCGAGCTTGTACCTTGATCCTGTCTCTTTGACACCGCCCTGCAAATGAAAAGTTTGGGAGGTGTTTCTGGTTTTAAGACTGTTGCTGTCAAGGCTGAACAGATGTTAAGTTTTCACTTTCTGAGAAACTCAAATGGAAAAATGAAACTGTTAGTGAACATTTAAGGGAAAATGAAACTGTTACAATGGCTGAACCGGGGTATATAATGGATCAACAAAGAGTCATTAAACACCTTTATCTGTTTATTATCAACAATGACTAATGGCTGTTTGTCTGTTACTTTGTTAGAGTTATCTTTCACAGTTGACTCCAGAACAATCAATCTAATGCCAATAATGTCTCCAATGGCACAGTTCTTTAGGGTCAGAGCCAGATTTAATATCACTGGGACATGGGGTAAATTTTGTTGTTATGTAGCAGCAGTACATTGCAATGCATAATAGAAACTGTAAATTACAGTAAGATGTAATATACAAGGGGTGATTGATAAGTTTGTGGCCTACAGTAGAAGGAGTCAATTTTAGAAAACCCAGCACATTTATTTTTCAAAATAGTCCCTGCCTACATTTACACACTTAGCCCAGCAGTCGTGGAGCATACGGATCTTGAACCTCCAGAAAGCGTCCACAGATGGGTGATTGATAAGTTTGTGACCTAAGGTAGAAGGAGATGAGATACACAGTTCTTGTTACATGCACATGCAGGTCAACTCTTTGAGTGATAATTCAGAAAGTTTGAAGTTAATAACTCATCTCCTTCTACCTTAGGCCACAAACATCAATCACCCTGATGAGTTATTAACTTCAAACTTTCTGCATAATCACTCAGAGTTAAACTGCATGTGCATGTAACGAGAACTGTAGAGTCCCCTGCTGTGGACACTTTCTGGAGGTCCGAGATCTGTATGCTTCACGACCGCTGGACTAAGTGTGTAAACGTAGGAGGGGACTATGTTCAAAAATAAACTTGCTAGGCTTTCTAAAATTGACTCCTTCTACCTTAGGCCATGAACTTATCAATCACCCCTTGTATGTATTTAAAAATTTAAATAAGTAGTGCAAAAAGAGAGGGGAAAAAAGGAGTGAGTTGGTGTTCATGGGTTCAATGTCCATTCAGAAATCTGACCGTAGAGGAAGAAGAAGCCGTTCCTGAATCACTGAGTGTGTGCCTTCAGGTTCCTGTAGCTCCTCCCTGATGGTAACAATGAGAAGAGGGCATGTTCTGGATGATATCGGACCTTTAATGATGGATATTGCCTTTCTGAGACATTGCTCCTTGAAGATGTGCTGGGAAGGCTAGTGCCCATAATGAAGCTGACTGAGTTTACAACTTTCTGCATCTTACTTGGATCCTGTGCAGTGCCATCCTCCCCCATCGCACATGGAGATGCAGCCAGTTAGAATGCTCTCCATGGTACGTCTGTAGAAATTTGCAAGTGTCTTTGGTGATCCACCAGATCTCCTCAAACTTCTAATGAAATATAACTTCTGTTGTGCCTTCCTGGTAACTGTAATTCTTTTTTTTAATGCAATTTATAGATAACATTGAAT
This sequence comes from Hypanus sabinus, assembly GCF_030144855.1. Classification (NCBI taxonomy): domain Eukaryota; kingdom Metazoa; phylum Chordata; class Chondrichthyes; order Myliobatiformes; family Dasyatidae; genus Hypanus; species Hypanus sabinus. The sequence goes on from NC_082714.1 coordinate 21,330,164, forward strand.
TCACTGGCTGTTGACTGACTACCACAGGGATCCCAGCTCACAAGAAGTAAATATCTGTTCAGTAACTTGTGCATGGATGGGAAAAGACCACATTCTTCATCAAGCTCTCTCCAACAAGGAGTGTGAACCTTTTGGTACCATGAGACCTGTTGAACTGTCTTGACCTGAAATGTTGACTCCATCCATAGGTGCTGTCTGAACTGTTGAGTTCCTCCAACATTTTGTGTGTTGAACAGAGATCTCAAGCCCAAGTCCCACCTTTGAAAACAGTGTAAAGACGTCTGTGAGCAGCACCAGAAGAATGGATCGGCCATGATGAAATGGCAGAGCAGACATGATAGGCCAAATGGCCTAATTCAGCTCCTACATCTTATGGTTTTGTGATCTTAAATCCAAGAACCATAATAGAACCAATGAAAGACCACATCCACCAGGGCGAACAAACAACCAGTGTGCAAAAGACAACAAATTGTGCAAATACAAATGAGAGAAAAGAGCAATAAATATGGAGAACGTGAGATGAAGAGTCCTTGAAAGTGAGTCCTTGGGTCTCGCACCACCAGATTCAAGAACAGTCACTGCCCCTCAACCATCAGGCTCTTGAACTAAAGGGGATAACTACACTCACTTAAAGCCTCATTTAAGGATTCTGATATAACGTTATTTCATGCCCATTACTTATTCCTATTTATTTATATCTCCATTTGCACAGTCTGTTTACAGTTCCTCTTCTATAGATTTGCTGTTTACCAGCAGAAGAAGAATCTCAGGGTTGTATGTGGTGGCATGTATGCACTCTGATAATAAATTTTACTTTGACTTTGAGTCCATAGGTTGTGGAAATGTAGGCTGAGTTGTCTGTACTCTACTGTACTATTCTACGTATGTAGTTTGATGTGGGGAAGAATGGGTTGCAGAGAAGTAAATGGGGGAAAACGGGATTAATTTGAAAATATGCATAGATTTGTCTGTCACATGGGTTTTTTTTCTATTTCATGAAGAAATACCAGTAAGAGTATATTTAAGAAATATATAATTAAGAAATAAATGCTCAGGTTCTCACAAGTAAGCTGTCCACTAATTTCTGATAATGCAGAAAGACTCCCCTGTTCAGTCAGTCCCACACCAGCATGGCTGACAGTTCTCTAAAATGGCCTCTCCGATCTAACAGCCGCGTTACTCATGCAGAATTACCACTCTGTTTATTTTATAATGCGGGTGAGCAGTAAAGATGGAGCGCTACCCACATTGTGTTGAGCTCACAGCTGCCTGGGAAAATCAAAGGCTCCAAAATCAATTTAGGGAAAGACTGAGTCATTGTTCTCTTCCACTGTGGAGCCAAGAAACAGGGCCCCAAGATGCTTTGGTCACTTTAATTCCCACTTCCATCTAAGCCACATATTGTGCTCAGTAACTGGAAATCTACACTTCACTGGGAAGACTGAAACAATGGGGAATGTTTTTTGTTAATCTGTTCCAGACAGGGAACGCTGTGAATGATTATAATCTAAATGAGCTCTGCCTTGCAATGTTCCACTGCTCCCTAGTTTTCTATCCAAATCCATTTCAGATAATCTTGTCACTCAGACATGATCTAAGCTCTTCATTGCATAAGATATCAGTCTAAACCCTTCAAGCCTGGACCTGCAGCCAAACAACTCTGCAATTCTGATTCCCAGTCCGTGATTTTTTTTTTCCCAGCCTGACATGTAAGAAACAGTTGCAGAAGTAAACCAGTTCCCCTTCAAGCCTGCTTCACCATTTAGATTAAAGATCTAATCTTAAAAATTAGCTTTGTTTCCCACGTGTACATCAAAGCACACAATGCAATATGTAGTTTACATGAAATCAAATCGGTGGGGATTGTGCTGAGCAACCTACAAATGCTGCCATGCTTTCAGTACCAACATAACACGCTCACAACTGCCTAACCCCAACTTTACATCTTTGAAATGTGGAGGAAACCAAAGTACCCGGGGGAAACCCACATGGTCGTGAGAACATACAGACTCCTTAGAGACATCTGTGGGAATTGAACCCTGAAATAGCATCATGCTAACCGTTATTATATGATCATGTTCAAATCTATTTTTCTGCCTGTTTCCTGTAACCTTGGTGCCATACTCTGCACAAGTCTGCTCATCTTGGTCTTGAGCATAATCAGTAACTCTGCCTCCACAACTCTGTGGGATGAGAATGCTGAAGATTCATAAAACCCTAAGAAAATAAATTCTTCCACATCTCTGTCTTATATGATGAGGACTTCTTCTCAATTTGTGCCCCATTTTCCCATTTTGGAATACCCTGTCAAGGGAAACATTTGCTTCATATACAAGCAGTCAAACAGCTCAGGATCCAATGATTCGATGAGATCATCTTTCATTATGCTGACCTCCACAGCCTGTTCATTGGTATCTCAGAAGTCATCTCTGCACAGCCTTCAGTACAGAGACCTCAACTAGTGCAGTGCTACAAAGTCTCTCCAAATGTAGCAGGCTCATTAAGTTTGCACCACACTGACTGGCCACTTTATCAGATACCTCCTGTAGGTAATAAAGAGGTCATGGGGTGTGTGTTTGTTGTCTTCTACTGTTGTATCCCATCAAATTCAAGATTCGACATTTGTGCATTCAGGGATGTTCTTCTGCACACCAATTTTGTAACGTGTGGTTATTTGAGTTACTGTCGCCTTCCTGTCAGCTTGAACCTCTCTGGCCATTCTCCTGTGCCCTGTCTCATTAACAAGGCACTTTCACTCACAGAATTGCTGCTCACTGGACATTTTTTTTGTTTTATTCTCTGTAAACTCTGGAGACTGTTGTGAGTGAAAACCCACAGATGATCAGCAGATTCTGAGATACTCAAACCACTCCATCTGGCACCAGTAAACATTCCTCGGTCAAAGTCACTTAGATCACATTTCTTCCACAATGTGATGTTTGGTCTGAACAACAACTGGACCTCTCGAGAAAGTGTACCTTTTTTTATGCACTGAGTTGTTACCACATGATTGGCTGATTAGATATTTCCACTAACAGGAAGCTATACCTAATATAGTGGCCATCACATGCACAGTCTGAAGAGAATTTTTTTTTGATTTATCCCCTAGCCGCATCCTCATTTGGTCATTATAACTGAACAACAACATAGCTTTTATTTGACCTTCCCTGATTAATCTATTGGTTTACTCAGGTAAGGGGTGGAAAAGTTAACGAAAGTTTCCATCCTCAAAGTTTTGCTGGAAGAAGTGTGTTCAAGTATGTCTGGGCAATAGCTAAATTAATGGAATGAACTAGCAAGCTTCCTCTCAAGGTTCTCATCCAATGTTATCAAGTTAGTACTGACAATAAACCAGCATCGCTCATGTACACATTTTAAGTGTGTTTGCTCTCAAAAGAAGTGACTGCACTTGCCCCAAGCTCAGCTGATTTATTTTTAACGTTGACAGTAAAGAATTAAAGGTATTCCACTTCATTTGAGTCTGTAATGTCCATTTAAAGAGGGTTTATGACCTTCTGGAGAAAGCACAGATTATTCAAGGGGCTTTGTTCTGGCTAGTTTTAATATGCATGAAGATGAAGTCTTCGAATTTAGAAACCGTGACCCTGACTGATGATTTATATGAAACTTTTAAGTATCTTGTTCAGGGAAGCTTCTTTAATGGGTTTTTCCAGGAAGCTGAATAATGTCAGAACCTCTTTCTTGTGGTTAAATTATGGCATCTGTTTGAATGACATTAGTAGTTCTGTGTTAATGATTATAATTTGTAAATGGGAACTAAGATCAAAGGGTTCTCCATGATTCCTGACCACTGTTTTTGCATTCTTATTGTGCATGGTGATCCGCCTGTGATGACTGGGAAACAAAGAAATATTTAATAAAGAAAATGTAGAATTATCATTCTATCACACAGAATAAAAGGACTAACAAAGTGCACCATGTACAAGTGGTTCTGGCTGCACAATAGTAAAATCAATTCCGAATCACAAAACAAATGGTTCTTTGAATATACCCCATTAGGCAGGCTAAATAAAGTCTTTGAATAACTTTAAAATCTTTAGTGTTCAGGGATTTGTGTTTGTACCCAGGACATCTTCAAGGAGCGGCATCTCAGGAAGGCAGCGTCCATTATTAAGGCCCTCCAGCACCCAGGGCATGCCCTTTTCTCAGTGTTACCGTCAGGTAGGAGATACAAAAGCCTGAAGGCACACACTCAGCGATTCAGGAACAACTTCTGTCCCTCTGCCATCCGATTCCTACATAGACATTAAACCCTTGGACACTGCCTCACTTGTTAAAAATATATATAGTATTTCTGTTTTTTGCATGCTTTTTAATTTATTCAATATATATATACTGTATAGAGTATACTGAATAAGATTCACCTATTTACTTTTTTACTTTTTTTTCCCCCCTTTATTATATATTGCATTGAACCGCTGCTGCTAAGTTAACAAATTTCACGTCACATGCCGGTGATAATAAAGCTGATTCTGATTGTAATTTAATATGTAATTGAATAGAATCACACTTATCACACAGACTTCCTGAATGCAAAATGCAGAGCTCTACATTTGACTGGGGGCAGAAAGACTAAATGCTTCTCTTTTTTAAATAAGAAACACGTTCTGCTGTGTTTAAATACGCTTGCCAACACTACCTTATGCTGGCTCTCTGAACAACCCCGTTCCCATGTTCAAGGTCCTGTCATCAGTAGGTCCGGAGTTTGAGGCCTGGTGTTCGGCGACTGGCGTGTTCTTGGGTCGCTGCCAAGGATTACGGTTAAGGGGTCCAATCAGAAGACTGGAAGCTGATGCTTGTCGGCCAGAGTCCCGGGTCTGCAAACATCTCTAAGTCTGCTGGGGAAGGTGAAGGCCCAGTAAGTGCATGTCCAAGTCCTCTGGAGACTGTAGGCTGAAGAAAATGGTCTGTTCTGATCGGGGCTTACTTTGACCTTGTTGTATTGCTTGTTGTGGGCATGGTATGTTTGTGCTGCAATGTGTGGTGACATATCTTTTGATGTACGTGCGAAAAATAAACTTAAACTTAAATTTTGAATCCTCTCACCATCCTTCTTTGAAACCCGTTCTCCCCATATTCCTGTCAGCCCCCCCCCCCCCACCACTTATCTACACACTAAGGAGCATCTAATTGATCAGTTAACCTACAGCTCACACGGAGGAAACCAAAGCACTTTGACAAAATGCACAAAAGCACAAGGAGGACACACAAGGTCCAACAGACAGCACCGGAGGTTGGCTGCTGGAGATGTGAGGCAGCAACTCCATCAGTCATATCACTGAATGATATTCCATTGCCCTGGAGTCTACAGGAATGAAAGGCAAATCACTCGGGCATCATTCTGACCAAATCACACAAAATGCTGGAGGAACTCAGTAAGTCAGGCAGCATCTATGGAAACATTGTGGGCCATGGCCCTTCTTCGGGACCAGAAAGGGAAGGGAAAGACACCAAGATAAAATAGTGGGGGGAGGGGAAGGATAGCTAGAAGGTGATTGGTGAAGCCCGGTGGGTGGAAAAGATAAAGGGCGGGAGAGGAAGGAATCTGATAAGAGAGGGGAGCGATAGGAGAAAGGGAAGGAGGAGGGACCCCATGGGGAGGTAAGAACTGGTAAGAGGACAGAGTGGGAATAGAAGAATAGGGAGGGGGAGGGGATTTTTTTTAACTGGAAGGAAAAATCAATATTCATGCCATCCGGTTGGAGCTACCCAGACAGAATATAAGGTGTTGCTCCTTCACCCTGAGGGTGGCCTCATCTTGGCACAAGAGGAGACCATGGACTGACCTGTCGGAACGGGAACAGGAATCAGAATTGAAATGTTTGGCCATTGGGAAGTCCCGCTTTTGGCAGATGGAGCAGAGGTGCTTGACAAACGGTTCCCCCAACTTGCGACAGGTATCACCAATGCAGAGGAGGCCACATCGGGAGCACCAGACTCAAGCAGACTGAACACTTTATTCACTATCTTCAAAGATTTATAAAGTTGCTGGAAAAGAGCCTGTTTGGGCAGAGCTTCAAGTTCCTAAGTGTGAACATCATCATCTTAACACGGACTGCCAGATGATACCCATGCAGTGTATTTTAATAAAATATAAAAGTGAAGTAAGGCTGGTAAGATAATCAGTGCTTTAGGAATTAGGACCAGTTTGTTCTCATTAACTCTTAACCACTATGCAGTTTATCTAAATGTAACACTCGCTTCGCCTAGCGGCTTAATATACGGGGTGATAACACCCTGCCCGGCCACACTTAAGAAATCTCGTTTGGGTGGATGCTGCGCGATGTGTCCCCTGTTACAAATCAGTACCACAAAATAACAAACAGTACACATAATGCGATTAAACGATTAAGTTTTATAGCTCTTACTTTGACTATATGGTAGTAGAGAAACAAAATACAAAAGAAAAAGGGCCCAAATCACAAGATTTAATAATAAACAGTCTGTGCACAAAGTTGGAGCTCACTCAGTAGTCCTTCTTCCACCATTGGTCTCCTCTGAGTGTTGTCGACCTTCGGACCCCTGCTCGGAGTCCACCCAGTCCGGTGGTCTATCAAATCTCTCCATCCGTGTCTTCTCTCTTCATCTCTCTCTCCCTCTGGCAAAAACCCGCAAAATCAACTGCTTCCAGAATCACGAGACAGGGCAGCAAAATCCTGATTGGCTAACATGCATCCACAGTCCTGTTAGCTCCAGACATAATCCAAACATTGCTGCCACAGAGAAACCGTTACTGCAGCAGTGAACATTACTGAGAAGCCATTACATTGGAGTGAAACCTCACAGCATGTTACACTCTCCCCCCCATCAAATTTAGTTATGTCCTCATGACGTTGAGATAATTCACCAACCTTCCTGCAAAACACAAAGCCCAATCCAGGTGCAAAAGGCAATAAGGTAGCTCCCCCAAAACAGTAGAGATCACACCCTGTTCCCCAGGCACTACATAGGCCAACCTATCCAGTGGTCCCCTAATTTTCTGCGACCTCCGTACCGCCTCACCTGACTCTTCAGGCTCAGACGCTACTGGGGATACTTTAGGCCTGCCTGGCGGGTCCTCCCCCGAACTATCACTCATGTCCCTCTGCAACTCGGAGCACCCTGTCCCCTGTCCAGGCTCCACTTCCTCTCCTCCAGGGTCCTGATGTAACCCAGGCTATACACAGACAGCTCCCCCCCCCCCACCTCACCTGACTCAGTGGGAGAAGGGCCAGGAGTCTCTTCCTCGATCAATGGGGAGTTAGCGAAGAGCAGCATGTACCACACATCCAGATCCTCATCCTCCGAATCAGTATCCCTCTCATGGGCAGGGCCCGGCCCAGCCTCTCATGCTGTAGGCCTTGCAGTCGCCCCATGTTTTTGCAGAGTCCTCTTACTAGGTTTAGGCTCCAAGTTGGGCTCTGGATCTACCTGCACATCTTGCCCCAGGGGCAACAGGTGGTTCCGTTGGAGAATCTTGACAGGCCCATTAACCTCCTCTGGTTTCACCCCGCAGACTGGTAGGTTTGGCATCTGACTCTCCACCACATAGGGTGTGGCCGCCCAGCAGTCAGACAACTTATGCTTTCCAGGTAGCCCCAGATTCCTTATGGGAACTCGGTCCCCCGGCAGGAACTGGGAGAACCTCACCTTCTGATCATACCTCCTCTTATTCCCTCCATTCTGCTTGGTGGCTGTGACCCCAGCCAATTCATAAGCCCTTTTCAGCTCTCTCCTCATATCAGACACATACTTCAGATAAGGGTTCCTCAGGTAAGTCACCCTCGTCAGTCCCAAAACAAAGGTCAATGGGCAACCTCACCTCGCACCCAAACATCAGATAATGTGGCGACTATCCAGTAGCTTAATTTTGTGTACAGTAGTGACAGTGAACCGGATGCCCAAAATGTTGACTCCATCTGCTCTTCTTGCTGATCTCCAGGGTCCCGAGCATGTCTAGCAAGGTCCGATTAAACTTCTCTGGCTGGGGATTGCCCTGCGGGTGATAGGGCGTGGTCCTCGGCTTCTCAACTCCAACCATGCCCAGTAACTCATGGATGAGTCTGCTCTCGAAGTCCCATCCCTAGTCACTATGTATCCGCCTGGGAAGGCCATAATAAATGAAATACTTCTCCCTTAACACTGTTGCCACCATAGTCACCCCCTGGTCCTTGGTAGGAAAAGCCTGAGCATATCTGGTGTAGTGATCCGTGATGACTAAGACATTCGCCGTGTTGCTGGCATCGGGTTCTATGGACAGGAAATCCATACACACCAGGTCCAGGGGCCCTGCACTCTGCAAGTGGGACAAAGAAACTGCCTGTGTAGGCAGTGTCTTCCGCCGTATGCATCGAATGCACGACTTGCAGTATTCTTCAACCTCCGGCTTCATTCGGGGCCAGTAAAACCAGTCTCTGAGCGATCCACAGTTCTTTTCCACCCCCAAATGTCCAGAACCATCATGTAGTGACTTCAACGCAATCCTCTGATATTTCTTGGGCAGAATGAGCTGGCAACGCTGAGGTAAGTCCAGGGGTGACGTGAACCGGTATAAAATCTAGTTCTTCAACTCCAACCGAGGCCATTCGTTCAGTAATGGAGGCATCGAAGTGTGTTTCACCTTCTCCGCCTGAGCCATGTCTCCCTTTTCAACCACGGACCAAATAATGCCACTGCCCGGGTCATCTCGCTGAGCAGCTGCCACTTCCCCAGGACTCAATTCCGGCAGCTGATTTGTCTTCAGAGCGGTCAGGTTACAGTAAACTTGGAGTATGGCGTCATCAGAAGCCCCCAATTGATCCACTGCTCGATCCCGCCTCTCCTTTTCTTCTGCCTTCACGATGATGGCAAACTGATACATGGCCTTCACCCCAGGGGCAGGAATGTTCTCCCACTCCTCGCCCCTGTCCAGTCCCCCATGCACCCATTGGGACAAAGCATCACGTCAATGTTCCAACTTCCCGCCAGTACTTCAGGCAGACAATGCCACCAACCACCGATGGCCTGGATCTAAGTTAGAAGGTTGTTGCCTGTCCTCACCTCAAACTTGACCCCTAGAGGTAGTCACTCAGCCTATCCACCACCACCCATTTCAACGCCAGGAAGCCCAACTTGTGTGTGGGATAGTTTCACTCGGAGGGCAACAAACTTCGACTCAGATGTCCTCAAACGCCACAGGCCTCACCCCGGTGTCCTGATCCTGATACAGGACAGCCCCTAAACCCTCTCGGCTGGCACCTGTGTGTAGTACATATGGCAACTGGGGGTCCACAAAAGCCAGCACAGGTGCCTGAGTGAGCAGCTTCTTCAGCGACTGAAAGACCTCCTCACATTTTACATCCCACCTCGGTCCAAAAGGCTCTGACGGGTTTAAATGTTCTTCATCCTCCTGTCCTTCTTTCCCCCTCCCTTTCTTCCCTAAGGGAGGGCAACCACACAGAAGCTGATTCAAGGGGTGACTCACTTTGGCATCGCCCTTCACGAATCTCCAATAGTAACCACAGAACTCAAGGAACGAGCGCAGAGCGCTCACAGTCTGGGGCCTTGGCCAAGTGGTCACTGCTTCTATCTTAGCCAAGTTTGTAGCTACTCCATTCCATGAGATTATGTGTCCGACTTAGCTAACTGACGTTTTGCAGAACTGGCACTTGTCCAGGGAAAGTTTTAACCCTTCAGCTTTCAGGCGGCCGCGCACCCTCAGTAGCCTCGCTTCATGTTCCTCCAAGGTGGATCCAAACACTATGAGGTTATCCAGACACACCAACACCTCAAGCAAGTTCATATCCCCCACCGTCTTCTCCATGATCCGCTGGAAGATGGCAGGGGTTCCTGATAGTCCTTTTGAACTGGAAAAATCCCAGGGGACATATAAATGTCGTGCTCTCTTTGTTGGCCTCACTCATCAAGATCTAGTAATACCCACTCCTCAAACACAGCACACTCAACCACTTCACACTACTCAGACAGGCCAGTGCGTCTTCGACCATCGGGACCGTATACTGGTCAGGGACAGTGCGCCTGTTCAGAGCCCTATCGTCCACACACACGTACCTTCCCGTTCTTCTTCTGGGCCACTACCATTGGGTTGCATAGGGGCTTCTGGACTCAATAATGATCCCAGCTTTCTTCAACTTACACTAATGCTGCTGTACGTCTTCCACGCCCGCAGGGGCCAGTTGCCGCGACGTCTCTCTAAATGGGGTGTCCTTGTTCATCCAGATAGTGTGACGAGTGCTCTTGGAACAACCCACATCAAACTCGCCAATGGAAAAGACACCTTCCAGCCTCAACATCTTCTCTACCAACCTCCTCTTCCAACCCGGCGACACCAGGGAGTCCCCGAAGTTGAATGACTCAGCTGTCAACTTTCCCTCCTTTTCCGATAGTTTCTCCCTGCCGTGCCTCAGGGGGCACTAGACATTACCGTCACCAGGAACAAATGTGCCAGGGGCAGCCCCTGCTTGAAGGTGACCTCCCTCTTCGTAGTGTTCCCGATGATCCTGCCATCCTGCTCGCCTGTCCAACTGTGGGCCTCTGCAGTTCGGGCCTCACCAGCACCCCAGCAGGAAATCCCGACTCTCCCTCTTGGTCTTCTGGAGCGTCCACTAAGAGGGCTTCGCCCTCAGGCACTCAGGGAAATTCAGTGGTCCCCATCACTCTCGCTACTTCCCCGAGCTGTACCATCATTGGCTTCGACTGGGTGAACCACACAGTCCCTCGTTTAAATTTGGTATCCAGCCCACTGCTGCCTCCTCACAAGAGAGGTGTCGGGCCCAACCAGAATTGAAATGCCGCCCTTCTCAACAGGGTCGGGACAAACCAGCACCACTGTATCAAGAACCTCAGACACTCCTCCTCCCCTTTAGAGGTGGGTGTTATTCCAGAGAATAGGTGGAGCCTGCCATAGCTGAGACTTTGAATCTGATTTTTCCATTTATTCGCCAGAGAAGTAAAGGCGGATACTACCTCAGAATCCTCACTCTTCACCGGAGGGCTGGACCAAGTAGGCATTCCAAATCCGACCACTCTATCCCCTCACTCCTCAGGAACGATAGAACCCTGTCTTTGAAATGTCCACCCCCAGCTACCTCAGCTCTGGTCTGCATTAAAATGAGAGCTGCGCCCGCCATTTTATCAAACCTCCGCTCACAGTCACAACATTAACTGTACTTAACAGTGGACATCCAGAGTACAAATATCTGTCCCAGTGGTTCATTGGTCAGGGTCATCACACAGCATCCAATGGAATCAATCCTGAATGTAGCCCCCAACAATTGTTCGTCCCCTTGGGGATCCCCCCATCAGCTCCATCATATGGGGGCGTCACACCTGCTGATAACAGCCGACGTATCTCCGTTCTCAATTCTGCTGCAGCCTCCTCTACCGCTCCGCGGGGTAGGTTATCTGTGGTTACTTCATAAGCAAAAACATTGCAAAAGATAAACACGAGAAATTATGCTGGAGCTAGATCAAAAGAATACAAAAGAACTTGGCTTGATCTGTTACCTGCTTACGTGTATTTAAGTATATTATTCAAAATTTAAAGTTGAGTTTATCGTCATATACACATCCAATGAAAAACTTATAGCAATATCACAGGCACGTTGCATCAGATACATAATATTCACAGGAGAAACAAAAATCCAACATGATTTTGGTAGTTTCATTGTACTATTTTATAAAAATTATTGACTTTACCAGCAATTTATAGGAAGTTTTAACCCTTTAAGACACAGGAGCAACTTGGCCATCGAGTCTTCTCTGCCATTCCATCATGGCTGATATTTTTGTTCCTCTCAAACCCCATTCTCCTGCCTTCTCCCCATAACCTTTGACACCCAGACTAACCAAGAACTTTAAATATACTCAATGACTTGGCCTCCACAGCCATCCATTGCAATGAATTCCAAAGATTCACCACCCTCTGTCTAAAGAAATTCATTTCTGTTCTAAATGGACACCCGTCTATTCTATACCTGCGCATTCTGATCCTGGATGCACCCACCGTGGGAAACATTCTATCCACGTTCACCCTGTCTAGGCCTTTCAATATTCGATAAGTTTCAATGAGCCCCCTCATTCTTCTAAACTCCAACGAGTGCAGGTCCAGAGCCATCAAATGCGCCTCATACATTAACCCTTTCATTCCCAGAATCACTCCCATGAACCTCTCCAATTCCAGCGCATCTTTTCTGAGAGAAGGGGTGCAAGACTGCTCACAATGTTCTGACCAATGCCTTATAGAGCCTTAGTATCACATCCTTGCTCTTACATTCAAGTTCTCTCAAAATGAATGTTAATATTGCATTTGCTTTCCTTACCACCGACAAAACCTGCAAACTAACCTTCAGGGAATCCTCCACAAGGACCCTCAAGCCTTTTTGCACCTCCGATTTTTGAATTTTTTCCCTCGTTTAGAAAATAGACTTTGTCTTAATTCATTCTTCCAAAGTGCATGACCATTCACTTTCCTACACTATATTCCATCTGCCACCTTTTTGCCCATTCTCCTAATCTGTCCAATCCTTCTGCAGGCTCCCTGCTTCCTCATCAATACCTGCCCCTCTGCCTATCTTTGCATTGTCTGCAAACATGGCCACAAAGCCATCAATTCCATCATGCAAATCGCCGTCATAGAAGGTGAAAAGAAGTAGCCCGGATACCAACCCTTATGGAACACCACTAGTCACCAGCAGCTAACCAGAATAGGCCTCCTTTATTTAACACTTCGCCTTCTGCCAGTCAGCCAATCTTCTATCCATGCTAGTATCTTTCCTGGAATACCACAGGGTCTTATCTTGTTCAGCAGCCACTCTGGCTTCTCTTTTACTCTTTATATATCTGAAAAAAAAACCTTTGTCAACACACACAAAATGCTGGAGGAACTCAGCAGGTCAGGCAGCATCCATGGAAAAGAGTACAGTCGACTTTTCAGGCTGAGACCCTTCAGCAGGACTGGAGAAAAAAGATGGGGAGCAGAGTTAAAAGGTGGAGGGAGGGGGGAGAGCAGCACAAGGTGATAGGTGAAATCAGGAGAGGGAAGGGTGAAGTAAAGAACTGGGAAGTTGACTGGTGGAAGGGGTGCAGGGCTGGAGAAGGGTGAGTCTGATAGGAGAGGACAGAAGGCCATGGAAGAAAGAAAAGGGGGAGGAGCACCAGAGAGTGGCAACAGGCAGGCAAGGAGATAAGGTGAGAGAGGGAAAAGGGGATGGAGGTGGGTGGGGGGGGGGGGACATTACCAGAAGTTCGAGAAATCAATGTTCATGCCATCAGGTTGGAGGCTACCCAGACAGTGTTAGTTCTCCAATCTGAGTGAGGCCTTATCACGACAATGGAGGAGACCATAGATAGCCATATCGGAATGGGAATGAGCAGTAGCCATGTCGGAATGGGAATGGGAAATGGAATAAAAATGGATGGCAAATTAAAATGAGGTGCTTGGCAAAGCGGTCTCCCAATTTACGGTGGGTCTCGTCGATACTCAGGAAGCCTTGCCATAAGCAACGGACATAGTAGATGACCCCAACAGACTCACAGATGGAATGTCGCTTCACCTGGAAGGACTGTTTGGGGCCCTAATTGGTAGTGAGGGAGGAGGTGCAGGGGCAGGTGGAGCACATGTTCCACTTGCAAGAGTAAGTGCCCGGAGGGAAATCAGTGAGGAGGGATGAGTGGGCAAGGGCGTTAGGTAGGGAGTGATCGTTGCAGAAAACCAGAAAGTGGGATTGATGGTGAGTCATTGAGACCTGTTAACATTTAGGAAACAATGTGATGCTGGGGTCATGTGCAAATTGCAGGAAAGCAAGAGTTAAGATATTTGTACTGCCTTTTTATGTGCGAGAATTTCTGAAGACAGCAGTCAAGATGGTAAGCTGATGGGGACAGCGTGCAGACATAGTACAGTCACCAAGGCTAAACGTGACCCTTGAAAGCTTAAAGCTTTAACCTGGGCCTGTCTAGCCTAGAAACCAAGGTCACCAAGCATATAGGACAAGAAAAAGATGCAAATAAAGTATTCTAGAGCAACACTTATGATTTGCTGTTGAGTGTCGGTCTTTTATTTTTTTTCTCTTTAATTGAGTTTTTTCGTGTTTCTTGCTTTGTGGCTATCAGTGAGCAAGCAAATCCCAAGGTTGTGTAATTTATACATTCTTTGATAATAAATGTACTGGAATCCTGAATCTTGATTTGGACAGGTATTTTACTAATTCTCAAGTATTATTTGCCTTTAACATATAGATATTATTAATGTCTGAAATACATATTATGATTGGTACTTAAATATGCAAGTGATGGGATTCAGAAGTGTACAAAGTTTCTATTGGACCAATATTTGTATACAACTAGTCGATTTTTGTATAAAAATGGTATTTCTTTCTTGAAAATTCTGAACAGTTTGGTGAAGGGGCCATGCTGTTCCCCCCGTACATGAACTTTATGAACCAAAGAGCGAGAAGCTTATTTCTGCTTTACCCACATTTGTTAGAGCAGTAGTGTGGAGCCTTGAGACCTCCTACCACGTCGATGTGCAGCTGTCTATCCGTCTAGCTGAGCTCTACATAGTTCAAATTTCAGTGCATGATCTCATTGTACATGTTGCAGCTTCGGACAATAGAGATCAGTCCCGGCAATCTTGTTGACAAAGGGGTGATAACTACTGTATGATCTACAGTAAATAATCAGCTGTCAATACAACCTGCTAAAGATTGCATTTTAATGCATCGACCAGGATGAAACCATGATATTTCCTCTCCAGCCCTTTACCTTTCCTACTCACCTGGCTTTACCTATCACCTTCTAGCTGGCATCCTTCTGCCCTCCCCCCCCCCCCAATTTTTTTATTCTGCTGTCTTCTCCCTTCCTTCCCAGTCTGGATGAAGGGTCTCGGCCAGAAACGTCGACTGTTTATTCACTTCCGTAGATGCTGCCTGGCCTGCTGAGTTCCTCTGGCATTGTGTGTGTGTGTGTGTTGCTTTGGGTTTTCAGCATCTTGCAAAATTTCTTGTGTTTGTATTTTAAAGAAATTATTTTTTTTGGGGTCACCTTGTCTGGGCAATAGTGTAGAGTGCAGCAAACTCTTCAATAGGTACACTTAATGTCAGAGAAATGTATATGGTATACATCCTGAAATTCTTTATCTTTGCAAACAACCACAAAAACAGAGGACACACACAAAATGCTGGTGGAACGCAGCAGGCCAGGCAGCATCTATGAGAAGAAGCGCTGTCGACGTTTCGGGTCGAGACTACTTCGTCAGGACTAGATGAAGAGTCTCAGCCCAAAACATCGACTGTGTTTCTCCCTATAGATGCTGCCCGGCCTGCTGTGTTCCACCAGCATTTTGTGTGTGTTGCTTGAAATTCCAGCATCTGCAGATTTCCTCGTGTTTGCGTTTTCAAGTTCACTGCTGCGAAGCCTCTGCCAGTGATGCCTACACTGAAGAAGTTTAAATCTTCACAAAAACAGAGGAGTATCCCAAAGCGTGAATGACAGTTAAACGTTAGAAACCCACAGCTCCCCAGCTCCCCCCACACACAAGCAGCAGCAAGGCACAACCCCCAGCAGCAAAAAAACATTGGCACCCTCCACCGAGCACTCAAGCGTACAGCAAGCATCAACAAAGACACAGACTTGCAGTACCCCAATGACCACTCGTTCACCCGGTAATTCGACATACCACAGGCTCTCTTTATCCCTAGTAAGGGAGGAAGAGATGTCCCTGTTTCACACCGAGAGGGGAGACATAACAAACAGCTCGCTGATTTACGATGTTGAAAGTCTGTTGTGTCACTTTTTTCAAGGTCTGCACCCAAAGAGTCGGCCCCAGGAAGGCCCAGGTCTCTGGATTCACAACCTACGGCAGCTAATCCGCTGCTCCCGATGCTCCATGTTCTCCCGCAATGCCTCACTCAGGGCTACAGGCTACAGACCCATCGACACTACCTCACAACTTTTTTTCATTTCTGTTTTTGCATTACTTATTTTAATTTATCTGTCTTAATATGAATATATTTACTTTAATTAAGTTTTTTCTCTGTATTTATGTATTGCATTGTACTGCTGCCACAAAGTTAACAAACTTCATGACATGCCAGTGGTATTAAACCTGGTTTTGATTCTGATTCTATGGTGACATATATATACTTTGATACTGAATTTACTATGAACTTTGTTTTTTGGACTGCTTATTCATCAGTTTTTTGACTGATCTGGAGATACAGACGGTGCTGATCTCACTCCTGCCTATAAGTGCAGCTTTTTTCTTTTAAAAATCACTTTCTGTTCCCTTTCCTCTGAGAATTTTTGTGGGGAATGTTAAGAAAATACAAGGCAATTAAAAAGTAAATGATCAGTTCAGGATCAGGGAGGTTAATGTTACATCAAATACATTACACACATTCCTTCCACTTCTCCTTTTCATCCCTGTCCAGGCTCTGGCCGTCTGCCATTCCTCTCTTCTTTCTCTACTTTTGACTCGTTCCGTTTCGATTTCTTGCTTTCTGTAAAAGAGAACAAACTCTGGTAACTTACCTTTGTCTACATTTCTTCGCTTTCATTGTTAGTGAGCCGCAGATTTAAGTTGCAGCCCAGTCAGCACATATTATATGGTCTGTTGACTTTCAGTGGTGCAAGTAGAAGCAGGAGGTTCTGATAAGATCATAAGGCCATAAGGCATAGGGGCCGAATTAGGCCATTCAGCCCATTGTGTCTGCTCCACCATTCCATCATGGCTGATTTATTATCCCCTTCAACCCCATTCTCCAGCTTTCTCTATACATTTGACACCTTTGTTCATCAAGACTCTATCAACCTCTGCTTTAATTATATCAGAATCAGGTTTATTATCACTGTCATGTGTCATGAAATTTATTAACAGCAGCAGCGGCTCAATGCAATACATAATATAGAAGAAAAAAGTAAACACAAATAAATAAATAAATAGTTTACTGTATATTTATATTGAATGGATTAAAAAACATGCAAAAACAGAAATAATATATATTTAAAAAGTGGGATATGGCAGAGGGGAAGAAGCTGTTCCTAAATCGCTGAGTGTGTGCCTTCAGGGTTCTGTACCTCCTTCCTGATGGTAACAGTGAGAAAAGGGCATGCCCTGGGTGCTGGAGGTCCTTAATAATGGATGCTGCCTTTCTGAGACACCACTCCCTGTAGATGTCCTGGGTACTTTGTAGGCTAGTACGCAAGATGGAGCTGACTAGATTTATGACCCTCTAGGGTTGATTTCGGTCCTGTGCAGTAGGCCCCCCGTACTAGACAGTGATGCAACCTGCCAGAATGCTCTCCACGGTATATCTGTAGAAGTTTCTAAGTGCTTTAGTTGACAAACCAAATCTTTTCAAACTCCTAGTCGCTGTCTTGCCTTCTTTACAGCTGTATCGATATGATATTAGGTCCTCAGAAATCTTGATACCCAGGAGCTTGAAACTGATCACTCTCTCCACTTCTGATCCCTCTATGAGGATTGGTATGTGTTCCTTCGTCTTACCCTTCCTGAAGTCCACAATCAGCTCTTTTGTCAGGTTATTGCTGGCATATCTCACTCCTGTACGCCCTCTCATCTCCATCTGAGATTCTACCAACAATGGTTACATCATCAGCAAGTTTGTAGATGGCATTTGAGCTATGCCTAGCCACACAGTCATGGGTATATAGAGAGTAGAGCAGTGGGATAAGCACACACCCCCGAGGTGCGCCAGTGTTGATCGTCAGTGAGGAGGATATGTTATCACCAATCCACACAGATTGTGGTCTTCCTTTTAGGAAGTCAAGGATCCAATTGCAGAGGGTGGTACAGAGGCCCAGGTTCTGTAACTTATCAATCAGGATTGTGGGAACGATGGTATTAAACACTGAGCTATAGTCGATGAACAGCATCCTGACGTAGGTATTTGTGTTGTCCAGGTGGTCTAAGGCCGTGTGAAGAGCCATTGAGATTGCATCTGCCGTTGACCTATTGTGGCGCTAGGCAAAGTGCAATGGTCCGGGTCCTTGCTGAGGCAGGGGTTCAGTTTAGTCATGACCAACCTCTCAAAGTATTTCATCACTGTAGATGTGAATGCTACTGGGCGATAGTCATTAAGGCAGGTCACATTATTCTTCTTAGGCACTGGTATGATTGTTCTCTTTTTGAAGCAAGTAAGAACTTCCACCCATAGCAGTGAGAGGTTTAAAATTACACTCATTGACTTGGCCTCCACAGCCGTCTGTGTCAATAAATTCCACACACTCTGGCTAAAGAAATTCCTCCTCATCTCTGTTCTAAAGGTACGTCCCTGTGCCCTTTGGTCCTAGACCCCCGCTGATGCGAAAGCTTTGTGCAGCCCGCTTCAGAGTAAATTTGCCCAGATTTTAGTAAAGTTGGTAAGCACAGTATAGAGGTGCAGAGACAAGATACAAGAAGTCATTCAAATATTAAAAAAAGTTAAGAATGCTTGGCCATTAAAAAAATCAATAGAAAATTTGTTTCAATATCAGTTTCAAAGTAATAGTAAAAAGTAGGTTAATTAACTCTGTAAATTGTGGGAAAGAATCAAAGAGGAGTTAAGTATGAGGAAAAGAATAAGTTGTGGAGCTAGAGGGAAATAAGGAAGGGCGAATGGGAATTACAGGACTGTTGTGGTGGGCCTAGCATGGACAAGACAGGCCAAATGTCCTCATGTATTGTAAATAAGTAAGCAAAAGTTTTTGGTACTAGCACAGGGTGAGTGTAACAATGGCATTTATAATGAGATGGTGGGTAAGTATGTTGTAGTGGGCAGGAGCTTTGGAATTCTTTATCCTGACACTGGAGGCTGGCGGTCACAGAGTTCACTGAAAAGAAAGACTGATGGATTTCTGGATATTATGGAAATGAGGGGATAGAGCAGGAAAATGTGTTGGGGTAGATTAGCTATGATAATGATAAATGGCAGAACAGGCTCGAAGGGCCAAGTGGTCCATTCCTGCTTGTGTTCTTCTGAAGTGAGGAGCAGAGATGGTGTCCTAAATGTAAAACACATTAAAAACTCTGGTCACTTAATAGTCAGGAAAATTACAAACTGCATTGGTTTGCATGTGAATACAAGCACATGGAGGCACTTGTAAAGGCACAAGTACTCTTAGTGGCCACTTTACTCCCTGTGCCTAATAAAGTGGCCACTGAATGTAGTATTTAACAGGACGGAAAGGTTATCTAAGCAGGGCCTCGTTCTTCCAGTGAAGTAGATGGAAGGTCGCCAAATTCTGAGAGAGCTTGACAGGCAAATTGTTTCTCTTTGAATGACCTCTCATGCTTCCTAATAAATTCAGAGGGGAAATTAGGAGAACCTTCCTTACCCAAACAACGTCTAGAATATGAACTCTTTGCTGAAAGGCGTGGTCGCAGTGAAATGTGTAGATGGATTTCAGGGAAATCTTCATAAGCACATGAGGGAGAAAGGAACAGAACTGAATAGACAGGCTGATGTGAATAAGAGTTGGGAGATTTCCTGGTGAAGCATAAATACTAGCAGAGATCTACTGGCCAAGCAAACTATTTCTACACTGAAAGTATGTGAGCAGACTGACCTAACTGCATCTTGACTAATTTAGCTTCATGTTGTAAATAGCTTGACCCAGTAAAACAGAATTTAATATGAGATGTAAATCATGCATCTATTTCTCCGTGAGATATAAGTGTACATTATTGTTATATAATATTTTGGGCTCCAATAAAAGTAACATATAAAATGATTGGTCCTTGGAGACTGAATATATATCACACAATGCATTTCTGAATCAGGCAATAGTAAGGTAAGGAAACATTAACAAAGATAGATTAGACAGTTTAAATGTTTCCTCAAAGCTGGCCCAACTCCATTGTACAACAATTTTTTCAAATTAATTCCACCATTAATTCCACTCAGTTTAATTTAAGCTCCATGAAACTGTAGTATTCTGAATTGTAATCGAATTGCAAAATGCAGCTTTCTGCCCATTACGCCGCTGGCATTGCGTGCAGCAATGATGGTCCTCCTTCTCTATCAGTCCTTGGCCGTACGTGGATCCAGAAGGATTTTTTATTGCTGATTCCATAACATTTTTGTTTGACCAGTCAGGTTTGTGATCCCTGAGCTGATTCCTTCAGACCTAGTGGACCGATGGACGATTCTTTTACCATTTGACCTAGTTGGCATGGATGACACTACCAAGAGCCAAAGCATAAAGCCCTGACTCCAGCCAACAAAGCTCTCTGGGTCATTGAAGTACGCAAGAATCCAAACCACGACAAGATTGTGGTCCTCTTGAAGGTGCAAAGGATGATATAAAAACAACTGATAATGACAAAGACACAGGCATCCCTTGCCTGGATCAAGACCCTGCAGTGCTTGTGGACCACACGCCTGGTCAAAGACCAGCAAGTACACAGCCAGCACCTCCTCCTCCAGGGCCTGGCCTCCCACTGCTTCCTCAGTGATCATTTGTGCCGGGATCACGAGGGGGAGCAGGAGCAGCGGGCAGCGCTCAGCCTCTCCACTCAGCTTCACCAGTATGACTTCAGCTCAGCAGCACCCAATGATCACAATGGATTTAGGGGAAGAGCCAACAACCCTGCAACTTTGAGCTCTGGGACACTGATACCTTCGCTTGCCCACCCTGCCTCAAGGGCTGGCTGGTGTCCCGGGGAAACTTGTATATCTCCAGAAAAGGAAGTAACATTCCACGAGATTGAGAGTGGTTTACCTGGAATGGCTCCCAACATGTGAAATCATTTCCTATTACCTCCGAACTGAGTGGTCTCCCATGCCCAAAATCAGCCAGGGGATGCCTACCAAACCTTAGGCATTCCTGCCAACCACAATCCTCTTGGGGTGTGGTAGAACTATAATCTGGAAGTAAAGGCATTTACTCCACAAACTCAAGTAAATCAGCTGCTGGACAGTGAACAGTTGATACTAATAGATATCTTTAAAAAGCATCACCTGGTAACAGTAATGGGAAAAAAGGGGAGTCAAATTCTCTGAAAGGACAAATGTAACTTTTTAATCTCTCAATAAGGTCTGAGCCAAAATAAAGCAAACTAAAACCAACAATAGGTATACAAACTTATCTTAAAAAAGAGGTAAAAACACCAGACCTTCAACACCGAAACAGGAATATTTATCCACTCACACACAAAATATTCTGATGAGTAACAGGCACAAAATGCTGGACGAACTCAGCAGGCCAGGCAGCGTCTATGGAGAGGTTTATAGAGTCAGAAGAGACCTGATGAAGGGTCTCGGCCTGAAAATTGACTGTTTATTCCTCTCCGTAGACGCTCCTCCAGAAATTTTTTGTCTGTTACTATTGATCCAGGTATCACTATGGGACTCAAAGGTTTGTCAAATTCCCAGCAACCTTTTGTCTAATTTATCAACCTTTTCAAAAATAATATCCATGTATTGGTGTAGAACTCAACATTCATAGATGTCCTCAGATGTAGTGTCCTAACAAAAACAAGAGAAAATGGTTTTAAAGAATGAATTTAAAAATAAAGATATTCTTTTATATATTCTTTCACCGAATAATACATTCAAAAATACTGTAGCCAAATCAAGATTAAATAAACATTTAACCCACGACAAGCTAATATTGTTTAAATATTGATCAAACGTTCTACCCAGAATTCCATGTAGATACCCCAAGGCATGTGTTTTCAACTTCTTTCTCCACTGGGACTCTGTTATGTGACGAGAGAATTTTTTGAGTCCAAAGTATTCATTAGAGTAAGAACCTTTCAAGTTCCTGGAAAACTTGCCCTGTCAAAACAGCTTTTCCTTGGAAATGTATGACTCATTAATTTGAGCAAAGCGGGGAGTTATATAGACTGTGTTCAAAGGATGCAGTCAATCAACTGCCACAGGCATCATAAAAAAAAATGAGCGTGAGCATTAGCTTAGGGCAACTTGCCAGAGGCTGCAGGCCAAACTGATCACCTGTACAGGTGGGGGTGTACTCCAACTTGGAATTTTTCTGCTTCTGTTGGTCAGCCCAGAACATGAGTTTTCTTTGTCCTCAACATGTGTTTCACTCAGGAAATTTCCTTTGATTTTCACTGACAAGCTCCTTCTTAAATGACTCATCATTCTAGGTTGTTAAATCAGAACATCCATATCTAGTCAACTGAGGTCAAGGCTCTGGTGTTGTCCCTTCACTACAGCCAACAGCTGCATGCTATCCATAGTTCCCACAATGAGCCACCCCTGAACGCCCCTGCACATAATGGTTTGTATCTATCATAAAGAGGCATTCTGTGGAAACATGGTTTTCTAAATAAGAACCTTGCCGCAGGGTCAGTAATGTCATTCCATATATCTGCACTCTAAACAAGTTCTCCAAATCGAGTTGGGTTCTTCTTGTTTTTGCTCTACGTGCTGTGAAAAGCATGCTCACTGGGTAGATCAAATTACACGGCGCATTAGGGTAGAACAAGGTAAAACCATGACAGAACACAGAATAAAGTGTAACAGCAACAGAGAAAGTGCCGTGCAGGTGAACAATGCAGTACAAGATCATATCAAGTTAGATCGTGAGGTTAAGACTACTTGGCAACCATCCACTAGTCTTATAACAATGAGGTTGAAGATGTCCAAGGGAACAAAACTTCAGCAAGACAATTCCTAAATTATCCACTTCTGGTTTTGTAGGAGGCCGAAGAGGGTGCAGGTAGGATCAGGAGGTGAATCCTGATCCAGGTGGATTCACCTCCTGATCCTACCTGCACCCTCTTCGGGACTCCTCTTCAGGAGTCTACACCTCTCCTTCAACTGAAATTCCTTCCAATTTCCAAAAGCCAGGAATCCCCCTAAACTCTGAAATTCTGACAGATGCATGGAAATGCGAATGCTGGATCCATGAGGTAGGGGCATTTGCAGCATCGTTTGTGGGTAAGAATGTTATTCCTGGTGTGTTAGGGTTACCTTTAAAGTACACAACGTTTGAAATGTCAAAGCTCAATGTAAATTTATGATCAAAGTGCATATGTGTCACCATATACTACTCTGAGATGCACTTTTTTCATGTGATATATGGTAACATATACATACTTTGCATCCTGATGCTCAACTAACAGCTCACTCTACTATCTCCTGCTCCATCTCATAAAAACATGATTTTCCTATTCTCAACCCCCTCAGAATCTCCTATTAATCTCCCCAGTGCCTGTTCTGGGGGTTCATTAAGGTTGTCATAGCTGGAAGGTAGTAGTGGGGATAAGCTCCCACTACCTATTAAATGCTCCCAATGGTGTGTGTCTCAAATAGCCTCTGACAACCAAATCAAGCTCCTGACTTTCATTGGTAGCTTAGCTGCTAAGCCTGGTGGAACTAATTTTACTAGCAGGTGAAGGGGCAAAGATGGGTTACCGGCTCCTTAAAACAAATTGCTCCGGGGTGATGAGTCTCGTCAGCTGTGGTTGGCAGTTCGCCTAGGAGGAGGAAAGCTCTGATTACAAACCTCCACTGCCTTGTAGCAATACCCACTCATGAGGAAGGCTTTGGGAGTAAACTCCAAGGGGAAAATCTGGAGCTAGAGTCCCTAAGGCAGCCTTGCATTGAGTTCAACGCTGACCGGCGACTCGTGCGATGCCGATGGTGCTAAACTGTATCAGTCTCTGTCATTCTTTTGGATTCATCAGCTGAGGGGGGGGGGGGGGTGGGGTGGCTACTGCATGGGCAACAGCTCGCTCTCTGTATTTGTACAACGTTGCCTTACATACTGGCTTTACATACGGAGGGAGCTGGGGTGCAACATCCATGTTCAACCCCAGCCAGTGGAGGGGCTCCTCTCTATGCTGGGATTTTGGTTATATCTGATACCCACCTCCCAACTGTTTCCAGCCCAAGAGATAGTTGTCCTGTAGGGGAGGAAAGAGTCAATTGTTGAGATAATTTCACACAGGTCTAGCCTTAAGGTTTAACAGACCTGTGAGAAACCCATTCTAAGGTTTTCCTGCCTTACCCCCTTTCTTCATTACATTTGTCCAGGCTAAATCCAAATGACCAGTACACCCTCCTTTCTCATTACCAACATCAGGGACGAGTTACAAGAGACTGAAGACACAACTTCAATATTTTGGGATCAGCTTCCTCCCCTTCATCATCAGATTTCTGAACAGTCTGTGAACTATAGAAACTCCCCACTATTTCTGTTCTGCACTGTTTTGTTTATTGTACCTGAAATAATCTCTATGCCTGGCGTTGTTCTGCTGCCACAAAACAACACGGTTCAAAATGCACTGTATGTTAGTGGTAGTGAGCAGGATCCTGATGACCGTCAGCCTTCTAGATGGTGCTGCTGGACTGGGACTGTCTATTTTACAGCAAACAGTCAATTGAAACAGGATGTTTACCTTCAGTGTCTCCAGCAATTGCAATATTTAATTGGAGCCATGGGATAAGAGCAGGATTTATTCTTCCAGCTAAGTGCAATGCGTGGAGGATAGTGAAGTGCCTTGAACTGATTATTTCTTGTGGCGACACAACAGCGTCTTGGTGAACGCAACACTTTACAGCACCGGGCTTTAAGATTGGGGTTCAATTCCTGCCACCACTTGGTTTAAGAAGGTTGCCCATTCCCCCTGTGACCGTGTGGTTTTCCTCCATGGGCTCCAGTTTCCTCTTACATTCCAAAGATGTACATTTAGCGTTAGTAAGTTGTGGGCGTGCTATCTTGGTGCTGGAAGTGTGGCAGCCACTGCGGGCTGCCCCCAGCACAATCCTCACCGACTTCATTCGATTTGACCCACACGAGGCATGAGTCAATGTTCATGTGACAGATAAAACTAACCTTTAATCTTTAATGTGTAAAGTTGAGCAGATGCTGGAGATCTCAAGCAGCACACACAAAGTGCTGCAGGAACTCAGCGGGTCGGGCGGCACCCACGAAAATGAATAAACAGCTGACGTTTCAGGCCGAGACCCTTCTTCAGAGCTGGAGAGAAAGGGGGGAAGATGCCAGAGTAACAAAGGTGGGCAGAAGGGAATAAGGATAGCTAAAAGGTGAAGCCGGGTGGGTAGGAAAGGTAATCTTTAATCTCTCCAGGTAATTATACCTCAGAGATAATTGCACATAATTTTTATATTTGTAAGAGTATTTTAGAGTATTCTAGGTCAGAATGATCTAATTATCACCATTCTGATTAACTTCTTACAATGCTGATTAACACCATTTGGCCCATCAATGGTATACTAGCCCACATTCCCTTTCTCCTCATTTACCCTGTAATATCAGCAGTGTCTCTCATGTGAACATCAAACTACACTTTGTTTTTTTTTTAACTGCTTATTTAAACTATTGCGTAATTTACACAACCTGTTAATGTACATCACATCCTTAAGCTATGGAAGGAAATCTGAGATTCTGGCAGAAAGCCATACAGCCACAGGGAGAACATGCAGACTTCACACAGGTAGCACTGGTGGTCAGGACTGAACCCAGGCTGCTGGAGTTGCAAGGCTCCAACCATAATTAACCGTACTGTTCCTGAGGTTCGTAACATCACTGCACACACATGGTCAGTCATTGCCAGTTGCCACGGATTTGCACCGACCATCTATAAGGACAAAGACTGAAATAAAGTTGTTTTTTAATATTTTAAAATACCTCCACACTGATTTTAAAATTGAACCTCATTTCCAATATCACTATCTCCGTATCAAGCAGTTGCAATGTTACATGCACCTTTTACCTGCATAGTAGTGCAATCACTCAAGTTGGGGCGACATTCTGCTGAGGGGTTATTTCCTCAATAGAGAATGCTTGTGAGTGCCTTGTTTAACATGGAGAGGCTGACGCATGGGCAGCCACCACACGTCCATAGACAAATTGGGGGTCAGGGTCTACTGTCATGCAACGCAAGATGTCTGGGGATCTTTCATTGCTGCAGCCTTCCTCCGCCTTCACTGATGTGTCATCGTCTTCCGCCAGCTCCGCGGCTGGGTCGCAGCTGGATTGCTCCCTGTCTGGAGTTCCCGCTGTCGGTGGCCCTGCCAGAAGCTGAAGGCCAGCTGGTTAGAGTGCAGACGCTATCACTCGCAAGATCCTGGGAGCTCACACGCCTCTTCAGCATGACAAAGTGATGATCCTCGGAGAAGTTTACCTGCATGTCTATTATAACTCCATCCCTACACTGAAAATGGTCTTTAAGTTGCTGTCCAACCAATGCCTCTCATAAGGGCGGCATCATGTTATAAGTTTACACTTAAATGACCTTGCAATATAATTCTGGTTACTTGATATATTGCTCTGTGACTCACTCACATAACTGTTTAGTTATATAACTGCAGAACTGGCTGGGTGTCAGCTGGCTTACGAGGCTCTATTACTTGGAATTCCGATGCATCAACATGTGAATACTCTGCAGAATTGGTGACACACAAAAAGCTGGAGGACCTCAGCAGGCCAGGCAGCACCTATGGAAAAGAATAAGCAGTCGACGTCTCGGGCTCCACCATACCTGCTGAGCTCCTCCAGCGTTTTGTGTGCATCACTTGGATTTCCTGCAGCAGCAGATCTTCTTGTGTTTAAGCTCCATGCAGAATGAAAGTCAACCACAGAGGCTTTGCTTTGTCTTTTCTGGATCAAGACCTTTACCGGTCCCACTGTCAACAACATTACATTATCATCTAATATCCAAAAGATTAACTTCCTTTTTTAGCAGATTCTTCCATGATATGAGTTTTCCTCACATTTTCCTTCCAGATGTTTTGCATCTTTTTTAAAAATTTACTCTTGAATTTTATTGGTGCTTGAATTTACCACCATTTCCTTTCCAAGAACTTGGAGAAGTTCCCCTTTGTTTTCTGCTGACAATTCCCAATGTCGTCTTTACAGCTGTTCATTGATTACAGTTGAACAAAATTATACCCTTCATTCTAATCAAAAAGCTCCAAAACCTGGGCCTCTGTACCTCCCTCTGCAACTGGATCTGTGACTTCCTCACTGGGAGAGGGATCAGAAATAACATCTCCTCCTCAATGCTGAATGTGTGCTTAGCCCATTACGTTCCTCTCTCTCAGCACCCACCACTGTGTGGCTAGGTACAGCTCAAAAGCCAGCTATAAATTTGCCAATGACACAACTATTACTGGCATGGTGACGACGAGGCATACAGGATCGTGGTAGATCAGCTAGTTGATCTTGAACTCAGTATTGGTAAGACCAAGGAATTGATTGTAGACTTCATAAAGGGGAAGTCAAGGGAACATATTGAGGGATCAGTAGTTCCAAGTTTCAAGTACCTGGGTC
The DNA here is from genome assembly GCF_030144855.1 of Hypanus sabinus. Taxonomy (NCBI): domain Eukaryota; kingdom Metazoa; phylum Chordata; class Chondrichthyes; order Myliobatiformes; family Dasyatidae; genus Hypanus; species Hypanus sabinus. The sequence goes on from NC_082714.1 coordinate 21,357,431, forward strand.
CAATGTATCGAGGTAGTTACGAAGAAAGCATGACAGCTGCTATGTTTCATTAGGAATTTGAGGAGACTTGGTCTGTCACCAAAGACTCTCGCACGTTTTTACAGATATACTGTGGAGAGCGTACTAACTGGCTGTATCACCCTCTGAAATGGGGCAGCCCAGGGTTGGAAAAAGCTGCAGAAAGCTGTACCTTAGCCATCTCTATCAGGGGAACTAGCCCCCCCAGCATTGAGGACACCTTCAAAAGGCAATGCCTCAAAAAGAGAGCATCAGCATGCAACATTAGAGAATCCCACCACCCAGAACATGCCCTCTTCTCATTGCTACCATTAATGAGGAGGTACAGGAGCCTGAAGACACACACACACACACGCAATATTTCAGGAACAGCTTCTTCCCCTCCAGCATCAGATTTCTGAAAGGACAATGAACCCATAAACTACTTCACTACTTTTTTCCTCACTCTCTTTTGTCACTATTTACTTAATTTAATTTCTTTATATACATATTTCTTATTGTAATTTATATATTTTTATCATTATTTATTGCAATGGTTCCTTAAGGTTGTTTTAGCCGGGGGTGGAGTAGTGAAGATAAGCTCCTATTAAATGCCCCAATGGTGTGCACTTCAAATAGTCTCTGGTCAAACAAGTCCAGCTCCTGGCCTTCATGTGTGGATTTTCTACTAAGCCTGGCAGAACCAGTTCTTCTGACTGGGAGAAGGGGCTAAGGCAGGCTGCCGGTGCCTTAAAACCTGTTGCTTCAGACAGATGGAGTTTGTCAGCTGTGGTTGGCAGCTTATCTGGGAGAAGGATAACGCTGATCTCAAACCTCCGTCGTCTTGCGCCTATACCCAATTAAGGGAAGGGTAAATCCCGAGGGAAAAATTCGGAGCTGGAGTCCCTAAGGAGGTCCTACATTGAGTTCAGCACTGACTGGCAACTCGTGTGACGTTGCTGGTACCAAACTGTATCAGTCTCTGCCGTTCCTTTGGATTCATCAGATGCATGGAAAGGGGGAGCTTGCTACATGGGCAAAAAGATTGCTCTTCATGTTGAGCTGCCCTGGCTTGTGGATCTAGACAGCCAGGACACAGCAGCCATGGTCAACCCTGACCAACGGAGACCTCATTTATTGCAATGGGTTGCTGCCGCTCAAATTTCGTGACATATGCCAGTGATATTAAACATGATTCTGACTCTGATTCTAATTCGGATTATAACTACCCTTTTTTTTATCCTTCTTTCCCATTCCGATGAAGGACCTTTGGCCTGAAATATTACCAGTTTCTGTTTCCACAGACGCTGTCATCTAAACGGTTTGGCATGTCTTCTAAAACTTTGGCAAGCTTCTCCCAATGCCCAGTGAAGAGTATCCTGACTGGTTGCCTGGGGTGGGAACACCAATAGAAACAGGAACAGAAAAGCCTACAAAACGTGTGGATAAAGCTAAGGCCACCACAGGCAAAGCCCTCTCCGCCAATCAGCACATCAACAAGGAGCACTGCTACAAGAAAGTATCATCCATCATAAAGGACCCCATCATCCAGGCCCTGCTCTCTTCTTGCTGCTACCATCAGGCAGGGTGAACAGAATCCTTAGGTCCCACACCACCAGGCTTGGAACAATTAGTACTCAACAACCATCAGGCTCCTGAACCAGCATGGGTAACCCCTTTCACCTCAAAGCTGAACTGACTTCACAACCTATAAGCAACACACGCAAAACGCTGGTGGAACACAGCAGGCCAGGCAGCATCTATGAGAAGAAGCACTGTCGACGTTTCGGGCCAAGACCCTTCGTCAGGACTAGATGAAGGGTCTCTGCCCGAAACGTCGACAGTGCTTCTCCCTATAGATGCTGCCTGGCCTGCTGTGTTTCACCAGCATTTTATGTGTGTTGCTTGAATTTCCAGCACCTGCAGAATTCCTCGTGTCCACAACCTATAAACTCACTTTCAATGGCTCTACATCTCGTGTTCTCAGTGTTATTTATTTACATTTTTATTATTATTATTTTTGCATAATTTGTCTCCTTTTGCACGTTTGTTGTCAGCCTTTTTTATGTATAGTTATTCATTAATCCTATTGACCTGTTTATTTTTTCCTGCAAATGCCTGCAGGAAAATGAATCTCAAGGTAGTAAATGGTGATATATATGTCATAAAATTTATTTGATTTGGACTACCTAATGTGCTGCGTTTTTTCAAGCATTTTTTTGAAAATGAGGATAATCTAGCGTTTGGATGCATTAGTAGTTTGCTTAGCCACTCTTCACCAGGATCCGAAAGCAGAGTTAATCAACAGTCAAGCAAGAACCATAGAACCGTAGAACATTACAGCACAGAAACAGGCCTTTTGGCCCTTCTTGGCTGTGCCAAACCATTTTTCTGCCTAGTCCCACTGACCTGCACCTGGACCATATCCCTCCATACCCCTTTCATCCATGTACCTGTCCAAGTTTTTCTTAAATGTTAAAAGTATTTACCATTTCATCTGGCAGCTCATTCCACACTCCCAACACTCTCTGTGTGAAGAAGTACCCCCCCCCCAATGTTCCCTTTAAACTTTTCCCCCTTCACCCCTAACCCTGGTTTTTTTCTCCTCTAGCCTCAGTGGAAAAAGCGTATATTTCAACATAAGCATAATTTGGCTTCCATCATACTGCTGCCCGTTGAATCCCCTTGGTATATCTGACTAGGGATTGCTGGCTGAGCACTTACCTTGTCAGAAACATTATTTAAATAACCCATGGATTAAACACATCCAATACACTAACACTTATCCATTCCAGCCTATGTTCCAGACCATCAAGGTTCAAGATTTAAGATCGTTTATACTGTTATTCTTTAGTACACGACTGTAAAGAAGAATAAAATGATTGTAATTCTATATCTGATGCAGTGTAAAAGATCTTTAGGAAGACTAAGCCTACACTGCTCCCTGTTGCTATTGTTGGTGAGGACCTGCAAGTAGCTGGGGGTGCATCTGGATGACAGACTTGAGTGGAGCATCAACGTAGAGGCTGTGTACAAGAAGGGCCAAAGTCACCTCTACTTCCTGAGAGGAGTCAGGCCCTTTGGAGTATACAGGCCTCTCCTTCACACATTCTACCAGTCTGATGTCGCCAGTACAATCTTCCATGTTGTGATGTGCTGGGCCAGTGTCATCAATGCAGGTGATGCCAACAGGCTCAATAAATTTATTAGAAAGGCTAGCTTTGTTATAGGAGTCAAACTAGACACACTGGAAGCTGTGGTAGAACAAGGGACCCTACAGAAAATCCTGGCAATTCTAGACAAGATTTCTTACCGTTTGCATGCAACCTTGGCTGAACAGAGGAGCACTTTTCGGAATAGACTAAGACAACTGTGCTGCTCCAAAGACGCCATTCTTACCCTCAGCCATTAGTCAACCTATAGCTGAGGAACTGATGACACCCTGCTGTTAGACTGTCTGAGGAGACTTATAAAGCTACTGTTTCACTTTAATTTACTTTGGGATCAATAAAGTAGTTACTTTTCTTTCTTTCTAAGCATAAAATGCACAATCAAACCACAACGTATTAGTAAATGTTGTTTAGTTGTATATACAGAAGATAAGTTGATATACATTGACTGACTTTTCTTAGATGAGGAGCCCAAAACTGTTCACAATACTCAAGGTGAGGTCTCACCAGTGCCTGATAAAGCCTCAGCATCACATCCCTGCTCTTGTATTCTAGACCCCTTGAAGTGAATACTAACATTGTATTTGCCTTCCTCATCACCAACTCTACCTTCAGGGTGTTCTGCACAAGGATCTCTGTGCATCTCAGATTTTTGGATTTTCTCCCTGTTTAAAAAATAGTCTACACCTTTATTTCTTCTACTAAAGAATATGACCATGTATTTTCCAACATTACATTTCATTTGCCACTTACTTGCCCATTCTCCTAATCTGTCTAGGACCTTCTGCAGCCTACCTGTTTTCTCAACACTACCTGCCCCTCCACCAATCTTCGTATCATCTGAAAATTTGGCAACAAAGCCATCTATTCCATCATCTGAATCATCGATATATAGCACTAAATTAAAGCAGTCCTAACACCAACAGCTGCGGAACGCCACTAGTCACTGGCAGCCAACCAGAAAAGAAAACTGTTATTCCCACTCACTGCCTCCTACCAATCAGCCAATGCTCTAACCATGCCTGTGAATTTCCTGTAATACCATAGGTTCTTAACATGGTAAGCAGCCTCATGTGTGGCACCTTGTCAAAGGCCTTCTGAAAGTCCAAATATACAACGTCCACTACATCCCCTTTATTTATCTTGCTTGTAATCTCCTCAAAAAATTCTAACAGGTTCATCAGGCAGAATTTTCCCTTAGGGAAACCATGCAGGCTTTATCCTATCTTGCCCTGTGTCACCAAGTACTCCATCAGCTCATCTTTAACAATTGACTCCAATATCTTCCCAACCACTGAGGTCAGGTTAACTGGTCTATCATTTCCTTTCTGCTCCCTTCCTCCTTTCTTAAAGAGTGTAGTGACATTTGCAATTTTCCAGTTCTCTGGCACCATGCCAGAGTCCAATAGTTTTTGAAAGATCATTACTAAAGCCTCCACATTGTCTGCTGCTACCTCTTTCAGAACCCTAGAATGCAGTCCTTCTGCTCTGGGTGACCTATGTACCTTTAGGTCTTTCAGCTTTTTGAGCACCTTCTCCCTTGTAATATTAACTGCACTCACTTCTCTTCCCTCACACCCTTCAACATCTGACACACTGCTAGTTTCTTCCACAGTGAACACTGATGCAAAATACTCACTCAGTTCATCTGCTATCTCTTTGTCCCCCGTTATTATTTCTCCGCCCTCATCTTCTAGCCGTCCTATATCCACTCTCAACTCTCTTTTATTTTTTTACAAATGCTTTTACTATTCATTTCGATGATGTTTGCTAACTTGCTTTCATATTTCTTCTATTCCCCCTTTATGATTATTTTAGTTCTTCTCTATAGGTTTTTAGAAGCTTCCCAATCCTCTATTTTCTCGCTGATTTTTGCTTTATTGTATGCCCCATCTTTTGCTTTTACATTACCTTTGAATCCCCTTATCAGCCATGGTTGTACTATTTTGCCATTTGAGTATTTGGCTCTCTTATCGTGAAGGCAAGATACTAAGAAAGGACAGGCCCATTAGTAAGAAAAAAAGAACCACACATTCAACATTTAATTATAAATTATGTTTGAGCACTTTAATTTGAGTAAGAAACAAAGTTATACCCAGAAGACTATAACAAAATATTTAGAAATCTGCAGTGAATTCTGAAAGGTCTAGAAATGCTTGGCAGGCTACTAACACCCTTAGAAATAGAGTTAACACAATAGGTTTATGAATTTTTATCAGAATAATGAGAAGATATGCAAATACATCTTCCTAATTTTTCACTGGATTGGCCATTCCTACTGGAGTTGGCATTTCCGAGGGCAGTTACCCATGAGTCACCGCCTGAGTGTGTCTCACATGCCTTGCTGCTACCTCAAAGAGTTCCTCTTGCTAAGAGTCACTTGTCACTTTATCATTTCCTGTCAGTCACCTTGTGTTCAGACGCTCCCGCATCTAACATCACTTTATGTACATACAGTTATAGAAACATAGAAAACCTACAGCACCGTTACAGGCCCTTTGGCCCACAAAGTTGTGCCGAACATGTCCTTACCTTAGAAATTACTAGGCTTACCTATAGCCCTCTATTTTACTAAGCTCCATGTACCTATCTAAAAGCCTCTTAAAAGACTCTATCATATCCACCTCCACCAGCGTTGTTGGCAGCCCATTCCACACACTCACCACACTCTGAGTAAAAAACTTACTCCCGATACCTCCTCTGTACCTACTCCCCAGCACTTTAAACCTGTCTCCTCCTGTGGCAACCATTTCAGCCCTGGGAAAAACCCTCTGACTATTCACATAATCAATGCCTCGCATCATCTTGTAGACCTCTATCAGGTCACCTCTCATCCTCCTTCGCTCCAAGGAGAAAAGGCTGAGTTCACTCAACCTATTCTCATAAAGCATGCTCCCCAATCCAGGAAACATCCTTGTAAATCTCCTCTGCACCCTTTCTATGGCTTCCATATCCTTCCAGAACTGAGGCGACCATAACTGAGCACAGTACTCAAAGTGGGGTCTGACCAGAGTCCTATATAGCTGCAACATTACCTCTCAGCTCCTAAACTCAACTCCATGATTGATGAAGGCCAATACACCATACACTTTCTTAACCACAGAGTCAACCTGTGCAGCTGCTTTGAGTATCCTATGGACTCGGATCCCAAGATCCCTCTGATCCTCCACACTGCCAAGAGTCTTACCATTAATACTATATTCTACCATCATATTTGACCTACCAAAATGAACCATCTCACACTTATCTGGGTTGAACTCCATCTGCCACTTCTCAGCCCAGTTTTGCATCCTATCAATGTCCCTCTGTAACCTCTGACAGCCCTCCACACTATCCACAACACCTCCAACCTTTATGCCATCAGCAGACTTACTAACCCATCCCTCCACTTCTTCATCCAGGTCATTTATAAAATTCACAAAGAGTAAGGGTTCCAGAACAGATCCCTGAGGCACACCGCTGGTCACCGACCTCCATGCAGAACATGACCTGTCTACAACCACTCTTTGCCCTCTTTGGGCAAGCCAATTCTGGATCCACAAAGCAATGTTCCCTTGGATCCCATGTATCCTTACTTTCTCAGTAAGCCTTGCAAGGGGTACCTTGTCAAATGCCTTGCTGGAATCCATATACACTACATCTACTGCTCTACCTTCATCAATGTCCTCAAAAAAATTCAATCAGGCCCATAAGGCACGACCTGCCCTTTACAAAGCCATGCTGACTACTCCTTATCATATTATACCTCTCCAAATGTTCATAAATCCTGCCTCTCAGGATCTTTTCCATCAACTTACCAACCACTGAGGTAAGACTCACTGGTCTATAATTTCCTGGGCTTTCTCTACTCCCTTTCTTGAATAAAGGAACAACATCCACAACCCTCCAATCCTCAGGAACCTCTCCCATATCCATTGATGATGCAAAGATCATCGCCAGAGGCTCAGCAATCTCCTCTCTTGCCTCCCACAGTAGCCTGGGGTACATTTCGTCTGGTCCCGGCGTCTTATTCAACTTGATGCTTTCCAGAAGCTCCAGCACATCCTCTTTCTTAATATCTACATACTGAAGCTTTTCAATCTGCTGCAAGTCATCTCTACAGTCACTAAGATCCTTTACCATAATGAATACTGAAGTAAAGTGCAAACATGAGGAAATCTGCAGATGCTGGAAATTCAAACAACAACACACACAAAATGCTGGTGGAACGCAGCAGGCCAGGCAGCATCTATAAGGAGAAGCACTGTTGACGTTTCGGGCCGAGACCCTTCGTCAGGACTAACTGAAAGGAAAGATACTAAGAGATTTGAAAGCAGTGGGGGGAGGTGGAAGTGTGAAAATGAAGTAAAGTATTCATTAAGTCCCTCTGCTCTTTCCTCCGGTTCCATACACACTTTCCCACTGTCACACTTGATAGGTCCTATTCTTTCAGGTCTTATCCTCTTGCTTTTCAGATACTTGTAGAATACCTTGGGGTTTCTCTTAATTCTGCCCGCCAAGGCCTTCTCATGGCCCCTTCTGGCTCTCCTAATTTCCTTCTTAAGCTGCTTCCTAGTAGCTTTATAATATTCTAGATCTCTAACATTACATAGCTCTCTGAACCTTTTGTAAGCTTTTCTTCTCTTCTGGACTAGATTTATTACAGCCTTTGTACACCATGGTTCCTGCACCCTACCATAACTTCCCTGTCTCACTGGAACGTACCTATACAGAGCTCTACACAAATATCCCCTGAATATTTGCCACATTTCTTCCATACTTCTTCCTGAGAACATCTGTTTCCAATCTAAGCCTCCAATTTTTTTGCCTGATAGCCTCACAATATTTCCCCTTACTCCAATTAAATGCCTTTCTAACTTGTCTGTTCCTATCCCTCTCCAATGTTATTGTAAAAGAGATAGAATTATGATCACTATCCCCAAAATGTTCTCCCACTGAGAGATCCGACACCTGACCAAGTTCATTTTCCCAAAACCAAATCTCCTCTTGTACGCTCACCTACATACTGTGTCAAGAAACCTTCCTGAACACACCTAACAAACTCTACCCCATCTAAACCCCTAGCTCGAGGGAGATGCCAATCGATATTTGGGTAATTAAAAGCTCCCATCACAACATCTGTGTTATTATTACACCTTTCCAGGATCTGTTTCCCTATCTGCTCCTCGATATCCCTGTTGCTATTGGGCGGCCTATTAAAAACACCCAGTAAAGTTATTGACCCCTTCCTGTTCCTAACCTCCACCCACAGAGACGCCGTAGACAATCCCTCCATGACATCCACCTTTTCTGCAGCCACGACACTAAGTCTGATCAACATTGCCATGCCTCCACCTCTTTTGCCTCCCTCCCTGTCCTTGCTGTAACATCTAAAACTTGGCACTTGAAGTAACCATGTTTCTATGTTTCTAACGTGGCAAATGAAATACAATGTTGGAAAATACATGGTCACGTACTTTGGTAGAAGAAATAATTGTGCAGACTATTTTTTATCAGGGAGAAAATCTAAAAATCTAAGATGCACAGAGACTTGGGAGTCCTTGTGCAGAACACCCTAAAGGTAGAGTTGGTGATGAGGAAGGCAAATACAATGTTAGTATTCACTTCAAGAGGTCTAGAATACAAGAGCAGGGATATAATACTGAGGCTTTATAAGGCACTGGTGAGGCCTCACCTTGAGTACTATGAACAGTTTTGGGCTCCTCATCTAAGAAAAGATGTGCCGGCATTGGAGAGGGTCTAGATACTGTTCACAGGAATGATTCGAGGAATGAAAGGGTTATCATACGAGGAAAATTCGATAGCTCTGAGTCGGTACTCACTGGAATTTAGAAGGATGAGGGGGGGATCTCAGTGAAACCTTTCGAATAGACGTGGAAAGGATTTTTCCCATGGTGGGGGAGTCTGAGACAAGAGGGCACAGCCTCAGGATAGAGGGGTGTCCATTTAAAGCTGGACAGGAAGAAACATCTTTAGCCAGAGGGTGGTGAATTTATGGAATTTGTTACCACAGGCAGCTGTGGAGGCCAGGTCGTTGGGTGTATTTAAGGCAGAGTTTGATAGGTTCTTGATTGGATACAGCATCAAAGGTTATGGGGAGAAGGCTGGGGAGTGGGGCTGAGGAAGGGGAAAAAGGGTCAGCCATGTTTGAATGCTGGAGCAGGTTCGATGGGCCAAATGGCCTAATTCTGCTCCTGTAATTGATGGTCTTATGGTCTTATTTCAAATCTTCCTACTCAGGATCTCTTTTAATCAGCAATGTTGTAATCAGGATGAACTGCCTGGTAATAAATTCATAACTATAGTTACCAGGAAAGGTCAGCAGTTCTGCAGATGCTAAATCCACCGTAATAAATGAAGAAAAGAGCTGCAACTATATGGCTCTTTCTGTTTTATTTTAGAGTTAAGTAGTTTGCTTTTTCAGAAAGCATAACTTTTTTGTGTGAATTTTAAATACTAATTTAAACATGTTCAGTAAACTTAGTCACGAAGGTGGGTACTGCCAAGGTACTTAGTGATGTAGTTCATTAGATCCACTGCCTTAAAAAGCAGAGTACTAACCAAGCTTTATTTTGGAATGACTTTACAGAAATTGTAAGAGATCGGTTTCCCATTATATGCCTGATAACCAAAGCTTTTCGCACAAGACACGTTTCTCTTATTTCTCTTCTGCAAACCTTAGGCAAGGTTAGTAGAGGAGGTTGCTGGTAAGGAACCTATATCAGAACACAAACCCTTTGCAAATCTTATCCAAGGCAATATAATATAAAACACCAATTATGTCAATTAACTATAGATAAGGCTAGTCTTTGCTAACAAGTTCAAAGAAAGTATTCTGATATAATTCTCCTACAATTCCTGTGAAATGGGGTTTGGTCAGATGATATGCTTTGGTTACTGAAATATCAACTGATAAAAATAGACAGTGTTTAACCCCTTCCTGGAATTTTGCATTTGGTTTTCTAAGGAGAATGCTCTGTCTTGTGCTTTACGTTGAATTTTTAGGTCACAATGCAATGTTGAGAGAATGTTCTGTTTTGGCAGAGCAGTGTTTCCAATGCCACATCGAACCGTGGCAATGCAGGGTCCCGTGGCAGCCTTGAAGAATGCCAGGGGAGTTATCCCCTATTGTTCTGGCCCACATTTACCCCTCAAACAACAGCCCTTAGAACAAGGAACATAGTTACCAGATTTATGGGCTCCAAAATTCAAACATGAAGGATGGTAAAAAACTATTAAGCAGAATTCTGCTTCTGCATTTTTGGTTTCTGCACCACAGATGTTCTAAATCAAACATAAGGGCAGCATTTTAAAAAGTAGCCTGCAGTTAATTAGGAACATCGCACAGCAAGAATGAGCAAATGGAGGGCAGAAATGTCAGGGGTTCTGTCAAGAATTAAGGGTCAACTTTAGTCACAACATGCACTCAGCGGCCACTTCATTAGGTAAACCTGCTGGTTAATGCAGGTATCTGATCAGCCAATCATGTGGCTTTGACTATGAATGATTGTCGTTGCCCGATGATGTGGTTTGAGTTCATCAGAAATTGCTGATCTCCTGGGATTTTCACACACAACAGTCTCTAGAGTTTACAGAGAATGGTGTGAGAAACCAAAATACATCCTGTGAGAGACAGTTCCATGGGTGAAAACCACGAAGAAGGGTCAGAAGTGAATGGCCAGACTGGTTCAAGCTGACAGGGAGGCAAATAACCATGCATTATAACTGGTGTGCAGAAGAGCATCTCTGAATGCACAACACATTGAACCTTGAAGTGGATGGGCTACAGCAGCAGAAGACCACACCGGGTTCCACTCCTGTACTTAACAAAGTGGCCACTGATTGTACTTTCACAAGTATTGAAAGTTTACTTTGATGTGCTGGTCAGGGCATATCATACAACTAATAACACCATTCAACAATTATAAAGAATAAAGAATTGTATTAAAAATAAAATTAGTTCAAGTGCAGATATGGAATAAAATGTGCATAAATGCATAATTTTCTACAGGGGCACAACTGAGAGCATCCTGACTGGCTGCATCACTGCCTGGTATGGGAACTGTACCTCCCTTAATCGCAGGATTCTGCAGAGAGTGGTGCAGACTGCCCAGCGCATCTGTAGTTGTGAACTTCCCACTGTTCAGGACATTTACAAAGACAGGTGTGTAAAAAGGGCACAAAGGATCACCCCCAATCACAAACTGTCCCAGCTGCTACCATCCAGGAAACAGTACCGCAGCATTAAAGCCAAGACCAACAGGCTCTGGGACAGCTTCTTCCACCAGGCCATCAGACTGGTTAATTCATGCTGATGCAATTGTTATATTGACTGTCCTGTTGTACATACTATTTACTATAAATTACTATAAATTGGACATTGCCCATTTAGATGGAGAGGTAACTTAAAGATTTTTACTCCTCATGTATATGAAGGATGTAAGTAATAAAGTCAATTCAATTCAATTACCAGCATGTATTTACAATGTTATAAAAAGTGGTTTAACACCTTTACAGAGCAGTGCAGTGGTGGGGGTAGTAGGTAGGCAGGGGTGGGTCCAGACTCTCCCTAGCCTTATATGGTTCAAAAATGACATTGAAGCCCTGCTCAATGCAGAGGAGTAACAAAATCTTCTGATAATCTGGCCAGCGTCTGCTTCAGTTATTTAGTTGAAAACTGACCAATTAACACTACAGCACATGGGTGGCAAATACACAGACTTTTCAGAAGGACGGACCAGCAGAAACCACATTCTCAGTCCAAGTGTTGTGCATTTTCAGTAGCACATAACCAAGGCTATCTCTCCCGATTCGTTCAGTCTATAGAGGCAGGGAGGGTGAAACCACACAACAGCACTTCCTTAAACATCTTTTCCCGAGAGAGAGAGACAACTAATAAGATGTTACCTCCCTGAGATCACTCCTGAAGACAAAAAGAAAATTTTCACAATGTGCGTTCTGCAGCCTGTCATCTGGCTCTGTTGGAGGAATTAAGGAATGGAGCGAATATCGTCCTGAAGTTAAAGCTAGGTTATTTTGAATTCAAACCTTGAAATGGTTTTTACAGTGGTTACTGAAAATATTCCATCAAATCAACTGTAGATACTGGAAATAAATTGATATCTTCAAATGATATAGGGAGAAGATTGAATGGAATTCGGCTACAAAAAGTAGTCAGAGCAAATGGTCTATTCTTGTAGAAGATGGTGTGTTAAAGTTGTGTTGCCTACATTGGATCATGGTTAAGCAACATCTCAGCTTAGCAGTGTGATGTCTTACCACGCACCACAGGAACATTAAAGTTGGGATTTTCAAGTAACAAGGCAGACATGGATGCCCTGCACCACTTGGGACTTGTAACTGGAGATCATAGAAGAGGCCACCTTGTGGAGCAGTTGTCCTCACTCCCCATCATCCCACTTCCCCACTGTCAAAGACAGAAGACTTTACCTTGTGCAAGACTACCTAGTCCATCATTAAGTCTTCCCTGTCTGTTCAGTGGCCCACCATGGGCTTGAGTATGGATGGCCTTTTTACTTGAGCAGGTCTTTACCCTTCCTGTAAGGTCTGATAGTCTATGTGAGGCTCAATCAGTTTCTCCAACATGTGCTTGTGCTCCAACTTTGCAGCAGCATTATCAACCATTTGGTGTTGCTGTTGGTTGACCTCTCACAGGGCAAGTTCTCCTGCGGAGGCCTGGAGGTCAAATTCCCATTGTGCTTTTTGCAAGCAGGGAAATGTCACCCATGACTTAGCTCTTCATATCAATTACTTGATGTGTAAATAAACCGTGAGCTCTAAATTGAGTTTTATAGCTGCAGTGCAATGCTGAGAGAGTGCTCTGCCTTGGAGGAACAGTCTTTCAAATGCCACATCAAACTGGGGCAATGAAAGATCCATGGCATTTCCGAAGAATGGCAGGGGAGTTACACCCATTGTTCTGGCTAACATTTACCCCTCAATCAACATCTCTAAAACAAGGAATGTAGTTACCAGATTTATGGGTGTAGGTAGCATAATTACTCCACGCCATTTGTTGCCCTGGTCCTCCCCAGGTATCAACCCGCACATATAAGCAGAGCTTAGGAAGCCAACAGAATGGTTTCACCAGCTGTCATGGGGCTGTATGCATCGCTAATCATGTGGGAACTCTGTTTACCGCAACATCTGAATGGATGAGTTAAACGCCCTAGTTTAAAATATCTACTACCTGCAGTTGACTCATCTTTTTATTTAAACATATTGTCAAGCAGCCATTTTTCTGAATTGCTGACTATTTGGGTTATGAAGTTCTCAGGAACAGAAACCTGTTGTAATCAGTGGAGGACTTGCTTCAACTACGCCACTCTTATGAGTCACTAGGTTGGAAAGGCCCACTGAAGAACCAGCCACTGTGTAGCAGAGACATTTTTCACTGTGTAAGTGTGGTTGTGCTTACTGTATGAAGTTGTGGGACTACCAAGGTAGTTGCTACCAGATAATTGTTCAGCTCTTGTGTTAATATCCTGATGTAAAAGGAGAATGTTACATTCTCATTTTTAAAAAAACTATATACTTGTCCCTTACTAAAAAGTTAATTAAACCATCCACCAAACTTCAAGGATCACCTTTTCAAATTAATAGAGCTAACAATAAACACAAGAAAATCTGCAGATGCTGGAAATCCAAAGCAACACACACTAAATGTTGCAGGAATTCAGCAGGTCGAGTAGCATCAATGGAAATGGAAAAAAGTCATTGTTTCTTGCCGAGACCCTGCTGGAAAGTAAGGGAGAAGAATGCCAGCATGAAAAGGTGGGGACGGAGATGATTTTCTTCCCACTAAACAGTTGGACGGCTGCCACCTAGTGGCATAACTTGGAAGAGAAAGCAGTCAGAAACGATTTTATTGCTCCTAATCATGGTGTGTAATTTCAGCACCTGCACTCCTGCCAAAATAGTCCCCGCAATCTCTGCATCCAGCACCTGCCTAATTCCATTTAAATCAGGAATTGACAGATATCCAAGTTTCAAATCTACAGTATTTTCAGTGGGTCTCCTTATACCCTTGATGTAAACATTCCCCCCATCACCCACACGTTTTTTGACACTAACAGTTTCTTACTGCCAATGGCTGTAATAAAGCTTTGGGAACAAACTGGGCAATGAGTGACTCTAGTAGTAGCTATGATTCTACACTACAGTGGGCCACTGAATTGAACCCAGAAACACCAATATTTTGTACAAATTCCAATAGAGGACAAACTAAAGTTGGCACTTCTGAATGTCATAAAGCTGGAGGAACTCATTGGATCGGTCGAAGGGTTCTGAGAAATGTCAACTGTCTTGAGTTCCAAAGCAATGTGGGCAATAAAGATGGAAGAACGGGACAGTTGACATTTTGGGTTGAGACCCTTTATCTAACCCAATGAGTTTCTTCCGGGTCGGCTATATGTGTTGGTCAAGATTTTCAGCACCCGCAGTCTCTTTATCTCTAGTTCGCTGACCGACCCTGATAGGTGATGATGGGTGGCACGACAACATAATGCTTTACAGTGCCAATGACTCGGGTTCAATCCCACCGCCACTGCCTGTAAGGAGTTTGTACGTTCTCCCTATTACCTCATGGGGTTCCTCCCACATATGGGTTAGTAGGTTAATTGGCCCCGTGGGCATAACTGGGAGGCACTGGCTTGTTGGACCAGAAGGGCTTGTAATCATGCTGAGTCTGTGAATAATAAATAATAATCTCTTGTTCCTATTTTGTACATTCTTATCCTTGTCTCAGTAATAAAGAACAGACAGCCTGAAACTCTAGCCAAAGTGAGAATATATTTCTACTTAGATGTGTACTAAAAGTCCTGAGAACTCTAATTAGAATTCTAGACCAAACAGTAGTGAAGGAACAATGTAAGATTAAAAACATCCCAACAAGTGTAATTTTAAATCTTTCACAATATATTTTGATTTATTACAAAATGAATTAAGAATATTATAACTCTGCATGGCAGAAAACAAACAGTGGGTCACAAACCCCACATAGTGTAAACATTATCTTTGTATCTGTAAACAGTCATGAAATGGTTCAAGTTTTCTCCAAAACTAAAACACAATGCTACAAAGAGAAATCCCCCAAATAGGACTGAGCATTAGAATCCATTAATTTGGTGGCACCCTTTTCTTCACAGATTGCTAAGTGAAGGTTGGGGTCGGGTGAGGTGGATTTGTGAGGGTGGGTTCAGAAGGAAGGGAGAAAAGAGGGTAATGCTGCTCTTTCAAACACGGAATGGAAATGTATTCAGATAATCCTTCAGAACCTTATTTAAGGGGAGGTGGTCAATGCTGTCCTTCCCATATAACTCAATAATCCTCTTCCTGCAGATTTCCTGCAAGGGCTGCAGCTTCACTTTGCGCAGAGGTTTGGAGAGAAGGCTTCTTGGTGCTGTTGTGAAGTGCTCAATTAGCTTCAAGACACAGCTGAAAAACTCCTCACTGCCATCCAAACCGAACTGTCCACCCTTAAACTGAATCCTGAAGCTGACAGGAGCACTGGCAGTTCTGACACTGAGGGAGAAAAAGTAATCCTTCTGTTTGCTGTCTCTGATGAGGAAGGTCCCCACAGGTTCAGATTTAAGTTTGTTGTGTGCCACCTCCACTGACATTGGGCCCCAGTAGAAGCCACTGTTCTCCAAGTATCTGCAAGTCTTGTTGATGATGAGGAAGTCCGAATAAGATTTGAAGGGTTTGAAGTGTGTTTCCACCTGGCGGTTGCTGGTGTTAGACCTTGCTGGCTGGTGTCCCTGGTTGGGCTGCTGGAGGCCATGGTTGTGCTCTGAGGGTTCCAGTATCTGAGGCTCTAGATGGTCCCTGGCATTGGCAGCTTTGTCAGTCAAATTGCGGTCTGCCACCATCCTATAGCATGGACGATCCTGGGTGGTCTCCCATAGCTAGAGGCTTCACTGCGATGCAGAGAATTACCAACCCTGGAAGGGAAGAGGAAACAAGTGAGTCAGCAAGTTCCTGTAAATCTGCCAAATTGAAAATAAAATATGCCAGTAATGTAAACGATTCTCGTATCACTGAATTAGAAACTAAAATCAAAAACGTAATTTTCATACCGATATCTCTGTGAAAGATCCAACTGGCCCACCGGCTGATCAAACTGCGCAATAAAAGCTAACTGACTCATAACGATAGTGTAGGAAATCCCATGCTCACGTCCTTTCTTTTCTAAGTTTGATCATCCAGGGCAGTTCTTGCCATCTCAAGTACTTAAAAATGTTGTAAATACCCAGAGGGCAGGCGTCAACTACGGAACGACTGCAGCTAATGAACCCAAAATCTAACACTGGAACCCAATCTGGGTCGCTGCAAACCGCAGGAAACTCTGCAATCATACATCTTGGTTTTCCTCCCTAATTCTGATCAAACTAATGATTTTTCTCTGCCTCCGCTAGTGCCCGTGCCCAATCCCACCTCTGCCCAGATGTTGAAGCACCCGCGCATCTGCGCGTCATTTCAAGCAACTTTGATGTGGTCCTGTCCTTAAAATACAAGCAATGAATCACGCAAGCCGTCTTCCAGGTGGGTTTCCAGTTTTAAACCCTGATGCCTTAGGGCAGATGTCACGGATTAAGCGCCTGCTCTGCAGGTCTAGAGAAGCCTCCGAACTGTGCATAATACATGCTTTATCACAATAGCTGTAAAGAGTATTAGCATTCCCACAACCCCCAAGCACAGGGAATCAAGTCTCCAAGCTCTCACTGAAAACTACCGTTTAATTGATTTAATGGTCACCGGGAATCCTTAACAAGATTCTTTATGCCTGCAAGCCTTATTAAGTATGAATTAACCTATTCCCACTCTCCCATTTGCACTAACTGTTATTTCGACATCTGCAAGATGCATTCAATATTTAAGTGCCGAATCTGTCATTTCACAAACAATGCAAAGTAACCTTTAACTACGCCGTGCTTACCTTCTGCATCAGGTTTGGATCTGCGGAGAACTTAGAGGAAAGATTCCAAACGTCCTTTGCAGAGGACGAGGCGCCGAGAAAGTCCGTTCGCTTGGGCGGTGTGTAGCAGCAGCGAGTGACTGGAGTCTCGGTGAACGCTGAGTTGAGCTCCCTGAGTAGTGGACTGTATGATAGAATCAATAAACCGTGCTTCCTTACACATTTACAGGGCTCCCAGAAGCCATACACACTCATCGCCTCTTGTTAGATCTAGTCTGGAGTACGAGCTGACATCAGTTGGTTTTATATCACCTTCCCTCCTTCGATTCGATTCGAGGAAATCACCTGCTTTCAACCGACCAGTCCCCGTCTCGTACACTTCACTTTCGGTTTCATTTCTAAGCAATTCTAAGAACTGTGTTTATATTTCAGGGCGCTGATGTTCTGTGTTTCTCTGGAAGTGTTACTCAAAGAGCAAGTTTTTTTCAAAAGCCTCGCACGGCCAAACGAAGGCGCGAGTACAGTGGCAGACGAGGGGAAAAGGCATTTGGTGCGAGAGAGGTGGAAAGAGTGTTTAGACAGGGAAGGGGGTGGGGGAAGGGGTAGATACAGGAGCAGCTTTGCGATGAGAGAGACGAAGTGTACGGAGTGGTGAGCAAAGGGATAGGAAAACACGGAGGGGGGACGAGCAGAGAGGGAGGCGGACAAATTCCACCTCGGAGCCGAGTGTGCTGAACTAGAGCCCGGCTCTAGAACAGGAAAGACCGCTCGGTTCCTCTTCGGACCCGGCAACAACCGGATTACTGGTCATTCGCTTGAAAGGTCTCCCCGTCGAAGGCGGTCGGCATTTACCCCTTCTTTGCGGGCCCGCTTTTCCCCGGCAACCCTGGTCAGGGCAGAGCTCTCAGGGTCTATACTGGGAGTGGGATTGACGGGGGTCGAGGAGGGCGGAACAGCCCTGCGTTAGTTAGTGTTAGTGCTGGCGCTCGGCCCGGCTGAATGATACTCTTCTGCCGCGCCTGGTCGAAACAAAACGTTAGCTGCTGCAGATGGGCACTAGTTTGTGTCTCAATGTAAAGCGGGTTATCCGGTCCTTTAAACTCAGTGGTGTTTGTGGGATCTTGCCGTGCAGCATCTGTGTTCTTCAGCATAAGACTTTACACTTCAGAAGGACTTCTAGCTCTCAGACACTAGGGGCCCGTGAATGTTTATTTTAGCCTTTGTTTAGAAGCCAGGTGCTTTGAAAATTAAAAGAGTAATGCTCCGTTTTGAGGCCGCCCCCTTTTTACTGTAAAAGAAAATGCCTGGAAAAGTAGTCGAGGAGAATGATTACCACTTATCATATTAAATAGATCTACAAGACACATCCAGTCACAGCGAAAATCCCTTCCAGTAAACGGTGACTGCAGCGTGTACCCAGTTTTAGTTCTGTGTGTTGGAGGATGGGGGTTCACCTTTAAAAAAGTGATAGTTTCAAAGATGCGCGGGCCCACCTGTTGTGGGGCGGTCGGGCCTAGTTTGAGGCGCAGGAGCTCATGTGGATGATGGTAAACAGGGGCCGCGCTGCGCGGCCGAGCCGCCGGGCGAGATCCGGTCTCTGGTGCGCGCACTCTGCCTGACAAGAGGCTTCTGTTCAAGAGTTTGAGAGTCAAGTTCAGGAAAGGTGGTTGAGGGTTTCCTGGAATCGGTTTCTGACCTCCTTTAGACACAGTGATGCGCAGTTCAGATTTCGGGGAAGAGCCACCACATCAATGAAACTGCAAATTAGCAACCTTCTCCATTATACAAAAAAAAAGGCGGCAACAACAGCAGCGTCACCGATGCTAATTCTCAGTCGACCCTCCTCCCCCTCCATTTCTGTGAATCGAACCCAATTCCTCATCCCTCTGCTGGTTGCATTCTGACTACATTAAGGGGCCGCCGGGAATTAGGAGGGATAGTTTCGCTTTTAAATGTCTCAAAAAGCCGGCGTGACTGTTAAAGACCCCGTCACGCAGGACGTGTCCTCTTGCATCGGGGAGGAGGTACACGAGTTGGAAGACCACTTGAACGTTTTAGGAGCAGCTCCTTCCCCTCCGCAATCAGATTTATGAACGGACAATGAACACAGCCTCACTCTTTTTGCAATATTTGTATAATCGTAATTTGTAGTTTTTGTATGTGCGGCGCTGCCCAAAACACTTCAATTTTGCAACACGTCAGTGATATTAAACGTGATTCTGAACGGGGCTTCAGATCCAGGTGCCTGGTTGGATTTGGTTACTGTCATAATGTGATACCGCTGCTTCACACCTTTTTAGTCAACTATATCTGTATTAGTGTCGCCAGTGACAGATTGTGGTTCGTTTTCTGTAAGCTCGCTCTGAAATGCAGTAAAGGAGCGCCGGGAGAGAGTATCAGAGTTCTGCGGTTTGCATAGTTTCCTGAACGTGTGAAACACCTTAGCCTTGACATCACGCCGGGCGATTCCAGCACACACAGTGAACCCTAATGTGCTCACCTGCGATTTCTCTTGCCGCCAGTTTAGTGTCTGGCATTAACTTTTAAAGAAACGCTACTGAATTTAAATTGAACAACCTCGAATAAACCCATCAATTAAAATCTGGAAATAAAACAAAGCGAGTGATGGAAAGTTGAAATAAAAATAAAATGAATATGATGGCACTACTCTTGGATATCGGGCAGAATTTGTGGAGAGGAAATAAGTTTCGGATTACTATGAAATGAGACATCTGTTTCTTCCTCTGGACTTTATTCCCTGAGGTATAAGAGAATGAGGGGAAATTTGACAGAGGTATGGAACATTATGAAAGGTATATAGGGGAAATGAAAGCTGACTGGGATTGGGTGAGACTAGGTCATAGTTTAAGGGTGAAAGGTGAACTACTTAAGGGAACCTGAGGGGAAACTTCACTCAGGTGGTGCAAGTGTAGGACCAGCTGCCAGCAGAAGTTGAGGATGTGAGTTCGATTTCAACATTAAGGAGAAATTTGGATAAGTGCATGGATATCTATGGTTTGGGTGCAGGTTGATTGTACTAGGCAGAATATCAGTTTGGTACTGAGTAAATGGGCCGAAAGGCCTTCTTCTGTACTGTAGTGCTCTATAACTCTGTTGTTGGACCTGCTAAGCATTTGCAGTGGTATTTTATTACTGTTGAGCATATATCCTTGAAAATCCATACAATGTGGGACTTTTGTA
The DNA here is from genome assembly GCF_030144855.1 of Hypanus sabinus. Lineage (NCBI taxonomy): Eukaryota > Metazoa > Chordata > Chondrichthyes > Myliobatiformes > Dasyatidae > Hypanus > Hypanus sabinus. The sequence goes on from NC_082714.1 coordinate 21,377,735, forward strand.
GGCCAGGGTGTTATGGTTAAAGAATCCAAGGTTGGGTATAGATCAGATTCAAAGGGCGGAATGGCGTTCTGTTTTTTCCATGTTCCCGTGGCCTGGTATTCCGTTGTGCAATTCTAGGGACCTTAGGCTTGGCATTTCATTTTGGACCGGAGTGAGAAAACATGAGAGTATTGTGAGCAGGCTTGGGCCCCCTATCTAAGAAAAGATGTGTTGACATTGGAGAAGGAGAGTGACAGGAATGATTCCAGGAATGAAAGGGTTAATGCATTAGGCGAATTAGTTGGCTCTGGGCCTGACCTGCAGAGGATTTCCAGGATTTTCTGGTTTTATTTCAGATTTCCAGTATTCTGCTTTGTGATTTTTATCTGGAATTTTTCGCAATGTAATTTCTACCATCCACTCATTCCAAGAGACAGCAGACACTGGATCTGATAAACTGTGTGAGACTTCTGAGATTACATTGGTGTTGTTGATAAGTGTGTTAGCATGTGTACGTTTGAGTGTGAGTATATTCAACATGGAACACAGAACAGTGCAGCACAAGAACAGATATTTTGGCCCACAATATTTGTGCTGAATACAGTGTCAAAGGACACTCAATCTATAAACACAAGAGAATCCAGTGAAAAATCTTGGACTGATACATTTATTCCTGAAATGTTTATTAGATGCTGCCTGAACTGCTGAGTTCCTCCAGCATTGTACGTGTGTTAATCTCATCTGCCTTCAAGTGATCTCATATTCATGAACCAATCTAAAAACTTTCTTAACCTCCACTTTTGTACCTGCCTCTACCACCACTCCTGGGCATCCTGTTACACTGTCCGTGCAATGTGTGCAAAAGTGTATGTGTGACTTGTGATATGGAACAGTCTGAATAAGGTTAGCAGCACTGAGCCAGAAGCTGGAGGAGGGGAGGTTCCATTTGTTTGGCCAGCACTTCTTTTAGTCAGATGAATAATGGTGTAGGTGAATGTTATATTTAGATTATGTTTTTTTGTTTGCTCTGTGGGAGTAGAGATGTGCAAACTAGCCAGGACCACAAAAAGAAATTGTGATGATGTAGGGGTTGGTTAGTTAGCCATGAGTTAACAGCCTAGACACTGGATTGTGCTTAAGCTGAGGGAGACGTGGGGTCAGTTCCATCGAGTGCTGCTGGAAGGTTATCAACTCAGTTAAGGGTGCCCCTCAGTCTACCCAAAACTTGTCAATCTTCCAGCACCGTAAGATGTCTGTAAGGGAACAAAAGGTAATCAAAAGCCCAATCTGTTTTAATGTACACATGACAAATAAACTTGAATCTTGAATTTTACTGACTGACACGGTCCAAGCTTCAGGAGTGTGCACTTAAAGGTGGAATGAAATTCCGTGCCACCAATGCAAATACTTTGTGGAGTAGGACCACATAATAGGATCCTTTTGCTACCTCACATGGCGGGGCAAAGTTGGGTGGGGAAACCTTTCGAACAATGAAAGGAGTGTCACCTCTGGGAGCCACGTGAGGGACAATGGTCCTATATTTGTATTTTATTTCTTCAAAGTTTACCCAACTAAATGTACCCAACATGAACGTAAACGTTTTTTAGCACTGTTTCGTCCTTTTATATATTTTTAATCCTGAATATACTCTGGTTTTTAAATGAAAAGAATATGTTTCACTCAGCTATTGAGGGTCAATCCAGAACACATCAAATGCTTGAGTTCATGAGGTAATATTGCAGCTCTTTTAAACTCTGGTTAGACCACACTGGAGTAATATCTTCAATCTGGCCACCTCACTATAGGAAGGATGTAGAAGCTGTAGAGAGGGTGCAGAGGAGATTTACCAGGATGCTACCCGGATTAGGGAACATGATTTATGAGGAAGGACTACGCAAGCTAAAGCTTTTCACCTCAAAGTGAAGAAAGACGAGAGACAATTTGATAGAGATGTATAAGATGAGAAGAGACACAAATAGGATGGACAGCAAGCAACTTTTTCCACCGTCAGCAATGGTGAATACCAGAGAGCAACCTTTTAAGGTGAGTGGGGGGATAGTTTAGGCGAGATGTCAGAGGTAGGTTTTTTTGTGCAGAGGGTGGTGGGTGCATGAAATGTCCTGCCAGGGGTGGTGGAAGAGGCAAACACATCGGGATATTTAAGAGGCTCTTGGATAGGCACATGGATGGAATAAAAATATAAGGGGGTCTGAGTAGGTGGCAAGGGGATGATCATGGGGTAAGTTAAATGGCTGGCAGAAGATCATGGGCCAAAGAACCCATTCTGTGCTTTAATGTTCTATGTTGGAAATCAATTTGTTCCTCTCAATACTTTCTCAGGAGGCTGTAGCAATGCTCACAACAGTGCAGGAGGCATGGGGGTCAAGAGTGTGGCAGGCAAGATGAAGGCTGAAGGGGTCACCCAGTTCCGGTGACCTGCGTGTTCAAACTTGACCTTGGATACTGCTTATATGGATTTTTCACCTTCCTCCCTACGATTCCACGGGCGTTCTCCCCTGATGTTCTGGATTCGCAAAGGCAGGCTGGTCAGTTCAATGGCTCCAGTACGTTGCCCTCTCATGTAGTGGGTAGCAGAAGAATTGAGGGATTTTGGGGAAGAAAGTGGGGGAATAGGAATGATGGATATGCTCTGAAAGCTGATGCGTCAAATGGCCTTCTGCAACATATAAAATAAGAGATGGAAGAAGTTAAACTTGGTAAACTGGAATCAAATATAGAAGCTCACAATTTCACTTTGGAGTGCTGGGGATCTTTCCTTTTCTTTGCAGGTATATATTAACATTAGCAAAAAGTCCAGTAAAATTGCTTCTAATTACTAATTATGCTTTTAAGAACCTTTTCTTAGGCTGCATATATAGCGCAAAGTGGCCACTGTAACTAGCCATTCTCCAGCAAATTTATCAGCAGGAGTTAGACACACATCCTCTCCATTCCCAGCCAATCCATCTACCAATCCTAACTATCAAGGCTGTCTTCTTTCTCACAAAGATCGGTTCAGGAGTGAGATTCGCCCAACTCCAGTAACCAGCACAGTGTATGGCTTCAGACATATTTGGCTTCTGTTCCCAGCATCATTCTTAAAGCTGCCTGGGATTTCCAAGATGCTGACTAGCCTCTCGAATTCCGGTAGTGGCCTCTCCCCCCTCCCCCCCTTTCCTTCACTATTCCCCGTCCCCTTTTCCCTCCTTCATATCTCCTTACCTACCCATCGCCTCCCTCTGGCGCTCCTCCCCCCCCTTTTTTTCTACCATGGCCTTCTGTCCTCTCCTATTAGATTCCCCCTTCTCCAGCCCTGTACCTCTTTCACCAAACAACTTCCCAGATCTTTACTCCACTCCTCCCCTGCTGGTTTCACCTATCACCTTGTGTTTCTCTCTCCCCTCCCCCCACCTTTTAACCCTACTCCTTATCTTTTTTCCTCTGGGCCTGCAGATGGGTTTAAGGGCATGAAACTTCGAATGTGCTCTTTTCCATAGATGCTCTCTGGCCTGCTGAGGTCCTCCAGCGTTTTGTGTGCGTGTATTCAGCATGTGCCTGCCTTCAGGCTTCTGTACCTTCTTGTTGATAAGAATGAGAAGAACTCAGTCCCTGGTGCCTGTGGAAGCACGCAGCCTCCCTCTAGGCCGTTATCGAGAAAATTCAGCTGATCCTATAAATAGATTTTTCAGCTCAGGATCACTTTACATTTAAATCAGAAAACAATTAACTATTCAACAGAATGATTTGGAAAAACTCAGCCCAATACTCTGCACCACCTTAGGGGAAAACAACTATCTTGTGTGGGCTGTGGTTAACATCAACATGTGTTACTACATACTGTGCTTCCCTCAGGGCATTGATATTCTGGATCATGGGCACTTGTATGCTATCGGCTAATAAATATGTTTAAAAGATTCAGAGAGGAAGTTTTATTTTTATGGAGTATCTTTCACGATTCAGACTTTCCAAACCACTTTACAGTTGGTTAAGTCTCATAAAGTTGCACAGCAGAGAAACCCAGCCATCAGTTTCCACTTAACATGCAGCAGATCGAAAACGGAGGCACCCGCCACTGCAGATGCTGGAATCTTGAGCAAAAGTAACACAGGCTTGTTGGAGGGGTGTATTGGTCAGGCATCATCTGTGTGGGCTGATGTTACAGGTCAGGGCACTGTGTCAGGACCGCGACGGTAGAGAAAAGATAATGAGTACCTGAATCAGGTTTATTATCACTGTTGGTTTGTGACAGCAATACAGTGAAATACATTAAATATAATATAATTTTTGACAGAAAATATATTGTAGAAAGGCTTAGTGCAAAAAGAGAGAAAAATAGTGAGGTAGTGGGTTCGTTGTCCATTCAGAAATCTGATGGCAGAAGGGAAGAAGCTTTTCCTAAAGCACTGAGAGTGATCTTTCAGCTCCTATGCCTCCTCTCTGATGGTTGTATTGAAATGAGGGCATGTCCTGGTGGTCCTTAACGATGGATGCAGCCTTCCTGAGGCATCACCCTTTGAAAATGACCTCGATGGTGGGGAGGCTGGTGCATGTGATGGAGCTGGCCGTGTACAGAGAGGTAAGAGGGATTGGTGAGGCAGGGGCTGAGTATTGGGGACAGGTGGAATCAGGTGAGGCAGGGGCTGATAGATAGATGGGGTTGGTTGAAGAGTTTTTTTGAGGGCCTCACAGTCATTTTCCTGTTGTTCCTTGATATACAAATATTTGAGAATTGAAAACCAGTTGGGCTTATTGCAGAATAATGTGAATGTAGAGCATATCTGTGTTGACATCAGGTTTTGCCATTCATTAGCTGATGTCAAAACTATGTTTCCATTTATTTTCCTTCAAGTCAAGTACGATCATATCGTTTCAGATTTTTAAAACCAGTTTTTGTTTTAGGGTGTGACAGTAAAATGTATTTACAAAAAAAATGCTCTGTGGGTGGCCTAATTTGTGTGACTTAGGTGTTTAAAAGAAGAGTCATCGAGAAGTACAGCACAGGAACCTTTGCCCCATTTAGTCCATGCCAAAACCATTTAAACTGCCTATTCCAATCAACCTACACCTGCCCTCCATACGCCTACCATCAATGTACAGTACCTATTCAAACTGTGCCACTTGCGCTGGCAGCTCATTCCATACTCTCACGACCCTCGGAGTTAAGAGGTTTCCCCTCATGTTTCCCTGAAACTTTTCACCTTTCACCCTTAGCCCATGACCTCAGGTTCTAGTCCCACCCAACCTTAGTGGAAAAAAAAGCCTGCTTGCATTTACCCTATTTGTACCCCTCATGATTTTGTATACCTCCATCAACTCTCCTCTCAGTCTTCTCCGTTCTAAAGAATACAGTCCTAATATGTTCGATGTTTCCTTATAACTCAGGTCCTCCAGATCCGGTAACATCCTTGTAAGTTTTCTCTGTACTCTTTCAACCTTGTTTACATCTTTCCTGTGGGTGGGTGACCAAAACTGTACATGATACTCCAAATTAGGCCACACCAACATCTTATTCAACTTCAATATAACATCCCACCTTCGGTACTCAATATTTTAATTTACGAAGGTCAATGTGCCAAAAGCTTTCTTTACGACACTATCTACCCGCGGCGCCACTTTCAACGAATTATGAACCTGTATTTCGAGATTGCTTTGTTCTACCACACTCCTCAGAGTCCTATCGTTCACTGTGTAAGACCTACCCTGGTTGGTCCTACCAAAGTGCAACCCCTCGCACTTGTCTGCACTAAATTCCGTCTGTCATTTTTGCAGCTGATCCAGATCCCTCTGCAAGCTGTGATAGCCTTCCTCGCTGTCCACTACACCCTCAATCGTGGTGTCATCTGCAAATCTGCTCATCCAATTAACCATGTTATTATCCAGATCATTGATGTAGATGACAAACAACAATGGACCTAGCACTGATCCCTGTGGCACACTGCTAATCACAGGCCTCCAATCAGAGAGGCAATTCTCCACCGTCACTCTCTGGCTTCTTCTGCAAAGCCAGTGTCTAATCCAATTTACGACCTCATCTTGAATGCTGAGCGACTGAACCTTTCTTGACCAACCTCCCAAGTGGGACCTTGTCAATCGCCTTGAAAGTCCATGTAGACAACAGCCACTGCATTGCCTTCATCCACTTTCCTGGTAACTTCCTCAAGAAACTCTGTAAGGTCGGGTAGACATGGGCTACCATGCACAAAGCCATGCTGACTATCCTTAATCAGTCCCTGTCTGTCCAAATACTCAAATATCCGGTCCTTTACGATACCTTCCAATTGCTTTCCTACAAGTGATGGCAGACTCACTGGCCTATTACTGTATTTCCTGGTTTCTGTTTAGAGCCTTTTTAAAACATTGACTATCCTCTAATCCTTTGGTACCTCTCCTTTCACTATGATTTATCTCTGCTAGTGTCCCGGCATTGTCTGTACTTGCAACACATAGGGTCCATCTTGTCAAGTCCTTGGGATTTATCCATCCTGATTTGCCTCAGGAAAGCAAGCATCTCCTCCTCTGTGACCTGTACAGGGTCCATAAAATTGATGCCTCTTTGCCTCATTTCTGTGGACAGTGTCTGTCTCCCACGTAAATACCGATGCAAAGAAAGATCTCCCCCATCTGTTGTGGCTCCACTCGTGTATAATCATTCTGATCTTCCAGAGGGCAAATTTTGCTCTTTGCAGTCCTTTTACTCATAACATACCTGTAGAATCCCTTAGGATTCTCCTTCACTTTGTCTGCTAGAGCAACCTCATGCCTTGTTTTAGTCCTCCAGATTCCTTTCTTCAGTATTCACTTATACTCCATAAGCACCTCACTTGTTCCTACCTGCCTGTACCTGCTATGCACCTCCTCTTTTCTCTGAACCAGGGTTTCAATATCTCTTGAAAACTAAAGTTCCCTACACTTGTTATCTTTACCTTTTATTCTGACAGGCACATACAAGCTTGTACTCTCCAAATTTCACTTTTGAAGGCCTCCTACTTTCCAAGTACACCTTTGCCAGGAAACAGCCAGCCCCAATCCACACTTGCCAGATCAATACTTGTAAGAAAGTAGGAAACTTAATGCTCAATGTTCACTTGTTAAGTTGTCTTGACATTAATTTTGTGTGTTTATGATCAATGGTTGAGTGCCCCATGCTGGATTACAGTCGCATTAATGTGTTCTTTCTCATATCCATACAGGATTCAGACAACCATGTATATGGTACAAATGAACAGAGTTATTTTGTGTGTGCTTATAGAAAGTGTAGTTTGGAAATGGCTGACAAACCTACACGGAAGATCTAATTAATGTGTGACCTCTGTAGTATGGACAGCCATTGTAGCTATTGAACACCAGCTACCCTGCAGCCCTGATGGAGTGAGGTCTTTGTCCAGTGACAAAGAGACCCAAAGGGCTCAAGACCAGGGTTTGCAGAATAGATATGTGACCAATAACATAAACATGCATGGAGACACATACAGAAACTTGTCCACCCTTGTCATCTTGTCATTTACATAGATGTTCATGCGCATGTACGTACACGCGCGCGCACACACACACACACACACACACACACACACCTTCCTATTGACATTCACACACTAATCACATACACTCACTCAAAAACAGACCTTTTAATTGGATATATTTAAAGGGGAGGTTGATAGGTGTTTGTTTATGCAGAATAGGGTCTTCCTGCCCTTCGAGCCACGCTTCCCAGCAATCTCCTGATTTAATCTTAGCCTAATAAAGGGACAATATACAATGACCAATTAACTACCAACTGGTATATCTTTGGACTGTGGGAGGAAACCGGAGCACCCGGAGGAAACCCACGCAGTCACAGGGAGAACATGCAGGCAGTGGTGGGAGTTGATCCTGCGTTGCAGGTACTGTAAAGCATGTTAACCACTACACCACCATGCCACCTTGATTAGTAAGGTGTCAAAGATTACGGGTAGAAGGCAGGAGAATGGTGCAGAGAAGGAATAATAAATCAGGCATGACTGAGGGGCAGGGCAGATTTGATGGGCCAAATGGCCTAATTACGTTCCTATAACTTATAGACTTATACCATCAGACAGGAAAACACACACACACACACATTTTTTGCACTATTACAACCTGAGCACACTCCTGCACCCACACTGTCCTAATTCCATCTATGGTGCCATCCTCCTCACCCCCAGATTCCTACCTCTTCCAGGGTAAATGAGTGTGTGATTCATTTCAGCATCTTGCGGAGGCTTCAGAGCCCAGCTCTGGGTTGTAGTCATCGGGAGGACTCTCGGCTTGCACTCTCCTACCTTGGTTAGATTCTGTGGGAGTTCTCGTGTCTGAGTCAGCTGTGCTCTCAGTTCAAGAACAGACGCAAGTGCTCAAAATCTAGGCTAATCAGTGCTGAGGAAATGCTGCATGCTCTGAAGTGAACTCTTTCAAATGAGACATTAAAGCAAGGCCTAGTGTGCCTCAGGTGACTGCAAAGCAACTGTTATCAATATTTTAAAGGACTGAAAAAACTCAAAGTAAAATTTATTAACAAAGTAGATATGTGTTACCATATACTACTGTTATGTACCCTGTAACTGGGTGTCTAACCAGCAGAGCATCCCAGCAGACAAATCCCAGTACGCCAATCCCACCAGACTGATCCATCACAATCTCACGCACTCACCCACCGCAGTCCACCACACTAATCCCACCAGACCAATCCCAGCACACCAATCCCACCAGAGCAACCAACCAGCACACCAATCCCACCAGACCAATCCCAGCACACCAATCCCACCAGACCAATCCCAGCACACTCCCCCACCACCTCTACCATTTCCTGTCAGAGGCACCTCATGTACAGACACTCCTGTGCTGAGCATCACTTTATGGACGTAAAACCAATCTGTGTATACAAGCTATCAGGTATTTATATTAATTGTGTTTTTATTATTGCGTTTTTTTTGTGGGGCTTCAGAACCAGAGTAACAATTATCTCACAAACAAAAGGAAGTCTGCAGATTCTGGAAATTTGAGCAACACACACAAAATCCTGGAGGAACTCAGCTGGCCAGGCAGCATCTATGGAAAAGAGTAAACAGTCGATGTTTCAGGCCAAAACCTTGACTGTGCTCATGTCCATAGATGCAGCCTGGCCTGCTGAGTTCCTCTGGCATTTTGTGTGTGTGACTAACAATTATTTCATTCTTTTTCACACTTGGGCACTAGAACTGACATTAAACAATTATGTATCTTGAATGACAAATGACTAATGTGCAAAAGAAGACAAATTGTGTGCAAATTAAATAAAAATAGTATTGAGAACTCAAGTTGTAAAGAGTCCTTGACAGAGAGTCTGTAGGTTTTAAGGTCGGTTCAGGGTCGACATTTACAGTTTATTGTGAGGGAGTGGTCTGTCCTTCGCTCGTCCCTGGGGGAGCAAGGTTGGATCTGACTCTATCCAGTGACACAGGAATCGAGGAGTCTGGGGTCAGTGCACCGAGGTGGAAGATTGGCCACTGAAAGGGGCGAGCAGGTTTGAAGGGGTGAAAGTCTCCAGCTTCAGGGCGATCTTCACGCCCCCACCCTCACACACCGATCACTGCAGCGCTGAGCTTTACGCAGACAAGACACAGACGTGTTGGGTCTGCATCAGTCATTGTACAGAGCTGTAGAAAAGAGGGGCAGGACAAAGTCATTCGGCCCTTTGATCCTACCCCACCATTCCTTATGATCGCGGCCAAGCCTGCAGTTGAATACCCAGGACTGCTCTCCCCTCACTCTCCTATTTGTCCACTGCTCCTGATCTCAGGTTTCTCTCAAGGGCTATCACCACCAGCAACTGTCCCTCTAGGTTGCTGGGTTCTCTGGCTGGTTGGAGACGGGAGATTGAGGTTGAGAGAATTAATAAGTCAGCCATGATGGAATGGCATAATGTGGGCCAAAATGGCCTAATACTGCTCCTCTGTCTTATGGATTCGCCCCCTCAAACTCCACACCTACCAGGTTGGAGATGTCCATCGAGCTCCTGCTGGAGGAGAGGGGAGTGGCCCCACTAGGAACCAACTCACACCCTGTCCTTCTGGGAGGCAGTGACCTGGTGGGTGAGCCGTGGGCCTGTAGCAGGATGCCCACGGCCCTTAACCCTGTCCCACCAACACCCCCACCTTCACCAGCACACTAATAAATGGTACGATATGATGGAAGTCGGACCTCACAGTTATTTCGTTATTATCTTGCATCATGTTGCCCACCTGCACTGCACTCTCTTGCTAGCTGTGACACTTTATTCTGCATTCTGTTATTGTTTTAGCTTGTTCTGCCTCAGTGCACAGTGCAATGATCTGATCTGTATGAGGAATCTGCAAGACAAGCTTTTCACTGTATCTCAGTACACGTGATGTGCGCAGAGATGTTGGGGCCTAGTGTTTGTGAACCCACAGGTCCGCTGAAGGCCACAGAAGACGGCCTGTGCTGGGGTCAAAGGACTGAAATGAGGAGCATTTGATGGCCCTGGACCTTTACTCGCTGGAATTTAGAAGAATGAGGGGGGTGGTTCTCTTTGAAACCTATCAAATGTTGAAAGACCTAGATAGATGTGGGGGAGACTAGAACCTGAGGGCACAGCCTCAGAATAGAGGGATGTTCATTTAGAACAGAGACAAGGAGGAATTTCTTCAGCTGGAGGATGGCAAATCTGTGGTATTCATTGCCAGAAACCACTCTGGAGGCCAGGCCAATGGGTGTATTTAAACCGGAGGCTGATAGGTCCTCGATTTGTCAGGGTGTGAGTGGTTACGGGGAGAAGGCAGGGGAGAGAAATGGGGATCAGCCATTATGAGATGGCGGAGCAGACTCAATGAGACAAATGGCCGAATCCTGCTCCCATGTCTTATGGCCTTATGGACTGTGTATGTGAGTAGGTGGGTGGGTTGGAGGGAGGGAGGGGAGGAAAGGGGCTTGCTTTTGTTGTTGTTTAGTTGCGTGCTGTGTTCTGTGTGGTTCTGCCGAGCATTGTGGCCAGGCTACGTTGGCGCTGGGACGTGTGGTGACATTTGCGGGCTGCCCCCAGCACATCCTTGGATGTGTTGCTTGTGAGTGCAAAGGGCATGTTTCACCGTGAGTTATGATGTCATGTGATCAATACATCTGCATCTAAAAATGGAAAAGCAAATTAAATAAATATAAATCTGAAACGTGACGATAATAAACCAGTACCAGTGATGGTTACCTCACAAAATGGCAGATCTTCACCCGGAACTGGGTCTGCTTCTCCCCTGGAGCGTCTCGATAAGTGGCTGGAAGTCAAGGATGATAGACTGTGGCCACTTGCCCCATCATTGCTACTTGCTCCCCCACCAGAGTGGACTGCCTTCATCCCCTCCCGTCCACTCCTTGTCTCCTTCAGGCAAATTTCTACAGATGTACTGTGGAGAGCATTCTAACTGGCTGTATCACCGTCTGGTATGGTGGTGAGGGGCTACTGCACAGGACCGAAGAAAGCTGCAGAGAGTTGTGAAATTAGTCGGTTCCATCATGGGTACTCACCTCCATATTGTCCATGACATCGTCAAGGAGCGGCTCCTCAGAAAGGCAGCATCCATCATTAAGGACCCCCATCACCCAGATCATGCCCCGCTCTCATTGCTACCCTCAGGAAGGAGGTACAGAAGCCTGAAGGCACACGCTTGGTGATTCAGGAACAGCTTCATCCCCTCTGTCATTCGATTTCTGAATAGCCTTTTTCTGGCAGCTTACTAAATATGCAATATATGCCTTTGATGGTGGGTGGACTGGTGCTGGTGATGCACTGGGCAGGGAATATGAACGAAGTAACTAAGGTAGGCAATTTGGCTGCTAATGTGGACAGCAAGCTCCCAGAGACAGAATGAACGCAGAAAATATCTTTTTTGGGACAAATGTTGGTAATGAAGAGAATGCTTGCAGCTTTTCCTCCAAGCAATGTCTTCTCATCCACCTGGCTGGCGGATGGGGCCTTGGTTTAACAAAGATGGCGGTGCCGACAGGGATGGGCTCCCTTGTGACTGTGCTAAACGTCAGCCTACGGCCTAAGCTCGAACCTCTGAAGTGGGAATTGAAGCCGCGACCGAGCTTTGGATGTGAGTGCGCCCCCTTCCCGACTAAAGGTGGGCGATGGTGGGGCTTTGAGGACAAGGCCGATGGCCCGTGGGACCTGGCTTCCTGTTGGAAGTGATGGGAGTGGCCACATTTGCAACAGGAAGGTTTGTCCTCCATTCGTCCTAGAGAGTCTGCAGCTGATATTTATGTAACCAGAAGACCTATGGTTACCGCTGGGGTATGAGGTTGCCCATGGCCTGAGCGAACGGTACACCAGACACAAGGGGATGAGCAGACTGTTTCTGCTCATTATGTTCCCTTTGCTAAATCTACAGCTTCTTTCTCCACATTTTCTTCTGATACAGGAGTCCATTCAGCCTGTCAGGTCTCTGCTAGCTCACAGAACATCCCATTCCTCACAAGTTTTCCCTGTAATCTATTCCTCCCATCAACTCTCCCAGATTCCACCACTACGCTACACACTAGGGGTAATATACAGTGCCCAAATACCCCACAATAAAAGGTCCACAATAACCTTTATCCTCCTTGGTCAAGTAATGCAGTTCTCACCCCCTGAAATTCAATGGCACTACCACTACAGAATCCCCCGCTATCAATCGGGCACCAGGGTAGCGTCAGGGACGAGAAAACCAGCAGACACTGGAAATCCAAGCTAAGCATGCAAAATGCTGGAGGAACTGGGCATTTCCATAGACACTGTCTGGCCTGCTGAGTCCCTCCAGCATTTTGTGCGTGTCACCAGGATAGCGTAGCAGTTGGTGTGACGCTATTACAGCTCGGGCGTGTCCTGGGAGTGCAGAGTTCAGTTCTGGTGCCATTATGTAAGGAGCCTCTGCATGGCCTGCCTGTGGAATGCGAGGGTTTCCCCCGGGTGCTGTGGTTCCCTCCCACAGTCAAATTCATACCAGGCATGCTATTGCTCATTGGTCATTGTATGTTCTCCTGGGATTAGGCTGGGGTTAGGGTTGCGGGGGCAACATGCCTCAAAGGGCCTGCAGGGCCTACTTTGCGTTCTGTCACTAAATTAAATAAATAAGTACAATAACAATTCTCTTGGGGGTTCCCTGGATTAGACATACACAGAATGTGGCTGCAGGGACAGGACAGAGCCTGGGAATCCTGTGGGGATTAACCCACTTCCGATTTCCCCAAAGCCTGCCTTCCATCTTCAAGGCCCAAGGCGTGATTGTGATGGAGCACTCCCCACTCACCTGGGACCTAGCAGCCCACCTGATGGGCACGCCACCCACAACTATTCACTCCCTCCCACCGCCACTGAACCCGCCCAGTGCTTTACACCGTCTGCAGCAACTCGCCAAACCTCCTTAGACAACATCTTCCAAACCTACAACCCCTACCAGCCCAGACAAGGGCAGCAGGAGCACGAGGAACGCCACCACCTGGAAGTTGCCCACCATCCTGACCTGGAAATTTATCACCGTTCCTCTATCGTCCCTGGGCCAGTCTTTAAAGTTGGAAGTAAATTTTATTATCAAATAACATATATGTCACCATATACAACCCTGAGGTTTATTTTCTCGTGGTCATAATCAATCTGTGGAATAATGACCACAACAGAATCAGTGAAAGACCGCACCACCTTGGGCACTTAGAGTGCAGACGACAACAAACTGCAGATACAAGAAGAAAGAAATGATGATAGTAAATTAATAGGCAATAAATATTGAGAACATGATATGAAGAGTCCTTGTAAGTGAGTCCTTTGGTTGTGGGACCATTTCAAAGGTGGGGCAAATGAAGTTGAGAGGAGAGCCTGATGGTTGAGGGGTAGTAACTGTCCTTAAACTGGTGATGTCATAGGCCAAACAGTCATAGACCACTACCGCACAGACAGGGAATCTTTGGCCTCTCTACTCCATGCCAGCCTTGTCTGAGCTGCCTAGTTTCATCTCCCTGAACCAGAACCATATCTTTTTTTGCCTATCCAAACTTTTCTTAAAGTTTACAATTGAACCAGCATCCACCAGCTCTGCTGGCAGTTCATTCCGCTCCATTACCGACAACTGAGTGAAGCAGTCCCCGCTCAGATTCCTGTTAAACATTTTGCCTTTCCTTCTAAACCTACGGACGCTAGTTCTAGTCTCACCCGAAGTATATAGAACATAGAATTTACAGCACAAATCTGGCCCTTCTGTCTACAATGTTAATAGTTCTTGTTTCTCAGGGGGGGAATGGTTAACTCTGTACCCCATTGCCCATCAGGTCTATTCATCACTCGTAACACTACCTTGAGATCAGTTTTCTTGAAGGCATTTACAGAAAAATAAATGCAGTAAATACAATCCGATTTATGAAAAAACTATATATAAACAAAGACTGACAAACAGCCATGTATAAAAGCAGACAAATCAAGCAAATCAAAAATAATACTGAGAACACGAGTTGTAGAATCCTTGAAGGTGAGTCGGTCTATAGGTTGTGGCATTTGAACTGTACTTAGCCACACAATTCATAGTTATAAATTGAGTAAAGCAAAAGATTAAACACGTAGCCTGTTTACCTGTGTAATGGGATATCTGGTCACTATTACACTTTGTAAAAATTAGTTGTTTTTCCTACATTATAACAATAGCTACACTTTAAGCATACTTTATTGGTTATAAACCTCTTTGAAATGTCCTGAATGGCGCAGTAGAAGTGAAATTTTTCTTTTTTAATAATCAAAGGATTATTCCAACGTCAAAGAAGGATACTACCTGAAAATCAAAACTTTGCAGTTGTGCATCTGAAATAAAACAGAAAATGGTGGAAATACTCAATGAGCCAAACAGCATCCATGGAAAAAGAAACAGAGGTTAAGGTTTCTGTTTGAAGACCCAATAGTAAAGTACCGTACTCCACAAAGAGGAACTGGATTCAGACTCAGATTTATTTATCATGTGTACAGTAAAATGCATTGTTTGCATTAACAATCAGTACATCGAGGATGCCCGCAAGTGTCACTACACATTTCGACGGCAACATAGCACCACAATGCAAGCACAACAACAAAACAAGTGAACAGCAGAAAAACAAGTCCCTTTTCCATTCCTACCGCCCACTCACACTTTCAGACAGAACTGCAGCCCTCGGACAACCACCTCCCGTCCTTGTCCCTGGATTCTCAGACTTGGGACTTCAACCTGGGACACCGACCATGTTGCTGACCTGCTGAGTTTTTCCAGCATTAAAAATTCCACATGACAAATCAAAGTTATCACTTTGGTAACAGTTATATCTTAGTTGAATAACAATATTAACATATCATCCGCTTGACCTACACCACCAGGTTCAGGAACGGTTACTACCCCTCAACCATCAGGTTCTTGAACCAGTGGGGATGACTTCATTCAACTTCACCTGCCCTATCACTGAACTGTTCCCACATCCTATGGGCTCACTTTCTGATGTTCTCAATATTAGTTGCTTATCTATCTATTTATTTATTTAATTAATTTTATTTGTATTTACACAGTTTGTTGTCTTTTGCATATTGCTTGTTTGTCCATCCTGTCAGGTATGGTTTTCCATTGATTCTGCTATGTTTCTTGTCTCTACTGTGTATGCCCACAATAAAATGAATCTCAGGGTTGTATATGGCGACATAAATATACTTTGATAATAAAATTTACTTTAAACTTTGAATAAATGGGCTACATTTAAAATGCTGATAAACTGTTGATTTCCAGAGGGATATTGGCATGATGTTCCTTAACTGCTGAAAGCAGATGTACAGGGATTGGTAGGGTGGTGGCAAAGTTACTAGAGGAATATTCTAGAGGCATGACTATACACCTGGTTTATGAGTTCAAATCTTAGTCTAGAGCTTGTGAATTTATTTAACTAAAGTTTTAATAGTAATGATAGCTATGAGATCCCTGATTGTAAAAAATTCTTACCTGATCCCTAACAATTTTCAATGATGGAAATCCGTGGCTTTTATCTACTCTGAAACACGAGAAAATCTACAGATACTGGAAATGCAAAGCAACACACACAAAATGCTGGAGGAACTCAGCCGGTCAGGCAGCATTATGGAAAAGAGTAAACAGTCAATGTTACACTTCAAGTGTGAAGAAGGGTCTCGACCCGAAACATTGAGTGTTTCCACAGATGCTGCCCGACCTGCTGAGTTTCTCTGGCATTCTGTGTATGTTGCTTTCCCTACTCTGGTTTGTCTGTGACTCTTGGTCCACCAGAGTAATCGTGGTTATAATGAAATGGTTTTGTAAATCATGCAATTTAAAGGTGATTAGTGATGGGCAGTAAATGCTGGACTTCGCAATTTGTCACAAATCTTGTGAATGAGTTTTTAAAAATGTTATTACAAGTAATCAAAGAAAGCAAGCAATAATATGTCAACCTTTATTGCAAGAAAGTTGGATTACAAGAGCAAGGAACTTTTGCTGAACTGTATTCATTTAACGGCTTAAGACGCAACATGCCATGGGGAAGGGGTCATTGCAATCAGTACAAATGGGCTAATTCAATGATGAGAACACTAAGGTTTAACAGAAATTAAAATTACTTCGACTCTTGTAGCCCACTCCTGCTGTAAAAATACGTGTGATTGAAACTCAGCAATCAGTGACTCTGAATACACAATCAGCTCTTCTGGTTTACAAGAGCGCTCTTTAGAGAAACGGAGCATAATCTTGTAGAAATTCTCTGTATTTTCACTGTGGAACTTGCCCAAGTAATCTGCACATTTCTGTTTATTTAAAATAAAAAGAAGCAGCGATTGTTACAATTGTTTTAATTCTGTCCAGTTAAACATTTAGCTGTTTAAAAGTGTTCTTAATTAGTGCTTTAGCATCTTAGTGTTTCTTTATCTAAAGAAGCATTTTAATAATTTTCAAACCTTTTTCAACTGTAAAAGTTTTTGAATGCTTCTGGACTTGAAAAATTGTGAACAATTTTTGCATCCCTCTCAACTGTTGGGCAGCTTCAATGATGGGGAACGTTGTTTCATGAACAGGAATTATTCTGCCCTCCCCCCAATGGAAAGCATTGCATCAAGCCAATGTCTTGTTACACCACAGGGCCTCACTGCTGAAGTTTGGGCCAATCATTTGCAGGAGGCTGGTGCCAAGTTTCTGAATTTAGTTTCAAACTTATTGTGGAGGTCAATGGTGAGTGTGAGTGCCTTCGTGCTAGCAGGTTGCCATAGAGTCATAAAACACTGCAGCACAGAAAAAGGCCATTCAGCCCATCTAGTCCATGCTGAGCTGTGATTCTTTCTGGTCTCATGGCTCACACCTACATCTGAGACTGACAGCACATTGCTTGTTGAAAAAAAACAGTCCTTGGATGGCTAAGGAAACTGTTCTTTAACTAAACATACATTCTGTGGCGACACGAGTGAATCTGCAGAAGCTGGAAATAAATAAAAACACAAAATGCTGGCAGAACTCAGCAGGCCAGACAGATTCTATGGGAGGAGGTAGTGATGACGTTTGTGCTTTCATTTTATACATTCTGTGGCCACTTTATTAGATACAAGAATGGAACCCGGTGTGGTGTTCTGCTGCTGTGGCCTGTCCACTTCAAGGTTCAAAGCGTTGTGTGACCAGAGTTGCGGCTTCTGCACACCAGCGTCGTAATACATGGTTATGTGAGTAACTGCCGCCTTCCTGAACCAGTCTGGCTACTCTCGTCCGGCCACTCTCATTGACCAGGCTACTCTCGTCCAGCCACTCTCGTTGACCAGGCTACTCTCGTCCAGCCACTCTCGTTGACCAGGCTACTCTCGTCCGGCCACTCTCGTTGACCAGGCTACTATCGTCCGGCCACTCTCGTTGACCAGGCTACTCTCGTCCGGCCACTCTCGTTGACCAGGCTACTCTCGTCCGGCCACTCTCGTTGACCAGGCTACTCTCGTCCGGGCACTCTCGTTGACCAGGCTACTCTCGTCCGGGCACTCTCGTTGACCAGGCTACTCTCGTCCGGCCACTCTCATTGACCAGGCTACTCTCGTCCAGCCACTCTCATTGACCAGGCTACTCTCGTCCGGCCACTCTCGTTGACCAGGCTACTCTCGTCCGGCCACTCTCGTTGACCAGGCTACTCTCGTCCGGCCACTCTCGTTGACCAGGCTACTCTCGTCCAGTCACTCTCGTTGACCAGGCTACTCTCGTCCGGGCACTCTCGTTGACCAGGCTACTCTCGTCCGGGCACTCTCGTTGACCAGTTGACCAGGCTACTCTCGTCCGGCCACTCTCATTGACCAGGCTACTCTTGTCCGGGCACTCTCGTTGACCAGGCTACTCTCGTCCGGCCACTCTCATTGACCAGGCTACTCTCGTCCAGCCACTCTCGTTGACCAGGCTACTCTCGTCCGGCCACTCTCATTGACCAGGCTACTCTCGTCCAGCCACTCTCGTTGACCAGGCTACTCTCGTCCGGCCACTCTCATTGACCAGGCTACTCTCGTCCGGCCACTCTCGTTGACCAGGCTACTCTCATCCGGGCACTCTCGTTGACCAGTTGACCAGGCTACTCTCGTCCGGGCACTCTCGTTGACCAGGCTACTCTTGTCCGGCCACTCTCGTTGACCAGGCTACTCTCGTCCGGCCACTCTCGTTGACCAGGCTACTCTCGTCCGGGCACTCTCATTGACCAGGCTACTCTCGTCCAGCCACTCACTCTCGTTGACCAGGCTACTCTCGTCCGGCCACTCTCATTGACCAGGCTACTCTCGTCCGGCCACTCTTGTTGACCAGGCTACTCTCGTCCGGGCACTCTCATTGACCAGGCTACTCTCGTCCGGCCACTCTCGTTGACCAGGCTACTCTCGTCCGGCCACTCTCATTGACCAGGCTACTCTCGTCCGGCCACTCTCGTTGACCAGGCTACTCTCGTCCGGCCACTCTCGTTGACCAGGCACTTCCGCCCGCAGAACTGCCACTCACCTGGATGTTCTTTGTTTCTCGCACCATTCTCTGTAAACACCAGAGACTGCTTTGTATGAAAAACCCAAAAGATCAGCAGTTTCTGAGATACTCAAACCACCCATTTTAGCATCAACAATCATTCCGTGGTCTGAAATACTTAGATTGCTTTTCTTCCCCGTTCTAATGCTTGGTCTGAGGAACAGCCGAACCTCTTGACCACATTTGCACGCTTTTATGTATTGAGCTGCTGTCACACGATTGGCTGAGAATTGCGTTAATGAGCAGGTGTGCAGGTAAAGTGGCCAATAAGTGTATTTTTTCTTGCTTTGTCCCCTTTCACCAGTCACCCTGTTCACCAGCATTGCCATAAGTCTGCTGGTTTGGCAATACAATATGTGGGAATCTTTCCTTCCCCAAAGTGCTTCTACTGCCAGGCAGTGCATTAATTGGGCCATGAGCAGTGATTTCCCCACCCTACCATCAGTGTGATATTTCCTCAAAATGAATCAGCTGGGCTAGCAGCAAGGGGAAGCCCAAGAATGAATGGCAGTACTGTAAAAACTTTCAGTTCAAGCCCTTTCAGTAACTCATTAAAGACCCAGCAATGACACATCTTTAAAAAGTTATTGTGACCCAGTTTAAATTCCACCACATTGTCAATAAGGATTTTTTTTTCCAAAAACCTTTGCTATTATAACTTACTGATATATGTAATATTTGTGAATTGCAATACCAGGCCAGTCTGCTTAGATTGCAAATACTTGTAGACTCAGAGAGCACATAGTTGTATATTAAAATACAATTTGTATTACTTCAGATTGTGAAATATTGACAACTTTGCAGCGGCCAATTCTAACAAGCCCATTGCCGCTGCTGGTGAGCTAGCATGGGCTGTTATCCTTATATAATGCACCGCCCAATCAATAAATTAGTGATGTTCCACAAAGCCAAGGTAATATATTCGATCCTTTATTAGCAACTAGCAACACAAGCAATCTGGAAGTGATGCAGTTAGTGTTAATTAAATATAACCAAGTGGAATTAGGCGGTCAACAAAAGATATGACATCTTGTGGTCCTCAGAACCAAAATGGCCAGAACAAGCCACAAATATGTAACTTATTCCCTTTGCTTTTACCACATTCCGGCATACGTGATCAGCATCCATCATAAACATAATAAATCCGTAACACGGAATACAATGCAGATAGAAAACAGATGCATGACTCCAACAAACATACACAATTGGAGTACAGAGAGACAAGCCTCAACACCACAGGCGTGCCAGCAAGCATCTCATTGTTTCAGGTTTATAAAAGAGACTCCCTCTTCAGGACTGCCGTGGGCTGCACTATAAGTCTTCCTACCTTTTCCCTTTGCTCTTGTTTAATCCCGATGTACGATGAGCTTCTTGAGATAGTTGGTGGCATGAAGAAAAGAAGAATGCTGGGCCGGACAGTTGGAGACTCTCAGGAACTGCTCGTCTCCTGGGATTCTCACGCACGACAGTCTCCAGAGTTTATGGAGAAAGGTGCGGAAAACTAAAGAACATCCGGTTGAGCGGCGGTTAATGAGAGAGGTCAGAGGAGCCAGGTTTAAGCTGACAGTAACTCAACGAATCATGTGTTACATCAGCGGTGTGCAGAAGAGCATCTCTGAATGCACAGCACGTCAATCCTTGCAGTGGATTGGTTACAGCGGCAGAAGGCCACGTCGATTCCACTCCCGTACCCAACAAAGTGCCACTAAGTGTGTGTCACTCGGGAAATTCCCCTTTAATTCTTTGAAAAGCAGAGAGCAGGTGAGAACTTCATTTTGAAAGTTGGCATCTCTGGCATCCATTCAGTGCTGCACTGAAATGTCATCTGGATTCCTATGTTTAGCTCTCCAGAATGTACCTCAAAGTCAAACTAACAAAGCTTCAGGACCAAGGCCACCGTTGATGAGATTTAAAGTGAGTCTCCAAGTGGCACACTCGAATCAGTTCTACATTTTCTCAAAAGCCTGTGAGCAGGTGTTTTCTGCAGTGCTAGTGAGTTTCTCTAGATTAGATACAAATCCTTTGCTGGGGGGGGGGGGTTTGATGTCATATATAAAATTAAATAGTGGTCTCTGTACCGAGTGGAGCTCACATACTGAAGCAGATAATTAAGACCTGGATCAAAGCCTTAAGGTTGAAGTTGGTGAGCCTGGAAGTCAAGGCCTGATGGTCGAAGTCACTGGGTCAGCATATCCACAAGATGGAGGCTCCACATCTGTGAATCCAGGCCAGGGACAACCCCCCTCCCCCCAAAGGTTTGGAGGCCTGTGCAAAATCAGAGTTCAAAGCCTGGACTCTCACCGGCCTCTTTTTGGCAAACCATGGGGTCAATACCGAAGGTCACAGACCAAAGTTGGCATGTCTGAAAATTGAGGCCCAATGGTTGAGGCCCCTGTATTAGTATGTCCAAAATTCAGAGGCTCGCTGTCTCTAAGTCTGCGAGTCTGGGCTAGGGACTGCAGATTGGAGGCTCTGAAGTGGCCTGTGTTGGGGTTGGAGGATTGCCTGAATGTGGGAGGGTGAAATGGCCTTGAATTGCTGCTTTTGTCTTGTTGTTGTTGCTTGTGTCATTCTGCTGAACATTGAGGGTATGCTACCTTGTTGTGGCGACACTTGTGGGCAGCCCCCAGCACATCCTCGGGCTGGGCTGGTTGTTAATGCAAATGATGCATTTAGTGTTCAGAGTTCAATATAAATTAATTATCAAAGTACATATATGTCAGCGTATACTACCTGAGATTCTTGTGGACATTCACAGTAGAAATCAAGAAACACAATAGAAACAAAGAAATATAATTCAACTAGTTAAGAGGGTTGAAATCTACAAGTTCCCAGAAGTGAACATCACCAACAGCCTTTCTTATTCATGGGCACTTAACTCACCAATGCCTCAACTTCCCCAAAAGGGTAAGGAAATTTGACACATCCCCTCTGACCCTCACCAACATTTTTTGCTGTACCATGGAAAGGAGTCTATACAGATGTATCACAGGCACTCTTCACAGCATTGTAGTGGTTAGAACAATGATTTACAGTGCAGGAGACCAGGGATCAAGTCCCACCACTGCCTGTAAGGAGTTTGTACATTCTCCCCGTGAATGTGTGGGTGCTTTGTTTTCCTTCCACAGTCTGGTTGGTAGGTTAATTGGTCATTGTAAGTTTAAATTAAATTGAAGGGCCGGAAGGGCCTATCGGTGCTGTATCTCAATACATAATAAATAAATAAATAAATAAATAAACTCAATCTGAATTTGCTTCGCCACTATTTGGCGGGCCACAGCTGCAGCGATAAGACATCCTTCTTCTTCCTATTGGGTTTCTCATTTCCTGCTCCCATCCTCAGCTTGCTATCAATCACTGAGAAACATTGAACATTCTCCCAAACAATCCCTTCTGAGTCATCTCCTTGATGACATCACTGCCTTTCCCAGCCAAGTACAACCAACTATCCCGTCATAATCCTTTCCTCTCTCACGACCCCGTCCCATTTGGCACTCTTTCCCTCACACAATCCTCTCCCCTCCCCATTGCTCGGCTCTCCCAAACACATCTCTTTCACAGTTTTCGCAATAGAGGAGTAATATAGAGAAAGGGTCCTGTGTGCACTTACTTGTGTAAGGTCTACTTTACCTTGAGCACTTCGTATGATAGAACCTTGTGCCGATTGGTATGAACCTGGCACATGATATCATGCATTTCCATGCATGCTGCAGTTCCTAGGTCACTGGGTAGAAACACCGAATTGGACTATCCCTTCGCCTCTTTAGAACGTGGAGCACAGTACAGTACAGGCCCTTCAGTCCACGATGTTGTAACAACCCTTTAAACTACTCCAAGATCAATCTACCGCTTCCCCCCCCACGTTGGCTGCCACTTTTCTTTCATCCACGCACCTATCCAAGAATCTCTTAAATGTTCCGATGCGCCTACCACCCCGGGAGCATGGCCCATGTGCCTACCAGTCTGTGTTAAAAAATCTGCTTCATGTGCCCCCTACACTTACCTCCTTAAAATTAATCATTTCCACCCTGCGGTATCACAGCCTAAATTTAAATTTCCTTAAGTTACTTTTCCTGTTATACGATGACTCATCTGTTATTACTTCATACCTCCTATTTCCTTCAGCATCTTATTCCTTCGAAATGCGGATCATAGTTATACAAGATTATTTCATTGACACAATCTTTTCCAAGTACTTTAATCTCAATACTCATTATTGCAGAGCTATTTAAATGGGAGTCTCTCATCAGAGCCTGATTCATCCTGGCACATTTCCAGAAATGATGTTCTGAAGCAAGGGATCTAACTGAATAACCTTTTCCCAACCAGACTGTTGTTGTGACAATAATGCAGTGTTTCTTCAGCTTGGACAAGGTTCATTCTACTCTCTCAAATTGATGAATAAGTTCCTTCTGCACTATTTGGAACTCCAGTGATATTGTGGGTTCTGCCCAATATGAACTCCTCAACCAACATCCCTCAACTCATCAGGCCTACCTCACTATTTTTCCTCTCTTTTCCCACAACTTATTTAATTCTTATATACAGTGAATTCTAGTTAATTGGGAGCAGTACATTTTGGTTCATTTAAGTGACTGTCCCAATTCATTGAAATAGTTAAGGGTATAAAAAAAGATGAACTACCATTTAAATGAGTAACAATTTATGTATTCAAATGAAGTACAGAACAAATTAGAACAACTACTGATACCCCTAAAGTACTATAAAACTATGTATTAGTTAATAATAGTTATCAATGGAGGGGTTCATCTGTCGCGTTCATTTGATTGCCTGTAAGTGAACATAATCGGCACAGACACTTAGTGTAGATGATGTACTGCCTCATACAATGCTTTAGACAATTGCCCCCTACAAATCTTCACTTTCATTGTAACATTCAACATGATTGTCGATACCTTCGTGATTCGTAACTTGTGACGGTAGTGAAATTCTTTCATTTTCACTCGCATGGTGTGTCTAGTGCATTGAGCTGCATACATTTCAATGGAAGAAGTATCATAGGAAAGCCGGATGAGCTCAGGACATGGATCAACACCTGGAATTATAATGTGGTGGTCATTAGTGAGACTTGGTTGAAGGAGGTGCAGGACTGGGAGCTTATTATTCCGGGCTTTTGTTGTTTTAGATGTGACAGAGTAGGAGGGATTAAAGGAGGAGAGGTAGGTGTTACTAGTCAGGGAAAATATCACGGCAGTGCTCAGTCAGGACAGACCAGAGAGCTCAATTAGTGATGCATTAAAGGTGGAACTGAGAAATAAGAAAGGTATCACGACATTAATGGAGCTATATTACAGTCCACCAACAACTCTAGGGATTTTGAGGAACCAATTTGTAAAGAGATCACAGACTGTTGCAAGAAACATAAGATTGTTATAGTAGGTGATTTTAACTTTCCACATATTGACCGGGATTCCACACTGTAAAAGGACTCGATGGAATAGAGTTTGTCAAATGTGTTCAGGAAAGTTTCCTTCAGCAGATGCATTGAAGTCCCAGGGAGAGAGTGAGAGATACTGGATCTGCTATTAGGGAATGAGACAGGATAGGTGACTGAAGTTTGTGTAGGGGAACACTTTGCATCTGGAGACCATGATGCCGTTAGTTTCAAAGAGATAGGTCTGGTCTGCAGGTTGACATTCTAAATCGGAGAAAGGCCAATTTTAATGGTATCAGAAATGATCTGGCAAGTGTGGATTGGGAGAGTCTGTTTTCTGGTAAAGATGTACTTGGAAAGTGGGAGAAATTTTGAGAGAACAAAGCTTGTATGTACCTATCAGAATAAAAGGTGAGGATAACAAGTGTAGGGAATCTTGGTTTTCAAGAGATATTGAAGCTCTGGTTTAGAGAAAAAAGGAGGAGCGTAGAATGTAAAGGCAAGTTGGTACAGGTGAGGTGCTTCTGGGCTACAAGAGAACACTTCAGAAAGAAATCAATAAAGCTAAAAGAAAGTGCAAAGTTGCTCTAGCAGACAAGGTGAAGGAGAATCCAAAGAGATTCTGCAGATATATTAAGAACAAAAGGATCGCAAGGGTCTTCTTCTGGAAGACCAGAATGGTAATCAATGTGTGGAGCCAGAACAGAGTGGGGAGATCTGAAATTAATTTTTTGTGTCTGTATTTACTCAGGAGGTGGACACAGAGTTTATAGAAGTGAAGCAAAGGGACATCATTCATGGACCCTGTATAGATTACAGAGGACGAAGTGTTTGCTACCCTGAGGCAAATCAGTGTGCATAAATCCCCAGGGCCTGACAAGGTGTTCCCTTGGGCTGTATGGGAAACAAATGCAGAAATTGCCAGGCCCTCACAGAGATATTTAAAACATCCTTGGTGATAGGAGAGGTACCAGATGATTGGTGGGGTAGCCTATGTCATTCCACTGTTTAAACAGAAACCAAGATATTATAGGCTCGTGAGTCTGACATCAGTTGTGGGAAAGTTATTGGAAGGTTATCTAAGGAACTGTATATATAAGTATTTGGGTATTCATAGATTTAGTGAGAATAGACAACATGGCTTCGTGCATGTTAGATCATGCCTAACAAATCTTATAGAGTTTTTTGAGGAAGTTACCAGGAAAGTGGATGAAGACAAAGCTGTGGATGTTGTCTACATGGACTTTAGTAAGGCATTTCACAAGCCTTGGGGGGCTGGTCAAAAAGGTTCAGTCGCTCAGTGTTCAAGATGAGGTCATAAGTTGGACTAGGCATTGGCTTCACACACTAAATGCTGGAGGAACTCAGCAGGCCAGGCAGCACCGTTTCAGAAAGTAAGGGGGGGGGGGTGGTGGGAAAGATATGCTTGGTGATGGGGATCCTGTTGGAGATGGTGTAAGTTACAGAGAATTACATGCTGGGTGCAGTGGCTGGTGAGGAGTAGGTGAAGACAAGCAGAACCCTAACCCTAGTGAGACGGTGGGAGGATGGGGTGAGGGCAGATGTGCGCGAAATGGAAGATATGCAGGTGAGGGCAGCATCGATGGTGGAGGAAGGAATGCCCCTTTCTTTGAAGAAGGACGTCAACTCAATTCTCTCCAGCCCTTTATCTCTTTCACCAATCAATTGCCCAGTTCTTTACTTCACTCCTCCCCTCTCATCTGTCACCTATCATCTGTAGCCTATCACCTGCCTTGAATTTCTTCCTCCCTTCCCTTCACCTTATTTCTCAGACTTCTCATCTGTTTTCTCCAGTCCTGATCAGAGGTCTTGGCCTGAAATGTCAACTATTTACTCTTTCCCATGGACACTGACTGGATTGCTGAGTTCCTCCAGCATTTTGTGAGTGTTGCTTGGATTTCCAGCCTCTGTAGATTTTCTCTTGTTTGAAAATCACATTTATATGAGAATTGATGAAATCTATCTGAAATAACTCCTAGAGTTCTTGTCTCAGCTAATTAGCTTAACACCATTGCAATATGGAAATATTAATTTATTTTAAAGATAATGGCTCACAGAAAGTGGGAACAACTTAAAAAGTTCAAAAGTTCAGAGTAAATTTATTATCAAAGCACAAAAAATATCACCATATACAACCCTGAGATTCACATTTTTGAGGGCATACTCAATGAATCCATAATGAAATTACAGCCATAATCAACAAAAGGCCGCACCAACTTGGGCATTCAATCAGTGTGCAAAAGACAACAAACTGTGTAAATACAAAAAGAAATAAATATTAATAATAAATGAACAAGCAATAAATATGAAAAACATGAGATGAAGAATTCTTGAAAGTGAGTCCATAGGTTGTGGGAACATTTCAGTGATTGGGCAAGTGAAAATGAGAGTAGTTATCCCCTCTGGTTCAAGAGGCTGATGATTGAGGGGTAGTAACTGTTCCTTAACCTTGTGCTGTGGGTCCTGAGGCTCCTGAACCTTATTCCTGATGGCAGCAGTGAGAAGAAAGCATGTCCTGGGTGGTAGGGGTCCTTGATCATGGGTGCAACTGGAGTCAAGAGGTACAAGGATACCTAAAGAATGTCCTCCCTCTGTACTGCATGGAGAGTCGGCTTCTGTTATGTACTTGAATCTACAGCCAGCCTATCTCAGAGCTGAGTATTCTGAACCACAGAGCTCAACTAAAACGGCTACATTTACAGAGGAAGAATAATCTGGGGATTGTGTGAAGAATTACATTTATATTTCTACACGGGAGCAGCTGGTTAAAAACTCATGAAGTGTAGTACCATTATGTGGGTAAATATATCTAAAAGACCATAAGAACATTGACCATGGAGCAGAATTAGGCCATTTGGCCCAATGAGACTGCTCTGCCATTCCATCATGGCTGATTTATAATTCCTCTCAACCCCATTCCCCTCCTTTCTCCGGATAACTTTGACACCCTGACTAAACAAGAGCTTGTCAATCTCCGTTTTAAGCACATTTAATGACTTGCCCTCCACAACCATCAGTGGCAATGAATTGCACAGATTCACTACCCTCTGGCGAAAGAAAATCCTCCTCACCTCTGTTCTAAATAGACATTCCTCTATTCTGAGTCTGCCCTCTGGTCCTAGACTCACCCACTCCACCTAGGCTTTTGAATATTCAATAGGTATCAGTAAGATCCCCTCTCATTCTTCTGAACTCAGGTGAGTATAGGCCAGGGCCATATAGGTTAACTATTCCATTCCTAGAATAATTCTCAAGAATCTCCTCTGGAGATTCCACTCAAATGACAGCACATCATTCTTAGATAAAGGGCCCAAAACAACTCACAATACTCCAGGTGCAGTCTGACCAACGCCTTATAAAGCCTCAGCAATCCATCCTTGCTCTTATATTCTAGTACTCTCAAGGTTTCTCAAGTCCCCTTGCACCACCAAATTTTGAGTGTTCTCCTCGTTTAGGAAATAGTCTACCAAAGTGCGTGACCACACACTTCCCAACACTATATTCCATCTCCTACTTCTTTGTCCATTTTCCCATTCTGTCTAAGTCGTTCTGCAGACTCCCTGCTTCCTCAACCCCACCTGCCTCTCCACCTATCTTTGTATCACCTGCAAACTTGGCCACAAAGCCATAACTTCTGCCATCTGTATCAATGACATATAACATGAAATGAAGCAGTCCAAACACTAAGCCGTGTTTAGTTGCCCCTGCACCAATTTCTCAGCAATGCATTTACCTACCAAATCATCCTGTTCTTACCCTCACTGGCATGAGCATAGATTTCTACCCTGGAGCTTCTGCTTTTCAGATCTCTACCTAACTCCTATATTATTTCTTCAGGACCTACTTTTCCCTACCTATGTCATTGGTACCAATATGTACCATGACCTCTGGCTGCTCACCCTGCCCTTTTAGAATGCTGTGCACCCAATCTGACACACCCCCTACCCTGGCACCGGAGAGGCAACATACCATTCTGGTTTTTTTCATGTCCACAGAATCTGTTGCCTGCTCCTCTAACTATGGAATCTCCTATCATTACTGCACTCCTCTTCTTCCCGTTCCTTTCTAAGTCACAGAGCCAAACTTCTGTGCGGAGTCCCGGTCACTGCATCTTCTCCCAGTAGGTCCTCTCCCCCTCCAGTAGTAACCAATTTTCGAGGGGAACGGCCACAGAAATGCTCAGCATGTGCTGCCTATTGTCTTTGCTTCTCCTGATAGTCATCCAGGTACATATCTCCTGAAACGTAGGGGTGACTACCTCCCTGTAGCTCCAATCTATCACCTCCTCATTCTCCTGTATGAGCCATATGTCGGCAAATACAGCATGTGCACAGTAGGATTCCACAATCAACCAGTGAGAGCAATGGTTGACCCAGAGTTTAGAAAAATAAAGGTGATCTTAAGAAATTTTGTAAAAAATTGGAAATAGCTCAACAACTGAGATGCTGAGAGAGTGAATACTGCTTGCAGGGTAGACTTGATGGGCCGAATGACCTGGTTCTGCTCCTATGCCGTACGGTAATCTAAATCATTATCTGTCTAAGATGAGAGTGCTGAGGAATTTCTTCTTCAGATGAATCTCCAGAATTCTCTACCCAGGGAGTTGTGGAGACTGAGTCATTGCATATACTTAAGAATGAGATATTACCATTTTTGGACCACAGTGGATCAATATTCATGTGGATCCTTTGTGAAAATGGAGCTGAGTTCAAAATCGATGATCTCATTAAATAGCGGATTGGACTCAAGGATATTAGTGGCCTACACCCAATCCCATTCCCATACATTCTTAGTTCTAATCTAAGGGCAGAAATATTTTCCAAACAACTGACAGAAGAGTTTCTTGCTCCTCATGTTGTTACCCTTGTCATAATAGCAAGTGGGATACAATTTAATGTCAACCAAATGATAGCACCCTCAAGAAAATCTGTCTTCCTTCCATACTACAGGGTGGGCCCTCTTCTGTTATGTGGTAAAATTGTGGAATTGAGTCCATAGCCATGCTGACTCACATGAGATTCCTGAACCACTGAGCCCAACAAACTGATGGAAAAAGATGTCTGAGACTTTTAGAAGAGTTCGGGACCAGCATGTTCCAGAAAGGGTGAAAGACATAGGGAGTGCTGGATGGCAAAGAGTATTTAAGGTTTGGTTAGGACAGAAATGAATGAAGCATATGGTAAGTTTAGGTCTTTTGAGGAATATGGTGTGGTCCAGAGTCCTCATTCCTGCCTCTATAGTAAGGCACCAAGTTATAGAACATAGAACTTTAGTCTATCTTTTCTGTCTTTGGTCTCTTGATTTCCTCTGCTCTTCAGGGGTCCAATGAGGCACTGCCTTGACGATGCAGTTGGTTTCTCTTCTCAACACATGATTAAGGAGAAAGGATGGTGATTTAAGGTGATTGACGAAAACAATCTTCTTACAGACATTTGGAACTTCAATAGTTCAATATTTCAATAGTTGCATTTAATATTACAGAAGTGTATACAATAAGCATCCTGAAATTCTTTTTCTTCTCAGGCATCTATGAAAACAGAAGAGTGCCCCAAAGAATGAGTGACAGTAAAAATGTTAGAACCCCAAAGCCCCCACCCAGCTCCCCCCTCCCACGCACAAGCAGCAGCAAAACAACGACCATCCCCCACCCCGCCCACTTCTGCAAGGACTTTCTGCCAGAAGAGGTGGTGGACACAGCAACTACATTTCAGAAACATTTAGGCAGGCACTTAAATAGGCAAGGCATGAAAGGTTAAGGACTCAATGTGGGCAAATGGATTTAGTGTAGACAGGGAGAAAGGTAATCATGGACATGGTGAGTTAAACGCTCAGTTCTGCTTTGTACACGATGACTCAATCACTCTATGCTTTCATTTAAGACTGATATTGCTGGAAAGCCGCTCAATTTTCCAACAGATACCTAACTGAATAAGCTAGGTTGTAAAGTGGGATGTAACTGAGGCATTAAAAACTGTGTTTTTCAGCTTACTGACATTTCACCTTATGTAAATTCTTGGTATGTCATATGATTCACTTTGATTAACAAGGAACACAGGATTAACAAACCTGACATCATTCCCTCTCTTGAGTTCTTGTGATCAGATAAGAGAAGCCTAGCATGGTACTGATTCAAACTAAGATGGACAATTACTAAGTATTTATATTAATTCCAACTACAGTATCTGTGGTTTCCTTTGGAAACAATGTATAAGCTCTCCATTGTTGAAGATGATTGCTTCCACATTACTTCTAGAAGTAAATGTGACATGACCCCCTCTGTTGGAAAGGTAATCATCGTACAAGACACCATTGGAGACAAGTAATTAGAATGTAGTTGTGGGGGGTCACAGCTGAGATTTAACCATTTGGAGGAAGACTTGTCACAGTGCAGGACAGCAAAGGTGCATTCCAGTCCAAATAGTTGAGCTTTCTATCTTCCAGCCAAGATTCAAGAAGTAGCTTGAATACAACATGTCTCAGTTCTCTGAGATCCTCTGCACATTGCCGTCTGCCAATTCTAGCATTGAATTGGTTTGTTTATTTGTTGAATCTATAGTTGATAGTATTTTAGTAGCTAGTTTGAAGTGTTTTTGGGAGAGAAAAGTTGAGTTCCAATGGGAGACATAACTGATCTCCAATGGTTATCTTCCCAACAGAGGTGTTACTGTTCCAGACAAATGGTGTTTCTGGAGACATGGTGGTGATGTAATAGAAATCTTTCTGTTCATTCTAGGGTGTGAGCAGTGGTTGACATATATTGCCGAACCCACAACATGGCTGTGGTGTTTTGTTTTGCTATGTCTTCTCCTCATGGCCATCCATGGAAGTTTCACATTGATGGACAGGTTTCCAAGCTTGCTAATTGGCTTTGACAAAATTCCCAGTGTCTGGGCAATTCTGGTGCAGCAAACATCCTAAAAATAGAAGTGAAAACTCACTCTGGCCTTTGCCACAGTGACGGGTATGAAGTGAGGTGTTGCCTCACCAAGTTGGCTCTTGAGCACCTCACTTAGATCTGGAGATGGTTTAGGGGTCTCCAAGTAGATTGATTTTCCTCTTCCCTTACAGTAAGCTGCCTTGTCACTTACTGACACCATTGCTAAGGTCTGCACGTTGGTCCTCATGGTAGCTGAAAGGATGGTATACCACCACAAGGAATCCTTTCCATGACATTAATACAAGTAGAGAGCTTACTCAGCAACTTGAGAAGGTAGCAGGGGTGAACCCCACTGGAACTCAATAATTTGGAAGGACAAGCAGAAAGGAAAAAGGCTTGAGATGGTTGTAAGCAATTAAATTCAGAGCAATACCGAGAAAGCTCAAAATATCAAGACATAGAATTAATCTGGGTGAAGCCAGGAGAGTCTAAGGAGAGAATATGTTGGTGGGAATTATCTGTATGTCTGTAGCAGTAGTGGAATTGCATGCGATGGTATTGACAGGAAATTAGAGTTGCATATAAGAAGCATACTATGACAAATTTTGGTGGTGGGGTGGAGATATGTCTCTACTAAAGGAGGTGTAAGGTACTCCTTCCTTCCGCTAGTCTGCAGGTCACGTTTGGGTAAGGTGTAGCACTTGCTTAGCCCTCACCCCCGACCAGGGTCAGGTGAAGCCATGGGAACAGGTGACAGGAGGTCGACAGTCACTTGAGCTGCCAGTGCATATCACAAGTCCTGGTTATGTGACCACTGACGCCAGGCAATCTATCTCTGAAGAGTAGTGATAATGGCTGGGGTCACCCATCTTGTAAAGACACTGCCCAGAAGAAGGCAATGGCAAACCACTTCTATGGAAAAATTTTCCAAGAACAATCATGGTCATAAAGACCATGGTCGCCTATGTCATACGACAAGGCACATAATGGTTATGAAGATGACTATGGTAATCATTGGCAACTTTAATCTAAATATAGACTGGTCAAACCAAGTTAATAAAATGTACCATGGAGGAGTGTATAAGATTGCTTTATGGACCAGTATGTTGAGGAGCCAATTTGAAAACAGGATATGTTAGATTCTGTACAGTACATTTCGAAGTGGTTAATTAATGGAGTTGTTTGGGGTCCTTTGAGGAGGATTGATCACAATATGGTAGATTTTTTTTCAACAAGGTTGAATAAGAAGTAATTCAATCCAAAACTGGGATCTTTAAACTGCATACAGGAGTGTGTAAAAGTATAAAGAGTAAGGTAGATTGGAGAGCTTCATTGAAAGACATGAATGTGTGGGAGTTAAAAAAATTGCAAAGCAGATAAATGGGCAGATTTCAGTTTGAATAAACATGTGGAAACTGACACTTAGAAGGATGGGTCTACAATGGTCTCTGAGGATGTTAAGAAATTATGAGCTAAGAACTGGTAATGATAAAATCACAGGATAAACCACTCTAGCATGAGAAAATCCAAGATATGAGCATAGACATCCACCTGTAACGAGATTAACATCTTACACATCTTTGACTTCAACAGCATGGAGAAAAGCTAACCTGATCTTAAGTGTGAAAAAACAAATTGCAAGAGAACTCACTGCAGTATCTGTGGAGGCAGAGAGATAGTCAACATTTCTGTTGAAGTTCTGCATCAGGAGGTGTGAAGCCCTTGTCTGAGCTGTTGGAAGAAATCAGACTAATGCTTTGGTGTATTTAGGTGGCTCACCACCAGTAACTGAGATGCTTTACAAGTGGTGAAGTGAACTATAGAGATAGAACATATAACAGCAAATTACAGGCCCTTCAGATCACAGTGTTGTACAAACCATGTAACCTAGAATTTGCCTAGTGCATAGCCCTCTATTTTTCTAAGCTCCATGTACCTATCTAAGAGGCTCTTAAAAGACACCATTGTATCTTCTTCTATCACCTTTGCTGGCATTGCATTCCACGCACCCACCACTCTCTGGGTGAAAAACTTACTCCCTGATGTCCCCTCGGTACCTATTTCCAAGCACCTTAAAACTATGCCCCCTCACGTTAGCCATTTCAGCCCTGGGAAAAAGCCTCTGGCTATCTTCACGATCAATGCCCCCTCATCATCTTATCAGGTCACCTCTCAACCTCAAAGGATAACATCCAAGGATCCAAAGAAGGATGAAATGGCTGGACTGGAATAATTTCTTTGGAGGAGAACAGAAGTGATAGGAAGGAGTTGGATCTTGGAAGCAAGATTTAACTCCTTACTGGAGCCTGTATCTCAGCATGAGAACCTAGGACTGATGCTCAGATGGGTGAGACCTGAGACTGGAACTCAGAGAACAAAGGAATCAAAAATGCAAAATGAATCAGCTCATGTCCTGTATACAGTGCAAATTGTGAGTGTTTGTGTTTAGCCTTTGTAAATTAAATATTTGAATAAAGCTAAGTTTCTATCTTTCACCATTTGCCAGTTGTGTCTCTAATATAATTGCATGCTAGGCATGACAATGGTCGACAAGTAATGGCTGGCATTTTAGAAATAAAGGCAGGAAATATAATGGTTGTTATGAATTCCTGCCTGGCACAAGAATACAAAAAAGTGACCCAATCATACTAATAGAAGAAGATAGTGTTAAAGAAAGATTGGCTTTATTTGTCACATGTAGATCAAAACATATAGTGAAATGAATGTTTTAGAAGGTTGTTGCCGGGATTGGGGGGCATGCCTTATGAGAATAGATTGAGTGAACTCGGCATTTTCTCCTTGGAACGACGGAGGATGAGAGGTGACTTGATAGAGGTTTACAAGATAATGAGAGGCATTGATCGTGTGGATAGTCAGAGGCTTTTTCCCAGGGCTGAAATGGCTAGCATGAGAGGGCACAGTTTTAAGGTGCTTGGCAGTAGGTACAGAGGAGATGTCAGAGGTAAGTTTTTTTTACGCAGAGAGTGGTAAGTGCATGGAATGGGCTTCATTGCTGTTTCTGTAACTTTTTTTTTGACCAGTCAGGGTTGCTAGCCCTGAGCTGAACCCCCCAAACCTGGAGAACTGGTAGACCTCTTTTAGTCTGGCCTCTCCCCTCTGACATGTCTGGCATGGGCGACCCTACCAAGAGCCCAAGCACAAGGCTCTGACTATAGCCAGCATAGCTCTTTGGGTCATTGGGCACGCAAGCCTCCAAGTTTGTGGTCCTTTTGCAGGATTATTGTCCAAAGTAAGTTTATTATCAAAGTACGATTACGTCACCATATACAACCCTGAGACGCATTTTGTGAAGGCTTTCACAGTAAAACAAAGACATGCTGTACAATAGAATCAATGAAAAACTACACACAAACAAAGAACATGCAAAAGAAGACAAACTATGTATAATCCCCTGGTTAGGCTTTCTACTGCTGTGCTGTGAGGTAGTTTATATTAGCAGTTTTCTGCAAAAGCAATGTGTCCTACTGGTAGAATGTTTTGGTTTCGGCTATAGGTAAGAAGTCACGTTGTTCAACTTAGGAATGTTGTGTCAGCCAGTCAGGGTAGTGGGATCGGGAGAAGAGTCTAGAGAGAGCTGGGTGGAGAGATATTTGTGATGGACAGTAGTCATTTTCTGGGGTCTTTTGGCAGGAGCAGTGGAGTTGGACAGAAAGGAAGATGCTGCAGAATGTTGTTGGAAGGAGAGTCCCTGTTGCGAGAAGTGCGTTGTGAATGGCTCCAAGGAGGAAGGGCCTTGAGTGAGCCAGTTTGTTCGAGATGGACTTTGAAGGAAGTCCAGCACGTGATGAGTGCTTTCATGCAGACTGTGAGTCCGGCATGTGCGTAAGGGCATTCAACCCTGACTTCTCCAGTTTGACCTCCAACGCTTATGTGCACATTGGACTCCCTTAACAGTTATAGTCCCTTTTTTTTCCTATTAACTGTTTGATAATGCTGAAAGCTGGTAAATATACTTCCTTTATAATTTTATACGGTGTACAACCTGTTATTTCTTGCTGACCAATAATTGTGTGTGGGTAATATTGAGGTTCCTTTAATTGGTTGAAACCCGAATCATACCAACCCTAGATGTATATTAAAAACTTAAAATGCTGGCAGAACTCAGTAGGCCAGACAGCATCTATGGGGGGAGGTAGTGATGATGTTTCGGGCTGAAACCCTTCATCAGGAGTGAAGTAGCATGGGATGGTGGAGAGGGGATAAGAAGTGGGGGGAGGGATGAAGTAGAGAGCTGGGAAGCGATAGGCTGGAGGGAAATGGGCGAGGGGGAAGGTGGAGAGTAAAAGAGAAAGAAAGGTAGAGCTGGGGGGAGATTATAGTGAGGGGGGAAAAAAGAGAGAGAAAGAGAACCAGACTAAAATAATAGATAGGGATGGGGGTAAGTGGGGGGCAGGGGTATCAACAGATGTCTGTGAGTTGAATGTTCATGCCGGCAGGTAGGAGGCTACCTAGGCGGGAGATAAGGTATTGCTCCATCGACCTGCGTGTGGCCTCATCTTGACGGTAAAGGAGGCCATGGACAGACATGTTGGAGTGGGAGTGGTCTGTAGAATTGAAGTGTGTGGCCACTGGGAGATCCCACCACTGCTGGAGGACTGAGTGCCGGTGTTCAGCGAAACGGTCTCCCAGTCTGCGGCGGGTCTCCCCAATGTATAAATGGCCACATCGGGAGCACCGGATACAGTATATCACCCCAGTGACTCGCAGTTGAAGTGGTGCCTCACCTGAAAGGACTGTCTGGGGCCTGGGATGGTGGTGAGGGAAGAAGTGTGGGGGCAGGTGTAGCACTTCTTCCATTTGCAGGGATGAGTACCCGGAGGGAGGTCGGTGGGGAGGGATGGGCAGGATGAATGGAGAAGGGAGTCGCATAGGGAGCGATCCCTGTGGAAAGCCGAGAGTGGGGGGGGGAGGGGAAGATGTGATTGGTGGTGGGATCACGTGGAGGTGGTGGAAGTTACGGAGGATTATACGTTGGATCTGTAGGCTGGTAGGGTGATAGGTGAGGACCAGGTGGACTGGCAGGGGGATGGGGTGAGGGCAGAGGTGTGTGAAATACGGGAGATGCGATGGAGGGCAGAGTTGATAGTGGATGAAGGGAAGCCCCTTTCTTTAAAAAAGGAGGACATCTCCTTTGTCCTAGAATGAAAGGCCTCATCCTGAGAGCAGATGCGGCGGAGGCGGAGGAATTGAGAGAAAGGGATAGTCTATTCCCTTTACCTAGATAACCTAGACTATTCCTCCTCCCACCCTGTCTCCTGCAAAAATGCTATCCCTTTCTCTCAATTCCTCCACCTCCGCCGCATCTTCTCTCAGGATGAGGCCTTTCATTCTAGGACAAAGGAGATGTCATCCTTTTATCTATTATTTTAGTCTGGTTCTCTTTCTCTCTTTCCCCCCCCCTCACTATAATCTCCCCCCAGCCCTACCTTTCTTTCTCTTTTATTCTCCACCTTCCCCCTCGCCCATTTCCCTCCAGCCTATCACTTCCCAGCTCTCTACTTCATCCCTCCCCCCACTTCTTATCCCCTCTCCACCATCCCATGTTACTTCACTCCTGATGAAGGGTCTCGGCCCGAAACGTCATCACTACCTCCTCCCATAGAATCTGTCCGGCCTGCTGAGTTCTGCCAGCATTTTGTGTTTTTATTTATTTCCAGCATCTGCAGATTCACTCGTGTGCCTAGATGTATATTGTTTATGAAAGATGGCCTTCCCACCGCTGAGTCACATGACTGTTAGCAGAGTCAGCTGACGAGCCGAGTTTGTATACAAGCCCCGGTGAGAGGGTTGCATATGCAAATACAAAAATAATAATAGTTAATAAATAAGTAAATAAATAATACCGAGAGCATGAGTTGTAAGGTCCTTGAAAGTGAGTCCAAAAGTTGTAGAATCACTTGAATGCTGAGGTGAGTGAAGTTATCCACACTGGATCAGAAGCCTGATGGTTGAAGGGTTATAACTGCTCTTGAATCAGCTGGTATGAGTCCTGCGACTCCTGTACATTCTTCCGAAGGCAGCAGGGAGAAGAGAGCATGGTATATTGTGCACAGTTTTGGTCTCCTTAGCCAGGAGAGGGTATACTGTATTGACATTAGAATGAGAGCCCCAAGTACTCATCAGATTGATATTTAGGCAGTTACATGAGGAGAAATTGTATTCACTATTTCTCACAGTTCTCTATGACATAGAAGGAGGCCATTCAGCCCATCAAGCACAATTTGTTCTCAAAGCGATGCTGTTAACCTCTTCCCTCACTTGAAGGACACTGGTGAACTAGATGGGTGTTTAGCCTCATGGCGTTTCTTAATAATCCTTTTTAATAGTTCTGATGACCAAATTTTGTTGGAATTAGATTGGATTGTTTAAAATAGAAAAACAAAATTTAATTTCAGCATGCAACACAATCATTCAATAGATTTCCTAGAAGAAGCACAGAAGAATAAATTACCCATTTCATTTTTATTTTATTGGACATGACTAATGTTTGATCTCTTTTTGACATAATAGGGTCAGGAGAAGAATATCTGTATTTATTTGGCCATTTCATATTCTCAGGACATCTCAGTATGTCTCACAGAATACTTCCATTGTAACAAACACAAAATGCTGGAGGAACTCAGCAAGTCAGGAAGCATCTATGGAGAGGAATAAAGAGTCAACATTTCGTGCTGCAACTCTTCATCAGGACTGTATAGTCAGTTCGGAAATTGGGATTATGTAGCTCCTATTGTTTGGGTGGCATTCAAGTTACATGGTTTGACAGAGCTGTTTTTATACGCTGTTATTCAAAGGTCAATAATTTTCCATTTATTGAGAAGACCATTTAAATGAACAACAAAAGATACCAGTTCCAAGAAAACAGCACTCCCTTGGCATGGAATTGAAATATCCGGCTAGATTGGTTGTAATCACTTAGCTAAGTCGATAGTTGCTGTAGATCAAAGTCATTGGTTGGTATCCTGAATGACTCAAATTTGTTAACTTCCCAATCAGATAACCAAAGTAAAACAGCACAGCCAATTCCTGAGAACAGCTTATCTTTTCTCAGCTCCAGAATGCAGTGGATTTTGTGATTTGTTTCCAAATCAATAATTCCCTTTCTCAGGAAGACAAAGATTTCATCTGTAGTTTTATTGTTCCCCCAGAGACATTCTGGCTTCTTTGTTCCACTTTCAAAGGATCCTGTAAAAAAATCTCCATCACCAACTCCAGGAATGCAGTAATCTCACATCCGTGTCACATTTTGGCTCCTTGCCATTTCGCCAAAGATTCATCGGAAACAACGTCACATCTCCCTCTGTGCCTGAATTTGAGTAAACGTTGTGCGATATGTTGCCACTGGGTAGCAACCTGTTGCAGTGGTGCTGGTGTGTGGTAAACTATGTGTACCTGTCTGGACACGCCCCTCCGCTGACTGCTCCTGTGGCTCCTCCCACAGACCCCTGGATAAAGGCGATTGGAGGCACTGCTCCCCCCTTCAGTCTCCAGGATGTTGTGTGGTGGTCTCTTGCTGTTAATAAAACCCTATCGTTCGCCTCCCGTCTCCAAGAGTTATTGATGGTACGTCATGCTGATTAAATAGTTTAAAAGGAGGCATTATCAGCTGGTCTGATGGTCACCACCGTTTTGGGTTAGGTTAACTGAAGGAATTGGTTCCTGACCATGGCAGCCATTTATGAAACAGTGAAAACCTGTGTGCAATGACAGTGTGGGAGTAGATTGTAAGGGCTTCTGAGTTTTTTTTCCCTGTCTCAGGTACAAAGGGGCAGGTTTTTGGCTCAGCGGCCCAGGGTAACAGGGAGAGAATACTTTGAGGTCTTGGCACAGAAAATTGTAGTTTAACCCGAGATTTGGGAATAAGTGCTTGAGTTTATTGGGGCTTTTGTGTGTGGACTCTTAGTCTTCCTTCTCTGTGTGAGACCCTATGTGTCTCAAAAGGGGGATATATTGGAGTATAAAAGTTGCATTGTTTGCTGTGTAACCAAAACTATGTAGTCAGCTTTGTGTTTGCTATTTGCTATGTATGTATCCAATCTTAACAATGTAGGAGATAATGGTGTGTTAATGAGAGGTAGCTAAAAGATGTAGATTAGAACATGATTAAGTTAATGGGTAGAAACAATAATGGCTGATGTACTAGTGATACACAACTGTAGACTGATTGGATATGCTAATACAACTAAACCAGGAGATTGTTGTAAAAAATGCTATGTACAAGGATCGGTGGGCAATCAGCGACTAGCTCAATGACTGTCTCAGCTTTGATTTGCAAGTTAAAGTTTAACATTTATTGAAGAATCTTCTGCGTCTCTTGGTCATTTGTGGGGCACGAGAAACCACGACAAACACAGCAGGCCAGGCAGCATCTATAGGTAGAAGCACTGTTGACATTTTGGGCCGAGACTCTTCGTCAGGACTAACTGAAAGGAAAAATAGTAAGAGATTTGAAAGTAGGAGGGGGAGGGGGAAATAGTAAATGATAGGAGAAGACTGGAGGGGGTGGGGTGAAGCTGAGAGCCGGAAAGCTGATTGGCAAAAGGGATACAGAGCTGGAGAAGGGAAAGGATCATGGGAGATGGAGGGAGATGGAGAACAGGCAAAGTGATGGGCAGAGAGAGAGAGAAAAAAGAGGAGGAGGAAAAAACTATAAATATGTCAGGGATGGGGTAAAAAGGGGAGGGGCATTAATGGAAGTCAATGTTCATGCCATCAGGTTGGAGGCTACCCGGCCGGTATATAAGGTGTTGTTCCTCCAACCCGAGTGTGGCTTCATCTCGACAGTAGAGGAGGCCATGGATAGACATATCAGAATGGGAATGGAACATGGGATTAAAATGTGTGGCCACTGGGAGATCCTGCTTTCTCTGGTGGTCAGAACATAGTTGTTCAGCGAAACGGTCTCCTAGTCTGCGTTGGGTCTCACCAATATATAAAAGGCCACACCGGGAGCACCGGACGCAGTATACCACACCAACCGACTCACAGGTGAAGTGTCGCCTCACCTGGAAGGACTGTCTGGGGCCCTGAATGGTGGTGAGGGAGGAAGTGTAAGGGCAGGTGTAGCACTTGTTCCGCTTACAAGGATAAGTGCCAGGAGGGAGATCGGTGGGGAGGGATGGGGGGTGGGGAATGAATGGACAAGGGAGTCGTGTAGGGAGCGATCCCTGTGGAAAGCAGAAAAGTGGGGGGAGGGAAAGATATGCTTGGTAGTGGGATCCTGTTGGATGTGGCGGAAGTTATGGAGAATTATACGTTGGACCCTGAGGCTGGTGGGGTGGTAGGTGAGGACAAGGGGAACCCTATCCTGAGTGTGATGGCAGGCGGATGGGGTAAGGGTAGATGTGCGGGAAATGGGAAAGATACGTTTGAGACCAGAGTAGATGATGGACGAAGGGAAGACCCTTTGTTTAAAAAGGAAGACATCTCCTTCGTCCTGGAATGAAAAGCCTCATCCTGAGAGCAGATGTGGCAGAGATGGAAGAATTGCAAGAAGGGGATGGCATTTTTGCAAGAGACAGGGTGGGAAGAGGAATAGACAAGGTAGCTGTGAGAGTCTGTAGGCTTATAGTAGATATCAGTAGATAAGCCGTCTCCAGAGATGGAGTCAGAAAGATCAAGAAAGGGGAGGGAGGTGTCGGAAATGGACCAGGTAAATTTGAGGGCAGGGTGAAAGTTGGAGGTAAAGTTAATGAAGTCTACGAGCTCAGCATGCGAGCTTAACTTTGCCTCCAAGTGTAGTAGTGTGTGTGTGTGTGTGTTTCGGTAAGAGACTAGACATTGTTGTGTTAATTTGGTGAGACAGGGCCACTAGTTACGACAGAAAGTTACTGACCATTTGGGACGTCAGTAGGGTGCATGTATACTCATTCACGGTACTGTATTGTCGAAGACATGTTCGTGAGTGTGTTTTGTGTTTTAAGGGTAAGTCTGAAGCCTTGGTGTAACAGTTTTAAATGCAAAGGTGGACACCAGGCGTTATGAGTTCAGATACACGTAAGTGGCAGATTGCAGAGTACATACACTGCAGTTTTAAAGGTGTACTGTTTAATTTTTATCTATCATTTATATTTTGCATAGTGTGGGAATTAGTGTGGAGATATTTGAGGGAGAGTTATATCCAGATATATCTGTGGGGATGGCATAGGTTGAGGTCAGGCAATGATAGGTCGAGAGCCCTGACAATACGAGCCAGCCCTTGACTTTGATTACAACCATCCTTAAGCCCTTCACCCCCAGGGAGAAGCAGTGCATTTTGTCAGAGTTGCTCTCACATAAGGTTGCCTGCAGGGATGCAGAATTCTGGAGCAAGCTCGAGAAAATGATTGAGATTCACGAGATGCACCCGAACGATCAATCCCTTTTACCCTCCCACATCTATTCCAGCAGTTCCTTGCCATGTGCCCCAGTTGCTGGCACACAAAGCAACTGCTCCGTGATGTCATAGCAACTACTTTCTGACTTCTCTACCCCTCCTGTGGTCTATCGCACCAACTCATGATACTATTGAAGTGTAGGTCGATCCCACCGCTATCCCAAAGTCTAAAACTTCTTGGTGGGCAGAGGTCTGACCTTCAGCATTTTCAACAAGACTCAGTTATCCCTCCCTGAGTATTCCCCATACACTGGATATTTACAATATTATTAGGAGTTGGTAAAAGTCAAGTGCCTGAGGAACGTGTGGGACAGTATGGCCCAGGGGGTGCAGGATGGTACATGGGCAACTACCAGGAACACTAGCAATGAAAACAGATACCACTCTTTTCAAGGGGAAGTGAGGCAGTGACTGGGGGGAGGTGAGGGGACAGGGGAAGCGATAATGTCAGTGGTTCAGAGAGCTGAAGAACTTGCTATGGATTATGCAGAATGTAAATATTGAAAGTATGAGGTGAATTCAGGGCTGGGAAATCCTGGGGGGGGGGGAATGACCCAGTCTTCCAGAAAATACTGAAGGAAGGCCAGAGCTCAGCCCACTAGGAAGTTCTAGATTTTGGGATAGCAGTGGGGTCAACCTACTTCACAGTAGTGTCATGGGCCAATGAGGTAGACCAGAGGAGGGGAAGGGAAGTGGTAAGGTAGCCGCTGTGAGGTCACAGAGGACTTGTTTTGTGCGCTCGCAACCAGAGCCCGTAGCAAGGAACTGCTGGAATAGATGAGGGAGGATAAAGTCGATGATTTGTTACAGGTGTGGCTTCTCAGGCCGTGGTTCAAGGCAGCATCTTCACCCACAAAGAGACTGCTTTCACGAGTGAAGGGAGAAGGGTGAGAGGAAGGTGTGAGAATCACTCACCAAAACGGGCAGAATCCACAGAAGTCAAGTCTCTTTCCGACTTGACTTCTGGCTAGATTGTAGAGCTACTGAGGTCA
Organism: Hypanus sabinus; assembly: GCF_030144855.1. Classification (NCBI taxonomy): domain Eukaryota; kingdom Metazoa; phylum Chordata; class Chondrichthyes; order Myliobatiformes; family Dasyatidae; genus Hypanus; species Hypanus sabinus. The sequence goes on from NC_082714.1 coordinate 21,420,408, forward strand.
GACAAACGGTTGACGGCAGCCTCTATTGCCAGTGGTGGCCGCCCAGGGGTGTACACAAGACGTTTATTAGGGGGCCGCCAATGAGAAGTGTTAGTGGACGCAGGGCCGTCAGTATCGATATCTGATCTACCCTTGCCCACGACTGGAGAAGCAATTTATATTAGCAGTGCAGAAGGTGAAACAATGTGGGCAGAGAGAAGTCAGCCCCAGATACTTGAGATTAAAGGAACGCAGCTTCCTGTAGGTTCTTGGGTGTGCCCAAACAATGAAGCTTCCTTCCTGGGGATAGACACACTGAGTAAGGCAGGTGTGATCATAGAATCAGGAAAAGGAGAAATAATGTGGGCAAGACAGGGACTGCGAACGTGTGAGGCCTGGAAAGCAGCTAACATGGCCCTCAGAGAGACAGCAGGCCCAAGCAGGGAGGAGAGACAGGGCAATAAGTGGGAATCATAGCAGGAGGTCCCGAGGGTGGGGGCCAAGCACAGTCAGGAGCTGTTAGGTGTCTAAGGAGGGAGCTGAGATTAAAGGCTCATCAGACAGGAGATAGTGAGGAGCAGAGAGGAACAAGTGGGCAGACATCAGTGCGAGGAGAGCAGTGGAAGAACAAGAAGCAACAGGAGTTACAAGCGTACAGCAAGGATCTACAAATGCCAAGTTAGTAAGATTACATGGAGATATGAAGGATCACTGTAGCCAGGGGTTGATCAAAGCAGCAGCAACATATTGTGAATCAGAGGGAGAAAAAGATTGTCCTCCCTCAGCCAGGTGACCAGGTTAGAGAGCTGGCTGAAAAGGCTGCCTGTTTTGGTGAGTGATTCTCACACCTTCCTCTCTTCACTCCCAGGTGGATAGAACCACAGTTGGTGCACCAGTGTTGGTGTGCAGTCCCGGTGAGTCAGCCGGTGGAAACACTGAGTGACTCACCTTCCTGTCGCCCCCACAGATCGATCGAGAGATTGAGTGTGCCCCGTGACAGTGTCATTGCAGAGAACCCACCCAAGTGTTGAACAGCAGCCAGCTGCACCAGATCTGACCACACCCGGTAGAAGCAAGCCCACGGCCAACACTGAGCAGAGCCGGCAGTAACTGTGAACCGCTGATGGCAGATGGTATCGCTCAGATCAGAAAAAAAGATATTGGTGTAGTAGGTGGGAAGGGATCCAAGTTACAGCAGAGACACCAGCTTCCACAACTTCGATGGCATGGCAGACCAAGAAAATAAAAAAAATCCATGGAGCCCCTGAAGGCAGTCACCCCCAGAGTGAATACAAATGAACTGGGCCCTTTCAGTGGTTGGGCCAGTCATCGACTGGACAGTTTGGAAGGGGGTGCCACTGGAGTGAGGTCATTCAAACAGCCCTCACCCCAATCCCTCTCATACGTCGATGAGAGGACCTGTGAGCCTGACACATTTAACTTGCTGGTGCCCCTGACCGGAGAGTAACTACTGATAGCCACAGCAGAGTTTTAGCTGTCAGAAAACGAAGGGGTGAAGATAAAGAATGTGATTAAGCTGCAATCAGCCAGCAGGTAACAGGGATATGAATGTCAAAGCTGCATTTTAAGGGTCAAATTTCTGGAGCAATCACTGCTTAGAGCCTTGTAGGTTGTCACTAGGGATGATAGGGGAGATGCAGCTGTACACAGGGAAGTGATAGTAATTGGGGAAGGGGTTCCAAAGTGCAGGGCATTTTTGCTGGCTTATTTGTTTAGATCCTCCTTACAGTTTGGCCTTTCCTGGAAAAACTTTATTTTTGTCCAGGAGAGCCAAGAGGAGGGATCTGAGAGTGCAGGGTGTATGGAACACCCTGCTGGGTTGGTGTTAGAGGTAGACACATTAGGGACATTTAAGACACTCTTAGAGGGGCACATGAATGATAGGTCAATGCAGGGTGGAAGGGATAGATTGATCTTAGAGTAGGTTAAAAGTTTGGCACAACATAAATGGGCTGAAGGTCCTGTACTGTGCTATAGTGTTCCATAATCTCTGTTCTATGACAAGGAAAAAAAGTAAGTTCTGTTCTGTTTATATATTTGTGATATGACCAATGGTTTTAAATACTTTATTTACTGGTACTTCTATTTGATTTTAGTTTTAAACATCATTTTAATTTTGTGTTTTTAATCATTTGTACTTGTTTCTTAGTGTCAGAAAAAAAAAACATTTTCAGATTTTGACAGATCAGAGGACTGGTAATTGTGCCTTGGTTGGAGAAGTGGCTGAAACTCACTAAAATGGCCTTGGGAAAGTTTGTAAAGGCAAAGCGAGAAATAGAGCAGTGGAAAGCTCGGTGGAACAATTACAGATAAAGGGAATGGGGGCGGGTACAGCCTAGAGGGGTGGTACAAAAACATATGGATGGATATTTATTTTTAATATGTGTACCATTTGTATTTATGGTGTATCTTTTCTACATTTATCAATTCAATACAGCACTGTACAGGAACGTAAAAAATTCTGTACAGCGAAGATGCTTTCAAAAATAATGAAATGAAATGCTTCTAAGTATAAGAAAAACACTTTAAAGAGTGGTAAACAGTAAAAACTAAGTCAAATCAATATTTTCAGTTAGTCCTGACGAAGGGTCTCGGCCCGAAACGTCGACAGTGCTTCTCCTTATAGATACTGCCTGGCCTGCTGTGTTCCACCAGCATTTTGTGTGTGTTGTTGTTCAAATCAATATTTAGTGTGACCTCCCCTTGCCCTTAAAGCTGCATCAATTCTCTTAGGTGCACTGTTTTATAAGGAAATCGGCTGGGAGGTTATTCCAAGCATCTTGGAGAATGTGCTACAGTTTTTCTGTAGACTTTGGCTGTCTAGTTTTCTCCTCTCTCTCCAGATAATCCCAGAGAGCCTCGATGATGTTGAGATCTGGGCTCTGTGGAGGCCATATCATCTGATACCATGCAAAATATCTAGCAGGCCGAAAACTTTTGCACAGTATGTACCATTAATTTTCTTACAACCTATCAATCCCACTCATATTTGGTCCTTAAACTATGCTTTTGAAATTCTGTTGCACAGGGCCCTGACCTGACCCTCAGTGTCCAGTGAGGGCCCTCGACTCTTGCTCTTCTCCCTAATGACTGCATCAAGGTTCAAGACGAAGAGCGAGGAAAGAGGATTATAGAATGGCCTGGAATTGGGTGTAAAGGAAAAACGATGATAGGGAACTTAGGTACTACCTTTATCCTTTGGTTTTATATCTTCTGTATTTCTCTTGTACAATGAAGGTGACTAGTACACACTGTGGCCTCTTTTTTAGGTACACTTGTACACCCGCTTGTTAATGCAAATATCTAACCAGCCAATCATGTTGCAGTAACTCAACGCATACAAGCATGCAGACATTGTCAAGATCAAACCAAACATCAGAATGGGGAAGAAATGTGACTTTGACCATGGAATGATTGTTGGTTTGAGTATCTCAGAAACTGCTGATCTCCTGGGATTTTCATGCACAACAGACTCTAAAGTTTACAGAGAATGGTGCAAAAAATCTAGTGAGTGACAGTTCTGTGGGTAGAAATGCCTTGTTAATGAGAGATGTCAGAGGAGAATGGCCAGACTGCTTTAAGCTGACAGGAAGGCGACAGTAACATAGATAACCTCGTATTACACTCTTGTACCTAATAAAATGGCCACAAAGTGTATACCTCTGATATGTAATTTCTCTTGTATGATGAAAGTGTCTACTTTACAGGCAAGAAGTATGTTGCAACTCAGGCCCAAATATTTTATCTCAGCAATGCCCAAGGCTTGAACATTTTGTCCTTGTTGCTTTGACAATGCTGGAATGTGTTTCCATTGTTTATACTGAGGGACCCGGCTCACTACTATAGTTACACAATTGTTCCAATACATGCAAAGCACGAATGTTTAACAAGGTAATCTGAAAATTTTTTCCTTGTTTGTTTGTAGGAAGCTAAGATAAGTATGTTAATAATGTGGTTAGATATCTGAGAGATGAAATTCAGATAAAGGAATAATATATGATTTACTGCCAGCTGGTGTAATTTAATAACCTAAGAACACAATGCTGGAGTATCCTTTGGCAGGTCTCAGCCCAAAACATCGTAGTTTTTTCCATAGATTCTGCCTGGCCTGCTGAGTTCCTCCTGTATTTTGTGTACGTTGCTTGGAATTCCAGCATCTGCAGATTTTTTCTTGTTTGTGATTATGCAAGAGTGTCTTGTTTTACCATTCACTAATATCATGGCTCATACTCCTGATGCCCTCCTGCCTCCTGATGATGAGTTTCGGCCCGAAACGTCATCACTACCTCCTCCCATAGATGCTGTCTGGCCTGCTGAGTTCTGCCAGCATTTTGTGTTTTTATTGGCTCATACTTAATCTCAGTTCATCTTCTGACCCACCTTTTAATGCTTTCAAAGCAGCCCTCAAAGCTCTCTTAGGTAAAGAATTCAAAAAAAATTTACCTACCTTGAGTCATATAATTGCTACAACATAGAAAATGCTCTAGTCTTTTTTGACTCCTAGTAAACCACTCCCATTAGTCTCCACCCTCAACTCATCCCTCCTTAGTCCCTGGAAAGTATTTTCCCTCAAGCACCTATCCACACCAAAACAACGGGTCATTGTTTAAAAATAAGGGCTTGACCGAGAAAGTGTTGACAATTTTTTTTTGGAGGATTGTGAGTGTTGGAACTCGCTTCCTCAATGAGTGGTGGATGCGGAACGTTTGAATGTTTTTAAGGCAGAGCTTCAACATTTCAGGAGATCTCTACTGGGCCCAACATGTTGATGCAGTCATGCTGAAGTCACCACCGGTTGCTATACTTCACTAGGAGGCTTGGTATGTCACCAAAGACTCCAGTAGTTTCCACAGATGTACCACGGAATCACACCGATTGGTTGCGCCACTGCTTGGTATGGAGGTGCCAATGCACGGGATTTTAAGTGGCTACAGAGGATTGTAGACTCGACCAGCTCCATCATGGGCACAAGCCTCCTCACCATCAAGGACATCTTCAAAAAGCAGTGACTCAATCAGGAGGCCTCCACCATGAAGGACCCTCAGCATCCATGGCGTGCCATCTTCTCACCAGGAGGTCCAGGAGTCTGAAGGCCCACACTCAATGTTCTAGGAACAGTTTCTTCCCCTCTGCCATCAGATTTCTCAATAGTCCATGAACTGACAAGCACTAACTCATTATTCCACTTCCGCACTATTTATTTATTTACTTTTATTGTCATTTGTAGTAGACTGTTATGCCTGTGCTGTACTGATGCACGAAACGACCAATTTCATAGCTTATGTCAGTGACAACAAACCTGATTCTGTTTCTGATCGGCAAGGAAGTAGAAAGCTTCAACTGGGAGACTGGAATGCAGAGCCGAGGAATGCAGTGCTTCAGGGCCGCTAGTCTGTTAGTTTAATTAAATTACATCATAAATCTGGATAAAGACGGCTCCATAAACAATATACTGTATGACTGAACACTCAATAATATATACAGGAAACATACGTGTAATTATACTCCTGTATTTATGGCTTTGTAAAATATGTATGTGAATTCAAATTTACAGGTTCATCATATCTATACAGTATGTGTCTCCGTCTTAATTTGAAATGATAATACTATCTCCTAAAATACTGCCTGACATTCAGTATTTTTCTTTCATTTTATTAGTCTAGCTCATATTTACAACGTGAGTAAATGTTTTCCTGCCCATTACTTCTCGCAGCTCAAAACCCAAAGAGCCTGGATGAGAAACCTGGGGATATCAGGTTCAAATCCCATTATCGCAGCTATGGAGATCACAATCCAAAACATAATCTGAATTTTTAGAAAATATAAATACTAATTATATGTGATGAGAACAGCAAAACAACCAGACTATTGAAAAAAAAATCTCATGCACTGATAAACTGCGGGGAAGAAACCTGGGAGTCGTGTGACTGTGAACCTATCAAGATGGCTGGTCCTTAAATGCTCCCCTGAACAGACCCAGCAAGCCATTCAATTCAAGAATAATTAGGTCTGAGCAATAAATAGTGGCATTGTGAGAAACACCCAAATCCTGTAAAATGGATGAACAAAGTTTGGAGGTATTGTTACTGGTTTATTATTGTTGCATGTGAAAAGCTTTTGTTGCCATGCCCTTCAGATATACCATACCATTCAAAGGTACATGAAGGTAGTAAAAAATGAAAAGTAGAATGTTGAATATCGTGTTGCAGTTACAGAGGAAGTGTACTTCAGGCAGGCAAATAAAGTGCAAAGGCCACACAAATAAAAAAGCCTGCTCTTGTCAACAGTTTTTTGGTCCTTGCCAATACTTCTCTGCCCTCCCATGTCCCATTGTCAGACACATCTGTGTTTTGCAAGGGGGCTTCAAGCCAGCAATGATGCCCTGATTTGTACTGGTGATGACCCTATGTGTGCTTCAGGTGGATGATTAAAGGAAACACCCGTACAATATTGGTTAGTACAACGCTTTACCTGGGTTCACTAGAATTCAGAAGAATGATGGGTGACCTCATTCTTGGCATGGCCAAGTGGTTAAGGCTTTGGGCTGGCGATCTGAAGGTCATTAGTTCAAGCCTCAGCCGAGGCAGCGTGTGTGTCCTTGAGCAAGACACTTAACCACACACTGCTCCTGCACGTTTATAGCCCAGTGGCGGCGCTCGGTGCAGTACGGACAGGACAGGAAACCAATCCAACGATGAAAGGCCTTGATAGAGTGGTTGTGGAGAGGATGTTTCCTATGGTGAAAGAGTCTAAGACCAGAAGTCTATGTATATTGTATTCTGAGGACACAGCCTCAGAATAGAGGGGCGTACTTTGAGAACGAAGATGAGGAGAAATTTCTTTAGCCAGAGCGTGGTGAATCTCTGGACTACATTGCCACAGGCAGCTGTGGAGGGCAAGTCTTTATGTATATTTAAGGCAGAGATTGATAAGATTCCTGATTGGTCAGGGCATGAACGGATAAAGGGTGAAGGGAGGAGATGGGGGGCTGAGAGGGAAACAGGATCAGCCATGATGAAATGGCAGAACAGAATTGATGGGCCAAATGGCCTAATTCTGCTCCTATATCCTATGGGCTTACTGTCTAGGCCCTGCTGCTGCTCGTAGGAAGTTTGTATGATCTCGGCATGACCACATGGGTTTCCTTCGAGTGCTCTGGTTTCCTCCCACAATCCAAAGATGTATCAGTTGGTTAAGTTAATTGGTCTTTGTAAATTGTCCCATGATTTGGCTAGGATTAAATCTGGGGATGGCATGGCTCGAAAGGCCAGAAGGAGATATTCCATGGTGTATCTCAATAAATAAATAAATAGAGACACGCATAAAATGCTGGTGGAACGCTGCAGGCCAGACAACATCTATAGGGAGAAGTACAGTTGACGTTTCGGGCTGAGACCTTTCGTCAGGACTAACTGAAAGAAAAGTTGGTAAGAGATTTGAAAGTGGGAGGGGGAGGGGGAAATCTGAAATAATAGGAGATGACAGGAGGGGGAGGGATGAAGCTAAGAGCTGGAAAGGTGATTGGTGAAAGGGATACACAGCTGGAGAAGGGAAATGATCATGGGACAGGAGTCCTAGGGAGAAAGAAAGGGGAGGGGAGCACCAGAGGGAGATGGAGAGCAGGCAAGGAATGATTGTGAGAGGGGCAGAGAAAGAAAAAGAAAAAAAAGGGGGGGGAGAGAGAGAGAAATAAATGGATGGGGTAAGAAGGGGAGGAGGGGCATTAATGGAAGTTAGAGAAATCAATGTTCATACCATCAGGTTGGAGGCTACCCAGACGGATGGAGATAGATAGGTAGAAAGATAAATAAATAGATAGTTAAATAAATAAATACACTGTAAGTAGTGTGATCACTCAAGTTAAGCATTATGTTCTCCAAGGACGTTGTCTATTAGTGGGTTTTCATGATGTTAGGGTGTATCCCCTTAAAGGAGAATGCCTGTTTGTGACTTTGTTTAACATGGAGATGCTCATGCACCAGCAGCCACCCCACGGTCCTTGACAAATCGGGGTCTGGGTCCAGTGGCGTGGAGTGCAAGACAAGCAAAGACCTTTCACTGCTGCAGCCTTCCTCCACCTTCACTGCCATTGTGGTGTGTCGTCATCTTCTTTCAGCTCCACTGTTGAAGATTGCTCTTTGGAACCCCCCCCCCCCCCCCCATGACCTTAGCGCCAGATGGCTAAATTTAGGACTGAGAAGGAAGGGGGAAGACTCCAGATTAAAACGATGGGGGAGGGAAAGGAAGGGGAAAGGTGAAACCAGGTGGGTGGAAAAGGTCAAGGGCTGGAAAAGAAGGAATCTGATGGGAGAGGGGACTGGAAGCAGGAGGGGAACCTGGTTGCACCTATCACCTTATAGCTATCCTCCTTCCCCTCCCCCCTCCTTTTTAATCTGGTGTCTTCCCCCCTTCCTCCTCAGTCCTGAGGAAGGGTCTTAGCCTGAAACGTCGACTCTTTCTTTCGTTTCCATAGCTGCTGCCTGACCTGCTGAGTTTCACCAGCGCTTTGTGTGTGTTGCTTTGGATTTCCAACATCTGCAGACTTTCTCATGTTTACTCTCTCAAATGGTGTGAAAGGTCAGATGGCACTATTTCAAAGGAAAGAGAATGAGAATTTTCATTTTCTCAGTCCAACAGCACAGAAAGCAAATGTTTGCCCATTATTGCATCACTATTTGTGGAAGGTTGTTTGCACAAATTACCTGCAGCATTTCCTCCATTTCAACAGCAGTTAATCAGGGAGTACAGTGGAACGCCTTTCTCAGGGTTGACTGCAGAACTCTATGTCTCTTTGATTCGTAATGGCACACAAACCATAACTAAGGCAATAGGTTCACAAATGAAGTAATCTAAGGGCAGACAAGTAATAATAAATGATACAATATATCATTGTCTTGTTTCAACCCTTCTCACTGCCGTGGAACTAATTGATAGGACTAATGAGAAGCTCTTCAACTTAAGACCTATGCCAAAATAAAGAAAATGAAAGGATTCCAGAACCAAGGTTTTAACAAAGCATCTCTGACCTAACTGTTAACTTCCTTTTCCTACGGAAATCCATCATTAAGGACCCCCATTACCCAGAAAATGCCCCCTTCTCATTGGTACCATCAAGGAAGTGGTACAGGAGCCAGAAGACAAATGCTCAATATTTTAGGAACAGCTTCTTCCCCTCCACCATCAGATTTTCTGAGTGGACAATGAATGCATGTACACTACCTCGTTAATCTTTTATCATTTCTTTCTCTTCGTTCACTTTTTGCACTATTTATTTAACTTAATTATGTACACACACATACATACATACTGTATATACATATACTTATTGTAATTTATAGATTTTTATTATTATATATTGCACTACATTATACTGCAACAAAACAACAAATTTCATGACATATGCCTGTGATAATAAACCTGATTCTGATTCATCTGATCTGCTCACTATTTCCAGCATTTGTTTTCTTTTATCTTTGATTTTCAGCATCTGTAGTTAAAAAAAAAGTAACATCAGTTTAGTAATTCCAAGTCATAATCACAAGCTTAGAAAAAGCACCCAGGGCATGCTATTTTCTCATTGTTACCATCAGGTAGGAGGTACAGAAGCCTGAAGGCACACACTCAGTGATTCAGGAACAGCTTCTTCCCCTCTGCCATCAGATTCCTAAATGGAATTTGAAGCTTTGGACACTACCTCAGTTTTCTAATATACAGTATTTCTGTTTTTGCACATTTTTAAATAATCTTCAAAATATGTAATTGATTTATTTGTTTATTTATTATGTTTTAATTTATTATTATTTTCTCTCCCTGCTAGATTATGTATTGCATTGAACTGCTGCTGCTAAGTTAACAAATTTCATGTCATATGTCAATGATAATAAACCTGATTCTGATTCCTATAAAGTGCTCCAAATGGTGTGTGTCTCTAACACCCTCTGACAACCTCTTGGCCTTCACGTGTGGCTTAGCTACTAGATCTGGCGGAACTGTTTCTACTGACAAGAGAAGGGGCAAAGGCGGACGACTGGCGCCTCAAAACCAGTCGGGTCTCATCAGCCTTGGATGGCAGCCCGCCTAGGAGAAGGAAATCTCTGATTTTTAACCTCTGCTGTCTTGCGGCCAGACCCACCCATGGGAAAGGCTTCGGGAGTAAACCCTGAGGAAGAAATCTGGAGCCGGGGTCCCTAAGGCAGTTTGATGTTGTTTACAACTTCACTCTGGCAACCTCTGCGACGACACCGGTGCCAAGCTGTATCAGTCCTTGCCCTTCCCTTGGGCTACAGCAGTGACGTGGAGAGCGGTAACCCACTGCATGGACAATAATCAGTTCTTCTAATCTTCCCACTCAGGCTTGTGCCCTGGAGAGGACACGGTCCATCAGAGGCACAAACCCATGATCCCCTGGGATTGACGGCCGCCGACTGCTGAGTCCATTCAATTGCAGTGGGCAGAGGTAAGTGGCAGAAAGGGTGAATTAGTTCATGAACTACCCACCTACCTGTCCCGTCCGGCAGCTTCTAAGATAAAGTCTCCCGGCCTCGCATTTACCTCACCAGCCAGTGAACCAGGTCCAAGCTTGAATCCACGGGAATTGAAGGGAATCAAGGCAGTGACTGAGCAAGAACAAAATAAACTTATGGAGGAACAGTGGGATCAGGCAGCATCCACAGGGGGAACTGGACAGTGGACATTTTGGGTCAAGACTTTTGCTTTGGGTTGCTGAATATGAGATTGAACTCTGTCATATAAATGGGAAGTATTTTTCATTTTATCCTATTGGCTAGCCTCTTACAACCATCAAGCTTTCCTTTGTAGAACATTCAGCCCATTTCACCTCTGTTGTTCCTTTAAAGGAGATTTCCAGTTAATTCTACCGTGACGGTTAATTCTACTGTGTCTACGAGAGACACTGAAGCTCGTAGACAAATTCAGCCAAACAAGTAGGAATAACACTGGAGGCACTCTCGGAAGATACGCTTGGCTGATCCAATACTACATGACATCTTATACGCTAAAGATCAGTGGCAACAGCAAGACTGTTCTACTTGAAATATTGCGGAATATTGGTAGCACCGGTTGGCTATTTTTGGTTGATCGCTGAGCTTGGCAAAATGTTTGCAGACATATTGGCTCCAATCAGGAAGGCATCATCAGGGCACAGTTCGGGGTGTTGTCTCCCCTGGCTTATATACTCCACTGGGGAACAAATGAAAGTTGATTCGACGTTGTGATCTGGTTGGCTGGTTCACAACACCGTACACAGATTAGCAGCAGGATCTGGACGGTGAAGCGAACGCCTCGAGTGGACTTGCCGCAAAGCTAGCCAATCAAAATCTTCTGCTCAGTACTCCAGGCATCCAAAATGAATGCTAATACCCACTGACAGTGGGCCGCATTCATGCGTTTGCAGACATCTCAGGTCAGTGGAGTGTTGATATGTTTGCAATCGATTCTGTTCTGCAGTTCCAAGAACACCATTGTTCCGAGCTGCATTTTAAACTTGATCCACTATCCACCTTCAGGTCTGAAGTCGGATTGCTGTTGAAATTATTACTTGCTAACACCTTCCTCCATTCCAAGTGTCTATCAATTTCTCAGAAAGATGCTATAAAATTTTATTTCCACCTCCTTTCAAACAGCGCATTCTAAATTATAGCGACGCCGAGAGTAAACTCGTGAACTTCTTCCACATTTCTCCGTTCTCCTAGTTTAAGTTTTGTTTACTTTCATGAAGCGTGTTCCTAGATTTATTTGAGCAGGCTCAAACCGCTGAAATAGCAACCCGAGCCCTTCATCAAAAATACAATTATCAGAACCGCAGTTCAAAGTGTAGGCATACGGTATAAATAAACAGACGGCGGTCTAATTTCATTAGAAAGAGAAACTCCGCGCAGAACAACGTCAGCGTAGTAAATCGAAACTCTTCGTTGCACGTCAAATTGAAATGATACACCCCAGTTTAAAAGTGATTTCGTGGCAGTTAAAATTGAGTGGACTGGTAAGATAAAGGAGGGTTAAACTTTGAAGAGCGATCTGAAATCTATTTGTATTTTGATACGATATTCTAATAAGCATCTCTTGTACACGGCGGCTGGAACATGTGCTAATGTAACAAAGGGCTTCAGTTCCATCGGGGTTAATACGTCAGAACAAGGAAAATGAAAGGACTCCCGAAACTGATCTGCTGTCGACTTCGTGCAAGGTGACTTTGTGTTTGGGTGTTTGTCTTGATTTTGTCTGGCACTCATTCTCACTACCCTTTAGCGCTGACGCGGGAAAGTTCTAACGCGGTTTCACTACTTCTTTATCCCCAGAGATCTGTCGCTTCCAGTGTAGACTCCTTCCCAGAAACGGGAATTGTTTTCCCCGTTTAGGGTTAGTAATAAATTAAAGAGAGTTTTGTTATGGATGTCAGTTCGATTCAAGTCTGAGTGTTACTTTCATCTTCACCCACTCGGGAGATTCTGCAGATGCTGGAAATCCAGAGTAACACACACAAAATGCTGCTGGAGGAACCCTGTAACATCAGTGGAGAGTGATAAAGAGACATTTCCGGCCGAGGCCCCTTCATCTCCACTCTTACTGTTTCCTTGAGATTAAATCACTATTATACAAAGAATATTCCACTACACCGCTGTTGGTACGTGCACACTAGATCTATGTTGAAGTAGTACTCCACGCTCCTTGCTGTTTTTTGTTCTTTAAACAATGTGTTGATTTTTATCTGTACCGGCCTATCAGGTCAAGTGGAAACTTACTGAGGATGAGGGAGACATTTGAAACAAATAAAGGAAGGTTGTCAGGTCAGATGAAATAAAAACACACATTGCCAAGAGCCAAATGCCACCTGAATAGAGGTAAATTAACCGGAGATCCCACAGATACTAGAAGTCCAAAATGCTGGATGAACAGCAGTCTCAATGGTAAGGAATGAAGAGTCAGCAGTCCCGCTGACACTTCATCAGCACTGGGAAGGTAGGAGGAAACACAAACGAGAAAATCTGCAGCTTCTGGAAGAAGGGTTTTGTATTTTCAACTTTGAACTTGGAACATGAAGGAGAAAGGGAGGGGAAGGAGAACAACTGGAAGGTGATAGGTGAGAGGGAAGGTAGGTGGAGGATAAATTGTTGTATTGGAGTCAAATATCCTTTTGGGAGGTGGTGAAGCCAAGAGTTATTACTCCCAATTTGTCCCCTAGAGTGGGACCATTTCAGAGAGCAGTTGAGACTCAACTCTGTTGCGGGCTTGGAGTCACAAGTATTCCATGCTGGTGACAGGCAGTAGATGCCTTTCCAAAAGTTTCAGGTGGGCTTTACAGCTAGATAATACTTTTGCTCTTACATTTGCGTTCCTGATGTATCTAATTAAGCAACTTCATTTAAACTTCTCTGCTTCTGTGCTGGTCATTGAACAAACAGTGGGTTCATAGTCTAGACCAATTTAACCACTGACTCAGCATGGTATGAAAGAATTGTGAATATGAATGAAGTGAGGTGTAATCTGCATGTTTTTAGTAGCTATTACCGTCAACTCCTGTTGTGTCAGGTGGTCAGAACTGAGCGGAGAATACAAGAACCTTCTGGAAAAAGCTAGGCTGCTGTGGTAAGGATGTTCGTACTGTTATTTAGTCTAGTTTAAACATTTAAACACTGCAGAGCTAAATCGTGCGTTTACTGGAGTAGTGGCAATACTGAATGGGTAGAAGCAATCTCATTTGCCTACTGCCCCAACACAATGTCCATTGACCATATTTTACTTGACCCCAGTCAAACTGGTTCCCCAGATGACCAATTAAACTTTCTGGCTGAAGAACACTAGAGTAGAGCAGGAGTAGACCATCAGGCCCTACAAATATACCCCACCACATAATGTGACCATAGTTGATCTAGACCATAAAATATAGCAGCAGTATGAGGCCAGCTGGTCCATTAAGTCTGCAACACCATTTCATCATGGCTGATCTATTTTCCCTCTCAGCCCCAAACTCCTTCCTTCTCCCCGTATCCTTTCATGCCCTGACTAATCAAGAATCTATCAACCTCTACCTTAAATACACGCAGTGACCTGGCCTCCACAGCCACCTGTGGCAATGAATTCCACAGATTCACCACTCTCTGGCCAAAGAAATCCCTCCTCACTACTGCTCTAAAAGGTAGCCCTCTATTTTAAGGCTGTGTCCCCTAGTTTTAGACTTCCCCATCATAGGAAACATCCTTTCTACATCCACTCTCCCGAGGCCTTTCAACATCAGATATGTCTATGCCTCCTCCAGCTCCTCTTCTGTGTCACTTCCGTCGGTGCAGAGTGGAGATTATCCTAACTGGATGCATCACAGCCTGGTATTGAAACACCAATGCCCAGGAATGGAAAAGTCTACAGAAAGCAGTGGATACAGGCCAGTCCATATCTGACAGTGCCCTCTCCATCTTTGAGGACATTTACATGGAGCATTGTCACGAGAAAGTAGCACAAGAAATCTATTATCAAGACCCCTAGCATCCAGGCCATGTCTCTTCTCGCTACTAGCACTAGGCAGGAGGTACAGGAGCCGTAGCTTCCACACTGTAAAGTTCAGGAAGAATTATTACCCAACAACTATCGGGCTGCTGAACCGGTGTGGATAACTTCATCATCATAGTGCTGAAGTGATCCCAAAACTTACACTCACTTTCAAGGGCTCTACAACTTGTCACTTTACAGCCCATGTTCTCAGTTTTATTTATTTTTATTTGCATAATTTGCCTTCTTTTACCTATTAATTGTCTGGCCATCTTCGTTTATGCATAGTTTTTCATAAATTCTATTGTACTTTATTTTCCTGTAGATGCCGACAAGAAAATTATTCTCAAGGTAGCATATGGTAACATATACGTACTTTGATAAATTAAATTTGACTTTGACTTTTGACCTCGATATCCCTTTATTCCTTGACCTATCAAATATTTATAAACCTTTAATTATTTCTAATGATCCAATTTCAATCAGTTGCCAGGGCTGAGAGTTCCAGAGATTCACCATCGCATTCAAGAAGAAATTTTTATGAACCTGAGTTTTAAGTGACCAGCTCTCTATCTTGAGATGATGTGCTCTTATTCATGACATTCCCACTAGTGAAAACATTGCAAGCCTGCTTAGAATGAGGTCACCCCTCATTCTTCTAAACTCCAAGGGATACAAGCCCATGCGGTTTAGTCTCCCTTGATAGGCAATTCCTCTCATCCCAGGAACTAAGCTGGAGAATCTCTAGGTTATGATGTAGGGTGTGGTGCACAGTATTACTGTGGTGAGTGAGTATTCCATGAATTGCAGACATAAAGAGTAATAGTCTTATTTGTCCAGAGTCTATGGTAGAGACTGTTATTATTGGAAACTTTCTTCAGGATCAGAACATGCATAGAGGCAGACTTTGATTCAAGTGGACACAAGAGATCTATTTTTGCACAGTGCCTTCTATTTTAAGTGTTGTGTGAATGAAGAAATTTCTTGTCTTCTTAGAAATACTGGGAGATATGCTAAATGGGCTGTCACTATGGCTCTGAGTGAGAATCTGTGTGTGGTCTCCTACAAAATTGTTCACATCTTGAAATCGCCGTCAGTTTCAGAGAAATGTGAAGAGGCATGAGAATGCTCCTTGCAGACTGCACTGTGATGAGGAGCACTGCTCTTCATGTTAAACGAAAACTGGGTACATGATACTCCCATCTTAATGTTCAAGGTGCTGGGGCAGCATGCTTCTTCATTATCAACAAAAGTTCCTTGTTCTCCTGCTCACTGGCTTCTTATTTCATGACTTTTGTTTACTTAGGAACAGGATGTGACTGGCAATACTGGTGTTTATTGCTTGAGTGCACTACTCTTGTGAAGGCTGTGATGAGATGCCTTCATGAACTATTGCATTCCTTTTCCTTTCCTTTTTCAATCTTTTTATTATTATTATTAATATCAACAAAATAAAATTGATACATAGATAATGGGATTACAAACATACACATTTCAACTGAACATGAAAGAATACATAAGCAATGGTTACAGTATAAATAAGTCATGGACGATACAATTTACAAATAAACAAGGCAAACCTAGGTATATCATAATATATATTAAAAAAACAGAAAAAAGAAAAAGAAAAAAAGATTATGCAAAAAAACTGATCTAATAATCTAATAACTAATAAGGGGAAAAAAACAGAAAAGAAAAAAGAGAAAAAGAAAAAATGGAAAAAAGGGCTGTTTATAATATCTCACAAAAATACAAAATCATGTGTCGTCAACTCCGATCCTCTCAACATATATAAAATTGAAACTGGAAAAACAAATAGGCTTGGAACAGGGTCATATTACATCATATGAAAATATTGAATAAATGGTCTCCATATCTTTTCAAATTTAATAGGTATCAAATACAACACTTCTAATTTTTTCTAAATTTAGACATAACATAGTTTGAGAAAACCAATGAAATACGGTAGGAGGATTAATTTCTTTCCAATTCAACAAAATAGGTCTAGCCATTAAAGTAAGAAATGCAATCATTCGACAAGTGGAAGAGGATAAATGGAGTGAGTCCATCATTGGTAAACCAAAAATTGCAGTAATAGGATGAGGTTGTAAATCAATGTTCAATGCTGTAGAAATAATATCAAAAATGTCTTTCCAATATTTTTTCAAAAGCGGACATGAGCATTCCTTCTAATGAGGCGTTCTCACAGTGCTATTGCACTGGAAGCATGAACATTTAGACCCAGTAACAATGAAGGAATATTGATACTCCTTTCAAGTTTAATTGGTACGCATTTTGGATTGAAGCCTGCAGTTGGTGGGTTTGCATGAGCCAGTTGCCCTTATCCTTTGTGGTGGTGGAGATCATGGATTTGGGAGGTGCTGTTGGAATGGCCTGAGTCATTAACTGTAATGCATTTTATAGATGGGACACCCTGTATTCACTGTGTACCATTGATGGTGGGAATGATTGTTTATGGTAGGTGGTGTGGTGTCAGCCAAACAGGCTCCTTTATCCTGGACGGTGCCTAGATGTTTGGAGATGGGTTCATCCAGACAGGTGAAAATTATTCCACGGCATTTCTGACTTGGCAGCTTGCAGAGAGTGGGAAGGCCTTGTCGTGCCAGGAGCTCAGCCACTCTTCGCAGGATGACATGTCCTGTAGCCGCTGAGTTTAAGTGAATTGTCCAGCTGAAACTTCCAGAAAGCTGATGGCAAACTCAGGGATGGTGCTGTTAAAGGTAGTTGTTTTGGCTCTCTCATGGTGGAATTTGGAAGTGCCTGGATCTTGACACTGAGAATGTAATTTGGCACTTAACAATCCATGCCTGAATGTTGAGTTACCATGCTCAAGTACAGTTCTGCCCTGCTATTAAATAGCTTCTTCGTTCAATAAATTGGACTCCTAACCTATGTTGTTGGACCTCGTTCTTTACCCGCCGTGTACTTGCTCTGTAGCTGAATCACTTTATTCTGCATTGTTTTACCTTGTTCTATCTCAAAGCACTGTCTAACGATTTGATTTGTATGGGCTGAATGCAAGACAAGCTTTTCACTGTAAATGGGACAATTACAAACCAATTCCAATACCTAGACTAGCTCTTCATGTATATAGACAAGTGCTGCTTCATTTCCTGAGGAGTTGTGAGTGTTGTGCAAGCATCATTTTCTGACATAATGAGGGAGGAGCATTTATTGATGAAGCAGCTAAAGATAGTTGGTCTTGAACTTTGCCCTGAGGAACCTTTGCTGTAAGTCTGACAATCTCAGCATTTTGCATTGTGCATGTTATGACATAGACTTTTGGAGTACTTTAAATGTCATTCCGTTGACTTGTGCCTTTTCAAAGTTCAAAGTAAATTTATTATCAGAACACATATATGTCACCATATACATCCCCAAGATTCATGTTCTTGTGGGCATACTTAATAAATCTGTAATAAAATAATAATCATAATATAATAAGTGGAAGACCATATCAACTAGGGCATTCAATTAGTGTGCAAAAGACAACAAACTGTGCAAATACAAAAAGAAAGAAATATTAATAATAAATAAACAATAAAATTCAGAACAATTCAGCAGGAACAAATCTAGCAAACTGAGTCAAGTTGTAATCAGCATGAAGATCCAATAAATAAAAAATATCTGAGACATCGTGATTCAGAATATTCTTCTGGAACAAGAGGCCTAGAAAGATGTATCTTGGACAAAATATATGAAGAAAATTATTTGATTTTCTTTATTAATATAGATTAATTTTAACAACATTATAATCTTGAACTTCAAATCTATATGATTATGGATGAAGACTATTATGATTTAAAATATTGATTATGGATGGTCTTTTTGAAATATACTACTTAGGAAGTAGTTCATCTAATTTTGTTATAACAGACAGACAGACATACTTTATTGATCCCCAGGGAAATTGGGTTTTGTTACAGCCGCACCAACCAAGAATAGTGAAGAACTATAGCAAAATAAAATCATAAATAATTAAATAATAATAAGTTAATCATGCCAAGTGGAAATAAGTCCAGGACCAGCCTATTGGCTCAGGGTGTCTGACACTCCGAGGGAGGAGTTGTAAAGTTTGATGGCCACAGGCAGGAATGACTTCCTATGACGCTCAGTGTTACATCTCGGTGGAATGAGTCTCTCGCTGAATGTACTCTTGTGCCTAACCAGTACATTATGGAGTGGATGAATAACTTTGATTATATAGATATCATCTTTTGATATGCTTAATTTTTGGTATGCTGGATATGTATTAAGTTACAATATTTAGGGTTATATTTAATAAGTTTATTTGAATTCTCTTCTTTATTTGGATATATTGCTATATTTATTATATTTACTTTCAATATTATAGATTATGTTAGATATTTAGTAATAACAGATGTGGAATATAATTTATTTTTACAGATGTTTAATTAAGGAGTTATTGGGGGAGTGGATAATTTTTTTTTCTCTTTTTAAAAGAAGAAGATTAATTATGTTATATGTTAAAGAATGTCCATCTTTAGTGTGATGTTTATCGAACCCCACAGTAAGAGGGTTTAAGGCGCCGTGGACTTGGAGTGCCAGTTGGGAGGGTTTTTCTCCTTTTCTTTTTCTTCTTTTAATTTCTTTTTTTCTTTTATTTTCTTCCCTCTTTGGTCTCCTTTCTATTTTCTAAACTCTATTGAGAAAGGCACCAAATATCTCAGAGTCACTCAAAGAAGTGGGATTAATTTATACTTTTTATGTGGGTAGGATTTATCAACTGATAAAATCTGATAAATATGAATAGAGCAATTAAATTTTTAAGTCTTAATGTTAATGGGATAAATGGACCAATAAAAAGGAAAAAAGTCCTGACATATCTTAAAAAAATCATATTGATGTTACCTTTCTTCAAGAAACTCATCTTACAAATTAAAGAGAGGATGGGTTGGTCAAGTAATAGCGTCCTCCTTTAATTCTAAAGCCAGGGGAGTGGCAGTATTAATAGGGAAGAAGGTGGAAGATACTATCATTGATCCGGCCGGGAGATTTGCTATGGTCAATTGTCACATATATTCAGAATCCTGGACACTTTTGAATTTATATGTCCCCAATTATGATGATGAGAAATTTATCCAAAATATTTTTTCTGAAAGTTGTTCAAGGATATGAAAATATCTTAATTGGAGGGGATTTCAATTTTGGTCTGGATCCAGTTTTAGATAGATCAGTTAAAAAAGTCGTGAAGGTCAGGGCAGCAAAAACCACCCTGGCCTTCATGAAGGACTTGAATATAGTAGATGCCTGGAGGTGGCAGCATCCAAGGGAAAGAGACTACTCTTTCTATTCAAAACAATATGATTCCAACTCTAGAATTGACTTATTTTTATTATCAGAAATTAGAAATTAGAAAGTAGGATCATTCAAACAGAATATGTCGCTAGACTACTCTTGGACCATTCACCTTTAATTTTATCAATTGAAATGCCTGATAAACAAAAAAACATAATATAGATGGTGTTTTAATCCTTTACTGTTGAAAAGACCAGAGTTTTGCAGTTTTATTAGAGCTCAAATAGAATTGTTCTGTGAGACGAACTCACCCTCTACTGCCAATAATTTCTTATTTTGGGACACATTAAAAGCATACTTAAGAGGACAGATAATTGGATATGTTAAGGGTATAAAAAATAAATATGTAACAGAATTAAATGAATTGGAGAAAGAAATAACAATTAGAAAAAGATTGTCAGAATTCAACAACAGGAAAATTATAAAAAAAATTAGAATATAACACAAAACAAACCTATAGAATAGAAAAAATGATACTAAAATCAAAATAACAATATTATGAATTAGGAAAGAGAACCCATAAAGTACTAACAACACCACACACAAAATGCTGGTGGAACACAACAGTCCAGGCAGCATCTATAGGGAGAGGCACTGTCGACGTTTTGGGCCGAGACCCTTTGTCAGGACTAACCGAAAGGAAAGATAGTAAGGTTTGAAAGTAGTGGGGGGAGGGGGAAATGCGAAATGATAGGAGAAGACCGGAGAGGGTGGGATGAAGCTAAGAGCTGGAAAGGTGATTGGCAAAAGTGATACAGAGCTGGAGAAGGGAAAGGATCATGGGACAGGAGGCCTCAGGATAAAGAAAGGAGGCGGGGGGAGCACCAGAGGGAGATGGAGAACAGGCAAACAACTAAATATGTCAGGGATGGGGTAAGAAGGGGAGGAAGGGCATTAACGGAAGTTAGAGAAATCAATGTTCATGCCATCAGGTTGGAGGCTACCCAGCCAGTATATAAGGTGTTGTTCCTCCAACCTGAGTTTGGATTCATTTTGACAATAGAGGAGGCCATGGATAGACATATCAGAATGGGAATGGGACGTGGAATTAAAATGTGCGGCCATTGGGAGATCCTGCTTTCTCTGGCAGACCGAGCATAGGTGTTCAGCGAAACGGTCTCCCAGTCTGCGTCGGGTCTCACCAAGGCCACACCGGTAGCACTGGACGCAGTATACCACACCAGCCAACTCGCAGGTGAAGTGTCGCCCTGCGAAAAGCAGAAGGGGGGGAGGGAAAAATGTGTTTGGTAGTGGGATCCCGTTGGAGGTGGCGGAAGTTACGGAGAATTATACGTTGGACCTGGAGGCTGGTGGGGTGGGAGGTAAGGACAAGGGGAACCCTATCCCGAGTGGGGTGGCGGGTGGATGGGGTGAGGGCAGATGTGCGGGAAATGGGAGAGATGCGTTTGAGAGCAGAGTTGATGGTGGACGAAGGGAAGCCCCTTTTTTTAAAAAAGGAAGACATCTCCATAAAGTACTATCTTGGCAATTGAGGATGGTAGAAACCTCCAAAACAATAAATGCGATTCAAACAGGGGAAGGTCAGATTTCATATGTCAAAAGAAATAAATGATACTTTTAAGCAGTTCTATTCGGAGCTAAATAAATCAGAATCAGTGGGTGACTCACTGAAAATTGATTATTTCTTGTCTAATTTACAACTTCCCAAATTGAGTCAACAAGATCAGTAAGAATTGAATGCCCCTTTTTCTAGGGATGAAATTGAAAAAGCTGGGAGATGATGGTTTTCCCCCTGAATTTTATAGAGAATTTAAGGATCAATTAATGCCCCTTTTTATGAGGGTTGTGTCTCAGGCAAAGGAGACCCATACTCTACCAGAATCCTTTTCAGCAGCAATTATTACGTTAATTCTTAAGAAGGTTAAGGATCCGCTAAAACCAGCATCTTATAGGCCTATCTCAATTTTAAATGCAGACTATAAAATTATAGCAAAGGCATTGGCTAGTAGATTAGCTTGATATGTGCCAAAATTGATTAAATCCGATCAAGCAAGATTTATTAAAAATAGACAATTATCTGATAATATTGGCAGACTATTGACTATATTACATTTAGCTAAGACGAAGGTGGACCCATCTGTAGCAGTGGCTGTAGATGCTGAAAAGGCCTTTGATAGACTTGTATGGGATTTTTTATTTAAAACAATGGAAAAATTTGATCTAGGCCAAATATTCATAAATTGGATAAGAACACTTTACCATCAGTCTAAGGCCAAAATAATTATGAATGGGCAGATTTCACCAGTTTTCTCTCTACATAGATCTAGTAGACAAGATTGCCCACTACCTCCAGCTCTATTTGTTCTGGCAATAGAACTACTGGCTGAGGCTGTTAGATGGGATCCAGAAATAAAGGGGTTTAAAGTGGCCCAGGAAGAATATAAAATTAATTTATTTGCTGATGACATTTTAGTATATTTGGCTGACCCGGCCAGCTCTTTGGTAAGACTTAGGGCCTTGCTGGACGATTATGGTATAGTCTCGGGATATAAAATAAATCGGAATAAAAGTAAAATTTTACCTCTAGGTAGTGGAGACGATGCCCAATATCATTTAATTTAATTTAATTTTTCAATCTTCTTATTGATTTTCAAATAAAGAATATACAAATCCGAGGAGGAGTTTAGCAAACAGATAATATAAAAGACATATAAACAGCAATAATAAAAACAGAAAATGTATAATGTCAAAATCAGGTAGGTAAGATGTTATGCTGTTATATATACAATGGTCAAAAAAACTACAACTCCTCATAGCAATCATAAAAAAAAAACTGGAAATTTTATTTGATAAAGGGAAAAACCCCCACTAACTAACTAAATTGAAAAAAAAGAAAGAAAAAGAAAAGTTGGGCAGTCCAATTGAGGATAAAATTAAAAAAGAGAGAGAGAAAAAAAAAATCTTTCCAGTCATCTCTGAACCTTCATGGCTAAGGATTTTTCCAAAAGAGAATAAAGAAAAATAAATAATAAATTAAATCATGTGAAAATATTGAATAGCAATATCAATATGGCAGTCAGTTTAGATTGGTTAAATCCGACATGAAATATCTGGGGATTAAGTTTAGTCATAATGACTTTTATAAACTTAAATATCTCCCCTTGCTGTGGAACGCTGAGGAGGATCTATGTAGGTGGATAAACCTGCCCATCACACTGATGGGTAGGGTAAACTGTATAAAAATGAAGATAATGCCAAGACTTCAGTATTTTTTTCAGTCTTTACCTATCCCATTATCCAATAATTTTTTTAAGATTCTCAATGGACATATTTGTCTATTTTTATGGTCGGGTAAAATATCTAGAATCTCCATGGAAAAATTGACCTGGGACTATAAATTGGGAGGGTTAAAATTACCAGATTAAAAAATATATATTATTTAACTGCACAAGCACATTTTATTGCTTCTTTTGATGAGACAACTATTCCTTCTTGAGTTACAATTGACTTACATATGGTAGGAGAAGAGATGGCAGAAGAATTTATATGTAAATGGGACTCCATGTTAATTACAAAGAAAACAAACAATCCTCTACTGAGACATGTAATTTATGTTTGGGAAAAAAATTAAACAAGTTATGGGTCTAAAAAAAGGAATATCATCAAAGACGCCTGTATCTCAGAACAGATTAATACCTATGTTTCTGGGTAATAAATTTCTAGTCACCTGGTATCAACACGGTATCAGGCATGTTGAAGATTTTTATAATCAGCAGAAGCAACTTATGTCTTTTGAGGGACTTAAAAATAAATATAATTTATCTAATAACACATTCTTCTGCTATCTCCAATTACGATCTTTTTTGGGGGACTGTTTGGGTTCATCACTGGCCCTACCAAGGTGCTCAGACATGGAGATTCTAATTCGAAAGGGAAATACAAGTAAATTTATTTCTAATATGTATTCTTTATTCCAGGACCAATCCCCAAAGCTTGGTATATACAGATCGAGGGAAAGATGGGTCGGATTTGGGCATTGTAATTGATCATCAATGCTGGTCGCATCTATATTTGGATAGTGTTACCACTCTTATCAACTCTAGATACAGAATGATACATTTTAATTTTTTATATCAGTTATATCTCACACCTGAGAAAATACATAAAAATAAACCAGAAATTTCTGACAAGTGTTTCAGGAGTGGCATAGATGTTGGTACCTTTTTGCATTCCACCTGGCTATGCACGAAATTGAGATCTTTTTGGATAGATCTGGGGGAGGTACTGGGAGAGATTCTGGGGATGGCTTTCCCCCTAGACCCAGAATTGTTTTGGAAGTTAACCTCCCCAGGAATAAATTCAAATTTACTGTCAGTAGCCAGGAAATGCATAGCGGTAACATGGAAATCCCTTGTACATATTGATCGTTGGAATAAAGAAATGCAAAGTTGTATGCCCCTTGAGAAGATTAGTTATATCCTTAGGAATGGATACACTATGTTCATTGAGATTTGGCAACCATATTTGGATTACTTAAATGCCCGGATTGTTTAACCTATTTATTTTAATTTTTTTAAATTAATGTATCCCTTATTATAAGCTAGTTTCTTAAATTTATATTTTAAACTGACTCTGAGAGCTGGATGCCTACTCTTCTTTTTCTTTTTTTCTTCATCTTTCCTTTCTTTCCTCTGTCTCTTGTGTTTTTTTCCCTCCATTTTTCTAAATGTGGGGAGATGGTGTTGGGATTGGTGTTCTTTCTTTTCTTTCGGACTTATTAATGTATTTGAATTAATTTTTTATTCATTGTTGTATTAATTGAGTCCTTGTATTCCTTCTTTAAAAATTTAAATTAATATTTAAAAATTAATAAATAAATAGCAATAAAATTAAGAACATGAGATGAAGAGTCCTTGAAAGTGAGTCCATAAGTTGTGGGAACTTTTCAATGATGGGGCAAGATGTGGTGAACTACATATACCTGTCTGGACACCCCCCCCCCCCCCCCGCTGACTGCTCCTGTGGCTCCTCCCACAGACCCCGGTATAAAGGCGATTGGAGACACAGCCCCGGCCTCAGTCTCCAGGATGTAGTGTGGTGGTCACTTGCTGCTTGTTCTTTCTTCCAGCCAATAAAAGCCTACATCTCGCCTCATGTCTCTGAGAGTTATTGATGGTGCATCACAAGGGAAGTTGAGTGAAGTTATCTCCTTTAATTCAAGAGTCTGATGGTTGAGGGTAAATAACTGTTCCTGAACCTGGTGGTCGGAGTCCTGAGGCTCCTGTACCTTCTTCCTGATGAGACCTGATGTAGATTGGGAGACCACTTTGCCAAGCATTTACGCTCTGTCCGCTAAAACAAACGGGATCTCCCAGTGGCCACTCATTTTAATTCCACTTATCATTCCCATTCTGAAATGTCCTTCCATAACCTCCTCCACTGTCGTGAAAAGGCCACATTTAGGTTGGAGGAACAACACTTTAGGTGGCCTCCAACCTGATGGTATGAACATTGATTATGCAGCATCCCACTCCAAGACCACTAGACTCAGAACCAGTTACTTTCCCCAAGCTGGCAGGCTGATCAACACCTGAACTCATTAGCACACTAAATACAAACACTTAGTGTCATTTTGTGTGCGTACAGCACACACAATCAGACTATGTGTCAAACATTGTGTTTTATTAGATTGTTTTTATATTGTGTTTTATTTGTTTATTGTGCTCTCTACGTTCCTTATGATTTTTTTAAATGCTGCGTCATGAACTGCTCTTGAACACTGAAATTGAAATCGAGCTGCCAGTGCAATTGGTTGATGCACTTTCAGCTTCAATGTTCAAGAGGTGTTTGGATGGGGACATGAATGGGAGGGGTATTATCCTGGTGCAGTTTGATTGGACAAGACAGTTTAAATGGTTCAGCATGCACTAGATGGGCTGAAGACCCTGCTTCTGTGCTGTAGTTTTCTAAGACTCCATCAGATCTGAAGAAACAATAATTTAATTCTGTTTTACAGTAATGTGCTGAAAAATAATAAGAAGCAGTCTCGAATCGTTAAAAAAAAATTACCTAAGCAACACACACAAAACACTAGAGAAACTCAGCATGTCAAGTAACATCAATGAAAGGGAATAAACAGTCTACATTTCAGGCAAAGACCCTTCATCAGGACTGAACCTCATCAGGAACAAATCTAGCAAACTGAATCAAGCTGTAATCAGCATGAAGAGCTAATCATTGGGCAATGTGTACCTTTAAGGCTGACATTATCAATACACAAGGAAGCCAGTCACATGGTCCCCCTGTCTATTGATGCAGCGTGTGACGTGTCAGGGGACTGCTGAACTCTACTAGGAATGCAGAGAGTGAGTGGCAGGACCACTAACAGACCAGGTCACCCACGGGAGGGAGAGTTTAGGCCTGCTCAGGGCAAGAGTGCTCTGCCCTCCTGAATGAGTTCTTAGTTCATTCAAACCGTGAACAGCCGTGAAGGCTGGTCGGTTTTATTGCCAGCATCTGCTTTCACTGGAGATGGCTCCTGAGAAGCGGTCTATGTTTCCAAGGTCTGATATGAACTTTTGTGATCAGAGGGCAGCGTGGCCCTACTGGGAGAGATTGGTGGATAACTTTGGTCATAATCAGAGTTAGGATTGGAATCAAAATCAGGTGTATTGTCTCTGACGTAAGTAATAAAACATGTTTCATGGCACCATATAGTAACAAATTATAGTAAGTTACAATAAAAAATAAATAAATTGTGTAATAGAGGAATTGTTCATGAGTTCCTGGACTGCTCAGATATCTGATGGCTGAAAGGAAGAAGCTGTTTCTAAAATGTTGACTTTCTGTCTCCAGGCAGTGTTGGTCTTCCAGATGTTGAGTTAACGGGCAATCCAGTGAAGGTGTCAAGAAACGCACTCAAGGAAAAATCCACTAACACTACTTCTACATTCACTAATCCAAATGGATTCGAGGGACAAGTGAACCAGTGTTACTTTCTTCTCCCAAGCCAACATCCCAAGCATTGAAGCCAAAGTTCACTTACAGTCAACTATGTTGGGCAGTTCACATCACCTAGCACCAATCTTGTGAAACAGACCCTTCTACTTGTGTCCTGTCACGGGAAAGTAGAAAATGTACAGACTCAGATCTACTTAAAAAATGCAGCATCCCCAATGACTCCTTGCATTCTCTGGCTCATAACCATCAAAGCAGACAAGAAGCATTGGGAATGGTATTGAGGACCACAAGGCAAAGTCCTGGGAGCCCACAGTGTTGCTTATTTCATAAGCAATAAAATTAGCAAACCTCCTTACAAACTACAATGGAGAAGTTCTGTAGAAGAGTCCATAACACAAAACATGAAATGATTTCTCTTTCCACAGATGGTTCTTATCTGCCTGCATCATTCCAGCTTTTGTTTCAAGTTCTAACATCTGCAGTTTAATTTGTTTCTTGGAAAAATGGAACATTTGGTGAGTGATGTCAGCTTCTTGCTGACCCTTCAGACTTTCCACAGGAAGCCCTGGTTAGTGATCACTGCTGGTTGATGGGGCAGATAATCTAGCCCAATGTTTCCTAATGTAGTGACTTAGGATTTGTAGTTTCATGCACATGACAACATGAAATATTGAAATGATTTTTGGTCTTTATGCTTATAGTAATGTGGATCTTTGCCCAACAATATTGGATTATTAATCTTTAAAAACTCACTGCTTTATAAATTAATCTTTTATTAAAACAATGCAAAATTTCCTCATCCCAGTGGCCCATCTCACCAATCTTGTATTTGATACCAGTTTCTTTTGCTGTTTATTTTGGGTCATGCTTCTTTGATTTAAAAAAAAGTATCTACTGCTTTTAAGAGGTTATAGATCAAATTGAATTTTCAGGATTTTGTTCCATGATAAACTCCACACTTGATTTTAAAGTCAAAGTTGAGTTTATTGTTAAATGCACAAGTAAGTGAATGCACAGTTGCAATAAAACCTGACTTGCAACAGCATTACAGGCACATGGCCCATGATGAGACAAGACAACCATAAACTAAGCATAAGTTAGACAAAATTTTTGCGAGAGAGAAGAAACTCAATTAGAACTAAAAGTTAATTTACATCTTGTGATCACTGACCTTAGCAAAAAATTTAGGGACTATTAAAAAAAAAATCACAGTAGTGGTATTTTAACAAACTAAAATCAAGTATCTCACTGCAGCAGAGTGCTGGTGAACCTGCACATCTAAAGAACTGGTTAGGGAATTTATCTTAGAAATTTATGGAGAACAATTTCATAGAAACAGGCCAGAAATTTCCCCTGACTGTTTCCTAGACAGAATACGTAAATCTAGTGGCCTAAAGCAGCCTCCATTGTAACTTCTTACCATTCCATGGAAAGTCCCCTGGACTGACAATGCTGTCTCAGATTTACTGGGAATCCAGTCTCCAAATTTGGGGATACAGGAAGGAAAGGTTGAAAGAATATTCCAGCAATCTTAATTTCCTTCTTTTAACTTTCCTGACTGTTGCAATGTCTTCCAGTTCATCTGGGTGAAACTCCAGCAACTGATTCATAAATGGAAAAAGACTAAAAGTTTTCTGCTAAATGCCACCCCTGCCAGTCCAGAAGTGTGACTGGGTGTACAATGGCTTGGACGTCAGAAATGAGTGTTCAGGTGATGACTAGGCAAAAAGAAACAAGCTCCGGAACCAGTTGGTCGCTCGGCCATTCAGAGGTGCAAAGCTCAAAGATCTGGGCTCATCTCAGTCTCGGTGCTGGATACAAGCTGGAAGCCAGCGGGTTCACCACTTCCTTACAGTGGTAAGGAAGGCAAATTCAGTGTTAGAATTCATTTTGAGAGGACTAGCACGGATGCAATACTGAGGCTTTATTGAGCATTTGGTTAAGAGAATGAAGGGGGGATCTCATTGAAGCCTATTGAACATTGACAGGACTAGAAAGAGTGGATGTGAATCAGAGTCAGAATCAGGTTTAGTATCACTGGTATTTGTCATGAAATTTGTTGTGATGCAGCAGCAGTACATTGCAATACTTTATCATAAAATAACTAAATTACAGTAAGTATATATTGGAAACTTAAGACCATAAGAGATAGGAGCAGGATTAGGCCATTCAGCCCATCGAGTCTGCTCCATCATTCCATCATGGCTGATCCTGGATCCCACTCAAACCCATGCACCTGCCTTCTCTCCATGATCTTTGATGCCCTGACCAATCAGGAAACTTTCAACTTCTGCTTTAAAGATTCTCACGGACTTGGTCTTCACCGCAGTCTGTGGCAGAACATTCCATAGATTCGCTACTCTCTGGCTAAAAAGATTCATTCTTGCCTCTGTTCTAAAAGGTCGCTCCCCAATTTTGAAGCTGTGCCCTCTGGTTCTGGACACCCCCACCAAAGGAAAAATCCTCTCCGCATACACCCTATCTAGTCCTTTCAACACAACACCACACGGTGGTGAGGAAAACAGGAAATCAAGTGGTTGTTGAATCTCCAACTGGAGTGCAGTATGCAAGGAACCCCACACATGTAGGAAGTTCAACACAAGAGAGACTTTGACAAACGGGGGAATTCAAGAATCTGACAATGAGTTACCAGGGCAGCAGGAAAGTACGATGGACATCTATGGACAATATATGTCCATAAGTTTCACAGTGAGCAAAAGCCATTACCAGACATTGAATGCAAAGACAAACCAGTAGACAGACCTCAAACAATCTCTGAATTTTAATGATTTTGTACTGAAGTAGAGCTTTAATTCATGAGTTTTGAAACAATGAAAGCTATTGTAAGTTGAAAATGAAGTTTTCATTTTTCAGAGTTATGAAGTTGAAACAGAAAACATGTTGGTTATAGTCATGCTTATCAAAGAATATGTGTTGAATTGACATGTTTAAATCTGCAAGTTAAATGTGTTCTAAAACATTGAAGTTCATTTCTCAGGAAAGCAGGGATGTCATTATTGAAATGGTAAGGTCTAGTAATGTAGTTTGACACTTGTCAGGTACGGTGATTATGTCATCAGTCGGGGACAGAACAACATGATGTGAGGGAGCATGGAAGTGAGAATGAGAAATAAAGACACATTCAGAACATGAAGCGTCGAGTCAACATATCTGCACTATCTAATTAGGTACTGAGATAATTGGAAATACACAACACTTGTATTTTGAGGTTGTGACCTTTGGTCGTAGACTCCTCTACTATAGGAAACATCCTTCTAACGTTAGTAAGACCAAAGAGTTGATTGTGGACTTCAGAAAGGGTAAGATGGGGGCACACTCATTAGTCCTCATCAGGGATCATCAGTGGAAAGGGTGAGCAAGTTTGAGTTCCTAGCTGTCAACATCTCTGATGGTCTATCCAGGTCCAGCATATTGATGCAGCTACAAAGAAGGCAGGACGGCGGCTATATTTCATGAGGAGTTTGAGGAGATTTGGTATGTCACCAAAGATACTGACAAATTTCTACAGGTGTACCATGGAGAGCACTCTAACTGGTTGCTTCACCGTCTGGGATGGGGGGAGGGCACTGCACAGGATCAAAATATACTGCGGATAATTGTGAACTCAGTCAGCTCCATCATGGGCACTCGCCTCCCCAGCATCCAGGACATCTTCAAGGAGTAATGCCTCAAAAAGGTGATATCCATCAATAAGGACCCCCAACACCCAGGACATACCCTCTTCTCATTGATACCATCAGGAAGGAGGCTCACACTCAGCGATTGAGCTGAGGAATAGTTTCTTACCCTCTGCCATCAGGTTTCTGAATGGATGTTGAATCCATGAACACAACCTCACTACTTTTTTCCCTCTTTTTGCACTATTATTTAACTTGACGATTCATAGGTTGAATCTGTGGTAAAGAAGGCAAATGCAATGTTGACATTTATTTCAAAGGGAATACAATATAAAAGCAAGGAGGTAATGTTGAAGCAATTGTGAGGGAGAGATATCCCATTCCAACTGCAGATGAGAATAGTCAGGCTGGACTTAGAGAATTCTCGACAGTTTCGGACCCCATATCTCAGCAAGGATATGTGGTCTTTGGAGAGAGTCCAGAGGGGGTTCACAAGGATGATTCAGGGAATGAAAGGGTTATCATATGAGGAGCCTTTGGCAGCTTTGGGCCTGTAGACACTGGAATTTAGAAGAATGTGTGGGAACTCATTGAAACCTACCGAATGTTGAAAGGACTAGATAAGATGGATGTGGAGAGGATGTTTCCTCTGGTGAGGTGTCCAGAACTAGAGGGCACAGCCTCAAAACTGAGGAGCGACCTTTTAGAACAGAGGTTAAGTGGAAAAACACCTCACTTCTGTGGAGTTTTGTAGTTCACAAGCCTCCATTACCGCTCGCACTCTCTCCTCAGTTGGTCGGATGCCTTTCTGTGATGAGAGTTCCCATGGAAATTAAGACTGCCCACATTGAACTGATTTCTCCAGGTTGAGTGCCATTCCACACTCTGCCAGTCTCTGTAAGATAGCATGCGGTCTCTCATCATGCAGATTTTGGTTAGGCACATGTACAATCACATCATCTGAGATATTCTCAACTCCTTCAATTCCAGCTAAAGCATTTGATATCTCATGCTGGTACTGCTCACTGACTGAAGACACACCAAATATCAGTCTCTTGTACCTATACACCCCATTATGCACAGCAAATGTGGATATCTCTCTGGATTCTGGAGTTAGTTCTAGCTGGTGGTGATAACCCCATCTCAATATCTCATCTGCAGCTGGAATGGGATATCTCTCCCTCACAGTTGCTTCACTTGTCCATCTCATGTCTTTGTTGGGTTTTGGTAAAATTACTACTGGGTTAACCCAAGGAGTTGGGCCTTCAATTTTCTCAATAATTTCCATTTTCATCGGCTGTTCAACTTTTTTTCTCAACAGCTTCCGTTAAGTTGTAAGGTAGGCGTCTGAGTAAAAGGCTTTACCTTTGGATCAATGACTGATCTGCTTACTGTTCAGCTTTTCTACCCCTTCAAACACTTCTGGGTACTGCAGCCAAAGTGACTGTTTAACATCTATCACTACTGACACATTTTCTCCAGTCTTTAACAAACCTAATTTTAGAGCTGTTTCTCTAGGGGTGTTTCACCGCTGCCTTTTATCATGAGGAACTCTGCCTGGTCTGTTCTATTTCCAATACTGATTTGGCATTCAAACACCCCCTCAACCCCTAGAATATGGGTACAGCTTTCTCTTCTGCTTAGAAATAAATGAATGGCACTTTACCTCTCTGATGTATGTTTTCCCCACACATTTTCACCCAGTATGTTACTTCTGAATCTACTAACATGCGCAGGTTTATACCCTTTACGTAAAGTAATTTTTTCAGATGATTGTTTCATTAACAATAAGTGCAAATTTCTTCTGTCCATCCTCAGCATGGTTCACTTTTTGTGATTTTAATCCTTTTGACTGGCACATTTTTGGGAAGTGGTCTTTTCCAGTGCATTTTCTGCACGTCTGTCCACGAGCTGGACACTTTGGGACTCTACTCAGGTGATATGCGTTTCCACCTCTGTGACATTTCCTATCCTTTGTATTTAGAGACTTTCTTTCCCCCTCTGTCTTTTTGCCATGTATTGTGCCCTAACAATGTAAAACGTGGTGCACGGTCTCTGGCTGGCTCCCTTGGAGTGACATGGCTGACAATTGTTCCTCTACTTGTTCACATTGTAACGCTATTTCCAGAGTGCAGGCAAGTGTTAGACACTGCATATTCTCCAGTAGTTTTCTCCGCACATAACCTGAGTTACATTTTTGCACTATGGCATCCCTGATTTGGTTGTCTGCGTCAATTAGAAACTTACAGCCTTCTGCTGCCTGCTGAAGACGAGTAGAGAACTGTTGAACCATCTCACCTTGTTTTTGGGCAGGCTGATGAAAATGCTTGCCAGGCCAGTGCTGTGTTGACCTGGGGATGAAGTAAGCATTCAGCACATCCACTTCTGCCGTGTAATCTGTGACTTGTCCCGTGTTTGGTAGTGTTGAAGATATATCCTGCACATCTGGTTCCTGCCAGGTGCAAAAGTAGTGCTCCCTTTCTTTGTTTTGTATTATCGTCCATTATCAGTCCTTTACCGTCAGCATAAAGTTCAAATGGGTTGAGCCAACACATCCAGCTCTGCCCTGGTGTAGCTGGCTCCGTAAATCATTGGAAGTGTTGGATCCCGGATTTCTCCATTCTCATCAACTAATGTTAAACTTACTTTCAAAGTCTGTATCCTCTTCACCACTGTTGTGTATTTGCAACCTGTCTCAGTACTTAATTAGATAGTGCAGGTATCATGACTCAATGCTTCATGCTCTGAACTTGTCTTTATTTTTCCTTCTCCCTCCATGTTCCTTCACATCATGTGTTGTTCTGTCCCCAACTGATGACATCATCACTGTACCTGACAAGTGTCAAACTACATTGATCAACCTTACCATTTCAATACACGACAACAAGGATGTCCCTTTAGAACAGAGATAAGGAGGAATTTCTTTAGCCAAAGTGTGGTAAATCTGTAGAGTTCATTGCCATAGTCTTATAATTCAGTTAAAATGAGAAGTGCTGTGCACTGACACTGTAAATGTTTGACAGATTTCTCAAAAGAACAATTGTGAATTAGATGGTTTTATTAAATGCTTCAAAGAAGCTGAGCCACAGGACCTCCTGTTAACACCACTCTTACTGCCTTATCCGAGATCCTGGGATGGATTTAAAAGGAATCTCATACATCCTGGCTGTGTTCCACTGCACTGGTTTTCAAAAATATTTATTGCAGTTCTGGTCAGAATTAACAGATAAGCAAGTCATATAGAAGCTGGGGAGTGATGGCATTGAACTGAGAATGCACAATGCACTCAAAAACCTTAAAAAACAGACCAGAGAGAGAGCTGGACTTGGAAAGAACAACTAGGTTGAATGTAGACTTTTTGAGGTTGACTCCTTTTCTCTTCTAGTAAAGACACTTGGCATCAAGAATGATTGGTCTCTATTTTAGTTTTTGGTTTCTGAGGTAACTAGTGATGCAAATGTCACTCCACTCTTCAAAAAGGGAGAGAGTCAGAAGGAAGGAAATTATAGGCCTGATAGTCTGACCTCAGTGGTTGGGAAGATTTAGAGTATTATTAAGGATGTGGTTTCTGGGTACTTAGAGGCACATGATAAAATAGGCCGAGGTCAGTATGGTTTTCTCAGGGGAAAATCTTGCTTGACAAATCTGTTGGAATTCTTTGAAGAAATAACAAGCAGGACAGACAAAGGAGAATTGGTTGATGTTGTGTCCTTGGATTTTCAGAAGGCCTTTGACAAGATGCAACACATGAGGCTGCTTAACAAGCTACGAACCCATGGTATTACAGGAAAGATTCTAGCATGGAGAAAGCAGTGGCTGATTGACAGGAGGCAAAGAATGGGAATAAAGAGAGCCTTTTCTGGTTGGCTGCCGGTGACTAGTAATGTTCTTCAGGGGTCTGTGTTGGAACTGATTCTTTTTACATTATGTGTTAATGATTTGGATGATGGAATTGATGGCTTTATTGTAAATTTTGTAGACAATATTAAGATGGGTGGAGGGACAGGTAGTTTTGAGGAAGTAGAGAGGCCACAGAAGGGCTTAGACATATTGGAAGAGAAGGCAAAGAAGTGGCAGATGTAATACACTGTCAGGAAGTGTATGGACATGCACTTCGTAGAAGGAATGAAAGGGTTGACTATTTTCTAAATGGAGAGAAAATATAAAAATCTGAAGCAAAAAGGATTTGGGAGTTGTTGTTCAGGATTTCCTACAGGCTAATGTGCAGGTTGAGTCCATGCTGAGAAAGGCAAATGGCATGTTAGCATTTATTTCAAGAGGTCTAGAGTATGGAAGCAAGGACATAATGTTGATACTTTATAAAGCACTAGTGAGGCCTCTCTTGGCGTATTGAGAGCAGTTTTAGGCCCCTTAGAAAGGATGTGCTGGCGTTGGAGAGGGTTCAAAGGAGGCTCTCAAAAATGATTCCAGGATTAAACGGCTTGTGATATGAAGAGCATTTGAGGGCCGTGAGATTGTATTCACTGGAATTTAGAAGAATGAGGGGGAACCTAATTGAAACCTATCAAATAGTGAAAGGCGTTGATAGAGTGGATGTCGAAAGAATGTTTCCTCTGCTGAGAGTGACCTAAGACCAGAGGACACAGCCTCAAAATAGAGGGCATCGTGTTAGAACGGATATGAGGGGGAATTTCTTTAGCCAGAGACTGGTGAATCTGTGTAATTTGTTGCCACAGGCAGCTGTGGAGGCAAAGTCTTTATGTGTATTTAAGGCAGAGGTTGATAGGTTCTTGACTGCTCAGAGCATGAAGGGATACGGGGAGAAGGTAGGAGATCAGGGCTGAGAGGCAGAATGGATCAGCCTTGATGAAAAGGCAGAGTGGACTCGATGGGCCCAATGGGGTAATTCTGCTCCTATATCTTGTGGTCTAATGGTCTTTTGTCAATATGACCTCTCCCCATCCACCAATGACCATAATTGTCAGGCTGTTTACATGCTCTTCTGGATCGTGAGAAATTTCCTCCAGTTAAACAAGGAGAAGACTAAAGGTACTGATGCACCATCAATAACTCTCGGAGACGTGAGGCGAGATATGGGCTTTTTAATTGGCTGGAAGAAAGAACAAGCAGCAAGTGACCACCACACAACATCCTGGAGACTGAGGCCGGGGCTGTGCCCCCAATCGCCTTTATACCGGGGTCCGTGGGAGGAGCCACAGGAGCAGTCAGCGGGGGGGGGGGGGGTGGCATGTCCAGACAGGTATATGTAGTTCACCACAGGTTCCCTGCTACATCTCCTTTCCTGGCAAATGTCAGAAAGTGAAACCATATCATTTACAATCCTGCTGTCACCATCGAGCATCAGATTAATTTAAATTACTTTGCAAATTGTCATTGATAATGCCTATTCCTACTTTTATAACTTTGCAATTCTATCTCTGGCTCACTTTATCTACAGTCAACTCTATCACTCTTCTTGTTGTCAGCTCTAGATGACTATTCAACTCATTTCTAGTTGTGCTGCCTTATTCTACCTTTGTACATTACAGGGCAAATAAATAACATCATGCATTTTTTTGTCTGATAAGATAGAGAGAGGCGTATTTACAAATGAAAACCAGCCACAGGAAACTCTGAACACAAGAGATTCTACAGATGCTGGAAATCCAGAGTAACACACAGAAACTGCTGGAGGAACTCAGTGGGTCAGGCAGCCACTATGGAGAGGAGAAAAGCATCTCAGCCTGATGCAGGAGGAAGCCAGAATCGAAAGATTAAGGTTGGGGAAGGTGCTAGTTGAAGCCAGGTGAGGGGGTAGGTAGGTGGATGGAGGAGGGGGGATGAAATGGGAAGCTAAGAGGTGTAGTTAGAAAAAGTAAAGGGATGAAGAAGGACTCTGATAGGAGTGGAGGTTGGAGCATAGGAGAAAGGGAAAGAGGGGTACCAGAGGAAGGTGGTAGGCAGGTGAGGAGAAGAGGAGGGGTAAGAGGGGAATGGAAAGGGAGAGAAGGGGAGTGGGGTGAAATCAGCAGAAGAAGGAGAAATTGATGTTCCCGCTGTCAGGTTAGAGGCCACCCAAATAGAATATGTTGTGTTGCAGTCTGAGAGAGTAGAGGATGCCATGGACCGACTTGCTGGAATGGGGACAGGGAGTGCAAGGTAAAATGGTTGCCCCTGGTTAATCCTCACTGTTGCGGATGGAGCGAAGGTGATCAACAAGGCGGTTCCAAGTTGTACTCCTTCCCCTCCCTCCACCCTTATCTGGCTTCTACCCCACTTCCTTTCCAATCCTGATGAAGCCCGAAGCATTGACTCTTCATTTCTCTCCACAGATGCTGCCTGACCTGCTGATTCCCTCCAGGATTTTGTGTGTGTTGCAAAGGAAAGTCTGATCAGTCTCATTAGAGAACTGATTTTGGTGAATAACTAAAACTTAATTAATATGTGAAAAAGTAATAACTTGAGATAATGGAATTGCTAGGATCTTGGTGTATTATTGCATTTCTAATAATATTAATTCACTCTTATTGTTGTGTCAAGCTCTTAATAAAGTCCTAATGACGTCATTAGCATTGTGATAATCGTTTTCTGTTGATCTCACTGTGTAGGGTATTACTGAGAAAGGAGTGTGGTTTTGATGAAGTAACTCCATTCTACAAATTCCCCAGTTCAAGAGAATTTGAATATAGAAGCAATGACGTAGTGCTAAGGTTTTATAAGGCATTGGTCAGACCTCACTTGGAACATTGTGAGCAGATTTGGGCCCCTTATTTAAGAAAGGATGTGCTGGAATTGGAGAGGGTCCAGAGGAGGCTTACGAGAATGATCTTGGGACTGAAAGGGTTAACACTTGAGCAAACGCGAGGAAACCTGCAGATGCTGGAAATTCAAACAACAACACACACAAAACGCTGGTCTTGGCCCGAAGCGTCGACAGCGCTTCTCCCTATAGATGCTGCCTGGCCTGCTGTGTTCCACCAGCATTTTGTGTGTGTTGTGTTAACACTTGAGGAAGGTTTAATGTCTCTGGGCCTATGCTCACTATTGTTTAGAAGAATGATGGTATATCTCATTGAAACCTACCAAATATTGAAAGGTCTAGATAGAGTGGACAAAGAGAGGATGTTTCCAATAGTGGGGAAATTTAGGACCAGAGGACACAGCCTAAGAATAGAAGGATTTCCTTTTAGAACAGAGATGAGGAGGAATTTCTTTAGCCAGAAGGTAGTGAATCTGTGGAATCCATTGCCAAGCTGCGGAAGCCAAGTTAACGGGTATATTTGAAGCCGAGGTTGATAAGATCTTACTAAGTAAGGATGTCAAAGGTTACGGGAAAAAAGGGAGGGGAATGGGGTTGAGAGGAAAATAAATCAGAGGTGATCAAATGCCAGAGCAGACCCAATGTGCCAGATTGCCTGATTCTGCTACTATTTCTCATGGTCTAAACATAGTTGGGTTGCCTTAAACAAGGGCAGCATTGCTTTCCATTTGTTTGACCGGTATTATGAACTGAGCTGATGTATGGCCCTTTAGCTACTGTACTTCCTTCCACACATTTAGCACTGTACCGGGAAGCATAGGGTGACTCAGTCTTACGATGGAAAGTACCACCACGTAGAAGTTGTGATATGACAATGTTGAGTGGGGGAGGGGTGTTTCTTTACTGATTTTCTCATTATGATGTGACAAAAATGAGTAGAGTGTGACGTTCAAATAGTGATTCAGCAGTCTAGAGTCTAGACCCTTCAGTGCTGCCTCCTCATACGCAAAGTAAAAAACTTTAGTGTGGCTGTTGTAATCTGATTTATGGTGTAGAGTGGAGGATGGTGTAAAGTGTTTGTGTTCATTTATCTTTTCCTGTTCTGATTGATTTTTTTTTTTGCATCGCCTATACTTCTCTGCACCTTAAAGTCATTTGCTTTTTATCTTGCTGCAACAGTTTTTTTTTTGCAGACCGGTAGCTTACAGTATCACAATAGCAGTTTCTCATTCATCATACTTCAAAAAAAAACATTAGCCTAGATTCTGAGTTTGGTAATGGAGAAACCACATTAATTGTTAAACTTACAGAAAGACCCTGCTGCCCCTCAGCACACATGTCTGAATCCCCTGCCAACTCCCCGATTCAGAGATACACTCTCACCCTGCACTGTGGCTGTTTCACAAATTTATACTACTGTTTGTTTTTATTATAATAGTATCAGTAACATTATACCTTCTTCCATAAACATTCACCTCACACTTTATGTCAACCTGTCAGTCGTCAGGCCGTGCCACAAACTTGTGCTAATATTTTGTGACTGGATCATAGCTATATGTACTGTGTTTTGCAGCTTGGCCCTAGAAGAATGATGTCTCATTTAGCTGCACTCAGTTGTACGGTTGACTGACAATAAACTCAAACTTGAAAGTTGACAGTAAATATTCAGTCAGCGTTGTAACTTTAACTTCCTCGATCTTTCCATTATTTTTAGACAATTGCCATCTATAGGTGATCTCTGGCATCCTGGAAACTGGAATCACCGAGCAGGCTAATAAAGCCTATCATAAAGAGGTATCCATGAAGCAAATCTGAAGTAAAAATAAAAACAGACTATAATTAATTTTACACTAATTTTCATTAACTTTAGAAAGCATGAAATAAAGATACTTGTTGTATTCAAGGAGAAATTTAAATATCATAAGCAAACTTACAAATAAACTAGTGTTCATTATTTTAAATATTTTTTCTGTATAACAAAATTATTATATTTCAATATTATGATTTAATTTTCATGAATACAGGGTTTTGTGATTGTAACTGTATTTTTAATACAATGTATTTGGTACTATTTTATGTTTTTTCTTTTGAGTTATATATCTCGTGCTCTGTATTTCTTTATGCAGAAACTAATAAAAATATTGAAAGAGAAATATTTATGGGAAGTTTTAATATAAAATGGAGCAGGTGACAACTATAGTCATTAAATGAGTTACTCCAGACACATTCAATAACACTGAATTTGTTCAATAGCTCTTACAGTGAGAATGCATTGAGGTCCATGTCAAATCATTGATTTGGCATTGATTGTCAGAGAAGACTGCAACAGGCACTCCGACGTGGAGCAAAGTTTAAGTGACCGAGATCGTCTGAAGTCCCAAATTTAAATGAACAAGTGCAGGTGCTACATGTTACTGTCAGTTTTACAGAATGGCGATGCCAGGTTCTCTCTTTACGTTTGCAAATTCTGACCTGTGCACCAGAGGTCGTCACTGTGAAAGTTCATTGCCTCAGCTACTGGTAGTTACTCTGCATATTGCTGTTATTGGTGGGTAGTTTGTTCATTCTGTTATGGAGGTCTTGCTGAAAATATTTGCTTTTGCATTTGCAGAGTGGATTTTTCCTTTTAAAATGTTTCTTTGACAAATCCACCATTCTACAATTTGGATGATGAGTAATTTGTATCTGGAATACTCAGTATTTTGGCATTTTCACTTGTAAATGCCACTCCTTCTCCACACATCACTTAGAGGGGAGATGTATCATCACCAATGATTTTCTCATCCTTGTTCTTGTTTTTGTGGGTGTGTATCTTATGTGAGCAGGTGGTCATTAAAATAAAGTGGCCACTTTATTGGGTACACTTTGTGCTCATTAATGCAAATATTTAACTAACTGATTTTGTGGCAGTAACTCAATACAGAACACAGTGCAAAAACACACAAAAAATCCATTGAGGGGCAGTTCTGTGGGCGAAAATGCCTTGTTAATCAGAGAGGTCAGAGGAAAATGGTTCAAGCTGATAGGAAGGTGACCGTAACTCAAATAAGCATGCCTTACAACAGCGGTGTACAGAAGAGCACCTCTGAATGCACAACATATCGAACCTTGAAGTGGATGGGCTGCAGCAGCAGAAGACCTCCAACATATATTTGGTGGTACAGGATATACCTAATAAAGTGACCACTGTATCTATATCAGGATGCCTTTCCAACCATTGTGAAAGAGTGTGCAATGTAAACATTAGCACATAAAGTGTTTGCTAGGTGGACCAGATGGACAATCTAAAACATAAAGTAGACAACTTATTTGTCAAACACAAGGAAATCTGCAGATGCTGGAAATTCAAGCAACACACACAAAATGCTGGTGGAACGCAGCAGGCCAGGCAGCATCTATAGGGAGAAGCGCTGTGGACGTTTCGGGCTGAGACCCTTCATCAGGACCCTTATTTGGCATGGACGTTTGGCCAAGGGCCTGTTTCTGTGCTCATTTGCTCTGAGTTACATTAAATAGAAATAAATTAATAGTGCAAAAGATGAATAACGAGTTAGTGAGGGGGTGAAGAAGCTGCTCCTAAATTGTTGGGTGTGTCTTAGCTACTTTAAGTGGCCAATTAATCTACCAGCTTGGTTGAGGAGAAAGCCAGGGCAACAGGAGAAAACCCATTAGGTCACAGGAAGACAGTGCAATTCCATACTGATGGTACTGGAGGTCAATAAGGAACCTGGGATTGCGAGAGCTGCAAGACAACTGCCCCAGAAGCTGCACCACTGTTATGCCTAATGACACTTCATCTGGTTCTGCCTGGCTGTGAAAAGCACGTCGTTGGTGCCTCGCGATGGTACAATGACACACTGACTTCATCTGAAAATACTTCCTTGGCAAACATCAGAATGTCCCGGCTACAAATCTTCCCACCCAGAAAAGAAGGGTGGCATTCCAATAGCTATCATTTTCCCTTTTTTAAAAATGCCTCCAGTATTAGCTTCGGAAAGGTCGGCAGGAATTTCTTCAGCGTGTCAGATTTTCAGGAGCAGAAAACTGAGCCGTTTTGTTGGTGTCTCTCTATCACTTTCAGCATTTTAACTGTTCTATCACCAAGGCCTGATGCTTCATCTTCCAAAAGCAGAATTTCCCAGTGATCAAGCATTTTCATTTTGATTCCCATTCCCGTTCTGATGAGGCCGCCCCTCAGGGTGGAGGTGCAACACCTTACCTGAGTAACAGTTTATCTGGACAATACCTTATACATCTGAGTTTGGGTAGCCTCCAACCTGATGGCATGAATATCCATTTCTTCTTCTGGTAAGAAATGTTTTCCCTCCTTTTCCTCTCTTGTTTGATTCCCTACTCTGGCCTCCTACTTCTTCTCTTCAGAGTTTTGTGTGTGTCACTCCAGATTTCCAGCATCTCTTGTGTTACAGATGCTTCATTGTTCTTCCTTATCTAAATGATAGTTATCTGTTCAAATGTTGAAGGGTTCTGGGAATTTTACAGATTGGATTCTAAGGGACATAGCAACAGTTGTTTCTTGGTTTGGAACCATTCCTTCCAATGTTCTTTGAAAGACCTTTTTGTCTTCAACAAGGTAACCACTACTTTCAGACCTCAGTAGCATGTTTTCCTTATGGCATAGGTGTTAAGGGCTCACAGGTTTGGTCTATACGTGGTCTAAGCCTCACAGAGAATGAAACTTTGCTTATCATGTTAGTAGTTATTGCACTTCTTTTTGCTTTGTCCATTCACTAATTTTTATTATATTCTCTGTCAGACTTTCATTTATTCTATGATGATTCTTGGACTTACTGAGTATGTCTGCAAGAAAACGAATCTCTAGGTTATATTTGGTAATGTTTATGTATCTCCAGGTTCAGGAACTTTTGTTGCAAAATTTCCAATGATCAACCTGCTCCCAGTGGTACTGTAACCGTATAACTGGTTAAGACATCATTCACTGCTTTGATTAATGAGTTTGGGCAGCCAACCATAGTAACTCAACGACGGAGTCAACATGGTTTATGTACATAGAACAGTACAATACAGGAACAGAGCTTTTGACCCTCAATGTTTGTGCTGGCCATGATGTTTACCTAAGCAGCTTACCTGTTTGCACATGGTTCATATCCCTCCATTCCCTGCCAAACCATGGGGCTGTGTAAATGTTGCTGGCACTCCTGGCAGCATCCAACACTCTCTGTATACAAGTCTAACCTTGGAAATCTCAGAATTAGAACCAGATGTCATTGTCACTTATATGGCGTGTTGCTGTTCTGCATCAGCAGGACAGGACAAAAACATAAAAGGACCGTAAATTACAAAATAAATAAAAAGTGCAGAGAAAAGAATAAGAGGTAGCACTTGTGGGATCATGAACTGCTCAGAAATCTGATGAGGGAAGAGAAGCTGTACCTGAAGTGTTACTGGACCTCCTCCCTGATGGTAATAACAAGACTTCATAAGCACCTCGCACAAAATACTGGAGGAACTCAGCAGGTCAGGTAGCATCCATGGAAAGGAATAAGCAATCAACGTTTTGGGTCACGGCCCCTCTTCAGGACTGAGAAGATGCCAGAATAAAAAGGTGGGGGTGAGGGAAAGAGGCTAGCTTGAAGCTGATAGGAGGAGCCAGGTGGGTGGCAAAGTCAAGAACTGGATAAGAAAAGATCTAATAGGAGAAAGGGAAGGAGAAGGGAACCTGGGGGGAAGGTGAGAAGAAGTGGGGAATGGTGGAGGGGGGTAAGAAATTGATATCGATGCCATCAGGTTGGAGGCTACCCAGACTTTACATAAGTGTGTTGCTCCTCCACCCTGAGGGTGGCCTCATCTTGGCACAAGAGGAGGCTTTGGATAGAGAATGGGAATTAAAATGTTTGGCCACCAGGAAGTCCCACTTGCGGCAGATGGAGCGGAGGCACTGAATGAAATGGTCCCTCAATTTCAGATGGGTCTCACTAATATTAAGAAGGTCACTTTGGGAGTGCCAGAAAGCTTAGATGACCCCAGCAGATTCACAGGTGAAGTGTTGCCTCACCTGGAAGGACTGTTTGGGGCCCTGAATGGAGGTGAGGGAGGAGGTGAATGGGCAGGTGCAGCATTTAGGCCGCTTGCAGGGTTAAGTGTTAGGAGGAGATTAGTGTGGAGGGACGGATGGACAAGGGAGTCATGGAGGGAGTGATCCCTGCATAAAGTGGGGAGGTAAAGATATGTTTAGTGGTAGGATCCCTCCGGAGAGGGCGGAAGTTGTGGAGGATAATGCGCTGGATACGGAGTACAAGAGGGACTATGAAGGCGGGGTGAGTGCAGATAAATGGGAATTGGAGAAA
Source organism: Hypanus sabinus (assembly GCF_030144855.1). Lineage (NCBI taxonomy): Eukaryota > Metazoa > Chordata > Chondrichthyes > Myliobatiformes > Dasyatidae > Hypanus > Hypanus sabinus. The sequence goes on from NC_082714.1 coordinate 21,463,856, forward strand.
ATGCCAGTGAGGGAGGCATCAATAGTAGAAGGAGAGTTGTGCCTGTGACGAAGCTGCTGCTTCTTGTGATCCTATTCATTGGTGCCTCCATTTCTGTATTTCAACCAGTCAAGATGCTCTCCACTGTACATCAATAGAAATTTGTTAGAGTCTTTGGTGATATACCAAATCTTCTCAAACCCCAAATGATGAAGAGGCACTGGAATGCAGTCATTATGATTGCATGGTCCTCCGAGACGTTGGCACCAGGAACTTAAAGCTGCTCACCCTTTCCATTCTTGAATCCTGGACTTCCTGTCAGATCACCAGCAGGTGGTAAGAGTGGGTTCCCTCACCTCTGCCCCTCAGAGCTGTGTCCTGAGCCCCCTCCTTTACTCTCTGTACACCCACGACTGTGTCACCACCCACAGCTCCAACCTGCTAACTAAATTTGCTAATGATATTACATTGATTGGCCTAATCTCAATAACTAGGCAGCCTACAGAAAAGAAGTCATCACCCTGACACAGTGGTGTCAAGAAAACAACCTCTCTCTCAATGTTGCAAAAACAAAGGAGCTGGTTGTGGACTACAGGAGGAATGGAGACAGGCTAATCCCTGCTGACATCAATGTATCTGGGGTTGAGAGGGTGAACAGATTTAAGTTCCTCATCATACACATCACCAAGAATCTCAAGTTTCTCTGTACGTACTGGCTGTGTGGTGAAAAAAGCACAACACAGCCTCCTTCACCCGAGACGGTTGTAGAAATTTGGTATGGTTCTCCAGTTCCTGTGGACTTTCTACAGGGACACAATTGAGAGCATCCTGACTGGCTGCATCACTGCCCGGTATGGGAACTGTACTTCCCTCAATCGCAGGATTCTGCAGAGAGTGGTGCAGACTGCCCAGCGCATCTGTAGATAAGAACTTCCCACTATTCAGGATATTTACAGAGACAGATGCGTAAAAAGGGTCCGACAGATCATTGGTGACCCGAGCCACCCCAACCACAAACTGTTCCAGCTGCTACTGTCCGGGAAACGGTACCGCAGCATAAAAGCCAGGACCAACAGGCTCCGGGACAGCTTCTTCCACCAGACCATCAGACTGATTAATTCACACTGACACAATTGTATTTCTATGCAATATTGACTGTCCTGTTGTACATACTATTTATTACAAATTACTATAATTTGCATATTGCACATTTAGATGGTGTCGTAACATAAACATTTTTATTCCTCATGTAAGTGAAGGGTGTAAGTAATGAAGTCAACTCATTGCTACTCCCCAATGACAACTGGTGTGCATTGTCCCGATTCCTGATTTCTGAAGTCCACAATTCATTCCTTGTTCTTGCTGATGTTGAGTGCTAGGTTGTTGTAACACCACGAAACTAGCCGATCTAGCTCAGTCCTGTACGTCTCCTTCTTGGTATTTGAGATCTTTCTAACAACGGTGGCGCTTCCTGCAAATGTATAAATGGCATTGGAGCTGTGCTTAGCCACACAGTTAGGAGTGTGAAGAGAATAGAGCAGGCGGGTGAAGCAGGTATCCTTTGAGGCACACCTGTGTTGATTGTCAGTGAGGAAGAAGTGTCATCACCAACCTATCCTGACTGTGGTCCCCCAGTGAGGAAGCTGAGGATCCAGTTGCAGAAGGGGGTAAAGAGGCCCTTGTATCGAAGCTTGCTGATTAGTACTGAGAAGACGATGCTGCTGGACACTGACGCCAGTGTATGGTTTGCTGCTGTCTCAATGCTTCAAAGCAGAGTGGAGAGCCAGTGAGGTTGTGTCCACTGCAGACTTGCAGCAAGTCCACATCCTTGCTTAGGTAGGAGTTAATCCTAGCTATGACCAATCTCCCAAAGCACTTCAGCAAAGAATGCTTCTTTTTTTTCCATACAAAATATCTTCGTTACAGATTCAGTGTTATATATACAAAACAGTGACTAACACAATTACTTCACTACAAATAGACAATACACATTAAACCACAATGTTTCTGTCTCTATCAATGATGGCAATTACCACCCCCCACGCGGAGCCCAACGGTCCCGGAATGCCTCCACGGTCGCCATGGACTGCGCGTGTTCCTTTTCAATATTTACCCTGGCATGAACATACCCCCTAAACATTACCAGGCAGTCTGCCTGGGCAGATCCTTCTGCCACCCATTTCCAAGACCCATGGATGGCTGTTTTTGCCAGCCCCAGGAGCAAGTTGGCAAGGACATCCTCATCCCTCCAAGCCCCCTCCGTACTGGATGACCATATATAAATAAGGTGGGGCTAAGATGCAACCAGAAGGCGAGAAGCAGCCCACGCAGTTATGCACAAAAGGGGCTGCAGCCTCACACACTCCACGTACATGTGGAGAACAGGTACACACTCTCCTCCAGCCCACAGAAGTGACATGCAGCTGGGAGATCCATGTACAAACTAGACAATTTATTACAAGGCACTGCTCTATGCAGCAGCGTCCAGCCCACATACAGGGACCTCAGATCGGAGTTGTAAGATGACCTTGAACACACTAGCCGGAGGTCAGCACCGGTTTTCCGTACCCAGACAGGTACCTCATTGGATCCGAATGCTCACCTCTCTTGACGGATGTTCTGATATCAGCTTTCAAGACAGAGATCAGAGGGTCGTCGATCGCTGTGGGGATTTGCATGGGTGTGGTGTTGTTCTCCTTTTCAAAGCATTCATAAAAGACATTGAGCTCATTGAGGGGTGAAGTGTCATTGCCATTTATGCCATTAGATTTTACCTTATAAAGAAGCAATGGAATTCAATCTTTGTCACTGGTGCCATGTATTGCCTTTTTACTCTCATGATGGTCACATCTGGACTTCTTGTAGATTTCTGAATTGTCAGCCTGGAACGCCACAGACTGTGAGACTCCTGGTTCCTCCAGGGCTTTTGATTTTGGAAAACTTGGTATGTTCTCAAAGGTCTTGCACCTTATAGTTTATTTGCACTGCACTGTCTGTATCTGATAGACTTTGTTCTGCATTGTATTGGTTTTACCTTGTTCAAACTCAGTGCACTGCGTAATGATCTCATCTGTATGGCCTGTATACAAGCTTTTCACTGTATCGGTACTTGCGACAATAATAAGCCAATTCCAATTCTATTTCCAAAGCACATTTGATGCTCCCACCCTGGCTATGATTGGTTAGAGTGTTGTTTTCTCTTATTGGCTGAGGGTAGCAGACACCAACAGAATCAACAAACTCATTCGTAAGGCCAGTGATGTTGTGGGGGTGGAACTGGACTCTCTGACGGTGGTGTCTGAAAAGAGGATGCTGTCCAAGTTGCATGCCATCTTGGACAATGAGTCCCATCCACTCCTTAATGTACTGGTTAGGCACAGGAGTACATTCAGCTAGAGACTCATTCCACCGAGATGTAACACAGAGCGGCACAGGAAGTCATTCCTACCTGTGGCCATCAAACTTTACAACTCCTCCCGAGGAGCGTCAGACACCCTGAACCAATAGGCTGGTCCTGGACTTATTTCCACTTGGCATATTTTACCTATTATTTAATTATTTATGGTTTTATATTGCTATATTTCTTCACTATTCTTGGCGCGGCTGTAACAAAACCCAATTTCCCTGGGATCGATAAAGTAGGTCTGTCTGTCTGTCTGTCAGAATGTTATACAAAATGCTGAAGGAATTCAGCAGGACAGGCTGCATCAATGAAAAAGAGTAAACAGTTGACATTTCAGGCTGAGACCCTTCATTAGGACTGGAGAAAAAAGATGAGAAGTTGGAGTAAGAAGGTGGGGGGAGGGGAGGAAGAAATTCAAGGTAGTAGATCATAGTGAAGCCAGGAGAGGTGAATTAAAGAGCTGGGAAGTTGATTGGTGAAAGAGATAAATGGCTAAAAAAAAAGGGGGGGCATCTGATAGGAGAGGACAGAATGCCGTGGAAGAAAGGGAAGGGGGATACGAGAGGGAGATGATGGGCAGGTAAGGAGATAACGTGAGAGAGGGAAATGGAAATGGGGAAGGAGAGGGAGGCAGGCCATTACTGGAAGGTTGAGAAATTGATGTTCCTGCCATCAGGTTGGAGGCTACCCAGACGGAATACAAGGTGTGCTCCTCCAACCTGAGTGTGGCTTCATCATGGCAGTAGAGGAGGCTGTGGATTGGTATGATGGAATGGGAATAGGACATAGAATTAAAATGGGTGGCCACTGGGAGATCCTGCTTTTTCTGGTGGATGGAGCATAGGTGCTCAGCGAAGTGGTCTTCCAATCTACATGGAGTCCTACCAATATACAGGAGGCCACACAAGGAACACCGACCACAGGATATAACCTCAACAGACTCAAAGGTTAAGTGTCACTTCACCTGTAAGGACTGTTTGGGTCCCTGATTGGTAGTGGTGTAGGGGCAGGTGTAGCACTTACTCTGCTTGTGTGGATTAGTACCAGGAGGGAGAACAGTGGGGAGGCACGAATGTACAAGTGAGTCATTTAGGGAAGGGAGGGAAAGATGTGCTTGGTGGGGGGATCTCATTGGAAATGGTGGAAGATACAGAGAATTATGTGCTGGATGCAGAGGCTGGTGGGGTGGTAAGTGAGGACAAGAGGAACCCTATCCCTGGTGGGGTAGCAGGAGGATGGGGTGAGGGTAGATGTGCGCGAAATGGAAGAGCTGCGGGTGAGGGCAGTATCAATGGTGGAGGAAGGGAAGTCCCTTTCTTTTAAGAAGGAGGATATCTCCTTAGTTCTGAAATGACAAGTCCCATCCTGAGAGCAGATGCAGTAGGGATAGAGGAATTGAGAGAAAGGGATGGCATTTTTACAATTAATAGTGTGAGAAGTGGTATAGTCCAGGTAGCTGTGAGAATCAGTGGGTTTATAAAAGATATCAGTAGGTAAGGTGTCTTCAGAGATAGAGACAGAGGGATTGAGAAAGGGGAGGGAGGTGTTGGAAATGGATCAGATAAATTTGAGGGCAGGGTGGAAATTGGAGGCAAAGTGGATGAAGTCAACCAGCTCCGCCTGGGAGAAGGAAGCAGCACCAATGCAGTCATTGATGTTGTGTAGGAAAGGCTGAGGAGTGATACCAATGTAGGTCCCAGTGGCCATCTGTTTTAATTCTACTTCCCATTCCAACATATCAGTCCAAGGCCTCCTCTGCTGCTGTGATGAAGCCACACTCAAGTTGAAGGAGTAACACCTTGTATTTCATCTGGGCAGCCTCCAACCTGATGGCATGAACATCAATTTTTTTTTGAATATCCAGTAATACCCCCCCCCCCCACTCCTTCACAGTTCCCCATTCCCATTTGCCTCACACCTTATCTCCTTACCTGCCTATCACCTCCCTCAGGTGCTCTTCCCTTCCCCACTTTCTTATGCCGACTTTTTGTCTTCTGTTTCTCCAGTCCTGATGAAGGGTCTCGGCCTGAAACATTTTCTGTTTACTCTTTTCCGTAGATGCTGTCTGAGCTCCTCCAGCATTTTTGTGTGTATTTCCAGCATCCGCAGATTTTTTCTTGTTTGCGAACGCACCTGTATTTTTACTTGGGTTTATAATATAGCTATTCTCTGATTGGCAGAAAGGGTTCGACCAGTAATGCGATTGGTTAGACTGGTTTCCTGATGTCATCGGCGGAGGCCTTCCTCTTGCCCTGTAATTGGTTGGTTCTGGACGACCGGCGGGGATGGAAGCGGCCTCGGGTCGCGGGCGCCTGCGGTCGCCGCCGTGCAAGGTGCTGGCTGAGCAGCTGCGGCTCGGTGCGAGGAGGGACGGGCAGCCGTCGGCGTGGCTGCTGGATCGGCCTGGCGGTCACCGGGCTCCGCTGGACGTGAGCGTGGTGTGGATGCAGGGCACGGTGCTGGAGGTGCGGCCTGAGCACAACACCAGCCTCCAGCTCCTCGACGAGACGGGCTCGTTCACTGTGGTCGGGGCGGCCGGCGTCCCGCAGGGGAGACCCTGCACCAGCCGAGGTAATGGCTGCAGGCTGGGCGGGGCTGAAGGGTCCTGGGTTGAGGAAATATATTATCTCTAATTAACTATCAGTCTCCCCTTCTTCGTGTCGCTTCACGATAAATCAGGAGGCTTTTTGGTCGATTGAGTCCATGCGGGCTCTAAAATAAATCTCATTTCAGCACTCCTCCCTTCATTTCCCTGTTATCCATTTTAATAGGTAATACTGTAGTCCTAATTCTAACCATGCACAACAACCTGTACTACGGGAATTACAGTATCCAGATGATTTGATGACCAGTGTTTCTTTGGGAAACGGGAAGAAGATTATGAGAATGAACGAACTCCCCACTGACATCAATTAATTTCAAAAGTGAGCCTGGGTTGAAGGAATTATGAGACCATGCTGTCTCTTATGTTTGACCCCACCCACCCCCCTTTCTTCACATCCTACATTTTTCATTTGGTCGCCAACAACAGGGATGAGAAAGATATAAGAAATGTTGAGAGAACGGTTTAGCTGAAGCTGCTCATCTTTATTGTAGTCATAAAGCACTACAGCACAGAAATAAGGGCTTTGGCCCATCTGGTCTGGGCTAAACTTTTATTCTGCCTTGTCCCATTGACCTGAACCTGGAGCACTGCACTCCCATCCACTTACCTACCCAAACTTCACTTAAATGTTGCAATCAAACTGGCATCCACTACTTTGGTAGGGTGTTCGACACTTGCAGCACCTTCTGAGTGAAGAAGTTAGAAACATAGAAAACCTACAGCACAATACATGCCCTTTGGCCCACAAAGTTGTGCCGAACAGGTCCCTACCTTAGAAGTTACTAGGCTTACTTATAGCCCTCTATTTTTCTAAGCTCCATGTACCTATCCAAAAGTCTCTTACAAGACCCTATCGTATCCCCCTTCTCTTTCTTCCATGCCCTTCTGTCCTCTCCTATCAGATGCCCCCCCCTTTTTTTTAGCCATTTATCTCTTTCACCAATCAACTTCCCAGCTCTTTAATTCACCTCTCCTGGTTTCACTATGATCTACTACCTTGAATTTCTTCCTCCCCTCCCCCCACCTTCTTACTCCAACTTCTCATCTTTTTTCTCCAGTCCTAATGAAGGGTCTCGGCCTGAAGCTTATATAAAGTTAAATAGTGCAAAAAGAAAAAAAAAGTAGCAAGGTAGTTGTCAGGGGTTCATTGTCCATTCAGAAATATAATAGCAGAGGGGAAGAAGATATTCCTGAACAGTGAGCTTCTGTACCACCTCTTTGATGGTAGTAAAGAGAAGAGGGCACATCCTGGGTGATGGGGGTCCTTATTGACAGATGCAGTCTTTTTGAAATATCACTCCTTGAAGATGTTCTGGATCCTGGGGAGGCTGTTGGCCAAGATGGAGCTGAGCTCACAACTTTGCAGCTGATTTCAATCCCGTGCAGTGTGCCCTCATACCAGGTGGTGATGCAGCCAGTTAGAATGCTCTCCATGGTACATCTGTAGACTTTTGTGAGTGTCTTGACACCCAAGAATTTGAAATTGCTCACTCTTTCCAATTCAGATCATTTGATGAGGAGTGGTATGTGTTCCCTTGTCTTACTTTTTCTGAATTACACAATCAGTTCATTGGTCTTGCTGACTGAGTGCAAGGTTGTTGCTGTGACACCTTGCAGGCCATGCTCTTTTCTCATTGCAGTCATCAGGTAGAAGGTACAAGTCCTTCAGGACTTGAACTGCCAGGTTCAAGAGCAGTTACTACCCTTCAGCCATCAGGCTCTTGAACAAAGGGATAACTACACTCATTCTATTTCTGGTATTCTTGCAACCAGTGGTCTCACCTTAAGGATTCTTTATCTTGTTATTTTATACTCGTCGTTTAGTACTATTTATTTATATATGCATTTGCATTTTTTGATCATTGATCCTTCACGTGTGGCTTAGCTACTAAGCCTGATGGAACCGTTTCTACTGACAGGAGAATGGACAAAGGCACCTTTAAACCAGTCACTTCATCAGATTGGGCTTATCGCTGTGGTTGGCAGCTCAGGAGAGGGAAAACTCTGATACAAGCCTCTGCTGCCTTGCGGCTATACCCACTCATAGGGAAGGCTTTGGGAGCAAACCCCGAAGAAAAATTCCAGAGCTGGAATCCCTGTGGGTGTAATGCCGACTGGCAACTCTTGCTACGTTTCTGGTACCAAACTGTATTGGGCTCTGCCGTTCCTTTGGGTTCATCAGATATGTGGAGATGGGGAGCTTACTACATGGGCAACAGCTTGCTCTCCATATTGGACTTCCCGGGCTTGTGTATCTAGATGGCTAGGACGCAATATCCATGGCTGACTCTCACCTCATTTCACTTATTCATTGATCCTGTTTACAATTACTGTTCTATAAGTTTGCTAAGTATGCATGCAGGAAAAAGAATCTCAGGGTTAGAACCATAGAACACTACAGCACAATACAGGCCCTTCAGCCCTCCATGTTGTGCCGACCCATATAATCCTTAAAAAAAAGTACTAAACCCACACTACCCCATAACCCTCTATTTTTCTTTCATCCATGTGCCTGTCCAAGAGGCTCTTAAATATCCCTAATGTTTTAGCCTCCGCCACCATCCCTGGCAAGTCATTCCAGACACTCACAACCCTCTGTGTAAAAAAAACTTACCCCTGATGTCTCCCCTAAACTTCCCTCCCTTAATTTTGTACATGTGCCCTCTGGTGTTTGCTATTGTTGCCATGGGAAACAGGTACTGACTATCCACCCTATCTATGCCTCTCATGATCTTGTAGTCCTCTATCAAGTCCCCTCTCATTCTTCTACGCTCCAAAGAGAAAAGTCCCAGCTCTGCTAACTTTGCTTCATATGACTTGTTCTCCAAACCAGGCAACATCCTGGTAAATCTCCTCTGCACCCTCTTCATAGCTTCCACATCCTTCCTATAATGAAGTGACCAGAATTGAACACAATACTCAAAGTGTGGTCTCACCAGAGATTTGTGGAGTTGCAACATGACCTCTCTACTTTTGAACTCAATCCCCCTGTTTATGAAGCCTGGCATCCCATAGGCCTTCTTAACTACCCTATCAACCTGTGCAGTGATCTTGAGGGATGTATGGATTTGAACCCCAAGGTCCCTTTGTTCATCCACACTCTTAAGTAATCAGAAACATCCCGGACCCTGGCACCTGGGAGGCAAACTACCATCCGAGTTTCTTTCCTGCGTCCACAGAATCGCCTGTCTGAACCCCTGACTATAGAGTCCCCTATCTCTACTGCCTTCCTCTTCCTTTCCCTTCCCTTCTGAGACACGGGCCAGACTCTGTGCCAGAGGCACGACCACTGTTCCTCCCCTCCCCCCCAACAGTACTCAAACAGGAGTACTTATTGTCAAGGGGTACAACCACGGGTACTCTCTAGTACCTGACTCTTCCCCTTCCCTCTGACTGTGACCCATTTCTCTGTCCCCCATGGCCCCAGAATGACCACCTGTCTGTAACTCCTCTCCATCACCTCCTCACTCTCCCTGACCAGACGAAGGTCGTCGAGCCGCAGCTCCAGTTCCCTAACATAGTCCCATAGGAGTTGCATCTCGATGCACCGGGTGCAGATGTGGCCTTCCAGGATGCTGGGAGACTCCAGGACTTCCCACATCTGACACCGACCACGGAAAACTGGCCTCACACACACACTACCTCCTTTTGCAACAACTGCTTCACCTCGTACCGTTACTGCTGAAGCCCGTGGAGCCAAAGCCCTTTCACTCTGCTGCCTCTCACTCCGCTGCCTGCTGGATATGGCTGCCTTTTTAAGCCGTTCGCGCTCAACTGGCTGACGTCACGTGCCTGCACAGTCTGGCCTCTCTCTTCTGCCGAGAGTTCAAAATGTCTTCCCGCTGGAAATCCTTAGGTGCTCTCCCGCTGCCTTCTTGTTCTGGTTGTATGTGATGACATGTATTTACTCTGATAATAAATTTTACTTTCAACTTTGTACTGTACTCTTCCCCACTGCTCTGCTTTGAAAAGGATAAACCTCCCTGTTGGTGAGGAGCTGGTTTCTCTTTCTGACTAAGTTCTTACAGCATTTCTGATTTTGTTTCAGATTCTGGCCGATGTGCTTTTGCTTTTTGTACAATGTGGGATGCTATTTCATTAGATTAGAGGGTTGACAATGATAGTCAGCTTTTCTGTGGAACTTGATATGTAGTGCCTTTCTTTCACAGAAATCTTATTTACGTAGAAAACATTCCAAAAAGCTTCATAGGACTGTTATCAAATAAAGATTAAATTTCAATAAATTGCAGATGTGCTTTTGCTTCAGAAACAAGATGCTGGAAGCATGGTTTCTCACTTGTCTGAGTAAATTTAATTTCCCATTTCTTGGCCTACTTTCCCATATGATCTTTGTCCTGTATAACTTGAATTACATTCTCGGTCCGCTACATAAATTTTAGTGTCATCTACAAACCTACCAATCACTGTCATTACATTCTCATCCAAATTGTTACCAGAAATAGGTTTAGTATCACTGGCGTATGTTGTGAAGTTTGTTGTTATGTGACATCAGTACATCAAACTTGCACACACTCATTAAATAAGTAGTGTAAAAAAGGAAAATGAAAGTAGTGAGGGAGCATTCATGGGTTCAACGTCCATTCAAAAATCTGATGGCATAGGGGAAGAAGGTATTCATGAACTGTTGAGTGTTGTGCCTTTAGGCTCCTGTACCTCTTCCCTGATGGTAGCCATGAGAAGCGGGCATGCCCTGTATGAAGGGGGTCCTTAATGATGGATGCTGCCTTTTTGAGGCATCTCTCCTTGAAGATGTTAGGGAGGCTAGTGTCCATGATGGAGCTGATTGAGTTTTTTACTTTCTGCAACTTAGTTTAATCCTGTGCATGCTCCGCTACCATGTTCTTGATTCCTGCCACCAAGTCAATTTTGTATCTATTTGGTTAGCTCACCCTGGATCCCATGTGATCTAGCATTTTGGATTAGCTTCCCATGTGGACTTTCCCTTGTAGGGTCTTGATCACTTCTTGAAAAACCTTAAAAGACTTGAGATGCTGCTTTGCATGTACAAAGCCATGCTGACTATCCTTAACCAGTACACCTGTTTCCTTTTGCAGATAGATTCCTTCCAGTAACTTTCCTCCTTCTGAAGGTAGGCTTACTGACTTGTCGTACCCAGGCTTGTCTTTGCAGCTTCTTAAATAAAGGCACAACATTTGCCACCCTTCAGTTTTCCAGTGCCTCACTGTGGTTAATGATACAAATATCTCTGTCGGGGCCTCAGCAATTTCTTTCCTGGTTTCCCACAACATTCTAGGATACTCTTGGGCAGGTTGCAAGGATTTATCTTCCTTCATGTGCTTTAAGACTGCCGGCACTGCTGCTTTTGTAATGTCAATATCTGATGACATCCCTGTTCTTTCTGAATTCCCTGGCTTCAATGTCTACCTCTACAGTAAATACAGATGAAAAGAATTAATTTAAGATTTCTCCCATTTCTGTAGCTCCACACGTAGCCGTACTGATCCTTATTCTGCTATAAGACTGAAATAGAGAATGCTGGGAGCATAGCGACTATGGTGAACAAAGCAGTTGATATCTCCAATCCATAATCTTTCTTCAAAGGTGAATAGATCTAGAGAGTGCAAGATGGAGGGATCCAGAAAGATCAGTACCCTGTGCTGAAGATTTTGGGTAAAGGAAAGAGCACAAAGGAAAAGACACAGAAACTTAGAAAACCTGCAGCACAGTACAGATCCTTCGGCTCACAAAGCTGTGCCGAACATGTCCTTACCTTAGAAATTATCTAGGGTTGCCCACAGCCCTCTATTTTTCTGAGCTCCATGTACCTATCCAGGAGTCTCTTAAAAGACCCTGTCGTATCTGCCTCCATCACCGTCGCTGGCAGTCCATTCTACGCACTCACCACTCTCTGCGTAATGAAATAAACTTACCCCTGACATCTTTGCTGTACCTACTTCCAAGCACCTTAAAACTGTGCCTTCTCGTGCTAGCCATTTCAGCCCTGGGAAAAAGCCTCTGACTATCCATACAATTAATGCCTCTCATCATCTATACACCTCTATCAGGTCACCTCTCATCCTCCGTCGCTCCAAGGAGAAAAGGCCGAGTTCACTGAATCTATTCTCATAAGGCATGCTCCCCAATCCAGGCAACATCCTTGTAAATCTCCTCTGTACCCTTTCTATGGTGTCCACATCCTTCCTATAGTGAGGCAACCAGAATTGATCACTGTACTCCAAGTGGGGTCTGACCAGGGTCCTCTATAGCTGCAACATTGCCTCTTGGCTTCTAAACTCAATTCCACGATTGATGAAGGCCGATGCACCGTATGCTTTCTTAAACCACAGAGTCAACCTGTGCAGCTGCTTTGAGTGTCTATGGCCTCGGATCCCAAGATCCCTCTGATCCTCCACGCTGCCTGGAGTCTTACCATTAATACTATATTCTGTCATCAGATTTGACCTACCAGAAATAACCAGCTCACACTTACCTGGGTTGAGTGCCTTGTCCTGCTTGGATTAAGTTGAGGATGAGGGGAGTAAATTTGTGATTTCTGCTAAGGACTGATTGTTGGGAATTAGTGAGGGGAAGATGAGAAGGAACAGTGAAAACATTTCAGGCTGTGGCCTGGGAGGAGGGGAAAGGGTGACGAGGTCAAGGTTCAAAAACTGTTGAGTTTGAAGTTAGATAGAAAAGAAAAATGTTTTTTGGACTTTGGTGAAGAATAAAAGGGAACTGCGACCACAACTGCTTGGAGATAGTGAGAGGACTGAAGAATATGCCTATACTGACACATGTAAGCATAGTGGATTTTGCAATGTGATTGAAGTAAATTGAATTGTCTTTATTTCTTACATCCTTCACATACATGAGGAGTAAAAAATCTTTGCTTTTTTTTCCATTTGAATGTGCAAAGTACAAATTGTAGTAATTTGTAATAAATAGTATGTACAGTAAGATCTACAACAAAACAGTCAATATAGCTTAGAAATACAATTTTGTCAGTGTGAATTAATCAGTCTGATGGCCTGGTGGAAGAAGCTGTCCTGGAGCCTGTTGATCCTGGCTTTAATGCTACAGTACCATTTCCCAGATGGGTGTACAGAGAGTAAAGGAGGGGGCTTAGTACACAGCCCTGGGGGGCTCCTTTGTTGAGGGTCAGGGGCTGAGGTACTCTTACTACCTGCTGGTGATCTGTCTGGAAGTCCAGGATCCAGCTGCACAAGGCAGGGTGAAGGTCGAGGTCTCTGTGCTACTTGTCAAGCCTGGAGGGAATTATGGTGTTGAATGCTGAACTGTAGTCCAAGAACAGCATTCTCACATGAGCATTCTCCTTCTCCAGGTGTGTAGAGCTGTGGCTATTGTGTCATCTTTCGATTGGTTGTGACGGTAGGTGAATTATAGTGGTCCAGTGTGGGTGGTAGCAAGCTGCAGATGTAATCCTTGACCAACCTGTCAAAGCATTTGCTTCTTATTGAGTGTGACAGAATGCCAGTCATCCAGACATGTCACCTTGGTCTTTTTAGCTATAGCAACAATGGTGGATGTTTTGATAACGCTACTTCCAGGATTGCTGTTTGGTTGAACTTGCCTATGATCCTAGGTGGGTCTGTAATGTACAGGGTGGTATTCAAATCCATGTGGGATGAATTATTGCTAGAAGCATCAACTTGTGATATTCGTTCTTTTTCTTTGCCTTTAGCACTTCCTGACCTGCTAGTTTCAGCTCAAGCCTTTGTCATCATCCATTGCCACTTCTCTCCACAGCGACTCTGCTCTGTACTTATCCCAGATATTCCATTTGTCCAAACCAACCTTTTTCTGTCCTCTCTGCAGCTTAATAACGATTTCCTCTCTCTATCAATGCTTGCCCAAGAGTCACAGACCTGAAATGTTAACTTATTTTTTCAACAGTCAATTCTTGAATTTAAAGTGTTATTTTAATAGTTTAAATCTTAAGGGAGCAAAGTTATGTTTATAATGCAAGTCATATGCAACTTAGAGATTGTTCAGTAAATGCTGTTGTACGGTTTAAATGCAATTTTTTTTTTCAAAGATGTACATTACAATAACTTTTACTAGAAAAAAGCTATCGCTAGTGAAAGCTGAAAACTGGTGCATTGTAAAACCATAACCTTCAGCAGGTTATTTCCCAAATTGAAAATGACGTCTCTCCTTCCCTACAACACCCCAACCCCCAGCTGACTATATAGCACACAGCAGCTGATCTGTTTGTCAGGAGGGAAGGTGGTACCACAGAGTTGATGAGCTGGCTGCTTCTAATTGTGGGTTCCATTAGCCTTGCATTGTAAAAGATATAAACAAGATGCTTTCACGCTACATGGTAAAGATGAACCTTTGATCTCTCGATCTACCTCGTCCTGGCTCTTGCACTTTATGTGTCGATCTGCATTGTACTTTTTCTGCAACAGTAGCACTATGTTCTGCATTCTGTTATTGTTTTCCTTTTGTACTACCTCAGTGTACTTATGTATAGAATGATCTGTTGGGATGGTATGCAAAACAAAGTTTTCTTTGTATCTTAATACATGTGATAACAATAAACCAATTACCAACAACCTTCTCTGTGACTTAAAATCATGGGTGGCTTTGTGCCCTAAATCCACTTTTCCTCCTAATCCTTAAAATCCTTGGTACTCTTGGTGCTAAAGAAACAAATGATTTTAACATTCATTAACACAAAACGGTTGAACAACCATAGTTTTTTTTTACCTCTTTGGGGTAAATGGCCATCTGCCTTAATCTGAGCCTGACACTCTAGTTCTGAACCCTCTGGTTGGAGGAAGCAGCCTTTCAGCATCCACTCTTTCAGAATGTTGTTCATTTCCATTCTTTTAGACCCCAGTTAAGTATAGGCTGGTCTTGCTTTGTCTTTCCTTATAGGACAGCTCCCTTACTCTGGAGATCTAGTAAGTTATGTGCACAGCCTTTTATGGCAAACATATCCTTTCTTCAATATGGAGATAAAAGTAGTGCAGAGGCAAAATTGTCCCAGGACAATAATAACCACATTATTTGATTTGCTAATTACTTTTGTAATTACTTGTTTACTTCTGGCTTTTCATGAGTCATCAAATCAATGACAATAGACTCTCTTTGAAGATTATATTTTTTATCCTTTTCTTTCTAACGAAACAAATGGGCGAAAGGAGTTTAGAAACAGGAGACCTCCAAATGATCCCTCCTCTGTCATTCACTAAACTTATCTCTGCTCCAGCCTTCACTTCAGCCCTTGGTTTCTGTTTTCTCCCCTTATGCCTCAACTCCCTAGTAATTTAAATATCTATTAATCTGGACCTCATAGACTAGAGATTTCCACAGACTTATGATTTTCTGTGACCCTTGGACTTACCTAGCATTCACTCTGTCATTTCCATTCAGAGTTTCGTTTGTTTCAATAGGAGCATCTCTCATTCATCTGGACTCATTAAGTGTAGGTCAATAGCTTTTCATATGCAACTTGTTATATTCCAATCTGTCATACTCTTGCCCACTATTTAACCTGTACATATCCTTTTGTAACACACAAAATGCTGGAGAACTCAGCAGGTCAGGTTGCATCTATGGAGTGGAAGAAACAGCCAAAGTTTCGGCCGAAATCCTTCATCAGGACCTATGTAGATTTTTTTTCACACCTTCCTCACAGCTTTCCTGTCTGAATATTGTCACCAAAATTACAAAGTTCAAAATAAGTTTATTATTGAAGTACATTTATGTCAACTTATACAACCCTGAGATTCATTTTCTTCTAGACTATCGCAACAAAAATATAGTAGTGTTTATCCGAATCATTTACTATAAATTGTAAATTGCTGATGGCCCAGTATTAATCCCTTGACATACCATTTGCAACCATCTATCAGTTTAAAAAGTCAAGTCATTCCTGATGCAATTGTGACTGTTGTTTCATCTTTTGATATCCGATAAGAGCCATTTCATCTTTTAACTACTTGCCAATCCAGGCATTCTGCTGTTTACATTTTCATTAACAACTTCTACTAGATTTGCTAAAAACTGTTTTCCCTCTTAAAACTGTGCCTAATATTTTCTACATGCACTGTTAACATATCCGTAATTCATGTTTTTGACATCAAAAATGCCTCGAGGTATTTTGCAAGATCACTATCAAACAAGAATTGACACCAAGCAACATTAGGAGCTATTAGCTTGGATGACCTGAAGGTAGGTTTTAAGGATTGTCATAGAAAAAGTAAGAGAAAGCAAAGTTTGTGGAAGGAATTCTGAGTATGTCAGTTAAAGGTCATGGTGGTGTATTTAAGTTGCAGAATGCTTGAAAACATAATGAGCATGTGGGTATTTGAGGAAGGTGATGGTGAATGCTGTAATCTTGGAGACATTTGAAAATAATGATTCTAAAATCAAAGCTCCTACTAAATCAGCAGTTTTCTGCATGGTAATCAGTAGGCTTTCAGTTGAACAAGAAGGTTGTGCAGCCTGGATTTAAAAAAATATATAAATGAGAATTTTAATTGCCTATCCAGGAGAAATCATAGACCAAGTACTATTAAATAGGATTAGTATAGATTAGCAACACCCATAAAATGCTGGAGGAACTCAGCAAGGCAGGTAGCATTTATGGAAAAGAGTATAGTCGACGTTTTGGACTGAGAATGTTAACTGTACTCTTTTCCTTAGATGCTGCCTGGCCTGCTGAGTTCCTCCAGCATTTTCTATATATTGCTGGGATTTTCAGCATCTGCAGATTTTCTCATGTTTGTGATAGAATAGATTAGTACCTCAATCATAAACTCCAGCATTTTGTGTGTGTTGCATAAATTAGTACCTGCTTGGCATGAGCATGGAGCATGTTGTCAGAGACGGGAGTTGAGGCAGGTACATTTTAAAATATATTTGGTTAAGTACATGGGTGAGACAGGTTTTGAGGGATATGGGCCAAACGCAGGCAAGTGGGACCATCTTAAGTGGGCTCCTTGATTGGTCTGCCTACGTACAAAGCTAGGCAGGGAACTAAACTCCTCCAAAATCACTGGAGTGAGATCTTACTTGTGAAAAGACACTGCTGTTTCAAGGGCAAATAAAGAGGGGATGGAGATGAGTCAAAATCCAAATGAACCCATGCAGGAAATTATATAAAAACAGTGTACATGCAGGAAGTGATGTTCATACAAAGCAAACTGTGTCTCTAGAGGTCAGAACACTCTGTGCCTGGTATCCATGGGATGCCAACTTAACTACAGAAATTAAAAGACAAATGATCATTAAATCTTTGGCAAAAGAAAGACAGTCTCAAAGATTGGTCTTGAAAATGGTCTTACTACACAATCTTTAACCATTCTCGCTTCTTGTTGACGTACTTCTGGTAATGTCTGACTTGCAGACTGGTGACATGGTGCTTACTCGATGATTGGGTGAGGGTCATCTGAAGTAAGTTGCGCCATCTTAATACGTCTTCTGGACGTTCCCCCTCAGAGTCATGAAAAGGACTGAGTTCATTAAGGTAATCTTGGATTAGGAGAGGTTCCTGCTTTGTGATGCATTGCACATCCTCTGCATTCACCTGTCTTTGAACAACAAGGGTTCTAACCTTTGCCCAATTCAGTCGCTCTGCACTGAGAGGTTGCTTACAAATATGCCAACCACTGCAAAGGCTGTCTTTGGGTCCTTGGCTACTCTTACAATCTTCTCTTTCATAAAAGAGACACTTTGAGCAAATGGCCTAATTTTGTTCCCATGTCTTATGATCTTATACAGCTCTCAAAGTATCTGAAGTGACTTAGGCACCCATTCTCCAGGATATAAGTCTTAAATGCACCAATAAGCACCATCGAGGCATTCTTCACTCCTCATGACCCAACCCAGGTCCATTTGTTGGGCATGGGTTCTTCATGCTGACCATTGCACTGTTCATGAACCCTATGTGCACAAATGGTGTCTTTGCCAAGCAACAGAAGAATATCAGCAGAAGTGGGGGAATCTTGTCAGCTATATCCTTAAGGTGTGAATGACCGTGTGCAGCTTCAGGCATTGGGATTTCATTCCTGTTGTTGGGAATATGGTTGCACTCAATGAGGGCTTGGCAAGGGCAAGCAGACCTCCCCTCCTATCGGCTCTACGACAAATTCACTGGCTCTTCTTCTGACAACTAATGTTCCAGAACATGTCTTTAAAGTTTATGAGGAAGAATCTGCATCTGATGTATGCTCAGATGGCTCTCTGACATGCTGTACTGTGGGTGTGCTAGAACCAGTAGGAACTAGAGGTGTGGCCTTGAATTTACAGTTGCATCTGGGTCTAATTCTTCTGAAGTGTCAATTGGTTCTTGGCTCAATTTCCTAGAATCTACTGGTGCTTGCTGCACTGTGTGCCCATTCATGTTCTGCAATATATTGTTGCTGCTTCTCCAGCTCTCCTTGTTACCATACCCAGATTCTCCACCACGATCCTGATAGCTGTCTCACTCACTCACACTGTTGTCCAATGGTGATTTATCACCCCAGCCTGGCACAGTGAGTGAGAGGTGTGCAGATGGTTCCACAGTAGCTTCTGTTGAAAAGAGAGCCAGTGATACACTTAGTCGTTGTTCAGGCCTTGTGTGCTCTTATAATGTGATAAACACCCATGTGTTTCCAAGTTGGGTGATTTTAGGGATTTCTCAATTTCTGTGTTAAGTGAGGGCTCATCTTTCTTTGGGTTTCAATCTGAAGCAGAGGATGCAATTGCAAGAGAAGGACGGAGTAAAAATCTGGTGCGAAGCATGATGGGATGCTGGATCCCATCTTTGCTGCTTTAATTTCATCCTATGTTGAGCAATCATGTCATATTAGAGGGCTTGCATCAGTGGTTGGTTTGTCAGAATCCCTTAGATGACCACCACTGTAGTCAGCTGCAGTCACCACTTTCCTCTGCGAAGGTAGCCTCAGCATCACGCTTCTCCTTTAGTGCACCACTGTAGCTATATAGACACGAGCTTTCCCCATGTCTGTATGAGCTTTCTCCTTTTGCATTTCAACGTTGCTCTGGCACTGGCTCATGCTGCAGCAGTGCTAATAGTGGTTTTGCTCAAGCATCGTAAAGACTCGATTGATGTGCCACATTCTGACTTCCCGGGCTCAGCGATCAACATTGTTTGGGTAGAAAGCTGTCATTGTAGCCTATGGTGTTCAGCCGTGTCTCTGTCTCAGGTCAGTGCCTTTGAAGATGAGTTCTCATTTCACTCTATTGCCCTCACAGAGCGTTGCATACAAAGCTAGGCAGGGAATTAAACACTTTCTCAAAAATCATCTGAGCTGGAAGCTTTCTTCAGGGTTTTTGATGCGATCTTTCTTGTGAATAGATATTGCTGTTTTAAAGACAAACAAAGATGGGATGGAGATGGATGTCTTTCTATACCATGTGCTTCAAGTCGAAATCCAAATTAACCTGTGCAGGAAATATATATAAAAAAACAGCTTATAAAACAGCATACAAAACAAACAACATACAACTGCATACAAAACAAACAACATACAACTGCATACAAACAACTGCATACAAAACAAACAATGCCTGTAGAGGCCAGAACAGTCAGTATGGACAAGTTGGGCCAAGGGGCTGCTTCCCATGTTGCATCACTGTGGGACTGTGACTCCATGAAGCACCAAAGGACCTGTTTCTGTGCTGTATGACTATCAGCATGACTGAGGACAAGTGCATTGTGGAGATTGATTTGTACAGTCTCTGGACTTGAAAAATCACAGCATCACAGCTCCAAGTTCCCCTGGAGTTGTTAAAAATGCTGACAGTGGCAGCTCTGGCTGCAAGTTGTTTCTAACAGGGATATCCTCAGCCTGCAAATGGTAGGCTTAACCCATCATTGATTGATCAGCAACAGAGCAAGACCAATGTAGAAAAGTTGCTATCCAAGTATATGGAACAGGTAAAATGATCAGTGAGATGTGAAGATAAAAATATTTAAGTCTCCTGGAAGGGAAAGGAAAGTCATCTTGGAATTGAATTTCTTGTAGTTTAGCTGCCATTAGCAAATTAAGAGGCTTTGAATACTACAACCATAATTTGATGTCTATGATTGTAATGAGCAAGAAAGTGAAAGTTTGTTTGCAGCTGAAGTGCAGCAACAGTGTGGTTAATTCTGTCAAAATTCCTTGCAGCATAACATGTTTATGCAGCTAATGATTTATGTGAGATAATGTGAAGTTCTAGTGAAACTACACCAGAGGAAAGGGGCCCTTGGTTCTATTAGACACGATCTTTTGATATGTCTTCAGATGATGAACTGTTTGGCTGAAAGTTCACAGTGTGTCAAAAGCCAAGCCTAAAATCCAAAACTAGTTTGTGGTTTTCTTTCTCTTCAGCTTTAAAGAGGAAGAAGAAGTTCAGCTTCAACATTCTGGTAAGCAGGAGTTAAGTATCGGAATTGGGTCTATTATCACTGATTTATATGACATTAGCTTTGTTGTTTTGCAGCAGCAGTACAGGGCAAAGACATAATTACTTCGACTTATTGCAGTCTGTAGAATGGACCGAGACAATGAAGTTGTCAGGACTTTGTTATAGAATAAGGATTTTAATGTAGTTCCTGTGTACTGACTTGAGGCTGCCAACACCAGCTGCCCTGCGTGCTGGTCTGGCCTGTTACCAAGGGGTATGCTGCTTGTTGTTCGTACTCACAGGTGTTCTCAGGGTTGGAAAACTCAGGGTGGTGGTGGGGAATGGAATGATACAGAGGACCAGAGGAATGAGTGAGTGGAGTGTTCGGTGCAGGGAAGGAAGAAGGGTGTCAAGCAGCAGGATTCAAAAAGAGACAGGCTCTTAAGGTTTAGAGGTATGGGTTCTGAGGGTGAGAAGTGGAGGAACCTGAAGGGATCTGGAGCAACACACACAAAGTGCTGGAGGAACTCAACAAGTCAGGCAGCATCTATGAAGGGTAATAAATAGTCAACATTTTGGGCTGAAGCCTTCATCAGGACTCATCAAGGGTCTTGGCCCATAATATCAACTGTTTTATTCCTCTCCATTGATACTGCCTGTCTTGCTGCATTCCTCTAGTAATTTGTGTGTGTTGCTCAAGATTCCCAGCATCTGCAGAATCTCCTGAGCTTAAGAGATCTGGAGATGGGGAGGATGGAAATCAAATGAGGTGAAGGAGTTGAGAGGGGAGGAAAGAGGCAGTGGGAAAGAGTTTGTGTATGTAGAGTTTGTACAAAGAGTTTGTACACATGCTGACAGGCATCTGCAAGTGTCTGCACACTCGTGCATTTGATTATGCACATCCTAGTCTCTAATCATTTTGCACAAGTTTTCCACTGGATGTCCCATCATCTGTATATAGTAGCTTGTGAGCTATGGCCAATACGTTTAGGAGGTCCTACAGTGGCAGCTTCTACTCCCTCGTTATGAAAGTCAAGTCCTGGAACACCAGGACCCTTGCTGACCTGGTGTAGTTTCACAAGAACTTCATGTCCCCTTACATAAACCATAAGTTGCATAAACATGTTGTGCAAGGCCCTAACCTAACTGAACATCACTAATATCAAAAATGTGGGAATTAAGGTACTTCGTTGCATCACCACTCTGGGTGAGGCATAATGGGCTGAATGGCAAGGGTCAGTGGAAAAGGAATGCACTGTAAATGATGTGAGCTCCACTATTGAGAAAGTGATAATCTGATGTATTTTCACCTCATTCATGTGGAGGGTGAAAAACAAAATGTCCCAGGAAGGAGATGGGGAGAAATGGAGAGGACCAAGTTCATGTTCTTCTGACTGGGACATCAAAATGAGGGTAGTGAACTGTTCTGAACTGTGTAACAACAATAGATTGCCCAGTGGATAAAGGAAGCTTGCTTGCTTTCTTTATCAAACTTTTTATTAATTAAAAAAAGTACATGTATATAATCAAGAGGAGAATTATCTCAAATACCTATATTGATAACAATTCATATAAAAGGTAAAATAAATATTATCAAGATCATACATGGTATTAATCTAATAGTATATAATAAAAATAAGATAATCAATTCTCCTCTTATCATTCCATGAAAAGAAGAAAAAAGATAAAGAAACTTTTATAACTTTATATACATAAAAAGCCCCACTAAACAAAACAAAACAAAAAAAAGAAAAAGCGAAGAAAAAAAGGGACTGGGCAGTTCATACTGAGAGTAAAAGCAAGAAAAAAAGAGAAACTTTCTGATCAAATCCGAAGTTTCAAGAAAGTAACTGGAAGAGCATTAAATCAAACCATATGAAAACATTGACTAAAAGGTCGCCAGGTTTCTTAAAATTTAAAGGATGTATCAAATATCCGACTTCTTATTTTCTCTAAACTTAGACAGGAATAATGGGGGTAAGCCAGTCAAAGACAGTAGGTGGAGTAGAGTCCTTCTATTTAAGCAAAATGGCTCTCCTGGCCAATAAAGTTGTAAAAGCTATCACCTGTTGAACGGAAACGAATATATCCTGCTTCCAGTGGAGTGATCCCAAAAATTGCTGTAAATAAAAAGGAAGCTATTCAGAGATTTATTAAAGCCTCCTCAAAGAAGGTATAACATTCTGCCAGTCCTTTAAACAAAATGGAACATTTGGGATGGCTTTGAGGGTCTTGAGTTGGGACCTCAAGATTAAGCTGGAAGGCGATAGTGGGAGTACAGGATGGTGGATCATTGAGTTTGAGCTTTTATCATTAGTAAGGTATTAGCTTGAGGTTAGTTGTTTGGGAGCAGGCAGGCAAGGAAGACTTAGCTTTTGTCAACCTTCCAGTAGCTATTGATGAAATAATTTTGCAAACCTTCGGGGGGTTATCAGATACCTTGGATCAGGCTTTCATGTTTTTGGGTTTCTTTTGCAAAGTGATGTAAGTAATAATTTGGATCTTCAGAGTAAATATACTTATTAATGTGTTATGAAGAAATACAGTTCAGATAGGTTACAGTTTTCACTTCTGGGCTGGGTTCAAGCTTACTGATCTTTGCCACAAAGCATCACAACTTGAAATAGGCACATCAGGTGGTGCTTGAAATTAAGCCAGTATCATTAATGTGGGAAGCCTGGTGGTCAGTTTTCATATAACAAGCACTCAAAGAGCAATGGAAGAAATGACTGGATTGTCTTTAGTGATGCAGAATGAATGACAGACAGGATACAGGAGGCTAAAGACCCACATGCAGTAATTCAGAATCAGGTTTATTATCACTGGCATGTGTCGTGAAATTTGTTGTAGAATAGGAATAGATTAAAGATGGTGCCAAAACAGATACAGTATATATTTAAAAGTGAGTAGCATTCATGGGTTGAATGTCCATTCAGAAATTGATGGCAGAGGGGAGGAAGCTATTCCTGAATCACTGAGTGTGTGCCTTCAGGCTTTTGTACCTCCTTCCTGATAGTAACAATGAGATGAGGGCATGCCCTGGTTGCTGGAGGTCCTTAATAATGGACGTCGCCTTTCTGAGGCATTGATCCTTGAGGATATGGAGGCTAGTACCCAAGAAGCAGATGACTAATTTTACGACTTTCTGTAGCTTCTTTCGGTCCTGTGCAGCAGCCCCACCCCCACACCCCGCATCCATACCAGGTAGTGATGCAGCCTGTCAGAATTCTCTCCACAATACTTATATAGAAGTTTTTTGAGTGTTTTAGTTGACAAGCCAAATCTCTTCAAGCTCTTAATGAAATATAGCCTCTGTCTTGCCTTCTTTATAGCTGCATTGACATATTGGGACCAGGTTAGATCCTCAGAGATCTTGACACCCAAGAACTTAAAATTGCTCACTCTCTTCACTTCTGATCCCTCTGAGGTTTGGTTAATGTTCCCTTATCTTAACCGTTCCTGAAGTCTTCAATCATCTCTTTCATCTTACTGACGTTGAGTGCAAGTTTGTTGCTGAAATACCGCTCAACTAGCTGGTATATCTCACTTCTGTATGCCCTCTCATTTCCATCTGAGATTCTACAAACCATGGTTGTATCATCAGCAAGTTTATAGATAGTATTTGAGCTAGGCCTAGCTGCACAGTGGTGAGTATAGAGAAAGCTTAGCAGTGGGCTAAACACACCCCTGAGGTGCACCAGTGTTGCTAGTCAGCAAGGAGAAGATCTTCCCATCAGTCATTAGATTTTTGAACACTCCATGGACACTACTATTCTCTTTTCTTGCATTATTTAGTTATTTTGTAATTTATAGTGATTTTATGACTGCACTGTAGTGCTGCCGCAAAGCAACAAATTTCATGTCATACAAGACAGAGATAATAAACCAGGTTCTGATTCTGAATTACCATATACTTTTGTTCTAGAATTAACTGCATTATTCTGTCCTCCATGCATGAGGAAACTCTTGGTTTAATACTTAATTTAAAGTGGGACTTTCCACAATGTTTTGATTTGAAGGCTATAGTGTTACCACTCATCCAAGGCTAAAATGATTTGAAAAAAATTAACAAGGGAAACTCTAGATAGATTTCCCCTATGTCCTGTTGATCAAGGGGCTACTGTTGCGGAAAGTACATTGATTAGGTTTCTTGTGAAGGAGGCCTTTCACAATTTACCAATATCTTGACGGTCATTGTGCCTGTATGTGAAGGATGGGTAATCTACCAAGTATGGAAAACATGAGCTTCCCAGCAGTAGTAACTTTTGCCTTTGGTTCGGAGATGAGTGGGTTTTTTTTTAAAGAGGATTAAAATTAAATGTTTGATTATTTTCAGTGTGATCATTCAAGATGGGTGGCCATTTCTTGCAAAATTTAATAAATGACAAATTAAGTCTAAAAAGGATATTCATAGTAAATTTCACTGAATTGCAATCTTTTATGCATGCAGCATATTAAAGTAATGTCAGGAGTTTTTAAACCCAGCATAACTATATCTGATTAGGATTTAATAAACTTGTAGATGTTTGAACCATGTCTGCTGGCAAGCCATAAAAACCATCAAATCATCAGACATAGGAGTGAACAATTCGCACACAACAGTTCCAGTGAAGTTTAGTGTAGGTGTTAGTTTTGATCTGTTAAGATAATGCTTGAAATTAGGTTCAATATCTGATTACATTCTGAAATGTTTGTGGATGGTTCATTTTGAAGTGGTCACTTCAAAGATCAAAGCAAATTTATTACCAAAGTACACGTGTCATCATATACAATACTGACATTCATTTTCTTGCAGGCATACTAAATAAATCTTTACTTTATTGTCACCAAACAATTGATACTAGAGCGTATAATCATCACAGCGATATTTGATTCTGCGCTTCGTGCTCCCTGAAGTACAAATCAAAGTAAATATAATAAAAATTTAAATTATAAAACATAATTAGAAAATAGAAAAGGGAAAGTAAGGTAGCGCAAGTCAGGTCCAGATATTTGGAAGGTACAGCCCAGATCCAGGTCAGGATCTGTTCAGCAGTCTTAATCACAGTTGGAAAGAAGCTGTTCCCAAATCTGGCTGTACGAATCTTCATGCTCCTGAACCTTCTCCCGGAGGGAAGAGGGACAAAAAGTGTGTTGGCTGGGTGGGTCGTGTCCTTGATTATCCTGGCAGCACTGCTCCGACAGCGTGCGGTGTGAATGAGTCCAAGGATGGAAGATTAGTTTGTGTGATGTGCTGGGCTATGTTCACGATCTTCTGCAGCTTCTTCCGGTCTTGGACAGGACAACTTCCGTACCAGGTTGTGATGCACCCTAGAAGAATGCTTTCTACGGTGCACCTATAAAAATTAGTCAGGGTTTTAGGGGACAAGCCAAATTTCTTCAGCTTTCTCAGGAAGTAAAGGTGCTGGTGGGCCTTCTTGGCAGTGGACTCTGCTTGGTTAGACCAAGTCAGGTCATTTGAGATACTCACCCCGAGAAACTTAAAGCTTTTGACCTGTTCCACCTGTGCACCACCGATGTAGATGGGGTCGTGCGGTCCGCTACTCCTTCTGAAGTCAACAACCAATTCCTTTGTCTTGCTGATGTTGAGATTTAGGTTATTGTCTTTGCACCATCCAACTAGGTTCTTAATTTCCTCTCTGTACTCAGACTCATCTTTACCTAAGATACAGCCTACAATTGTATCATCAGCAAACTTATATATTGAGTTCGATGGAAACTTGGCTACACAATCATGGGTGTACAGTGAGTACAGCAGGGGGCTGAGTACAGAGCCTTGTGGGGCACCGGTGCTCAGAGTGATTGTAGAGGAGAGCTTATCCCTCGTTTTACAGCCTGGGTCCTGTCTGTGAGGAAGTTGAAGATACAGCTGCAGATCTGAGTGCTAAGAACTGGGTTCTGGAGCTTAGGAATCAATTTGGAATGATGGTATTAAAGGCAGAGCTGTAGTTGATGAAAAGGAGTCTTACATATGTGTCTTTATTCTCCAGGTGTTCTAAGGAGGAATGTAGTGCCAGAGAGATGGCATCTGCTGTTGACCTGTTGCTCTGGTAGACGAATTGCAAAGTGTCGAGGTTGACCGATAGATTATGGTTGATGTGTGCCATAACCAATCGCTCGAAGCACTTCATAGCAATTGGTGTCAGAGCCACAGGTCGATAGTCATTCAGGCATGCCACCTTTCTTTTCTTCGGCACTGGGATTATCGTTGCCTTCTTAAAACATGAGGGGATCTTAGACTGAAACAGGGAGCAGTTAAAGATGTCAGCAAGCACTCCAGCTAGTTCGCTGGCACAGTCCCGGAGAACCCGTCCCAGGACGCCATCTGGGCCCATCGCCTTCCTTGGATTTATCTTCAGGAAGGCTCTTCTAATGTCTTCCTCAGTGACGAATCTTGATGCCACCAGTTCCAGTTCATCCGAAGGGGGCGGGACACTCCTCTTCTGTTCGAGTCTTGCATCGAATAGGTTAAGTTCGTCAGGAAGAGAAGCGCTACAGTTATTGATATTCCCAGCCTTTTCTTTGCGCCCAGTGATCTCATTTAGACCCTGCTATAGTCTACTGGCATCCCTCTGGTTAGCCTGGGCTTCCAACTTGGCTCGATATTGCCTCCTGGCACCCTTAATGGCTTTCTGGAGTTCATGCCTGGATTCCACGTAGCGTCTGGTATCCCCGGACCTAAAAGCCGCAGCTCTAGCCTTCAGAAGGGACTGGACCTCATAATTCATCAAGGTTTCCGGTTGGGGAATACCCGGATCGTCTTGCAAGCCACATAGTCCTCTTTGCATTTCCAGATAGATCTGATAACCATAATAGAATCAACGAAAGACTGCGCCATTAGGGTGGATAACCAATGTGCAAGATACAGCAAACTGTGCAAATACAAAAAGAAAGAAAGAAAAGTAAATAAATAAATAAGCAATAAATTCTGAGAACGTGAGATGAAGAGTCCTTGAAAGTGAGTCCATAGGTTTTGGGAACAGTGTGGTGATGGGCAAATGAAGTTACCCCACTGGTTGAGGGGTAATAACTGTTCTCAACCTGGTACTGTGAGTCATGAGACCTCTGTACCTTTTTCCTGATGGCAGCAGTGAAAAGGGAGCATGACCTGGGTGATGGGGGTCTTTGATGATAGATGCTGCTTTTCTGAGACATCGCTCTGTTTACATGTGTTCAATGGTGGGGAGGTGGCGTGTGGCCAAGTGGTTAAGGCATTGGACTAGCGATCTGAAGGTTGTGAGTTCGAGCCCCAGCCATGGCAGCATGTTGTGTCCTTGAGAAAGGCAGTTAACCATACATTGCTCCAGTCCACCCAGCTGGAAATGGGTACTGGCCAAATGCTGGGGGTTAACCTCGTGATAGGCTGGTGTCCTATCCGGGGAGGTGGGGTGGGGTGGGGCGGGGGGCGGGGGGGAGTCTCGTACTCTCAGTCGTTTCATGCAGTGGAAACGGGCATAAGCACCGGCCTGATGAGCCTATAAGGCTCGGGACAAATTTTAACTTTTTTAACTTTAATGGTGGGGAGGGCTTTTAGGGTTAGGACATAAAGCAAATACTGACTTCAGTGAGCAACCTTCAGTTTTGAATATGCATTGATGTTTATCAGACAGACCAGAAAATTTTCAATTTTCCTCCTATATGTTGATTTGTCACCACCTTTGATTCGGTCTACAATAGTGGTGTCATCAGCAAACTTGAATATGGCATTGGAGCTCTGCTTATCCCACACAGTCATAAGTGTAAAATGATTAAAGCAGGGGACTAAGTATGCTGCCTTGTGATGCACCAGTGCTGATGGAGATTGTGGAGGAGATGTGCCAATCCAAACTGATTAGGCTCTACAAATGAGAAAATTAAGAATCCAATTGCACAAGGAGGTATTGATGCCAAGGTCTTGAAGCTTATTGATTACTTCTAGGGAACAGAGGTTGATAGTATTGAATGCGGAGTTGTAGTTGATAAAGATCATCCGGATGTATGCATCTTTCCAAGATTGAGTGAAGAGCCGATAAAATACTGTCCGTTGTGGACCTGTTGTACTGGTAGGCAAATTAGAGTGGATCCAAGTTACTTTTCAGGCAAGAAGTTGATATATTTTATCAGCAACCTCTTAAAACACTTCATCACTGTGGTTGTACACACATTGATTGGACTATGCAACAAAAATCTAGGGTATCTGTTTTTGTATGTTAATAAATATGTTTTGGCCATCAAGTTATTTTTGTTTCCCAAGCAGAACATATTTTTGGAGAAAAAAGTAGGGCCTGCCATCCTGCCTAAGTGATAATCCATTTTGGAGTTCTTCTGCCTTTTCTGCATTTCACTTTCTTGTTATCTGAGATTCGTGGAGTAGAAATTCAGTTCTTTTTTTAAATAGTGAAGTATCAACTGTATTTAACTCGAGTAAGTGTTTGAAAAAAATTCCCTGTTATTTTCTTTCATGCTGTATCTTTTGACCAACCTGCATTGAATAGAATTGAGCACACACATAGGCAGTTTTCTTGAATTTCTGGCTTTAATACGTGCCTCATTTAGGATGACCCAGACAGAATGTTCTTGGAGAGGATAGTGCAGGAATCTAGGACCAGAGGGCACAGCCTCTGAAAAGAAAGACGTCCCTTTAGAATAGAGATGAGGAGGAATTTCTTTTAGCCAGAGGGTAGAGAATCTGTGGAATTCATTGACACGATGGCTGTAGAGAGACCAAGTCATTGGGTATATTTAAAGTGGAGGCTCATAGATTTTGTTTGGTGAGGGCATTAAAGTTCACACTGAGAATGGGGTTGAGAGGGATAACAAATCAGCTATCATGGAATGGCAAGCAGACTTGATGGGCCAAATGTCCTTATTCTGCTCCTATGTCTTATAATTGCTTTCTCATTTAGATCAGCGAAGTTGTTTCTGTATTAAAACAACTGTAAGCTGAAATTTGTGGTATTTGGTTTAATCTCTTGGTAGCGTGGTTCTCTATCCCACTTGAAGAATCAGTTGTTCACAAATCAACAATACTATTAAAAATCATACAGCATGCTTTTCTCTGCCTTTGTTTATAGCTTACCTTGCCTGTAAAGGTTTTCAGATTGAAAAGCGTTACTTCTCTAGTGCTGCTTGGTATTTTCCATTCCAAGGTTAAAAAAAATGGTCATTTGTTGATGAATTTGAGGTCCAGAATTTTCAAGAAGTGGTACAAGGATCATTACTCCCATGTCATATCTGAACAGATAAAGCAGTGCCAGATAATCTGCCACGTTCTAAACTATGGCCACTATTCCACATCATTTAAGAGGTAACATGACAATTTTATGCATCTTTAGTTTATATTCTAAATGGTTTTTACATGGGAAGATAAGATGGAAAGATGCATCGAAGCAGAAAGCCCTTGCCTATTCTATACGTCCAAATTACATGGTGAAAATGTTGAAGGGGTGCTTTAATGTTAAGGTTGGGAATGGCTTAGTGGGGTCACTTAGAATTCTGGTTCAATACTTTTTTGGTTAAAGAATGGTGTGCTAAGCTTTGGGTTACGAAATTCCATGGTATTACACTCCTGAATGATAAATCACCCTCAAATAACACTGAGGCATTAAACTGGCTTAATACCCATTAAGACAACAGCAAAACACCTCCACTCCACTCTGTCTCTGGCGGGCCTTTTAATGTTTCCTCAGCTATACCCAGTGTTTTACAGTTGAACTGCCATTGCCATCTGCCACGATTTCAGGTGACCCTGTTTCACTTGCCTTCAAGTATTCTAATGGTGATCTAATGATGGAACTGTCTTCCATCTGTAACATCATCATCACTTAGTAAAATTGATGCTCATATCTTTTTAGCAGCTCTGTGCAGCTTGTATTGGTTTGACATTGTTTTGTGCTAAAAGACAGAGAGGATATTTAGAGGTTGCTGTTTGAATAACTCATCCACTATCATTGTTTAACATTCTACACTATATGAATAGATGCTTCTTGGGCTTCAAACCAGGTACAGGTATTGATGATAACCAACCTTTCGATGGCAGAGTTTGTCATCAAAATGTTGGTTATAATTAATACCTGTACCTGACTTAAGGCCAGAAAAGAATTTATTTGTCATATATGCTGAGAAAGCGCCAGTGCCTTTCTGTACAGTATAGGTTCAGCTCTGATTAATCTTGGATGTAGTTTTACCTTTGTGATTGAGCAAACTTTAAATGCGTGAAGATGTTCTGGTTTCATTGATTCTGTTCCAGATATGTTGTTTTGATCCATTATCATAGTCATTGGAGCTTGACAAGTATGCAAATGTTTTGATTAGTAAGAATATGGTCCTCTGTCTGCATTAGTTCCTTGTACTAAGTGTACACTGATTGGCTGCTTTATTAGTACATGTATGAAACTGCTTGTTAATGCAAATATCTAATCAACGAATCACATGGCAGCAACTCAGTGCATAAAAACATGCAGATATGGTCAAGAGGTTCAGTTGTTCAGACCAAAAATCAGAATAGGGAAGAAATGTGATCTAAGTGACTTTAACTGTGGAATGATTGTTGGTGCTGGATGGGGTGGTGTATGTTTCTCAGAAACAGTTGATCTCCTGGGATTTCCATGCACAACCGTCTCTAGAGTTTAAAGAATATGATGCAATAAACAGAAAAAAACGTCCAGAGAGCAGCAGTTCTGTGGGCACAAATGCCTTGCTAATTTGAGAGCCGGACTGGTTCAAGTTGGCAGAAAGGTGACACTAACTCAGATAACCACGTGTGACAACAGTGATGTCCAGGAGAGCACCTCTGAACACACAGCACATTGAACCTTAAAGTGGATGAGCTACAACAGCAGAAGGCCAAACATGCACTCAGTGACCTCTTTATCAGGTATAGGAAGTATGTAATAAAGTGACACCAGATTGTGATCCACTCTTCTTCATGGAGCCGAATCAGTTTTCATGACTTTGTTTCTGGATTTCTCCCTTCAAGGAGGTCTCCACCTCCTCTTCCATCAAGGTGTCTAGGATTTGTAGTTTTAACTGAAGAATAATGCTTTATATATTTTGGGGATTTTGGTTTGTTAGTTTTGTTGCACCTACTGTGGGTCTCTGGTTTGATTGATTCACATGTCGGTTTTAGCACGCTGGAGATTCATAATAAGGTGATAAGGGTTCCTTCTCCAATCTACCTGCATTACAGTTCGCCATTGTATTGTAAATCTAGCAGAGAAAAAAGTTTCACTGGTTGGCCTATGTTTTTATTTACTTGTATTGCTGGGTGGCTGTATTTCCAACTAGCAAACTCTTTGGGTTTTCAGGAGTTGGGACCCTGCTGTATTCTGAATTTACAGAACACCATCTCAGCCTGAGATTTTCACCATGACTGGAATCTTCAAATAGGGGAGAAGAGCAAGCCTCTCTTTTCATCCATAATGCTATCCTATACCTTCCCATCACCTTAGTTGTGGTCTCATGTGATAATAGCTTGATAATACCTTAATAAGTATGATGCTCTCTCTAACTCTACCTGAACAGTGAAAGGGAGCATTTTTATTTTAACTGTTTCACTCTGATTTGTTCCAGCATGTTACTGAATTGCGCTATTTCATAATATTTCATGTGTATTATTTGTTAAGTAATTTAACGTTGCAATGTCATCACCTTGGTCACAGATCACCAAGTGAGGCTAGCTTTGAATATGTTTACATGAGCTGGGAATGTGCCAGGGCACTTCTGTCAGCCCGCACTTTCAAGGCACAATCATCGAGTAATGCAGCAGATCTTTCTGAGCAGCTAATTCATGCCAACAGTTGTACAGTGCTTTTCTATACGAGTCCCATTTTCCTACATTTGTTTTTGTAGCTTTCAATGCCTTGATGATTTAAGTGACGTTGACTCTTTACTTCCCTCTATAGATGTTGCCTGACCTGCTGAGTTCTTTCAGTATTTTGTGTTGCTCTGGATTTTAGCATCTGCAGGAATTCTTTTGTTTTATAATTTAAGTACTTGTCTAAATGCTTCGTGAATGTTGTGAGAGTACTTGCCTTCACCCCGTCAAGCTGTGTGTTCCAGATTTCAACCATTCTTTGTGTGTATGTATATATATATATATATATGTACAGTGGCATGCACAAGATTGGGTATCAATGGTCAAAATTTCTGTTACTGTGAATAGCTAAGCGAGTAAAAGATGACTTGATTTCCAAAAGGCATAAAGTTAAAGATGACACACTTCTTTAATATTTTAAGCAAGATTACTTTATTATTTCCATCATTTACAGTTTCAAAGTAACAAAAAAGGAAAAGGGCCCGAAACAAAAGTTTGGGCACCCTGCATGGTCAGTACTTAGTAACACCCCCTTTGGCAAGTATCACAGCTTGTAAACATTTTCTGTAGCCAGCTAAGTCTTTCAATTCTTGTTTGGGGGATTTTCACCCATTCTTCCTTGCAAAAGGCTTCTAGTTCTGTGAGATTCTTGGGCTGTCTTGCATGTACTGCTCTTGAGATCTGTCCACAGATTTTCGATGATGTTTAGGTCGGGGGTCTGTGAGGGCCATGGCAAAACCTTCAGCTTGCACCTCTTGAAGTAGTCCATTGTGGATTTTGAAGTGTGTTTAGGATCATTATCCTGTTGTAGAAGCCATCCTCTTTTCATCTTCAGCTTTTTTACAGACGGTGTGATATTTGCTTCCAGAATTTGTTGGTATTTAATTGAATTCATTCTTCACTCTACCAGTGAAATGTTCCCCGTGCCACTGGCTGCAACACAAACCCAAAGCATGATCGATCCATCCCCGTCCTTAACAGTTGGAGAGGTGTTCTTTTCATGAAATTCAGCACCCTTTTTTCTCCAAACATGCCTTTGCTTGTTGCGGCCAAAAGTTTTATTTTAACTTCATCAGTCCACAGGACTTGTTTCCAGAATGCATCAGGCTTGTTTAAATGTTCCTTTGCAAACTTCTAATGCTGAATTTTGTGGTGAGGATGCAGGAAAGGTTTTCTTCTGATGACTCTTTCATGAAGGTCATATTTGTGCAGGTGTCGCTGCACAGTAGAACAATGCACCACCACTCCAGAGTCTGCTAAA
The DNA here is from genome assembly GCF_030144855.1 of Hypanus sabinus. NCBI lineage: Eukaryota > Metazoa > Chordata > Chondrichthyes > Myliobatiformes > Dasyatidae > Hypanus > Hypanus sabinus. Next base: position 21,497,250 of record NC_082714.1, read on the forward strand.
TCTTCCTGCAGGTCTTTTGCAGTCAAATGGATGTTTTGATTTGCCTTTCTAGCAATCCTACGAGCGGTTCTCTCAGAAAGTTTTCTTGGTCTTTCAGACCTCAACTTGACTTCCACTGTTCCTGTTAACTGCCATTTCTTAATTACGTTATGAACTGACGAAACGGCTACCTGAAAACGCTTTGCTATCTTCTTATAGCCTTCTCCTGCTTTGTGGGCATCATTTACTTTAATTTTCAGAATGCTAGGCAGTTGCTTAAAGGAGCCTATGGCTGCTGATTGTTGGAACAAGGTTTAGGGTATTTATAAAGCTTTGAAATTTGCATCAAATGGCCTTTCCTTATGATGATTATGAACAAACCATAGCCCTAACAAGCCAATTAAGGTAAAAGTTATCTGAGAGCTCAAATCTCTTGAGGTGCCCAAACTTTTGAATGGTGTTCCATTCCTTTTTTTCACTCTAAAACTGTACAAAACAAAAATAATACACTAATCTTGCTTAAAATGTTGAAAAGAATGTTTCATTTTTATGACTTTTGGAGATCAGTTCATCTTCTACTCACTTAACTATTCACAGTAACAGAAATTTTGAGCAGGGGTGCCCAAACTTTTGCATGCCACTGTATATGTGTTGGGGGTGAGGGAGAATCCTTCAGCTTCCCCCTGAGCCTTACACCTCTTACTTCATACCTATGCCTAATGTTTAGGATACCCTACCAATGGAAAATGAGTCATGATTTACCCTGTTTATTCCCCTTATAATCCTGTATATATTTCTATCTATTCCCCTCATTATCTTACATACATTACTGTGTAACAGTCTGCAGCCTAGATGTTTATTTTTTTTGTCTTCTGCATTAGTGTCAATAGAAAAAAGTAAACTTCAGATTTCCAAACAGTTTTAAAAAAATTAAAATGTTGCTCAGAATATTTTTTCTAATTCAATAAAGAAAGTAACATTTAAGTAATAGGCCACTTTTCAAATAAAAACTTGATTACTTGATAGCCCAGTGCATGATTAAACAAAGATGAACAAACAACAATGACATGAGTTGAATGAACTAAACTGACTAACTGAAACGGGTGTAGAAAGAATAAAAATGGACGAAGGACAATTAAACTAAAAGATGAGGTTATGGTAGATGTGGCAGTTTAACCTTCAAATCATCAATTCTTACACTATGGCAAAAGTGAACATAGCAACAAGACACAAGACGGTCATCCTGCATCAGCAAAGTCTCTCTCAAGCAGAAAATTTGCAACAGACAGGAGTTTCAAGATGTGCTGTCCAAGCTCTTCTGAAGAAGCACAAAGAAACTTAGAGGGCCAGAAACTCAGTGGTCGGGCACGAAACCAAATGCAGCAAATGAGAGATAACATCAGACGGATGTCCCTTCTAAGTTGGAAGAAGTCCAGCACTGCTATCAGTTCTGAACTCCTAAAAGCCTCTGGAACCCAAATACAACCTTCCACGGACTGCAGACGTCTTGTCCGAAGTAGTCTTCATGGAAGAGTTGCTCCCAAAAAGCCATTCCTCAGAAGAGGAAACAAAACCAAGAGACTCACCTACACACAAAAACACAAGGACTGGAAACCAGAACACCTGGAGAAAACCCTTGCACTCCACAGGATCAACATACAGACTCCTTACAGATGATGGCGGAATTGAACTCCAAGCCCCAAGCTGTAGTAGCGTTGTGCTAACTGTGACGGTGAGGACTACACAGTAAAATTCTGCACTCCGGTGGCCGAGTGTCACTGACATAGTGTACATTTAGTACTTATAAGAACGATTGTTTTCAGAACTGCAACAGACAAGAAAGGCAGAAATAGGTCACTAAAGTCACTGAAATGGATTTGCAATTGCTTTCATGATCTAGAGTAGTTTCACACTATTGAGCATAATTTCAGTATGCTCATTGTGGATTAAAAATGGGTATAATTAGGGCTAGGATAATACTTCACTTCCTCACATTGAGTCATTTGAAAGTTTATTCACAAAAGGTTTTTCAACTTTGTACATGTAATGCTATTTGGAACATAATTTACACTTATTAGTTGTTTCCAGGATATATCGATTTTAAATTATTCAATGCAAATTCTGTTGAAAGACCAGCAACCTGAAACTGTAACATTTTCTCTCCATGCAGGTGATGCCTAATGTGTTGTCTTTGTTTTAATCTTTCTGTAGTGTTTGTATTTAATTGCCTAATTTGAGACTGTGAGAACCTTCACTAATGAAATATTTTCTTACAGGAAAATATGTGATGGTGATGGGTGTGGTGCAGTCCTGTAGACCTGAACCTGTTGTACGTGCTGTCAAGATGACTGATCTCTCTGGTAATCCTCTGCATAGGAGCATGTGGAAACTTGAAGTGGAAGACCTCCAACAATATATGCCATAAGCTTATGCAAAACACTGCCTCCTACTTAATTCCTTATCAACTTGAAATGCCAAGGCATGTGATCACCTTGGAAGCAGAATAAGGACATGAATTCTTTGAAAATGTTTGGATGCAATCATGCCGTGAAATAGGAGTTGAAAGACATAAAATCTCTTGGCTTGTTATCCTCCTGTGAAGATCTTGAAATTTGTTAATGTTAGGTATATGTCCAGTTGCATATTAATAAATAACAAGGAAGCTATTATTGTGAACCATGGGGAGAGTTACAATTGAGAACTTGTATAATGAAATGAGAAGCAAAAGGACAGCTTGAACATATTGTTATGATGACTTGGATTCCTGGGACAGAACTACTACCGCAAAATATTCTTTGGTGTTTCTTTTATGTGTAATACATATAATTTTCAGAGCAATTTTTCTAGAGCTGTCTGGAAGGGGAACAGCAACCATCAACTCACTCATGAGTGCATTGGTTAGAAGGTGTGGCCTCAGTGCTGAGAGTTTCCAGGAAGCCAGCATGAATTCGGGTAATTTATTTTGTGTCCATTGCATGAAAAATAATGTTAATAATGTCATTTAGGTAATATTACTTATTCAGTCTTAACTTTACCTTTACTTTTTTTTCCAAAATCTGAATTACCATTTTTATTTTCAGACCAGGTAGATATTTAGTGGTGTAAATAAAACTGTACAGTTTATACGTCAGATAAATCAGTGTAAGACTGGACTCATTCTTGGACAAGTTAAAATGAGCAGCATTATTTAATGCAAAAGGACAACTGTTTATTAAATACAATATTCTATCCTTCATAACAAACTAGAACTGACAATTAGCTGATAGTTCTTGGTCTTTTAAAAACCTCTGGGGCAACAGTAATGTTGCTCTAACCTGTATTTGTTCATCAGTTCTCTATGTTTGTGTAAATCTTTCTTCCATGTACTTGGCTTTATTCTCCATTCCTTAATTCTTGGCCTCTCAAACTATGTGTGGTCTACTTGGTTTTCATTGACTCTTTGTGGTCACGGCACTGAAGACCTAGGAGACTTCTTTCCTCCACTTAGGTCAGCATCTTATAATTGTTTACCATGATCTCCCTCACTCAGATCATTCACACGCATTCCTGCTGCATTGTGAACAACTGGAGTCTCGCTGGGGCAGGACAGTTATATCTGGGCTGGAGTCGCTGTAGTGGACTTGGAGGCAATTCGATGCGGTGGAGCCAGATTGTGGAAAGGTTGGGTAATTCGATATTTGTTGCAGGAGCAGTCTGTCTCCCTTTCTCATGAGAGGGCCTGTCTGAGATACCAAAGTGTTGGGTTATGACTAATTTCTCTGACTGCTTTGCTATTGCATGTATGGTGGGGGAAGAGGGTTGATGTCTGGTTGTGCTTAGGAGGAGTGAGGGGGGCTGTGAGGTTCAGACATTTCTGTGATTTATTCTTTGGGTTTTTTCTGTGTTGTGGATGTCTGTAAAGGGTAAGAATTTCAGATTGTATACCCTATACATTCTCTGTTATTATATTGAACCATTGAGGTGGAGCTGAGGCGAGAGGAATTTGAGGTTTGATTGATTTAAGAGCCTGGGAGAATTGGAAAGTTTGGGTACTGGCCTTATCAGGGTGAATGAGTTTGAGGGTGAGGAACGACTTGAGGTTTGGGCAATTTAGGCTCCAGGTAATATTGAAATGGTCGCGGTGTCAGGGTTGGAGGTTAGAGATGGGTCAGTTTGGCTCACTGCTTCGCGGGGTTTGCTCGACGATACTGGACTGAAGCCTTCTAAGTGGGCTGTAGTGACGCCTGGTATTGTGAGCTTCAGTTCTGAATGCTGTTTTCTTGCTTTATTGTTTGCACTGTTCGTTTTTTCCCCTCTCTGCACTTTGGGTCTTTGGCTGTCTTCTGTTTTAATGGTTTCTACTGGGGTTTTTTGTTTCATGGCTGACTGTAAGGAGATGAAAGTTAAGGTTGTATAAGGTACACATACTTTAATAATAAATGTACTTTGAATTTTGGACAAATAAAGCTGATCTTTTAATGAAATTTAACTTCACTAGAGAGTTTTGCATTATCTCTTTGACCACAAGACCACAGATCCTGTCTCAGTTAAGACCATAAGACAAAAGAGCAGAAGTCAGCCATTCAGCCCATCGAGTCTGCTCTGCTATTTCATCATGAGCTGATCCAATCTCCCCTTTCCCATTCCCCCGCCTTCTCACCATAACCTTTGATGCCCTGACTACTCAGATACCTATCAATCTCTGCCTTAAATACACCCAACAGAAACTCCAGTATGTACAAGGTTTACATATTAGCTCCATGAGTCTTTACTTGCTGAGTTAATCAGTAGATGGCGCTACTGAACCTGGGTGGCAGATTACTGGTGGTTTTCAAAGCAAGAAATTCAACTAAATACTCTCATAATAACACTTCTTATACGGAAAGTTACAGTAAATAATCACCGCAAACAATGAAGAGGCAAGTGAAGGTGAGGCTGATCTGAAGGTTGAGATGTGTGGGTGCGAGGTGGAGCTGGGGTGAGGTTGAGGCATGCTCCAGGAGAAGATGGAAAGAAGTGGAGATGTTGGAACTTCGGAGTCGAGAAAAGTTGAAGCAGAGTTGTTTTGGAACCCGTCCACCTAAACTGGGAGTGAGGATCTAAGTTGCACATCGATGTAGAGGTAGTAATGGGAGATACCGAAATGGCGGACGAACTGAATAAATATTTTGCATCAGTCTGCACTGTGGAAGATACTAGCAGTATGGTGTTTATTTACCATGGAAATTCACTACTGTCCTCATAGTTGATGTCTACATTCCCCCCCCCCCCCCCAGTGGTAATGCTAAGGGGGCGCTCTGTGAACTGTATGGGGCTATTAGCGAACTGCACACCCTGAGGGACTGGTCATTGTCGCCGGTGATTTTAACCATGCAAACCTCAAGTCAGTGCTCCCCAAATTCCATCAGTATGTGGACTTTGCAACAAGGGGGGAGAATGCGTTGGACCTTGTTTACACAAACATCCCCGACGCGTACCGGGTGGAGCTCAGCCCCCACCTTGGATCCACGGCCATTTCCAGGACAGCAGCGACATGTGGCGCATGTGGAAGGGCATCCAGGACATCACCAACTACAGGACAACATCACCTGACTGTATGGGTGATGCCTCCCTCCCAGCTGTGCTGAATAACTTCTATGCTCGTTTTGAGGTGGAACATGACATAGCAGCAAGGAAGTCCACCCCTCCTACAAATGACCAAGTGCTGTGTTTCACCGTGGCCGATGTGAGAAGAACCTTGTGCAGGGTCAATCCACAGAAGGCTGCTGGACCAACAACATCCCTGGTAGAGTGCTCAGAGGATGTGCAGACCAGCTAGCAGATGTTCTCACTGACATCTTCAACATCTCCCTGAGCAGCGCCACCATTCCAACGTGCTTCAAGGCCGTCACCATCGTCCCTGTGCTGAAGAAGTCTTCAGTGTCCTGCCTAAATGACTACCGTTCTGTTGCATTCACATCCATCATCGTGAAGTGTTTCGAGAGGCTCATCATGAGGAACGTCAAGACCCTGCTGCCCCTTCACTGGACCCCCTGCAGTTTGCATACCGTCTCAACCGCTCAATAGATGACGCCATTGCCACCACCCTCCACCTGGACAAAAAAGACACGTATGTTCGAATGCTGTTCATAGACTTCAGTTCAGCATTCAACACAACCATCCCTCAGAAACCTCAGGCAGTCTGGATCGGAGGCAGCATCTCCAACACCATCACACTGAGCACAGGGGCCCCCCAGGGTTGTGTGCTCAGTCCACTGCTGTTCACTCTGCTGACCCATGATTGTGCTGCAACACACAGCTTGAACCACATCATCAAGTTCGCTGATGACACGACCTTGGTGGGTCTCATCAGCAAGAACGACGAGTCATCTTACAGAGAGAGGTCGAAATGACAATAAAAAGTGACTTGTAAGTTCCAGGTGTCAGGGATCATTAAATGTGCGAAGTTACCATAATTAGAGAGAAGGTTCTTGGGAAACTGAAAGGTCTCAAGGTAGGTAAGTCACCTGGACCAGATAGTGTACATCCCAGTTTTGAAAGAGGTGGATGAAGAGATCGTGGAGGCATTAGTAATGATCTTTCAACAATCACTACAATGGCTCTGGAAGACTGGAAAATTGCAAACGTCACTTCAATTTTCAAGAAGGGAGAGAGGCAGAAGAAAGGAAACCACACATGAGGCTGCTTAATGAGCTACGAGCCCATGGTATTACAGAAAATGTTCTAGCATGGATAAAGCAGTGGCTCATTGGCAGGAGACAAAGCGTGGGAATAAAGGGAGCCTTTTCTAGCTGACGGCCGGTGACTAGTGGTGTTCCACAGGGGTCTGTGTTGAGACTGATGCTCTTTACATAATATGTCAATGATCTGGATGATGGAATTAATGGCTTTGTTGAAAAGTTTGTGGATGATAGGAAGGTAGGTGGAGGGGCAGCTAGTTTTGAGGAAGTAGAGTGGCAACAGACAGACTTAGGAGAATGGGCAAAGAAATGGCAGATGGAATACAGTGTCAGAAAGTGTATTGCCATGCATTTTTGCAGAAGAAATGAAAGAGTTGGTTCTAAATGGAGAGAAATTACAAAAAACTATTGTGCAGGATTCCCTGGAGGTTAATTTGCAGATTGAGTCTGTAGTGAGGAAGGCAAATGCAATCTTAGCATTCATTTCAAGAGGACTAGAATATAAAGGCAAGGATGTAATGTTGAAACCTTAAATGTTGAAAGCACTGTGAGGTCTCACTTGGAGTATGGTGAGCAGAGTTGGGCCTGTTATCTTAGAAAGGATAACGTGCTGAAACTGGAGAGGGTTCAAAGGAGATTCACAAAGATGATTCCAGGATTGAACTGCTTGTCATATGAAGAGTGTCTGATGCCTATGGACTTGTATTCACTGGAATTCAGAAGAATGAGGGGTGACCTAATTGAAACCTATTGATGGTGAAAGGCCTTGATAGAGTGGATGTGGAGGGGATATTTCCTATGGTGGGAGAGCCTAGGGCCAGAGGACACAGCCTCGGGATAAAGGCCGCCCTTTTAGAATGGAGACGAGGAGGAATTTCTTTAGCCAGAGAGTGGTGAATCTGTGGCCACAGGCAGCTGTGAAGGCCAAGTCTTTATGTATATTTAAGGCAGAGGTTGATAGATTCTTGATTGGTCAGGGCATGAAGGCATATCGGGAGAAGGCAAGATGAAATGGCAGAAAAGATGTGATGGGCCAAATGGCCTAATTCTGCTCCTATATCTTATGGTTTGGAAAGTTCAAGTATGGGCTGGAAGCAGCCCAGAGTGTACCACTGTGTGGGGCCTGAGTCCAAGTGCAGGGGACGACCCAGTGCTTGGACAATCTAAAAGGAGAGCCAGATGGACTGAAAAGTCATGGTGTTCGGAGCGGAGGCAAGGATTGAGCCAGTTCAGCCTGTGAAGTTTTATTCCGCTTTCCTCAGCGCTGAGGCTGAGAGACTGCTTTGTGTCTGCGAGCTTTGCATCAATTTGCTCCGCTGTAGGTTGAACTAAAACCGAGGCTAAAAGCCTTCTCTGGCTAAGCCGATATTTGGGTTTAGGAACTCAATTTGTTTCAGAATGCTGTTGCTTGCTTTTATTGTTTGCATGATTTGTGCTGTTTTCTCTCTTCTGATTAGGTGTTGGTCTTTTTTTTAACTATGTTCTGTTGGGTCTTTTGCTTTGTGGCTGCTTGTAAACAGATGAATTTCAAGGTTGTATAATCTAGACATACTTTAATAATAAATGTACTTTGAACCATACTCTACAATTACAACAGCAATTTACAAAAAAATGTCTGTTGTCCAGAAACTACATTAAAAAGACTGCACTTATTTATTTATAGTGTGAGTTTCGTGATCTCAATGTACAAAAGAACTTCAAAGATAATGCTTTATTTTAAACCATTGTCGTTTTAGTTCCAGTGCCCAAATGCATGCAGAGTACCTTCAATACATTGACTTCAGACGTTCAACTTACCTCATGATAATGATGAGAGCATAAGGGTTTCCAAACTGAAATTTTCAATGTTTTACTTTCCATGGATCTTGTGTTTACAGTGTTTTCAGGTTTTATTGTAATCACAATGATCGTTTGTGATGAACAATAAATACTAGCCTTGCTAATGATGCCCATTGCCAAAAAAATAAAACAGATGGATATTGGCCAAGTCCAATTTAAAATGAGGGAATGCACAAAGCCTCAGTTTTTGGATCTTATCCATAAGTCAGCACCTTAGTACTGCATTGAAATAGAAATCTGCATTTCTTTTTTGGAGTTTATGTCTGGTAGATTGAATCTTGAATTTGCAAAACTTCTATTGTGGAAGTGAGAGTACGAATCTGAGCCATAGCTGACACTTAATTAAAGGAATTGAGTTGCTTGATGTCATTAATATGGGCTTCTTGAGTTTCATTTCCTCACTTTTGGGCCGTGCAGCTATTACTGAAATCAAGGGCTTTTAAATGGACATGTTCCAATTAATTTTGTTTCTCATTGCCCATTTCTCCAAAGTTGAGCGAATTGAAGAGAAATCCTGGCATTTTTAATGTTATTCAGCATACTTGTGTTTTTAACTTACTGCAATTCTTCTGTCTTCATTTGAGTATTTTGGACTGCCAAGATAGAATTTAAATGCAGAACTTGAAAATGTGAACCTAGCCAACAGTAAGAAATCTTAATTGTTTAAGCACTGCAAGGATGTAGTTTATGATGAGGTTACATGGAAGGTATATCCGGTGCAAGGAGGCAGACCATATGCTTTTGCCAAAAAAACTTACTGGACACACCCACACCAAATTAAATCAAGCACTTTGAATGTTGTAACTTTACGATATGATAAATTGCCTTGTAGTGATGGAACAAAATTTTGCTTTCCAGCTGCAAGTTAAATATTGATCTGCTTAACAGGGTGTAGAATGGGTACTTCTTGAAAAGCTAGACATCAAAAACTGGACAAAATGCATTTTTGGTGAGTTACAATGAGCCCCATTGCAAACACGTCCCTATTGTGGATGCCATGGTGAATCTGAAGTGATCCAACTTGCCTACTTGCTCTGGGTGGCAAAACGTCTTAACATGCATCTTTAATCAACCTGGACTTCTGCTGTTGGGCAAAATATATATAAAGTAATATCCAACTGCTTCACATAATTGCAACGGATTATGATACGAAAGTTCACCCATCCTTGTGTGATCATGCACATGAAATCTTTCCACTTTTCGATTTTTGGAAGCCGATGACTTATTTGAAATGTTCATTTCCAGTATGAAAGGGAGAAGATGGACTATCGGTAGCAATATGGGTTTTCTGGTAACTCGTTCTGAACTTAAACTTAGTGGTGACTTTATTAGGTACAGAAGTGGAACCTGCTGTGGTCTTCTGCTGCTGTAGCTCATCCACTTCAAGTTTTGACATGTTATGTGTACAAAGACGCATTAATGAGCAGGTGTCCCTAACAAAGCTGGCTATAGAGTGTATAACTAGGATTTAAGTATGGGCCTGTAGAGCATGCACCACAGGGCAAAATAGGATTTAAAATGTATGAGCAGCTTCCAAAAATTCACTGATTTTTTTTTTATTTTCTTCATTAATTAATGCACTAAAGCTACACATGGTTTATTGGAAGCTAAAGAATTGTCCTTTGGATTTAAAAAAAATTCTTATGCTGATGTCAACTAGAAATATTGTACATTGTGTACATTAAAAAAATAGAAGCACTTATTTACACACAATTTATTAAAAGCAGCAGTTGTTTAATGCTTAGCATTGGTGTTAATATCAGTTCCTGGACCTCTAGTACAGTCAAATTACATACAGGATAATGTTCAGTAGAGTTCTAAACCATACTTGATGCATAATTGGTATTTACCCTTGATGGAACTTTTAACATTTCAAGGCTAATCTCTGCAATTAAATAGTTTTATGTAGAACTAATCCATCTGGCATACTCACCCGTTTTAATATGAAGGGGATCAGATCCCAGCACTAGAAAATTTGTTCTACACCAGCATTTGCTCTTCAGCAGAAATTAAAATGTTTTGAGGGGTGCTAGAACATTTGAAGAAGTGATCTTGTATAGACATATTTAGATTTGTTAATTAATGTTGATAGTCTCATAACATCCTGATAAATGACTAATCTCAAATAGAATACTTATCTTTACATCTAGTCTCAGTAGAATACCCTAGTTATTCTTAGCTTAGATTCTTCTGTACCTTGTCCCGGAACAGTAAATTATTTTTATAGTTGATCTTAAAACCAGAGTCTTTTCTTTACAATGTTGATTGATGACCTTATCTGCATTGTGGTGAATGTTATGGGAATCTAATGAACAAGTGAAGCAGTTCTGTATTCAGTCCACTGTAGAGCTGTAGTTGATGGCTTTTCAACAGGGATATGAGGCTTTGTGCAAATTTATTGCAGATACAGGGCCTATAAAAAGTATTTACACCCTCTTGGAAGTTTTCATGTTTTATTGTTTTTACAACATTGAATCAGAATAGATTTAATTTGGCTTTTTTGGCACTGATCAACAGAAAAAGGCTCTTGTGGCAAAGTGAAAACAGGTCTCTACAAGGTGATCTAAATTAATTACAAATATAAAATATAAAATAATTGATTGCAAAAGTATTCACCCTCTGTAATATGACACCCTAAATCATCACTAGTTCAGCCAGTTGGTTTTAGAAGTCATATAATTAGTTAAATGGAGGCCTCCATTTGCAGTCAGTTGATTGTAGTAAAAATAACCCAGTATCTGGAAGGTCCGACTGCTGCTGGTGAGGCAGTATCCTGGCAAAAACTACACCGCGAAGATAAAAGAACACTTCAGTCAACTCAGTGAAAAGGTTATTGAATAGCACAGGTCAAGAGATGGATACAAGAAAATCTCCAAGTCAGTTAATATCCCTTGGATATACAGTTAAGTCAATCATCAAGAAATGGAAAGAATATGGCACAGCTGTAAATCTACCTAGAGCAGGCCAACCTCAAAAACTGAGTGACCGTGCAAAAAAGGGACAAATGAGGGAGGCCACCAAGAGACCTATGGCAACTCTGGAAGAGTTACAAGCTTCAGTGGCTGAGATGGGAGAGACTGCACATACAACTGTTACCCGGGTGCTTCACCAGTCGCAGCTTTATGGGAGAGTGGCAAAGAGAAAGCCACGGTTGGGAAAAAAAAATCTTGGTTACACTTTGCCGGAAGGCATGTGGAAGACTGAAGTCAGCTGGAAGCAGCTTCTATGGTGTGATGAAACCAAAATTGAGTTTATTTGGCCATCAGACTAAACGTTATGTTTGGCATAAGCCAAATACTGTACATCATCAAAAACACACCAGTCCTACTGTGAAGTATGGTGGTGATTGCATCATGCTGTGGGGATGCCTCACTGCTGCAGGCTCTGGAAGGCTTGTGAAAGTAGAGGGTAAAATGAATGCAACACAATACAGGGAAATCCTGGAGTAAAATCTGATGCAGTCTGCAAGAGAACTGTGACTTCTGAGAAGATATGTTTTCCAGCAAGACAATGACCCCAAGTGTAAAGCTAAAGTTGCACAGAAATGGCTTAAAAAAACAAAGTTAATGTCCTGGGGAGACCACGTTAGCGTCCACACCTCAACCCAATTGAGAATTTGGCCGGACTTGAAAAGGGCTGTTCACTTGTGATCCCCATACAATCTGTCGGAGTATGAGCAGTTTTGTAAAGAAGAATGGGGGAAAATTGCACTGTCCAAATATGCAAAGCTGATAAAGACCTATCCATACAGATTCTAAGCTGTAATTGCTGCCAAAAGTGCAACTACTACGTACTGACTTGAAGGAGGTGAATACTTAGTAATCAACTATTTTGTTTTATATTTGTAATTAATTTAGACCACTTTGTAGAGGTATGTTTTCACCTTGACACAAAAGTTGTTTTCTGTTGATCAGTGTAAAAAATAACAAATTAAATCCACTGTGATTCAATGTTGTAAAACAATAAAACATGAAAACTTCCAAGGGGGTGTATCCTTTGAATAGGCACTGTAGTAGTGCAAACCAGGCAGTATCATATTGACTGCCTGTTTTCCCCACACTGATTTTTCTGTGCAGTCAATTAACCAGGATACAAGGCTAGCAAGCTTTTGTAGTAAAAAAAAGGTGAAATTCTATTTCTCACAGCAAATGTTGCAACTGCGGCAAGAGTGCAAAACTGTTTTGTTTTACACTGTTTTGCAGTAAATGTGTATGCCTCTGAATGGGGGTTACGATCTGACTTACTGTTGGGGGGTTGCAGCTTGCTCCACTTTACAGCAGGTCTTTAACTTTAAACATTAACTCCATGTGTAGAGGCTGTGTGCGGCACAATACAAACAATGTTATCACACTTGAAGGTGAAATGCACTTTAGACGTGGCAGAACTACACTTGGTGGCCATGTTATCAGGGACACCTTGTTAATGCAAATATCTAATCAGCAAATCATGTGGCAGCAACTCAATGCATGAAAGCATGCAGATATGGTCAAGAGCTTCAGTTATTCAGAACAAACATCAGAATGGGGAAGAAATGTGATCTTTGACCATGGAATGCTTGTTGGTGCCAGACAGGGTGGTTTAAGTATCTCAGAAACTGGGATTTTCACGCACAACAGTCTCTCAAGTTTACAGAGAATGATACAAAAATATTAAGTGAGTTGCAGTTGTGGGCAAAAGCACCTTGTTAATGAGAGATCAGAGGAGAATGGGCAGATTGGTTCCAGCTGACAGGAAGGTGACCGTAGCTCAAATAACCACACATTACAACAGTGGTGTGTAGAAGAGCTTCTCTGAATGCACAATGTGTTGAACCCTGAAGGGAATGAGCTACAGCAGCAGAATACCACAAACATATTCTCATGTTTATTAGGTGCAGGGGATTTCTAATAATGTGGCCACTGAGTATTTTTGGTTTGGAAATAAAACTGCAAATGATACAAATCTGAAGTAAAGCAGTAAATGTTGGAACAAACTCAGGAGGTCAGATTGCGTCTGTGGGAAGAAAAACAGGTCTGTCATCAGAACTGGGAAAGGGAAGAAAATAACGTTTTCAATAGCAAAAAAAAATGTGGATGAATGGGCAAGAACAAAAGGGAATCTTTGAAAATGTGAGAGCAAATAAGTTAATTCAGCAACTAGAATTATACTTCTCTGCCTGTGTTGCTAATAGCAAATACTAAAGGCTAGCCTGTACCCTCAGAACAATAAAACCACCAAAATATTTATTGCATTTAGTGTTCACATTGTGGTTTCTACATTGGAGAAGTCAAACACAAACTGGGTGAGCAGCCATGTTTAGTCCACAGGATGGACTCTGAGCTGATTTGCTGTCATTTAATTGGCCACCCACTCAGCTATCTGTGACCCTCTACACATGTTACACTGAGGCCCAACTCAGGAAAATAAGAACAGCAGTAGGACATACAGCCCCTCAAGTCTACTCTGCTGTTCACCACATTTGTAGCTGATCTCCCCCATCGTTGTACCAATTCCCCAGGCAGTCCTTTAAACCTGCACTGCCATTCAGTAAGATCACAGCTGATCTTTTATTCTGATGGGCAGATTCTAACACTTTGGTCATGTTCAATGCATTGAAGGGCCTAATGCCTGATTTAGGGAACCTTTTCAAAAACGAGTTTCTATTCAGCTAGGTTGTCCCAATGAAAAAGATGATGACATTGGACCCAACATCCCTGCTGTCTCTTGAAGAAAACTCTGATCAAGCATCTCAGGAATGGTATCTTCAACACACAAAAAAATATATATATTGCATTTACATTAAATATACATTAACATTAGGTATGGATAACAATAGAATGTGATCTGTTTTAAATAAATAACATTTCTTGCAGATGGCTGGTTTGATGTGTGCGTGGTGGAGCATTTCTCTGCCGGTTGGTCTTCTGCACTGCCGGCTCCTGTGAGGGGGGGCCACATTGTACTTCCGTAGCTTCAGCTGCAGAGGAGCAGAACAAGAGTAACAAGTTTTGGAAAAGGAATAATTTGACACCAGAATTAGCATAAAAACGTATCTTCTACCTGTAATCAAAATTTGACCCCTGAGCTGCAAATTTTACTTCAGCTGAAACCATTCACTGGGCTTGAAATGGTGAATTCTTCACCATTTTTATTTATAAAGCAAATAAAAGTATATTGGGCCGTTGAACACAGCCCAAATGCAAAGTAGATCCTTATAGACTAATCCCTACCAGCTGAAAGCATGCGAAGTAATAGACTGATGGCATGGAAATTTTCTGACGTAATTGCTGATGTTTATGTCTCAGCTGGGCCTCCAAGCTTGCCATATCTAAATCTACCAGCATGACAGAGTGTGGTCTGCATGTAGAATGAGCTGCCAGAGGAAGTGGTAGAGTTGGGTACAGTTACAACTTTTAAAAGGCATTTGGACAAATACATGAAGAGGAAAGACTGTGATCAGACTCCTCTTGCTACCATCAGGTTTCTGAATGGACAGTGAATCAACTCAAGAACATTACCTCACTATTTCTGCTCTCTATTTGAACTCTCCTTCTACCTGAGGCTACAAACTTATGAATCACCCCGATGAGCTATTAACTTCAAACTCTCTGCATAATCACTCAAAGAGTTAAACTGCATGTAACGAGAGCTGTATAACTCATCTTCTACCTTAGGCCACGAACTTATTAATCACCTCTGCTGTGGACACTGTCTGGAGGTCCAAGTTCCGTATGCTCCACGACCGCTGGACTAAGTGTGTAAATGTAGGAGGGGACTATGTTCAAAAATAAACTTGCTAGGTTTTCTAAAATTGACTCCTTAGGCCACAAACTTATCAATCACCCCTCATATAAGTGATATTCTGATTCTGAAAGGTATACACAAGAAATTCTACAGATGCTGGAAATCCACAGCAACACATAAAATGCTGAAGAAACTCAGCTGTAGCTCTTTGGAAATGAATAAATAGTCAATGTCTCAGGCGGAGACCCTTCATCAGAACTGGAAAGGAAGGGGAAAGATGTCAGAATAAGGAGGTTTGGTGGAGGGGGAGGGGAAGAAGTATGAGTTAGGTGGTGATAGGTGAAGCCAGATGTGTGGGGGAAAGGGGATGAAGAAAGTAACTGGGAAATGATAGGTGGGAAAGGTAGAGGGCTGGAGAAGATGGAATCAGATAGGAGAAGAGAGTGGACCATGACAGAAAGGGAAGGAGGAGGCGCACCAGGGGGTTGTGAGGGGCAGGTAGGGAGAAAAGGTAAGAGGACTGAGTGCAGAATTGAAGGGGGAGGGGAAAAATGACCAGAGATTGGAGAAATCTATGTTCATGCCATCAGGTTGGAGGCTACCTCGACAGAATATACAGAATATGAGGTGTTGCTCTAAATTCATTGTGGCAAAAGAGGTAACGGGGATTGGAATTAAAATGGTTGGCCACCGGGAAAGGCTGCTTTTGGTGGATGGAGCCGAGGTGCTCGACAAAGTGGTCCTACAAACTGTGTCGAGTCTCACCAAAGTAGAGGAGGCTGCAGAAGGAGCAGCAGGTACAGTAAATGATTCATCTTCTCCCTCCATTCAGTGCCCCTAAATGATTCACAGGTGAAGTGTCACCTCAGCTGGGAAGACTGTTTAGGTCCCTGAATGGGGGTGAATGGACAGGTGTAGCACCTCTACCATTTGCAGGGATGAAGTTTAGCGGGAGGGATGAATGGACAAGGGAATTATGGAAGGAGCAATCACTGCAGAAAGTAGAGAATGGGTGGTGGGAGGTAAAGATGTGTTTGGTGGTAGGATCCCATTGAAGATGGTAGAAGTTTGCAGAGAATAATATGTTGGATGCAGAGGCTTATGGGGTGCTAGGTGAGGACAAGAGGAACTCTTATTAAGGTGGAGGGAAGGTGGGATGATTGTGGATGTTCAGGAATTGGAGGAGATGCGGGTGACAGCAGCATCAATGGTAGCGGAAAAGTAACCCCTTTCTTTGTGAAAGGAGGATATCTCTGACATACTGGAAAGGAAAGCCTCTTCCTGGGAACAGATACAGCAGAGTCAAAAGATTGGAGAAAAGAGAATGGTAATTTTAAATGAGACAGTGTGGGAAGAGGTGTCATCCAGATTGTCCTGGGAATCAGTAGGTTTATAAAAGATATCGGTAGTTTCACTAAAATTCTTCAAACCCCTCTCCTCCCACCCACCTGGCTTCACTGATCACCTTCTAGCTTGTAGTCCTTCCCTTTCCCCCCAACTTCTTACTCTGGCATCTTCCCCCTTCCTTTCCTGTCCTGATGAAAGGTCTCAGCCAAAAATGTTGACTGTTTATTTATTCTCATTGATGCTGCCTGACCTGCAGCAGTTTGTGTCTGCTGATTCTGAGAGACATTGGCCATATGCAGACAAATGGGACAAGCTTAGTTGATGCGTACAGATGACTGGGCCTGTTTCCCTGCTGTATACCTCTATCATTCAATAACTTTTGAATCCATTTTTCCTATAAGTTTTCCTTACCAAAATGAAAGAGAATAATTGATGAGCTGTATCGGAGCATAAATACACCCGTGTGATACGAGTTGAATAATGAACTGACAGTGATATTCTGTGCAGCTCCAGCCGTTCAAGTTCTACCCATTCTCCGTGTGGAGTTTGTGCATTGTCTTCGTGACTGAGCAGACTCCACCTGCTCCAAAAACATGATGGTAGTTAAGCTGGCTACAGCAGATTGTCCCTTGTGTGGTTGGATGGAGGAGGAATTGGGCTGGGGATGGAGGTAGCCTGCAACAAAGAAGTTACTTGGAGGTAACTGGGAGGTGCAATGGATTGATGGGGATGCTGGTGCTAATGTATTCTTGATGAGCCGACTGGCCACTTATGTCTTACTTTTTGTTAACAATGTGTGGCGTTGAGATGCATTTGCCTCTGGAATCTCATCCAACCTCAAGCAACAATTAGCACTGTAAAACATCGTTTGCTCCGCAGTTGTCACCATGTCCATTAAACATCAGAGCATGTGTTTGCATTTTAAAAAAAGCCTTAAACACGTAATAGAAATATTATAAATTGTTCTCACTTCTTTCTCTTTCTGTAATCCAGTATATTTACCCTCTTTAAATAAATATCACTTCCCTCTTAGAGTTGCCTTTAAATCTTCTTCTATTCTTTAAGGTAATGATTTATTGTTCATAGCAGCCTAATGTGTTCTAAGGAACCCAGTAATATTACATTATCTCTTCATTTTAGAATTTGAGTAGAGTGTTTAACATTTAAATGAATACTCCATAGATTGCCTCAAGCTGAAAACAGATTCTCATAATCAATTCTGGAATTTCTAATGTAGAAAATGTTGACATTCCATTGGAAATTCTGGCACTTAGGAGTATACTTCACACGATTTCATGTTTAATTGACAGTGGCTATTAAACATTTTTGTTTATATTCACAAGCTCCAAGATATAAGTTGATGTTGTTCCTAATACTGAACTTTAACATTCTATTGAAATTTCAGTATTCCTAGTGTATAGACAGCATTTGATTTATGTCTCAATAGATCAATACATTGCTTCGAGCTGCTTAATTTTTTTCACTTAGTAAATACTGTACTACTGCAATTTTAAAAAATTGGTCAAGTTGTTTAGGCACCTTGTTCAGCACAGTTGAGTTGGGCCAAAGGGCCTGTTTCTATACTCTATGACTCTATCATTGCTCAAATGAACAAATACACACAAAATCAAATTTAAGAACAAATGCTGGAAATCATATAGAAAATGCTGAAAAAACCACATTAGGCAAGATTTGTGCCCACAGTTAATGCTTTAGGTCAAAGACTCTCTGCCTGAAACATTAATTGTTTCTCTTTCCATTAAATTCTCTCATTGAGGATCTTGATGTAAGTGTGGTCAAACTTCCCCATCATCTTCAGTTGTTCATGTGGAGCTCACTTACACATCACAGGAACGTGAAGACACTTTCTGAATCTAACTGCATCTACAACACTTCACCGACTTGCATGGCATCGATGGCAAAGATAAATGAAATCAGAAGGAGCACTGTTGGTGCTGAATGACTGAACTCACCCAAAGGTAATCAGGAGATGACAGTCCCTACAAAATATTGCATTTCTTTTTTAACCCACAGAAGCCTGTAGGCTACACTCAGCGATTCAGGAATAGCTTCTTCTCTGCTATCTGATTTCTAAACAGACATTGAGCCTATGAACACTACCTCAATAATTAAAATTTTTTGCATTACTTATTTTAACCTAACTAGCTAATAGACATAATTATGCTTACTGTAATTCAGTTTTTCTCTATACTTATTTATCATGTATTTCATTGTACTGTTGCTGTAAAGTTAACAAATTTCATGAAAAATGCCAGTGATATTAGATCTGATTCTGATTAATTCAGAGTATGGGAAGTACAAACTCACATACCATCTTATCCTACCTTTTGCCCCCTGTTCCCTACACGTCAATTCCTGATGAAGGGTCTAGACCCAAACCAACTGTTTATTCACCTCCATAGATGCTGCCTGATTTGCTGAATTCCTCTGGCACTTTCTGCAAAATCTCTTTTGTCAATCATTTTTGGAAAGCACTACAAAAGAAATGAATAATCTCAATCGTGAATTGGAATTTCATCCCCAGTTAGCAGCACCAAATAGTAGTCCGAGAGCTTGGTTTTCTGCCTCTGAAGTTTAATCCATTCAAATAAATGAAATGAATTTCAGAGTCAGAACAGTGTTAACTGCATGGCAAGATTAGCACTACCAACTAAACCCATAGACTATAGAGTCTGTTTCATGGAGTTCTGTTACCAATGTGACCAGCGAGTTGATCCTGTTTGCCTTGCCAAATGGTAGACTGCTCATATATTGTTTTTTTTAATATATAAAACTGCCAATGAAACAAGGGCTAACATTATGTTTGAACTTCATTTGACACGTACCGAATGTGAAAA
Organism: Hypanus sabinus; assembly: GCF_030144855.1. Taxonomy (NCBI): domain Eukaryota; kingdom Metazoa; phylum Chordata; class Chondrichthyes; order Myliobatiformes; family Dasyatidae; genus Hypanus; species Hypanus sabinus. Next base: position 21,516,655 of record NC_082714.1, read on the forward strand.
AGTTCCGTCACTAAATGTGTGCTTGAACGACAGGGTTAATAGTGACTCATTCTAAGCAACCCCTTCATCAACTCAAACCGCGACTACATGTTCACCATTCTGAGAATCACTGGAGCATAAACCAGCCTTTGAATATCTTATCAGGTATTTTTCACGTTATTTATTAACGTCACTATTTTAAGAATGACCATTATATTGCAAGGCAAAAACCACAGTGAAATAAGGGCAGTGTAGATTGGACAGAGGGTTTGTTCCTTATTTTTAAAATTTAAAGCAGATATTTTAAAATGTCTGTTTTTATTTTAATAAAATTATTTGAATTATGTGGAAAAATTGTGCATACAAGATGGTTCACCAGTGTTGTGTTTATCTCAGTACTTGCAACTTTCTGTTCATGCAGAAACAAGTTTGATTAAGAATTTTACTTTGAAACATAAATAAAGATTTGCGTGCAGAAAATTTACAGGGCAAATCAAGGTATACATTAACTATTTCTGTCCACGGACACTGACTGACTTAGTGAGTATTTCCAACATGTTTAAAATTAACTTTGGCACCATCATGTGGTTGAATAATTTACAGCATTGACCTTCCTTAAAAAGGAAATATTTCAAGTATTAAATTTCTTGAAAAACTTGCCTTAATTACTTCCCACTATTGGATTTAGAATTGGTTTAATTCAAATGTATTAGGTCCTAGGGAAGTTCTCAAGATCACCTTCAGAGCACATGAACCTGATCACCTACAATATTGAGAGTAAGTAGAGAGCATGCCAACTTATGATAATCAAATGTGATATTCATTCATCCATAGTAATATGAATTGGAATGTATTCCATCAAAAAAGACAGTGGTTCAAAGTGCACTAGATGAGGTGCATAGTGTGGATCCTCAGTTTTACACACCTGAAGTAAGTTTTCCTTAGAGTGGAAAAAAAATAACTCTTGCTTTTCAAATCTTCCTTTATGGCTAACATTTTCCAATCCTGCCAACATCCTTGTAAAGCTGTCTACATGCTCCCAGTGCAATCCTATCTTTCCTGTAATATGTTCATATGGTTCATTGATGTTATCCCTGCTGACCAATGCTGACTGTCTCTTAAAAAGCACCTTGATTTCAAAATTTGCATCCATGATTTCTAAGCTTGTGCTCAGACACAAGAATCTAAGAAGTAGAAGTGCCCAGTTATACAGCATGCCCAATTTGTTTATGCCAACCAAAATGTCTATCTGAGCTAGTCTCATTTGCCCCCATTTGCCTATATCTCTTTTCTATCCATGTGGTTGTTGAAATGTCTTTTAAACATTGTAACCGTTTCCATCTCTATCACTTCCTTTGGTCAATATGATCATGACTGATCCCTCCCAGCGTGAAGCCCCCATGCCATTTTCCCATAATCTCATTTCCTTGCCCTTACAAACATTTGCCTAACTCCTTTTTATATACCTTGTCAGGTCCCAAGTTCTGGAAATCTCTCTCTATATATCTTTCTCATTCTTAAATCCTATCCTTAACTATGTCTTTTGGTTATCTGTCTCAATATTTCCTATTCTGGCTTGATGTCTGTTTTTAAGACAGAACATTGCAGCATAGTACTGGCCCTATGTTATGCTGACTTTTTAAACCTACTGCAAGATCAATCTAACCCTTCCCTCCTAAATTGTCCTCAATTTTTCTATCATGCATGTGCCTGTATAAAAGTTTCTTAAATGCCCCTAATGTATCTGCCTTTATCACCAGCCCTGGAGCACTCCACATACCCAGCACTCTCTGTTTAAAAAGCCTAACTCTGACATCACCCCACCCCCCAGACTTTCAACCAATCACCCTAAAATTATGCCCTAGTATTAGCTTTTTGTTTAATAATGATTCTTTGAAGTGCCTTGGAACATTTTGTTACATTAAAGATGCTATATTAATAGATTGGGTGGTGAGGTGGAGATATGTCTCTACCAAAGGAGGTGTAAGTACTCCTTCCCTCCGCCTGTCTGCATGTCACCCTTGGGCAAAGTGAACCACTCGCTTAGCCCCCATGACCAGGTTCATGTGAAGCCATGGCAGCAGATAGTGAATGGTTGTATGAGGAACTGGTGCAAATCACAAGCCCTTGTTATGCGACCAATGACTCCAGTATTGATAATGGCTGGGGTCACCCGTCTTATAAAGACACTGCCCAGAAGAAAGCAATGGCAAACCACTTCTGTAGTAAAATTTGCGAAGAACAATCATGGTCAAAAGACCATGATTGCCCACGTCATATGACACGGCACATAATAATAATAATAATAATAATGACATTAATAGAAGCTGCTGTTGCATTAGGGCAATATATCCTCAGTATAGTAAAATGTTATACTGTGCTGTATAAAAGTTTATCAAACAAAAGATTGACACCAAACCACAAGGTAATAATAGTGCAGTTGGCTAAAAGGACAAGCTATTGAAATATCTTAGGAGATCATCTGAATTAAGGTGCTAAGCTTAGTTGGGAAATTTTAGAGGTTAAACCCCAAGCAGTTAGAGCATGGCCACTAATGACAAACTGATGAGAGTGGAAATGGGGAAGGTGAGAATGAGAAGGGCAGGATGTCAAAGCAGTAAATCAGAGAAAAAAAAAAGAGGCGAAGTTACAGGGATAGTTGTAAACATATTAAAACTGATGTTTTATCTAGCCGACAGCAATGAAAGTCAAAGGGCTGAGGGATGAACAGATTTTGGTGTGAATTTTGGTTGAATGAAGCACAGGATGAACAAAGGCTGTTGTAAATCTAGTCAAGAAGAAAAGAAGAGCTTACAAAAGGTTCAAAAAACTAGGTAATGATATGAATCTAGAAGATTATAAGGCTCGCAGGAAGGAGTTTAAGAATAAAATTAGGAGAGCCAGAAGGGGCCATGAGAAGGCCTTGGACAGGATTAAGGAAAACCCCAAGGCATTCTACAACTAAGTGATGAGCAAGAGGATAAGACGTGAGAGAACAGGACCAATCAAGTGTGACAATGGAAAAGTGTGTATAGAACCAGAGGAAATGGTGGAGGTACTTAATTAATACTTTTCTTCAGTATTCACCATGGAAAAGGATCTTGGTGATTGTAGGGATGACTTGCTATGGACTAAAAAGCTTGAGAATGTAGATATTAAGAAAAAAGATGTGCTGGAGCTTTTGGAAAGCATCAAGTTGGATAAGTCACCAGGACCAGATGAAATGTACCCCAGGCTACTGTGGGAGGTGAGAGAGGAGATTGCTGAGCCTCTGACGATGATCTTTGCATCATCAATGGATATGGGAGAGGTTCCTGAGGATTGGAGGGTTGTGGATGTTGTTCCTTTATTCAAGAAAGGGAGTAGAGAAAGCCCAGGAAATTATGGACCATTGAGTCTTACTTCCGTGGTTGGTAAGTTGATGGAGGAGATCCTGAGAGGCAGGATTTATGAATATTTGGAGAGGTATAATATGATTAGGAATAATCAGCATGGCATCATGGTTTTTATAAATGACCTGGATGAGGAAGTGGAGGGATGGGTTAATAAGTTCGCTGATGACACAAAGGTGGGGGTGTTGTGGATAGTGTGGAGGGCTGTCAGAGGTTACAGTGGGACATAAATAGGATGCAAAACTGGGCTGAGAAGTGGCAGATGGAGTTCAACCCAGGTAAGTGTGAGGTAATTCATTTTGATAGGTCAAATACGATGGCAGAATATAACATTAATGGTAAGACTCTTGGCAGTGTGGAGGATCAGAGGGATATTGGGGTCTAAGTCCACAGGACACTCATAGCTGCTACTCAGGTTAACTCTGTGGTTAAGAAGGCATACGGTGCATTGGCCTTCATCAATCATGAGATTGAGTTTAAGAGCCGAGAGGTAATTTTGCATATATACAGGACCCTGGTCAGGCCCCACTTGGAGTACTGTGCTCAGTTCTGGTCACCTCATTATAGGAAGGATGTGGAAACCATTGAAAGGGTGCAGAGGAGATTTACAAGGATGTTGCCTTTTCTCTTTGGAGCGATGGAGGATGAGAGGTGACTTGATACAGGTGTACAAGATAATGAGAGGCATTGATCGTGTGGATAGTCCCCAGGCTGAAATGTCTAGCATGAGAGGGCATAGTTTTAAGGTGCTTGGAAGTAGGTACAGAGGAGATGTCAGGCATAAGTTTTTTTTTACATAGAGAGTGGTGAGTGTGTGGAATGAGCTGCCGGCGGCGGTGGTGGAGGCAGAAACGATAGGGTCTTTTAAGAGACACCTGATGGCTACATGGAGTTTCAAAAAGATAGAGGGCTATGGGTGAAGCCTAGGTAGGGACATGTTCGGCACAGCTTTGTGGGCCAAAGGGACTGTATTGTGCTGTATATTTTCTGTGTTTCTAAAATGGTGATGTTTCTTGCTTCCACACAATACCTTTAACACAAATAATATCCTAAAAATTTTACAATCATTAGACCAGTGATACAGAGTTCTGTCTAACTTACTCTCATGCAAGACTCCTTACCATTTTCACAGTCCAGAGAACAGACCCACTCAATCAGCTCCTTGGCTTCAATGGCAAGCTGCCCTGCAGGTCCAGCAGGGACCAGACTGCTTTCTCTACGTGTTTTCTTAGACAGATTTAATCTGAAGTGAGGTAGAAAATATATTTCATGAATTCCTTGGAAAATATTCAAGTATAGCCTGCTCAAATTTCAGTGCCATTGTAAACAACTGAGTCACACTTAAATGCTGAGATGAAGGTGATAAATGGTTGGACTACAATCACATGGAAGTGATTATGAGGTATTAAAGATAATGTTATTTTTATTGGTATTCATTTAGAACACTCAGGGGTAGATCTTCCCTTTGTATAGGTATGAAGTATGAGTAGGAGTACCTGCTCCACCAACAATTAAGATCGCAGCTGATCTTATGCGTTTTTTTTCTGCTCTGTCTCTATCGCCATCAATTCCCTTAATGCCCACAATTTGAATCACTTCCTTGACTGAGAATCTACAAGTTACAGCATGCCAGTGTAAGCCAAGTAATATCGAGTCAGACTTCTTGCCTAATTTCTACTTTAACTGATTGGATTGAAGAGAAGAGGTACGTGATGTAAATAAGGCACTGAACCTGCAATTACACAAGGGTGGTGAATTTGCGGAAGTTGTTGCCACATGCAGCTGTGGAGGCCAGGTCTCTGGGTGTATTTAAGGCAGAGATTGATAGGTTCTTTATTGGACATGGCATCAAAAATTACGGGACAAAGACCGGGAACTGGGGTTGAGGAGGAGAAAACAAAATGTTCAGCCATGACTGAATGGCGGGGCAGAATCGATGGGCCAGATAGCCTAATTCTGCTCCTATGTCTTATGGGCTTATTGTCTAAAATCAGTATCTATAAATCAAGATGAGTTGAATTTAGTCAATTACCTTTGGGTAGTCCGGTGTTGGCTGGCAGATATTAGAACTTTGTGGACTTTCTGTGGGAGAAGGAGAATAGTCATCACTGAAGCTTTCAAACAGAAAGTTAACATAATTCCTATTTTAAGATAAATCAGTTAGTTGTGCTTTTGGTACAATGATATCAGTGTGGGGGAGTACAATAGTTTGAATAGTTACACTTCCCTTTCCATTGCTCTTTATGGAACTGCTAATAGTCCCCCCACTTCCAGGTTAAGACAGTTATCAGAACCAACAGACTCTACATATGGTCCTGTTCCACTTTCTTCATGATCTCTTTTATTTTCATAAGTCATCCTGATAACAGACACAAAGAAATATTTCACTTTGTCATCAAGGGTAGAAGGTGGAAAGGAAAATCAGCAATTTGTTGTATCTCTAGGCCTACAGGATTACAGTGGCATGTAAAAGTTTGGGCACTCCTGGTCAAAATATCTGTTACTGTGAATAGTTAAGTGAATAGAAGATGAACTGATCTCCAAAAGTCATAAAGTTAAAGATCAAGCATTCTTTTCAGCACTTTAAGCAAGATTAGTGTATTATTTTTGTTTTGTACAATTTTAGAGTGAAAAAAAGGAAAGGAGTACCATGCAAAAGTTCGGGCATCCCAAGAGATTTGAGCTGTCAGATAACTTTTACCAAGGTCTCAGACCTTAATTAGCTTGTTAGGGCTATGGCTTGTTCACAGTCATTGTTAGGAAAGGCCAGGTGATGCAAATTTCAAAGCCTTATAAATACCCTGACTCCTCAAACATTTTCCCCAACAATCAGCAGCCATGGTCTCCTCTAAGCAACTGCCTAGTGTTCTGAAAATGAAAATAAATGATGCCCACAAAGCAGGAGATAAGAAGATAGCAAAGTGTTTTCAGGTAGCCGTTTCGTCAGTTCATAATGTAATTAAGAAATGGCAGTTAACAGGAACGGTGGAGGTCAAGTTGAGGTCTGGAAGACCAAGAAAACTTTCCAAGTGAACTGCTTGTAGGATTGCTAGAAAGGCAAATCAAGACCCCTGTTTGACTGCAAAAGGCCTTCAGGAAGATTTAACAGACTCTGGAGTGGTGGTGCACTGTTCTACTCTGCAGCAACACCTGCACAAATATGACCTTCATGGAAGAGTCATCAGAAGAAAACCTTTCCTACATCCTCACCACAAAATTTAGTGTCAGAAGTTTGCAAAGGAACATCTAAACAAGACTGATGCATTTTGGAAACAAGTCCTGTGGACTGATGAAGTTAAAATAGAACTTTCTGGCCGCAATGAGCAAAGGTATGTTTGGAGAAAAAAGGGTGCAGAATTTCATGAAAAGAACACCTCTTCAACTGTTAAGGATGGGGATGGATCGATCATGCTTTGGGCTTGTGTTGCAGCCAGTGGCACGGGGAACATTTCACTGGTAGAGTGAAGAATGAATTCAATTAAATACCAACAAATTCTGGAAGCAAATATCACACCGTCTGTAAAAAAGCTGAAGATGAAAAGAGGATGGCTTCTACAACAGGATATGGATCCTAAACACACCTCAAAATCCACAATGGACTACCTCAAGAGGCGCAAGCTGAAGGTTTTGCCATGGCCCGCACAGTCCCCCGACCTAAACATCATCAAAGATCTGTGGATAGACCTCAAAAGAGCAGTGCATACAAGACACCCCAAGAATCTCACAGAACTAGATGCCTTTTGCAAGGAAGAATGGGTGAAAATCCCCCAAACAAGAATTGAAAGACTTAGCTGGCTCCAAAAAGCTTTTACAAGCTGTTTTTCTAAGTACTGATCATGCAGGGTGCCCAAACTTTTGCTTCGGGCCCTTTTACTTTTTTGTTATTTTGAATCTATAAAAGATGGAAATAAAAAAGTGACCTTGCTTAAAATATTAAAGAAATGTGTCACCTTTAACTTTATGCCTTTTGGAAATCAGGTCATCTTTTACTCACTTAGCTATTCACAGTAACAGAAATTTTGACCAGGGGTGCCCAAATTTTGCATGCCACTGTATCTCAGCCAAGGGAAACAGTATATTGTTATCTGTCCTGTCAAGTGCATGAGAATTTTGTACATGGCCGTGAAATCCCCTCTTATTCTACTAAATACAGGAGTGATTCCCAATCAGCTTATTCATTCCACTGCCTCTTCAGGCAGAGCATTCCGATTGACAGTGCTTCCTGAACTTCGGATTCTTGTCCTTGAAATGACCTCTGATCATTGATCCTCTCATTCAGAGGCTCCCTGCTTTTTTTATATTATGGACCAATACCATTAAGCAAGGGGTCCGTGGACCCCAGGTTGGGAACCCCTGCTGTAGTTAGATCCTCTGTGAGTCCACTGGGGAGGTCAAAACCTGGTGTCTAAAGGCCCGAGCCTGTGTCTGCTGGAGGTCTGACCTGAGATTAAAGGACTGCACATGCGCGTGACTGGGAGGGAGGAACGGAGCTTGTTTATTTTGTTGTTGTTTATGTTTTGTGGCTTCTTATGTTCTGTGTTGTTCTGCGGAACGTCGTGGGCATGTTGTGTTGGCGCTAGAAGCCTTTACTGAGAAGGTATGAGTGTTATGGAGCTGGCTAGAGCAGATGTATAAGCAGTCGTGAAGAAGGCCCTGAAGACGCAGGTCCCGGATAAAAGGTGAACTATCTGTGCTCACTCCCTGTGACAACAAAGTGCAAACCAGAAGAGTACATATTGAAGACCCAAGGCAAAGCCCCAGAAGGGTGGCACGTTGGCCTAGAGGTTAGTGTAATACTTTAGTGTTCAATTCCCAGTGTTGTCTCTAAGGAGTTTGTACATTCTCCCTGTGACTGTGGGTTTCCTCCAGGTGCTCCAGTTTCCTCCCACAATCCAAAGATGCACTGGTTGGGGTTAGTAAGTTATGGGCATGTTATGTTGGTACCGGAGGCATGGTGACAAATGCAGGCAGTCCCCAACATGTCCTTGGTTGTTGATGGAAATGATGCATTTCAACTAAGTTTTGGATGTACTTGTTACAATTAAAGCTAATCTTTTATCTCCTAAATCTTTAAGAACAAAGTAATAATGTGATAATGACAGGTGGATAGATGGTGTTCTCTGTAGCCAAGAATGAGAATTTCAAGGGCTTGTTACATACTCAATGCCAGAGTAAAGTACATCTCGTAACAGCTCCCGAGACTCTTATTGGGGAGGAATAAATCTAGATCTTGTCATTCATGTTGGAACAAGTGAAACAGGAGGAGGTCCTACTGAAAGAGTTTATGGAGTTAGGTTCTAAAATAAAAAGCAAGATTTCAATTGTAATATTCTCTCCATTATTATGTGAGCCACATGCAAATGAAGTACTGGTAGGCAATTCCAGAGATGTACTATGCAACAAAAGGGCTAGCATAGGAAAGATGGTACCATTTCTGGGACAGAGAGGAGTTGGAACAATGTGACAGCTTCCAGGTGAAATAGTAAAATACCTATGTCCTAGAGATTCACTTCTCACCCCTAAAACTAAATACTTTGTTAATCAATCTTTCTGGTAAATGATCATCGCAAACAATAGTCTGTAACATCCCTTTGGAAGTGGAGGAAAATTAATGTGGCAGAACTGAGGCAAGGCAAGGCAGTTGAACCGTTGCCAAGAGCGAGGAAGACCCAAGGTTCGATCAGTTTAAATGCCGGGGCGGAATGGAAAGGTCAGGTACAGGCCAAATTGAGGCGGTGGGATCCAGGCCCCAGAGCATACTGAAGCGATTGAACCTGATGCTTGGACAACAATTTAGGTGTCAGGCTGAATTGGAAAGTTCAGGCACAGGCCCCAGAGTGTCTCGAAGCATCTGAACCTGATTTAAGTGCTGGGCCAGATTGAAAAGGTCAGGATGTTGGGGCTCGAGGTGAGGGAAGAGCCTGTTCAGCTCAGTGCTCCACTCGGTGCTGAACTAAGGGTCAGTGGATGGACTCTCTGTGGACTTCAGTTCAGAACAATATTTGCTTGTGTTTATTGTTTATTTCTCTGCACATTGGGTGTTTGATGGTCTTTTTTTTGCATTGCTTTGTTTCATGGCTACCTGTTAGCAGATGAATCTCAAGATTGTATAATGTATACATACTATGATAAATGTGGGTGAGGGGAGTGGAATATAAGCAGACAAAATATAAACGAAACATGAAAGGAGTAAATGGAGTTATAACAGGAGCCTAACAAAATGGTTGACTGCACAAGGTAGGAAATCCTGTTAAACTCCCTATGCAGCCACACATACAAACTGGAGGAAATCATATTGTGAAGAACCAAAGACTGTACATATTATAAACATACAGCAGCAGAAAATCAGATCTGGGAATTCAACATTGCTGGGTGTAACATGTTTAGAAAAAAATGGGTTAAAAGAATGAGGTGGAGCATGAGGACTCTTTTTTTAAGGATAACATAAAGACCGTAGAATAAATGGCCACAATTATAAGGAAAATATAAAATCCATATAAATTGAGTTAGAGATAATAAAAATAAGTGATACTAATAAGCAGCGTGAAATACAGAGAACATCAGTCCAATTTAAATTATACTACAAAGGCAGATAAAAGAGATAAGGGAATTGAGTTCCTGAATGTGTACAGGACTCCATTCTAACCTCGTATGTAAAAATACACAAAATGAGAAGATTTGCTATGGGATCTGATAATGGGGAATGAACTAGAGCAGGTGAGAGAAGGAGAAGTAGGGGAATATCTGGCAATAGCTACTGTAATATAATACACTTTTAAATAGGGAAAGGCGTGTATGACAGAAACTAGCTTAATGGAAGTTTATTTTGAGAACAGGACAACAAAATGGAGGATAGGAACAAACAAATGAAAATATTTAAAATGTTGCTCAACTGTGGAGAAAGAAATCCAGCTAAATACTCAAGAGATCCCATGGATGAAAAAAGAGAATAATTGAGGGTTGGGAAAAGGCATAAAATACATGCAAGCACTAAGGGAGCACAGTAGTCCATGATAACAGAGAAAATGAAGAGAGGGAGAAATAAATCTAAGGTGGCAAGATGTACTATTAAATAATAAAGGAACACTTAAAAGTATTTTATAGATATTAAAAAAGGGAAGATTGGTACGGGAATGGGATAATTAAAGCATGGACAAGGCAATACAATATGACAATGGCAGAAATATTAAATCATTTTTCTTCATTGCTGGGGAGATAGAACAAGTGAATATTTTAACAGATTACAAAAAATAATTAAAAAAGAGCATTTAAATAAAAAGGTTAACTCATTAAAATTAGATAGGGTATAGAAGAGTACAGCACTGGACTGGCCATTTGGCCCAAGATGTGCCAGTCTTGATGCCAATTCACACTCCTGTTTGTGTATCATCCACATGCTTCCATTCCCTTCATATTCATGTGTGTCTAAAAGCCTCTGTTATTCTTTGAGGAAATAACAAGCAGGATAGACAAAGGGGAGTCAGTAAATGTTATGTATTTGGATTTCCAGAAGACCTTTGACGAGGTGCTGCACGTGAGGCTGCATAACAGAATAAGAGTCCATGGTATTACAGGAAAGATACTGGTATGGATAGAGCACTGGTTGATTGGCAGGAGGCAAGTTTGCGAATGATATAAGAAAGGTGGAGAGTCGGGTAGCGTTGAGGAAGCAGAGAGGCTGCAGAAGGACTTAGACAGATTAGGAAAAAGGGGCAAAGAATTGGCAGATGGAATATAGTTTTGGGGAGTGTATGGTCATGCACTTTGGTAGAAGAAACAGAAGTATAGACTTTTTCTAAATGGGCAGAAAATTCAAAACAATGCAATGCAAAAAGACTTGGGAGTCCTCATGCAGGACTCCCTAAAGGTCAATTTGCTGGTTTTGTCAGTGGTGAGGAAGGCAAATACAATGTTTGCACTCATTTCAAAAGGACTAGAATACTGTATAAAAACAAGGATGTAACGCTGAGGCTTTATAAGGCACTGGTGAGGCTTCACTTGGAGTATTGTGAGCAGTTTTGGTCCTCTTATCCAAGAAACTATATGCTGACATTGGAGAGGGTCCAGAGGAGGTTCACAAGAATGATGCTGGGAATGAAAGGGTTATTGTATGAGTAGAGTTTGATGGCTCTGAGTCATTACTCGCTGGAATTTAGAAGAATGAAGTGGGGGATCTCATTGAAACGAATTTTGAAAGGGTAGAGTGAATGAGGAGAGGATTTTCCTACAGTGGGGGAGTCTAGGACAAGCTACAGAATAGAGGGATGTCCATTTAGAACAGATGAGGAGGAGTTTCTTTAGCCAGAGGGTGGTGAATCTGCGGAATTCATTGCCACAGGCAGCTGCTGAGGCCAGGTCATTGGGTGCATTTAAGGAGGAGGTTGATAAGTTCTTGATTAGTTAGGGCATGAAACGTTACAGGGAGAAGGCAGAAGAATGGTGTTGAGAAGGAAAATGGATGAGCCATGATGAAATGGCAGAGTAGACTCGATGGGGAAAATGGTCTAGTTCTGCTCCTATGTCTTATGGTCTTAACCAAATTGCCTGCTTTCCACTACCACCCACTTCCTGGCACCTATCACAGTCTGTATAACAGACCTGCCTTGAGATCCCCCTTGATCCAGCCCATCACGGACATTCAATGTCTCCTTTTTGGCCTCTAAATCATCAGTTTGTGCATGCTTCTGCTCTGCTTATATTCTACAAGGGCCCAGTCTGATTTTAGCTTCCTAAATCTTACATTTGATTCCTCTTTCTTGCTGACTAGTTCAGGACCTCTCCATTACCCAAGGGTTGCTTACCTTGCCATCCTTGTTTTCACTACTTACCAGAACATGCCAATTCTGAACTCTGATCAGCCGACCCTTGAAGAAAAATATTTCCTTCCTACTCCCCTCTTTTCCTTTCCCCACTGGCCTTTTACCTCTTCTCACCTGCCTATCACCTCCCCCTGGGTCCCCTCCTTCCCTTTCTCAAATATTCCACTCTCCTCTCCTATCAAATTCCTTCCTCTCCATCTCCTTACCTTTCTTACCCACCTGGCTTTACCTATCACCTTCTGGCTATCCTCCTTCCTCTTCCCCACCTTTTTACTCTGATGCCTTCCCCCCTTCCTTGCTGGTCCTGAAGAGGTTTTTGGCCTAAATCAGCGACGGGTTATTCATTTCCACAGATGCTCCCTGGCCTGCTGAGTTCCTCCAGCATTTTGAGTCTCTGTTGCTTTGGATTTCCAGCATCTGTTTATGAACAACTCCCACATGTCAGGACCTGTCCGACAGCTGCTGCTCCCAATCAGCACCCCTTATCCTGTCTTAATTTTCTCTCACCTAATTTAGTATCTTCTTGCAAGATCCAATTTCATTCTTACTCATAACTATCTTAAAGGATAATAAATTGCGGCCATTATTCCCAAAATGTTCACCATACATCTACTTCTGCAGGGTTTTGAATTTCATTTGGTAGATGAAGTTTATCAACTATCGGTGTGAAGAAAAATAGGCAGATGATTTATGGTTTGGAAGGTTTAAATCCAGGCAGGATAAGAGTAGATTTATCAAGCTCATGTACATTGAGACATACAGCGAAATGCTTCATTTGCATTAACAACCGACACAACGTGAGGATGTGTTTGGGGGCAACCCGCAAGTGTTGCCACCCTTAGGATGCCCACACTGTACTTCGATCACTAAATTTACACTACAGCTTTGGAAGTTCACAAAGAAAGCAAACTAATCCTCAGGCTTTCTCTCTAGATGGATAGAAAGCAAGTAAGTTTGGATAAATCTTTATCCTAAGTTGCTGGTCAGTTGGTTAAGTGGTGACTGTAAATTATCCCTGTGTGGCAGGAGAAATGGGGGAAGTTGTTGTGAATAGTAAAAATGGAAGTAAGTGGGTGAAGTGGGAGTTCGATGGGGCAGCACAATCTCCCTCTGACTCTCAGCTCTCTTGGTGGGGGGAAAACATAACCCATCTGGCATTATCTGAAGCACTGCTGTGGTCACTGTGGTAACCTGGTTGATCAAGGATTTGGGCATCACTGCATCACTTTTTGTGGGAGCTTGCTGTGCACAGATTAGTTGCCTTGCTTCTCTGGTTCCTCCATAATAACAGTGAATATGCTTCAAAAACTTTTAATTGGTGTAACATCCCTGAGGTTGTAAAAACAGGTACACAAGTACAGGTCCTTAAGCAGGATTAGTTTGGTGTGTGCCAGCATTGCTCAATGTCCTGTGTCAGTAATGATAATATCTTAATTTGTTTTGCAAACTTAAAACAACACCACACTGGCAGATTCCAATCAGATCAATTTTTCCACTTGCGAAAGTACTTAAGCAATTATCAAGCCTCACCTCAGCAAAGGAAAATAGTTTCTTGTTTGAGATTTCCAACTGCTTGCGGGCAAGCTCAGATGTGTGCAGCTGAGAGACGGCAGCCGACAGCCTCTGTTGCAGATCGTGTGTATCCTCCTAACAAATTAAATCTCAGTATCAGCAGAGCAGGCTCTTGGAGAATCAGTTCTCCATTTTGTTTACTTTGTAAGGCACCAAGTTGCTAAAATATTTTACTTTAAGATTCTCTCAGTATATGACCATAAGACCATAAAACATAGGAGCTATATTAGGCCATTTGGCCCATTGGGTCTGTTCCACCATTTCATCGCCACTTCCCTCTCAACCACATTCTCTTGCCTTCTCCCCGATAGGGCGGCACGGCTACATAGTAGTTAGCACAACGCTTTGCAGCACCAGCGAACTGGGTTCAGTTCCCACTGCTGCCTGTAAGGAGTTGGTATGTTTGTGATCACATGTATTTCCTCCGGGTGCTTTGGATTCCTCACACAGACCTACTGGCTGGTAGGTTAATTGGTCATTGTTAATTGTCCATGATTATTCTTGGATTAAATTGGGGGATTACTGGGCAATCTAGCTCAAAGGGCCAGAAGAGCCTAATCCATGAGGGAGGGAGGGAGGGAGGGAGGGTGGTAGGTAGGTAAATGATTTGAATCAACAGGTTTTTTTGACTTGAATGTTACTTAATATCTTAAATATCATTATTTTCAATTAGCCTCATTTTACAAAGACAATGCTGCCACCAAACTTGTTAATGCTATGGCAAAATTGGATAAAGTAGCTCTTTTGGACCAGAAATGGACAATGCATTGCCAGGTATTTAATAATTTTCTTTTGAGGTCGCACAGCTCCTCAGTAAAGATGCCTGCTGAGCTAAATCAGGCCAGCCGGAGCCTCTGACTCTCCATAGGCAGTGTTTTATCAAATTGTGGTCTGGTAGTTTGCTCATTGTTTGGGAATAAAGGTCCTTTTAAGTTTCCAACAGGGTGAACAGGAAATACAGAGTCGTCACAATCTGGAAGTGGCTTAATTAAAAGTGGTGCCTGAAAAGGGCCCTTTGTACTTGAAAATAAGATCATAAACCATATCCCCCCCACATCATGACTGATTTGCCCTGATAAAGTCAGCGCTAAAGCCAATTAGTGTACAAAATACTGCTGGAAATTCAGGTAATTCAGGTGTTAATTCAGGTAATGAACGTTGGGCGCCACAGTAGTGTAGCGGTTAGCACAATGCTATTACAGCTCAGTGCGTTGGAGTTCAGAGTTCAAATCCAGCACCCTCTGTAAGGGGTTTTGTACATTCTCCCTTTGACTGTGTGGGTTTTCTCCGGGTTCTCTGGTTTCCTTCCGCAGTGCAATGATGTACCGGTTAGTGGGTTAATTTGTCATTGTGATTTGTCCTGTGGCTAGGCTAGGGTTAAATAGGTGGGCTGCTGGATGGCATAATTCATTGGGCCAGAAGGGAGTGTTCCGCGCTGTATCTCTAAATAATAAATAAATAAAATGTTTCTTTTTGTTCCTGCTTGGTACCTTTGGATGTATATTTCCTAACGTGTTTTGTAATTGCAAGGTGTTAACATGCGATGAAAAGTAACGGGCCAGGACTGAGTCAGTTGTGAGCTGTCTGCACTTGTCATCGACTTCTAAATAAATTTCATTCTCCATTAGAGGAATGTGGATAACCACATTGGCAATTAACTGGATCACTTGTGACAAGATCACAAAAGTCTACACAGACATAATAACATCATGGGGGATGACCCTTTACAGAGAAGGTGCTGGATTTGAACTCTGAGCTCCAACGCACTGAGCTGAAATAGCATTGCACCAACCGCTACGCTACTGTGGCGCAGGTAAGAGATTAAGAGAATGAGTAAACACATAAACTATGATCATTGTCTTAGGTAGAACTGTCAAAGCAGTAACACTGTTTGTATATTTCTGACTGTGCCATTTAAAAAAACAAAAAGATCAAAGTATTAAAACCTTTAAAAATTTTGAATGTAAACTAAAACTGAAATAATTAAAAAAAAAAATAATTAACCAATATCCTTGTCCCTTACATCTACTCTCCTCCTTTGGAATTAAGGGGGAATGGTCATTGTACTAGTGTAAGATTCTTGTGCAGATTAGATAGTGGGGAATTAGTGTCTCTTCAGGCTTCCTGATTGAGGAATGTAACATCAGAGTTCAGCCAAAGAACTAGCAGTCGCCTTGGCTCAGGCACCATGAAAAGGGGATGGTGGAGACAGGTCCTGTCGTACGTTTGGATAGACTCTTTGTCATAACAAAAATAAAATTGAAGCGCTACATGAAAAGTAAGGCATGGGAATAATGTGATTATCTTGATTATCTTGTGATTTTTGTGTTTTAATGATTCTATAAATTCAAATTTTTCATATAACTTCAGAATCAGGGAGTTAAAAGAAACTGACAATAGACAATAGATGCAGGAGTAGGGCATTTGGCCCTTCGAGCCAGCACCGCCATTCAACGTGATCATGGCTGATCATCCACAATCAGTACCCCGTTCCTGCCTTCTCCCCATATCCCTCGACTCTGCTCATGGTAGCTTCCCAATTATCCCTAATGTTCTACATTAAAGGATCAAGACTCTCACAGGTGGTTAAATGTTAGGCAAATTTCTTTATGTGGTTAGCGTTAAAAACATTGGCAATGTTTACAGGAAATGTGTATGTTTAATTCTTTTACAATAATGTTTCCTCTGAATGTAAGGTCTTTAATTTTGTTAAAAGGCATCTACCACAGGATTACTATATTCAATCAGAAATGATTGATGTGATGTCACATGACATTCGTGTATACATTTCATGAAATGAAGAACTTGCAAACTGTTTTGCACACAACATCCCAAATCTTCCATTCCAGCAAACTTACCAGGTGTTGGGTGAGCTAGAAGGGGTGGGGTGGTGGTCCTTAACATAAATTTCAGACCCAGCAAGTTTTCATGTTCTCAGGTCAAACAAAGAGAATCACTTCATTCCCACCCACGTGCATTTAGCTATCTCACAACAGTCAGAATACAACTCGCCTTGGAAACTTCCGCACGATCCTTCTGCCGTTTCTCTGCCAGCTGAGTTTTGAGGTCTGTGATCTCAACTTCCAGAAGACGGATCACCTCCTCATAGTCCTGCTCAGCACTGAGAGCCTGGTGCTGGACAGAACTGGCCAACTGCAACTTGCTCTGTAAAGTCCTGTTTTCCGTAAGTGCAGCTGTTGCTTTCTGCAGGATTTGGAAACAGAGAGTTAGCTCTTGCAATGCCGTTCTTCGCCTCTAAGGCAATATGACTCATAGACTTCCCAAACACGCAGCTTGTGAATGACAGTTCTTCTCCATATCTGCAGCCTGAAGTCACACTCACCTGAGAGAGCTGTTGAAGCTCATCCTCTAGTGATTTCTTGCTCTTCTCTGTCTCCTTGATGAGAGCCTTAAAATGGCAAAGGAAGACTCAATGGGACACAGGACTTGGTTAGCTACATTATTAAAAATACCTACCTTGAGATTAATTAATTTACAAAATTGTGAACATTGAATGAAATAATTAACATCTGAGATGGATGTGAAACATTTCATAACCCTATTTGGAAGCTCACATAGCTCACCTTAGTCAATAGTTATCCCTTGGTCAACATCACTAAAAGTTAGGATGTAACTATGTACATCATTGTTGCTTCTGGAATCCCATATTAGAATCAGAATCAAAATTGGAATCAAGTTTATTATCAGTGACGTATGTCATGTAAAATATGCATATATTTTACTTCTTTTATGACTATAACATTTGCTTTTTTTCGACACCATTTCACTGATTAAAACTCCCTTTGTTTGCCGACAGAAGCTACAAGGGAGATTGAAACATCGAAGTGAATGCAGAAGGTGAGCATGGCTGCCTGCCTTTTGATTGCTGAGGATCGCTCTGCTACACTACCTGAGAGGGGAGAGCCCGCTGCTGGGCCTGGAGAATGTTGCACAGCCTTTCTGCATTTGGGATGTGGAGTTGGACTATAGACTTCTTTTTCGGTCTTATTTTTTTTTCGTATTTTGTGTTTTTTGCCCAACCTCCCTAATTTTTTTGTAGGGTTGGGGATTTGCGGGTCAATGTGCCTGTCCCATTTTGTTCACTTTTTTGTGGGAGGAGGTATTTGGGGGTTGTTGTGCCTGTTCTATTATTGTTCACTTTTTTGCGGGAGGAGGTATTTGGGGGTTGTTGTGCCTGTTCTATTATTGTTCGCATTTTTGTGCAGGGAGGGAAGATTTAGGGGCTGATGTTTGTGCCTCCTTTTATTTTCTTTATTGGTTTCATGCCTACCTGGAGAAGAAGAATTTCAGAATTGTATACCTTGATAATAAATAAATGAACCTTTGTTGTTTTGTAACAGTGATATAGCACAATACATAACAAATTACAAATAAGAAATATAAAATAATAAACAAATAAGTAGTGCTAAAAGAGAGCAAACGTTAGGTAGTGCTCATGGGTTCAGAAATGCGATAACAGAATGGAAGAAGCTATTCCTGAAACGTTGAGTGTGTATCTTCAGGCTCTTGTACCTCCTCCCTAATGGTAGCAATGAGAACAGGGGATGTCCTGGATGATGAGAGATCTTAATGATAGACACAATAGAGAGAGATGTTTATTGTCTCAAATTGCACAGACACAGACAATTAAGAGTCAACCACATGGCTGTATCTGGTATCACACAGAGGCCAGAACACGTAAGAATTGCCACTTCCCTTTACTTAGGGATACCAATGAATTAGATGGGTTTTACAAAAAAAAAAACCAGTGGTTTCCCAGTTATCAGTACTGATACTAGTTTTTTTATTTAACTGATGCATTTATTTCATTACTTGAATCCTAGCTGCCTTAGTGGGATTCAAACTCATAAGTCTGGATCAACAGCTGGGCTGTGAATACCAAGTTCTCTCCCCTTGTTCTCTTATTTCTGTTCACAAGTTCTGGTTCCCCTCTCACCCTTCTCTTCTCCTCACATCTCCCTCCTCCTTCCCTTCTTTCAGTGGTCCATTGTGCTCCCCTACAAGATTCATTCTTTTTCAGCCATTTACCTTTTCCACATCTTCTGCATTCTTACTTCATTCTCCCACTCCCCACCGAACCCACCCCTCTCCTGGTTTCACCTACCACCTGCCAATATGTACTCCTTACCCTTCCCTGATCTTCTTATTCTGGCTTTTTCCCTCTTCCTTTCCAGCCTTGGTGAGGGATCTTGACATGAAATATTGACTCTATTTCTCTCCATTGATGCTGCCTGACTTGCTGTGTTTCTTCACCATTTTGTGTGTGTTGCTGTGGATTTCCAGCTTCTGCAGAATCTTGTGTTTTTGGGCTGAGAATCCAGTAACTTAACCACTAGGTAACTAATGCATGGTTAACCACTTCTCTGTGCCCAATACATGGTTAACCACTTCTCTGTACTGCAATAACATCCATTCTTTTCAGCTATTTTGGAGTTCATGATGTCCCTGTATAAATGTTTACATTTTATTGTTCATTTTGTGCAGTGGTCATTGCTTATGATAAATAAAATTAAAATGTTTAATCTTTGTATATTTTCTCTCATTTTCCCTTCACTATACCAAACCATACATTTGCTCCCAATAACTGAATGATAACACTACAACAGCAATAATAATAATATGTAAAATTGTCAGTGGAAGCAATGGGAGGATTTAGCTGAGAATGGAAGAGCGTGCCAAGTGTAATTCCTCTTTTATTTTAGAATCAGATTCAGATTTAGTATCACTGATTTATATGACATGAAATGTATTGTTTTGTGTCTGTAGTACAGTGGAAGACATTCAGTACTGTGCAAAAGTCTGAGGCACACATATATAGAGCTGGGGAGTCTAAGACTTTTGCAGAGTACTGTAGTAACTTTATGTATTGCACAGTATTGCTACTGCAAAAAAATAATTTCATGACATATGTGAGTGATTATGAATCTGCTTCTGATATGGGTCTCCTTTGTGGACTGAGAGTGGGAGGGGGCAGAGAGGGAGCAATCATGGTTGGGAAAAGGGGAAGGGAGAGGGGAGGGAGTGGGAAGCACCAAAGAGGCATCCTGTAATGATCAATAAATCAATTGTTTGGAATCAAATGACCTTGTCTGGCGTCTCAGGGCTGGGTGTGTCTGCACCCGCACCACTCCTCAGCCTTGGCATTCCTTCTCTGCCACCTGTCCTACATCCCTCCTGTGGCACTCCATGCTCACCATTCCCAACGTCCTTGGCTTCAGCCAGATTTACAAACTCGCTGTCCATTCCACACTGACAAATATAGTGCAGTGCAAGAATACTATATATAAGTGCCTAAGGCTTTTGCACAGTACTGTAAAATTAATTTAAAAAATTTAAAAAGTGCAAAATAAAGGATTAATGAGGACCATTCAGAAATCTGGCAGCAGAGGGAAAGACACTGGGTCTTCATGTTCCCGTACCCCCTCCCTGATGGTAATAACAAGAGGAGGCCATATCCTGGATGGTGAGCATCCGTAATGATGAGTGCTGCCTTCCTGAGACACCAACTCTCGACTGAAGGGAAGGAATGCCTGTGATGGAGCTGACGGAATCTATGACCGTCTGCAACCGCTTGCAGCCTGCGAATTGGAGCAGCAATGCAACCAGCCAGAATGCTCTCCACTATATCTATAGAAGCTTGAAAGAGTTTTTGCTGACATAATAACTCATCTCAAACTCCTAATGAAGTAGAGCCCCTGGCCTTCCTTCTTCATGACTGCATCAACATGTTGAGCCCAGGACAAATCCTCACTCACGGTGGTGTCCAGCACCTTGAAACTGCTCACCCGTTCCGCCGCTGGTGTGTATTCTCCCAGCTTCCCTCTCTGGTGTCCACATTCAGTTTTGTGGTTTTGCTGATGTTGTGTAGAAGGTTGTTGTGACACCGCTCAGCCGATCTGCGTCACTCCTGTACCCCTTGTCACCGTCTGAGTTTTTAACCAAAACAGTGGTGTCACCTACCAATTCAGTGTCGGTGTTTGAGCTGTGCCAAGCCATAAGTGTAGAGAAATGGCCTAAGCACACATCCTTGAGTTGAGTCTGTGCTGATTGCCAGTGAGGAAGAGATGCTATCACCAATCTACACTGACAGTGGTAACCTGATGAGGAAATCAAGGATTCAGTTGCAGAGGGAGGTACAGAGGCCCAGGTTTAGAATCTTAGTGATTAATACTGGGGGAGATGACGGTTTTGAATGCTGAGCTGTAATTGATAAATACCAGCCTGACATACGTTTTGCTGTTGTCCAGCTGCTGAAAAGAAGAGTGGAGAGCCAGTGAGATTTCATCCTCTGTTGACCTGTTGTGGTTGTAGGTGAATTGCATTTGGTCTGGGTCCCTGCCCAAGCAGGAGTTAATTCTAGCCATGGCCATCATGTTTAACTGGTCAGTAGAAGGTCTGGACTCATTGTTAGTACTGATAACTGTGAACCTAAATTGAAGTGTGCAGCTTATGTGATACAATCTCAGGTCCTGGAGCCTCCTCCATGGTAGTTGTAGGAATTGCTTCTGGGACTGCAGGGAATCATGTCAAGATGGCCAGGAGAACAATGTTTCCTCGGGTAACATCTCCCAGTTAGCAAATCTCTCCAATTATTTCACTTTTTCTATGCCTTCTGCTTGTTCTTTTTGTCTTGTTTGTGTTACAGAAACTGTTGGAGCCTGCGATGTACAGTTTGGAACTTGATCAAAGTTTTCACTGCTATGCTGTGTCCCGAGAACTGGCTTGTGGAGATTAGAGATGGGGGACCAAAAGGACCGAGAACATGAGCTAACTCATGAAAAAAAACCCAAAAAGACAGGATGTGGGGTCATGAACAACTCCATCTCGAAGAGGAGAGGGAGACTGAAGCATCAAGGTGAATGTGGAGGGGGTCAACAGTCACTCCTAACAGAGCTGGTCAGCAGCCAGATGGGTGCGTTTGGCCCCCGGTCCAGCAGCGTTCGGACCTGGGTTGGTGGTCGCTCTTTATGGAAGGACTGAGTTCTTGTGGCTGCTATCCTCGTATGCAGATGAAAAGATGTTTCCAATATTCTGTTATTTATGTGATTTTTGGACTGTGCTTTATATTGGTTTCCTTCAGTTTTTTGGTGTTTTCTTTCTTGTCGGTGGGTGATCTGTTAATGTTTTTGAGCGTTGGGGCTTTGGTGTTACTGTTGCTGTTCTCTTCAGTGAATGGGGGGATCAGGGATTGTTATTGTCATGGTTCCTTTCTATGAGTGAAGGGATTAGAGTCTGTTATTGTCACGTTTTTTGCTGCAGGGGGTTGGATTTTGGGGTCTGCGAGTTTTGTTTCTTTTCTTTTTCATGCCAGGGTGGGGGAGTTGATGTCTTTTCTTTCATCAACACCAATGGTCTTTCTGTATTTAATGGCTATCTGGAGTAGACAAGTTTCAAATTTTTATTGTACATGCATACTTTGACAATAAAATGAATCTTTGAAGTGGTTCGGACAGCTCCAGACACCTTTCCTCTGGGTGTGTTGGCATCCTGAATAGTGCATGGCAAACTTCATTGTACAATGTGTGAGTACAGTGCCTGACGTCACCATTTCCTTTGCCTTTTGGAAAGCCAACATTGCCAATTCTTCCCTCTTTGTAGAAATGAGTTCGAGGGATGGAGCACAGTAGCCAGGTTTGGCAGGAACCTGTTATAGTGATTGACAAATCCTGAAAAGGATCACAACTGAGACATATCCTTTGAGGCATCCACCACCGTTTGAGTTTTCTCAGGACACTTGTGTAATCCTCGTGCACCTGTGGTGTGATCACAGTAAGTGATATTTGATTTAAAGAATTCACACTTGTTGTGTCATGCTCAGAGCCCATAGCCTTCTAATCTTTTTAACACTGTCTTGAGATTTTGTAGATGTTCCTCGTCACCCACACCAGTAACAATGGTGTCATCCAGGTAACACTGAGTGCATGGGCAGCCTTGCAGCACCTGGTCCAGAGCTTTCCGCTAGAGATGGTATAAGGAACTGGACAGGCTTTGAAAAACTTGGGTGTGGCATTTTCATTTAATACCATTTATGTTTGAATTCCCATTTAGACATATTTGAATGCTTTCTTGTAAGATGCCACAAATTAAATGATCTGTCAGGTCATCATTAAGCCCATCATTGAACTGACAATGCTCAGACAATCTTTTCAATTCAGTCACGTACGCTGAAATTGTTTCCTCTTTCTTTTGATTCTGCTTATGAAAGCTAAAGTGTTTGCTGTCAACAATGTTTCTGCATTACTTTCATGATATCAGCAAATCTCATTTCAGTTGGTTTGGTTGGAGAGGTTAAACTTCTAAGCAAACTGTTTGCTTTTCTACCCAATGCACTCAGCAAAACTGCCGTTCACTTTTCATTAGCTTTTTATTTGCTTCAAGCGTTTATCTTTCCAATGTAGCCAGCTACTTCTGCTATTTATTTATTTATTGTTATCCTCATCCTCTTCTCACTGTTTATGCAACTGTGATTCATCCATTTTTTGCCCTTTTTTTTAACTCAACCATCTTTCACTTCCTCTTGTGAAGAAACAAACATATTGCACCTTAAAAAAAAACCTCAAATGTCTCACTGCGCTTCCACATTTTTGGATTTGTTCATAACTTACTCATCACCACTGTTATGTTTTGTAACTCCAAAACATAAAAGTAACTGAAAGATAGATCAAGGAGCCAGGGAATGCATGTCTTAGTTTTGTTTTTACTTTAGTAAGGAGTGCACTTATGACGTGGTGACATAATGACGTATGCCATTCACGTTCTTTTACATATAACCTGTAATGAATTATGTAAACAACAAAGAAAGCTGAATCAAACAATATGTTTACAACATTACTCAAATATTACTGAAATATTAATTACTCAATGGGGAAATCTAGGAGCAGAGGGAACAGCCACACAATACAAGGACATGCCTTTAGAACAGAGGTGAGGAAGGAGGTATTTCTTTATCCAGATGGTGTTGAATCTGTGGAATTCATTGCAACAGATGGCTACGAAGGCCATGTCATAGGGTATATTTAAACTGGAGGTTAACAGGTTCTTGATTTGTAAAGGTGTCAAAGGTTATGGGAGAAAGCAGAAGAATGGGATTGAGAGGGATAATAGATCAGCCATGATTGATTACCAGAGCCGACCTGATGGGCCAAATGGCCTAATTCTGTTCCTATGTCTTATGGTCATAGGAATGATCTGATCTGATATGACATATTTAACATTTTAAAATCCAAGTTAAGGCCAAGGTGGGCAGGGTCAAGATAGGACACAATTTTCAGTTTGGTCTGAGCTCACAGACTGTTAAAACAGCTGGAATTAAGAAACTGAGAAGTATTTTAAAATTATTAAAATGATTCACATTACTGAAAAATTAAAATATTTAATTTTAAAAATGAAAATACTTAAAATCACTGTACTAGAAACACTGATGTACATTTAAAATAACAATTCAATAGTTTAAATCAACTCTATGTATTCAACTAAGCGAAACTACCTAAAATATCTCTCATTCACATGATCAGCACTGCTCTTCTCCACTGCAGTGTGTGCAGTTTCACAATTTGCACTTAATCTCAGTTCATTGCCTAGATTTCCTTGCTTAACTGGTAGAAAAACTGCAGGAAATTGTGATTCTGAGACTGGATTCCTTGAGGAATCCAATGTTAAGGCACGGTCAGAGTAACTGCTTTGGGATGCTTTGGGATGGTTAGGACTGTGAGTCGGGTGCTCAGAAGTGATCTGGTTGTCAGTCTAGTCTTCCCAGCAAAAGGAATTGTACACCATCCTCAGTTGTAAAAATCATTGGAATATAATCTGTGTTCCTCATTACTGCTGGGTCAAAAATCTTTATCTAGCTGGGTCATCATCATTATGTAAGTGGCCTCACCACAGGAACATAACAGTTCAAGGTGACTGCTCACCAACTGTCTTCTCAAGGGGTCTTAGGATTGAGCAATGGATGCTGGCCTTGCTACTAACTCCCACATTCTGTGACTCAAACTCAGAAAGAACAGAATTGTTCCACCATCTCTTTGCACCACATCCTCTGTATAAAGAAACCTCACCTTCAGTTTCTTCACTTCCTGACGTAACTCGGTTACCTCTGTCTGCAGATGTTCCAGATTCTCTGACTCACAGGAGGTGACAGAGCTAAATATCTAAAATGTACGGGGTGAAACAGAAACAAAACTTAGATCTTGATATTGTATTGCACAAATAAATCTGTGAGGATTCATTTAGAAACTAATGGGTTCAATGGGCATCTTAAAGGGGTCACTGCTCTATTTGTAACTTCGAGAATAAATAGAATCTAAAATAGTATATGCGTTTCTTACTTTGTTTCACAGGAACAAAATCTATTTTGAGCTGAATGCTAGGGCAAGGAGCATATTAAACAAGGAGATAGAGGTTGAAGCAGTGAGCTTTAAAAAGGGAGATCTAAAGTTTGAAGTTAGCCAGGTAAAAGCAGTATTTCTTACCGGAGATTGGAAAGCTGTTGTATCCAAAATATTTGCAACTTCATGAGGGTAAAACATCAGGGAACTCTGACTAAGGCCGACATCTTCTAGTTCCTTTGGTAGTTTATTCCTTATTGCATGCTCAAAATCTGTATAGAGTTCATTCAGGGTTATTATGGGCCAAGAGAGATGGCAACCATCCGCACCTCCATCAGCCAAATCCCAGTTCCCAAACTAATGTAAGAAGCTCCAGTCCTTCCCGTCCCTGAAAGGTTTCGTACCCAGCAGAGGAGAGAATATTGTGTTCTCTTCTACTCTACCCCCTGAATTGTTCAATACTCGGGGTCAGAGCTGAACACAACATGCACCATAGAATCATGCCTTTCAAGAACCAATTACACTAATTCTTCACTGATCTCGTTCTATTCTGCCCATACTTCCCTCAGCTTCCCTCCAGTTCTACCACTGACGTACACACCAGGGGTAACTTGCAGTCAGTAGGTCAGACCTGCACGATACCTATGAAAAGACCAAGGGTACAAAGAAGGGCAAGACACCAGTGGCGGGAGTAAGAGTGAACGTGTGTGTAGAAGTGTGCTGCATGACTGCGTGAGAGTGTAACTGTGCTCTCTGAAAGAGTTTGCAGTTATGTGTGGTGGTGGTTGAGTTTGCCTAAGCGCTCATGAATGCTGACTTATTTGAAGCTGTTATATTTTAGTGCAGAATTTCAGCCCATGGAGAAGGAAGCTATGACAAAATAGTACATTTGATAAGCAAAGGGATCTCCGGGTCCAAGTCCATAGTTTCCTGAAAGTGGCTAGACTCATTGGTAGGGTGGTTAAGGAGGCAAATGGCATACCTGCCTTTATTAGTTGAGTCACTGAGTTCAAAAGTCAGGAAGTTATGTTGCAGCTTTGTGAAACTCCAGTTAGTCTGTATCTGGAGTACTGCATACAGTTCTACTTGTCCCATTATAGGAAGGATGTCGAGACTTTGGAGAGGCTGCAGAAAAGGTTTACCAGGATGCTACCTAGATTAGAGTGCATGTGTTATAATGAGGGGTTGGACAAACTTGGGTTGTTTTCTCTGGAATGGCAGAGGTTGCAGGGAGATCTGATAGAGTATATAAGATGATGAGAGGCATAGATAGATTAGATAGCCAGTATATTTTCCCCAAGTTTGTAATGCCTGACACCAGAGGGCATACATTTAAGGTGAGAAGGGATAATTTCAAAGGAGGGGTGAAGAGGAAGTTATTTTACATAGGAATTGCTGGGTGCCTGGAATGCATTCTCTGGGGTGGTGGGACTGTGACGAGAGACCTAGGTGAGGATGTTAGGACCCAAGCACTGGAGTATCCAAGGCTAGAGCCGAGATACGAAACGAGACAAAACAAAGAATGGGTTTAAACTTAGAATGCTAAATGGGAATCCAAAGTAGAGCTGATTTGATAAAGCATCGAACTTCAGTTCAGGTGCTCTTAAGTACTGA
Source organism: Hypanus sabinus (assembly GCF_030144855.1). Taxonomy (NCBI): domain Eukaryota; kingdom Metazoa; phylum Chordata; class Chondrichthyes; order Myliobatiformes; family Dasyatidae; genus Hypanus; species Hypanus sabinus. The sequence goes on from NC_082714.1 coordinate 21,543,379, forward strand.
AATCCTGGTGGCAAAACATGGCCGTCAATTAGCAGAGCAGAGCTGAATCTTTAAAGGGACCACGCCAGCTACCGATATTCCGGAGAGGTGGAGTATCTAAACCCTGAAGGCTGGCCCGGTTGGATGCATATCTTAACAGGTAGAGGCAGATACATTAGGGGTTTTTAAGGCACATTTAGATAGGCTTTTGAATGAGGGAAATGGAAGGATATGGACATCGTGTAGGCAGAAGGGATTGGTTGGCCATTTGATTACTAATTTAATTGGTTCAGCACCACATTGTGGGCTGAAAGACCTGCTCCAGTGCTCAACTATACTATGCTCTATTCTTTATCTGTTACTCAATACCCACTAACGTGGTTTCACCTTAATGCATATCAATTCAGTGATATCCATATTCAAAAGATAGATACTGCTGTGGGTAAAGTGGTTCTGAATTCCTCATCTGAATCCTCAATGGTTTATCCAGAGTCAGTACTGTTCAGTTCAAGGGTTTTGAGGCTGAGGGTACAATTCCACACTATCTCCCCTGCCAATCCCTCACAGATTCTAATGTAGTAGTGGAGGTGGTAGGTTATATTCTTGTACCATGCAGCCTGCCACGTTGGATGGGGAGAATAATAAGAGGGGGATGATGATAATAATAATAAGGGGGCTTCTTCACGCAGAGAGTGGTGGGAGTGTGGAATGAGCTGCCAGATGAAGTGGTAAATGCGGGCTCACTTTTAACATTTAAGAAAAACTTGGACAGGTACATGGATGAGAAGGGTATGGAGGGATACAGTCCAGGTGCAGGTCAGTGGGACTAGGAAGAAAAATGGTTCGGCACAGTCAAGAAGGGCCAAAAGGCCTGTTTCTGTGCTGTAATGTTCTATGGTTCAATGGTTCTAAGAGTATAAGACAGAAGAGCAGAATTATCTCATTCAACCCACTGAATCTGCTCCACCATTTGATCATAACCGATCTATTAACCTTCTCTGCCCTGTCCTCCTCTCTTCTGCCCATAACTTTAATGCCCTTACTAATCAAGAACCCAATAAATCTACCCAATAACTTGGCCTCCACAGCCATGATTGTCTGTGAAGGCCGATTAGGCTTCCAATAATGAATCTATGCTGATAATAATCATAGTAAGTTCTCTTTAGAGAAACCAGTTCCTGTGAAATAGATTCTTGCAGCAATAAAACATGGATAAATGTCCCTAAAGTGTTACTTTAATTAAAAAGCCATCATTACCTCCGAAGGCTACAGTTCCCTGAGAGTCATTTCTGAGACCGTGCCTCAGTGCTCTTCTCTGTTCTTCTGTGACACGTAGCCCTAGATACTTCAGTGCCTGCAACAGAGAGGACTCTGTAACAGCCAAAGCTACAGTGAGAGTACTGTCCGACTACAGCCCGCGTTAGAAAATTACCGAGGCGCAATGCAGTGCTCCTCTACATTGATTAGATGGCTACTGTTCAGCATTTCCATTCCATCATCCCTTCTGCCTGGTCCTGATTGAGCAGGACTGAATGATGAGGTTCAGATCTAACCTCATGCCCCAAGCTGAGGCAATGTTTAAACACACTGTGCCTTGAAATCCACAGCAGGCAAAGAAGATTTCAGATTTTACCCTTTTCCATCAAACCAGAGAATAATCACAAATCGATGCTTCCGGGATTCTGAATTGCCTACAGTTTTCAACATCAAGAAATAACTTGGCCATATTAATAGACTGTGGTTCCTTAAGGCTGTTATAGCCAGGGGTGACAATGAGAGTAAGCTCCAACTGCCTATTAAATGCTCCCAATGGTGAGTGTCTCAAATTGCGTCAGCCCCGCCAAATCATTTCTACTGATAGGGAAAGGGGCAAAGGCGTGCTACTGGCGTCTTAAAACCAATTGCTCTGGGCAGATCGAGCTCATCAGTCTTCTTTGGCAGCTCATCTGGGAGAAGGAAAACTCTGATCTCAAATCTCCGCTGCCTTGTGGCTACACCCAGTCACAGGGAAGGCTTCGGGAGTAAACCCCGAGGGAAAGTTCCGGAGCTGGAGCTCCTAAGTGAACTCAACGCTGACTGGCAACTCCTGCGACGCTGCTGGTGCCAAAATGCATCGGTCTCTGTTGTTCCTCTGGGTTCGTCAGATGCGTGGAGAGGGGGAGCTTGCCACACGGGCAACAGCTTCTGTCCATATTGTACTGCCCTGGCTTGCCTATCTAAACAGCTGGAAAGCAACATCCAAGGTGAACCCTGACCTATGGAGATAAGTAGACTGTAAAACAGCTAAGTTCACAATTGTGACAATGCCTTAGCCAACTAATCAGCTTTAAGGTTTGAAAATTTCCATACCCTTAAAAGTTTTTAAGGTGAAGACTTCACACTCATTGTCAGCATTAGGTTTTCTTCTGGTCCTTTTGAAAAACTCCAACATAATGAATCTACAGGCCATTATCTAGGAATTTGATTACACAAAACCACTGTTTTTATAGGACTGGAAGTTGGGGATCTCATCTGATTGATGCACAAAATTCATTGTGGCATCCAATAGTGTGGATGGCTACATCCAGGATTTCACTTGCCAACCGTAAGCACTTTACGTAGGAAGAAAAAGCTTTCAGAAGGACACCGAATCTTGCTTTATCTCTATTTAAAGGGACTGAAAATAGAGATGCTGGAGGAACTCAGCTAATCAGGCGACATCTGCTGAGGGAAATGGATGGCTGACTGCGGGTCGAGCCCCTTCATCTCTAGGCTAAAGGACTAAAGGGCGGGTAGTGTAAAGTGGTGGCAGGGAAGGGTGGAGCAAAGGCTGGCATGTGATAGGCAGATCGACGATTGATTAGCAGTTGGTATCAGATGTCAGAAGGGTGGAAATTATGACAAAGCTGAGAGCTGATGAGGTGACAAAAGGCAGGAGAAGGAAGAGAAATAAGAGAAAGGGAGTGAAGGAGGAGTTAGACAAATAGGAGATATTTACCAACTCCAACTTGTCCATTTTTAACCGAACATGAGGATCCAGGCAGACTTTCAGTTTGCTGCTGGGCACTTCTTTTAGGATGGATGTTTTGGCAGCTGCAAGTGACGGAATAAAAGAGAATTACTCTTGATAATTTGTATAAAATGTGATGTCCTTTTCCAATGGCAAATGTTTGAAACCCTCATCCCCTCAGTGGGAGGCATCCAGAGGAAACCCCCACAGTCAAAGGGAGTGCAAACTGCTCACTGACAGCAGTGGGAACCGAAACCCGATCGGTAATTGCTGGTGCTGTAAAGCAATTCAGCTGAATGCTATGCTACCATGCCACTCCACCTACGCTACAGTGAAAGACACATGGGTTAGGGTTAGGGTTAGAAAGTTGTGGGCATGCTATGTTGGCGATGGAAGCATGGCGACACTTGTGGGCTGCCCCCAACACAATCCTCGTTGATTTGATTTGACACAAACGATGCCGTTCACTGTATGTTTTGATGTACAGGTGAACAAGTAAAGCCAATCTTCTTTGCATTCAACCTGGATCTATATTTTTAACGTGGATCAGCTGGGACTTGTGGGCCAATGGAGGTAAGAGGTAGCTGACTGGATGGAGGTGTGAGTAGATCGTGAGGTGGTACACTCCATCTGCCTCTTGCATAGGACTCCTGAAGCACGGCCTGAAGTTCATCAATACCACTCTCAATATTCCTTCTCTGCTTCGAGCAGACTAGGACCTGAGGTTGCTGGGAGTCAGTGGAATGTTGCACTTCTTCAAGGAAGGCTTGGGAGGATCACTGAGTATGTCATAATGCAGCCAGGTGGAACAGAGAATTACGCCTGTTGCTACCAGGCGGGAAAATAGCGTGGGACCTTCCTCCCCAGGTGGCCTTAAATGCTTGCTGACCATGTGTGCTCAGGCCATTATCTAGTCCAAAAGGGGAGTTAAGTGGCAGCACTGCTGATCCTTCTGGTTAATTTATTTTAGTGATCATGTGTACCTGTGTGAGATGTGTTACTTATGTTGCTCCTTTTGTACCAGGACAGTGTAGGTCTTTGTGTGAGTCACTGCTTTAGCCTTTTATTTAACACATTTTGCAGAACTTGAGTTTGTGGTACTTGTATGGTTGGTCTTAAATTTCTCTGTAAACCCGAGGCACTGGTGCGCTTTATTGTAGTGGTGTAGAAACTTCACCTAACACACTTTATTCAGTCTGATGATGGCTCAGTGAAATCTGACTTGCCTCTCTATATACAATGTTTTTAACAACACTGTTCTTTTTAAAATTAAATTTGTTACAACTTTAAACTACTTTGTCAGACTGCCTGCCTAAAGAGGTCCAGAACCTGCCTGTACTACTGGCTCAGTAGTTACAATAACCTCCTCCCATTGTTTGGGACATTGCCTCTCTCAGGAATCTGGTGTCTTCTGTGCAAATGAAGCAACTAGCCCAGTATAGCTGACTGACGGTAACTTGGGTCTCAATGCTGGAGAGGACACTAACATTAGTTCACTTGTCCTTCCAGTGAACTTACAGGATCTCACAGAGCTAATGGTGGTGATTTTATGGAGCCTTACAATGCCAACTCTCGGTCTAGGTCTCAGAAGTGTATAGGAATCTAAGGATCTTTACTGCCCAAGGGACAAGTTTTGCGTTAGACCTGAGGTTTTGATCTTCAAATAGTCTTTTTGCTCAATCAACAAATACTGTGTTGGTGTCTTTGAAGACACTGGTGAATGTCATCCCTTGCAGGGATGGTCAGTCTTTTCCAGGATCTCGTTTATTGTTGGAGAACAGGCTGTTGAAGTAGAGATGGTTGTACAGGACCTTGGTCTTGTGTATATTGTGTGTAAGGCCTATTTCCTCGTGTTTTACTGAACTAGTCAACAATATCTTGGAGTGTGTGCAAGTTGAATCGTCCTTCGTGTACAGCATCTCGACTATTGAGTTTGGGTCACCTTGATTCTGGAGAGCTTTGACTTTGAAAATATTCCTGGTTCACATCGAAAAGAGAATCTTTTTATCACCTTAAGACCTTTTGAGTTTGCCTTGCACTTTTTTCATTGTAATAGCAAAGGCATACACCCCGGCTCCCTGGCACTCACAAACCTCCGGCACACTGTTAATGTCTTCCACAGTGAAGACAGATGGGAAGTACCCATTAAGTTCATTTGCCATTTCATTTTCCCCCATTACTACCTCACCGGCACCATTTCAGTGGTCCAGTATCAACACTCACCAACTTTTTATATAACTGAAAATGAGGTTGAGAAGCTGAGCAATTACAAACACACGGTTTTCCTGGATTGTGGCGTCACTTCATACAAGGGAAAAGAAAACAGCTAAAGAAGGAGGGGGCATAGGAGGTTCAGCGACTCATTGACAGCCATGATGTGCTTGGGTTCCTCTCTGCTATAAAGGGCACTCAGGATCCCACCCTACTGAGCACTAAGAACAGGGGTAAATTCTTCAGAGACGAGGAACACTTTGAAGAGTCTTTAACTGTCTTTAACTTGAGTGCCCAGGACTCAAACCCAGTTTTGAGATAACCTGAAGTTATCTCTTCAGGTCAGCATTTCTGCCAAAAAGGAGGGAGTGGGGAGAAGACTGGAACTTGGTCATACTGAATGGTGTAGTAGACTTGAAGCGGAATGGTCTGCTCCAGCTCCAACTTTACTATGTTTTTATCTTTCTTATGTAGAGCAGCAGGTTTGCAAAACAAAAATTACTAAATTCTGTGATTATTTCTCCATATGTTGAGAGGATCTCATTGGTGCAGAAGTGAAAAGAGGTGGATTTAAATGCAGAACATGTTATCACATTATTTAAGCAAACTTATTTATGCAAACTTTGAGCCACCTGTACGTTAAAGTCAAAAATGGTCATATTTTGAGCTGGTTCCCACTCCTTTTCAGCTGCTTAAATGTCTTGTTTTTGCTAGTTGATTTATTCCACCAAGCACCGGGCTGACCAGCCACACAAGAGGAATTGGAGCCTGGACAGGACAAACTTTTGCAAACAAATGTGTTGAACCAACCAATCAGAAAACAGAACTGGAATGGCTGACCACATGATCCATTCATTTGGAGATCAAAAGACTCTCTTTAATTTTTTTCTACGGAGTATACTGGTGTTTGGACACAGATACATTATGGCATAATATAGCTTAAGAGGAGACGTGGGAAGTCAGAATGAACTGGAGAACAACTCGTTGTTTGGTTAACACTTTTCTAAAACCATATAACTTAAACAACTTCAGTAGATTTCTCCTCCATCATTGAGAGATACCTGAGGCAGTGTGCTCTGGTGGGCAGATGTCTGGTGACTGAGAAGACACGAGATAATGCTCTTCATGTTGAGACTGCAGAAGTAAATACAAATAATGGTGAGCCTACTACAGAAGATTAAGGAACAACAGCTCAGAAAATCTGTTAGAATTTTCATGAGAACTTCGACATTTTATCTGCAACTTATTGAAAATCTTTGGTAGCTGAGTCACATCCAATTTGAAATTGAGAAACCAGGATTGTTAATGGAGTCATCTGGTAAATTACATCTAGTAACCAAGGATACAACCTAGATTCGCTACAAAGAAGTAGAATGGACAGGCTCATGGACACATCTTTGCCATTTTTTTCCTTTTTATTCTCTTGGGAAACCACATTGTATGATGGAGTCCTAAATGTGGCAGGAGCTCTTTGGTTGTTCCCCAAGATCCAGCTCTGATCCCTGTGACATACCACTGTCCACAGGCCTCAGTCAGAGAGGCAACCATCCCTTACCACTCTTTGGCTTCTCCCCCAAAGCCAATGTCTAACCCAGTTTACAACCCCATCCTGAATGCCAAGCAAATTAAACTTCTTGACCAACCTCCCATGCGGGACCATGTCAAAGTCCATGTAGACAACATTCACTGCCTCCTCAATTTTCCTGGTAACTTCCTTGAAAAACTCTATAAAGTTGTTTTGACATGAACTGTAGCTGTCTGTATTATAAAACAGAGTGCAGTACAACAGGCTGTCCTTTAAAAGTATTATATTTATAACATGTTATTTTTAAGTAGATACTCTTGAGTTTGCAGAAAGTAATTATTGGTAATATTTATTATAATAATTGATAGTTTCAAAATTCAAGAATGGTTAATGTCACTTGCAGTACACAAGTGTAAAGGAAAATAAGATAATTGTTACTTGGAAATGATGCAACACAAAAAAAACACAGTAAGATAAAAAACAGAATAATAAAAAGCAATAAATATAAATACATAGCATGTATACATAGATGGATTGTGTATTGGTGGGAGGGGGTGTGGTGCAGTGAGGTGGAGGTGTCGATCAGCCTTACTACTTGGGGAAAGTAACTGTTCAGGAGTCCTGGTACATAGCCTCCTCCCTGATGGAACTGGAATAAACGGTCTGTGAGCAGGGTGTGTGGAATCCTTCATGATACTGCCAGCCTTTTTATTGCAACTTTCTTAATATACGTCCTTGGTGGCGGGTTAACAAACGCAGCTACAAAACAGAACTAGGAGCTTGTTTATGTGGCTGCTTTGTCAAGTGTGTTGTAATCCTTGTTGGTGTCCCTGCATTGTACTTTGATAAATATGATCTTGTAATGGCCACCCTATATCCTGATACATGGTGATTCACATTCTGCCCATCTTCTACAGAGTTTTCTTCTTATTTATTCATTTAATAGATTTGGAGTTTACTAGTAACCCTGGCAACAAGGCCTGGTTCTGGGATTGAGGAGACAATTGACAATCAACCTCAGTGGACCTGAGGACATCTACAGGCTAGATTCTTTAATGAGCCAGACAGTCCACTAGCTTCATGGTTATTACTCTCGAGACCTGCTTTCCTCTGACACTATGCTACTTCAGAAGTGGTCACTGTCACTGTGTCTATCCAAGAGGAGTGACTTTCTGATCAATCAACTTCTTTCCTATTGTCAGGAACCCCCAAAGCCATTTACAACCATAATCACGAACCTATTCACTGTCCGGGAAGGGGAGAATGTGAATAATGTATCAATATATTGGGTGGGCATTACAAAATGATAGTTATCGCGGTTCAACTTAAAGGATAGTGTCTGTTGTACTGCAGAAATAGTCAGCTGTAGACAGCAGGATCCCATAAACAGCAGTGGAAAAGGAAATCTTTTTAGGGTTTAACTGAGTGGTAAGTATTTCCCAGTACACTGAGTGGACACCCATTCCTTTTATTTTGAAATAGCAATGTTCAGTTTTCTCTCCCTACATGAAAGGACAAATTAAATCTTGGTTTAGTCCCCTGTCAGAAAGAGAGCCACTCTGGAACTGAAGCGCTGACCAGACTTTGTGATCAAGCAGTCACAGAGAAAAGCATGACGCTGAGTCGGGGCAAGGTGGTTACCACTGAGTCACAGCATAAGTCACAGGGTAGATAAGCACATGAAAAAAAAGGAAGTAAGGTATTAAATGAATTCAGGACTACTGCTTATGTACAAAGGAAACACAAACTCTTGTTTTACATTCTCTAAAAAGGCTGTAGACTCAGCCAGCTCCGTCACAGCACCATAAGACATTGGAGCCAAATTAGGCCATTCAGCCCATCGACTCTGCTCCGTCATTCCATCATGACTGATCCTGCCATCTCAAGCTCATACACCTGCTTTCTCACCATATCCTTTGATGACCAGACCAATCACGAAATGATCAACTTCCGTCTTAAATATACATTTACATATATACCTGGCCTCCACCGCAATCTGTGGCAGAAAATTCCACAAATTCACTACTCTCTTGCTAAAAGCATTCCTCCTTACCTCTGTTCTAAAAGGTCACCCTCTCAGATTTAAGGATGCACCCTCTTGTTCTAGATATCACCGCCATAAGAAACATCCTCTCCACATCCACCCTATCTAGTCCTTTCAACATTTGCTAGGTTTCAGTGAGATCCCTCTACATTCTTCTAAATTCCAGTAAGTACACACCCAAAGCTGACCAATACTTCTCACATGTTAATCCCTTCATTCCTGGAATCATCCCTGTGAACCTCCTGTGGACTCTCTCCAAAGACAACAAATCGTTTCTGAGATATGTCCAAAACTGTTGGCAATACTCCATGCAGCCTGACTAGTGTCTTATAAAACCTCAGCATTACCTCCTTGATTTTACATTCAGTTCTCCTTGAAATAAATATCAACATTGTATTTGCCTTCTTTACCTCAGACTCAACCTGTAAGTTAACCTTCTGGGAGTCTTGCACAGGGACTCCCACGTCCCTCCGCACCTTAGATAATAGTCTGCACTATTATTCCTTTTATGAAAATGCATTGTCGTACATTTCCCAACACTGTATCCCATCTGCCACTTTTTTGCCCATTCTTAAGTCTGTCTAACTCCTGCTGCAATCACATTGCTTCCTCAGCACTACCTACCCCTTCACCTATCTTCATATCATCCACAAACTTTGCCCCAAAGCCATTAATTCCATTATCCAAATCATTGACAAATAATGTGCAGTCCCAATACTAACCCCTGAGTTGCTGGCAGCCAACCAGAAAAGGCCCCCTTTACAGTATTCATATTCGCTGCCTCTTGCCTGTCAGCCATTTCTCTATCCATGATAGTATCTTTCCTGTAATGCCATAACATTTTATCTTGTTAAGCAACCTCATGTGTGGCACCTTAACAAATGCCTTCTGAAAATCCAAGTAAATGATATCCACCGCCTCTTCATTGTCCACCCTGCTTGTTACTTCCTTGAAGAACTCTAACAGATTTGTCAGGCAAGATTTCCCTTTACAGAAACCATGCTGATTTTGACTTATTTTATCAACAGTCTCCAAGTACCCCAAAACTTCATCCTTAATAATAGACTCCAACACTTTCCTAACCACTGAGGTTAGGCTAACTGGCCTTTAATTTCCTTTCTTTTGCCTTCCTCCCTTCTTAAAGAGTGGAGTAACATCATCAAGGATATCTTCAAAAGTGATGCCTCAGGAACGTGGCATCCATCATTAAGGACCTTCACCATCCGGGAAATGACCCCTTCGCAATTTTATCACCAGGGAGGAGATAAAGGAGCCTGAAGACTCATGCTCAATGATTCAGCAATTCCTTCTTGCCCTTCTTTGGACAGTCCATGAACACTACCTTTTTCTACAGAATTAATTTACTTTTGTAATTTATAGAAATTACTGCTGCTAAAATAACAAGTTTCTCATCATGTCAGCGATGATAAATCTGATTTTGACACTCATATGATCACATTTGAGTGTCAGAATCAGATTTAGTTATTCACACTAACCTTGGGAGTTCTGACATGAACCTTCAGTCTGCAAGAACTGAAGTCGTTTCCTACGTTCCTCTGAGCTGAGTCGTCTGCATTGTGTAACAAGGATTGCCGGCGTACGAGCCCTTTGCCTGGTAAAAAGGCAATTGTTATGGTTCCTTCATTCCTTTAAAAAATGTTAATAAAATACACAATTACAAATTAATAGGACAATTACTAAAAATCTGATTTGTCAATTAACAAGTCCCAAAACCAGTCTAGTTTTAAACCCACACATCTTTACAAGTCAAAAGTACAAAGAAAATTCATTATCATAGTATGTATATATGTTACCATATACAGTACCATCCTGAGATTTGCTTTTGGAGATGCAGTGCCGAATAGGCCCTTTTGCCTCCCGAGTTGTGCCACCCCAGCAATGCTGCCTACCCTAACCTAATCATGGGACAATTTACCGTGATCAATTATCCTACCTGCTACATCTTTAGACTGTGGGCGGAATCCCTAGCACCTGGGGGAAACCTGTGCATCCCAAGGGGTGGGTGTACAGACTGTTTACAGAGGTCGCCAGGACTGAAGTCCAAACTCTGACGCCCCGAGCTGTAATAACGTCAAGCCAGCCACTACACTACTGTGACGCCCGAATGTGTTTCTCGCAGGGATTCGCATTAAAACAAAGAAATACGACCGAATCAGTGAAAAACTACACACAAAGACTGACAACCATCTAAAGTGCAAAAGAAGGCAAACTGCACGAACACAAAAAACTGGTAATAATAATATAAATAAATAAATAAACGTATTCAATGGGCTGACACATGTTTAAACGCAAATCTTTTCCAGAATGTCAAAGTTTGCAGGCGACTTTTTATTTTGAGATAAATATAAGTGCCCTGAATTTGCAACAGTTTTCTGATTCAATAAAGAGAATAACTAGTAGCCTAACTGCTAAATGGCTCACTTCCCTCAATGATCTGAAGGACATTCTGTCCTGTCTGTGGAAAACGATAAATAAAAATGTTGGATCTTCAGCTCCATGCACCATTTATGGCTAAAGAGATGTGAACTTTCTCACCAGAGCATTTGTGCTAAGCCAGTACTTTGGAAAAGTGAAGAGGAACTTCTCAAGTACCATGGAAATATAATTCAATGGAAAAACTGCAGCAGACAGATTTCAGTGTAAGTGTGAGGTCATCTCTGGTTTGGAACTGAAATGGAGAGATCAGTGTATTTCCTGAATGGGGAATAGCTAGACACAATGAGATGCAAAGAGGTATCTGGTTGAGTGAAGAACAACATTGTTCAAATGTCAGGGATGTGTTAAGAAAATAGTCACAAAAAACTAAAGAGCGCTGCCCTTTGAATATTAAACATCAGCTTTATTTCTTATATCAAAATGCAGTGAAATGTGTCATTTGCATCAACAACCAACACAGTTTCAAGGGTTGTGGTGGGTAGACTACAAATATTGCCAAGCTTCCGTTGCCAACATAGCATGCCTAAAACTTACTAACCCTGACCCCAACCCATCAGGTCTTTGGAATGTGGAAGGCAACCAGAGCACTCAGGTGAAATCCATGTTGTCACGGGGAGAATTTACAAACTCCTTACAGACGGTGGCATAATTGAAGCTGGGTTGCTCGCGTCTTAATAACGTTACGCTACCTTGATACAGTGAGATGGAAGTTATGATAGAGCCAACTAAATCGTGGACCACATCTGGTGGAAATTCTGGTTAGGTAATATTGACACCTGGACTGTTCTGAGGGTAAAATTGCAAGTGACGTTATAGAAACTGTGGCTGTACTCTTTGATATTTAAAAGCTAACAGATTCATTTGATTAAAAATATTATGGTATCAGAGATGGCTATGGGCAGATAGAAGTTATTTCATATGTTGGACATTCTAGGATTGGACAGCATGATTCAAGAAATTAGAGGAAAGCGTTAGGGGAATGGAGTTAGAAAACAAGTGCTTTTTGGAATTCTTTCTAGAAATGGCAGCTGATGGTTGATCAGTTTTTAATTTTAAACTTCATACTCTTAGACTTTAATTGAAGATGTGAAGGGACATTGGCCATTGATTGGATCAGAGATAAGTCATGCTGTCACTGAACGGCAGAAGAGGATCAAGAAGTGAAACTGCCTCCAGCCCTGTACTTCTGTTGCTTTTTTTTTAAACAAACTTTAAAAAGAAAATGGCATATTTTTCACTGTCTACCAATGTTCATGTCTAGATTATACAGAACAGAGAAGAGAACAGTACAGTACAGGCCTTTCTGTCATACTGTGCTGTTGTGTCTTGTTGACTTATATAAATCCAATCCACAGTCAATCTAATCCTTCTACATAGGCCATGACCCTTATTTCCTTACATCCATGTGCCTACCCAAGAGTCCTTTAAATATCCCTTTTGTATCTCTTTCTAATACTGTGCTAGCAGTGTGCTCAAGGCAGTACTGCTCTCTGTGTTAAAAAAACTTACGTCTGACATCGCCCCTAAACCTTCCTTCCCTCACTTTAAACAGATATCCTCCGGTATTGGCCAATGCTGCCCAGAGTAAGAGGTGCTGACTGTCATAATCTTGTACACCTCTGTCAAGCTACCTCTCATCTTCCTTCATTCCAAATTTCAAAGCTCAACTTCTCTTCATAAAGAATGTTTTCTAATCCAGGCAGCATCCTGGTAAATCTCCTTTGCACCTTCTCTGAAGCTTCCACAATTGTCTTAAGAAGGTCAGCCAATGAAACATTTGAAATATACACCACGGGAAATGCCGAAGTTAATGTGCATACAGCAAGCGCCGCTAAAGAGCAATTAAATTAATGTCAAAATCACTTCTACTTAGTGGTTGGCTAGTGGTTAAATTCTGACCAGACCACCAGGAGAATTGGCCAGTGTGGGAGTTTTGGTAAGGCGAGAGTTAAATACAACCACCAGGCAAGAATAGCCAGGGGCAGTTTGTAGTCAACTCAGACAAGTGGGGCCTCTGAAGTAAGCCTCCTTCTAGAAAGCTCCATTAAGAATATAGCTTCAATTTTCCCTTTAAGGTGTGCAAGTGTGCGAGCGCACACATCTTTTGCTACCAGCACACAAAGGAATTTAAACTGTGCACAAAAGGTCATCACCGCCCTCCTCATGGGCATGCTAAGTATATTTCACGATCATGCACAATCACACTTGGTTTTCTGGTTTCTGATATGAACTTTGTTGACAACACAATGATTTGTCTGCAGATTTTAGAACGAGCTTACTTATACTGTTTTATCAAAGAGATTATTCAGTGTACATGTGGTTACTGGGTAAAAAATTGCACAATCTAAGATTTTTGTGCACACTGGTCATTACAAATAGCTTCCCTTTATATAGTAGTGGAGGCCGGAGACAGACGAGATCAGAATATAATGGAAGGATGCGAACACAGCCAACAACTAATGGACAATTACTTTGCTAACTTCGAAGTATCATTAGTGTCAGCTTGTAGTTTCTATTGAACACCTGTAATGTGAATGGTGATTGATCTTGCAAGTAAGGAATTCAAACATACGCAGTTTACCAAACGGTCAATATCCATACACAATAAGTCAATTCTGTATAACAATGTCATATTACTACACAACAGGGCCATGATGTCCTCCTTGTGCACAAGTAGAATATGAATAGTCTAGTTAATTGGTGATGACACTCGCACTTCTTTCACATCTGAGCTGGAGGAATTAATTATTTACAGTGCATTACAGTATTGAGTATAAAGGACAGAGCAGATAATGTGCTCCTGTCTCTGGAATAGACTCTGAACAAATGATACCATTCTGAGTTAAGGGTGCCTATCCCACCACTGACCCACCATATGAAATTTCATCCACTTACGTCAACTTTATTTTCTTGAGGATGCTTTTGGCTTCTTCATGCGTCACTCCGATTAGCGACTTTTTATTAATCGCAACCAACTGGTCTCCTGGACGAATTTGGCCATCCTAAGAAAACCCATTTAAAAATCAAGTAAGTGGTTGTCATTTTATCACAACACACTGTTTCCATGGTTTTAGCCAGTTTCAGGCACTCAATATGCATACTTCCTCTCTTTTATTTTCAGTTTTCAGGACAATATTGTGAAAGACAACAGGTGTCAGCATTGCCAACAGTCAGCATCAACACCAACATCAAAAATGCCAGATCATATATAACAAAGGAGCCTGTATACTCTCCACAGTAATGCGTTGTTATGTAAACTCAAGAAACATTCCACTATTTTTTGTTGGGTAACATTTTCCTACTGGGGGTTTGAGTTTCATCTTTATTATGGCCTCATGAGTAACCTGGAGTGGATTGCCTCTGTTACCATTGGGTGGAAATGAAATTTACAGTACCGTGCAAAAGTCTTAGGCTTTATAGCAAGGGTGCCTAAGACTTCTGCATGGTCCTGTAGTAATTTTATGTATTGCACTGTACTGCTGATGCTACAAAAAAACAAATTTCATGAAATGTGAGTGATGATAAACCTGATTCTGACATTGGTCTCTATTGTGGACTGAGAGTAGGAAGGGAGAGGGGAATTGTAAGTGTAAAGGGGAAGGGAGCAGGAAGCACCAAAGAGATATTCTGTAATGATTAATAAACTAATTATTTGGAATCAAATTATCTTGCCTGGTGTCTCCCAGCTGGGCTTGTCTGCACCCGCACCACCCCTCACCCCTGGCATTCCTTCTCTGCCACTTGTAAAATGCTCCACCATCGCCATTCCCAACATCCTTCGATCCTGCTCGTTCTCTGCTCCATGTTAACGAATGCAGTACCGTGCAAAATTCTTAGACACCCTCGTTAATACGTACATGTGCCTAAGACTTTAGAACAGTACTGTATATAGCGCTTTGCACAATCTTTTGAGGGCATCACAAAGTGTTCACAGCATTGTCAATGGGCAAGATACTGTGGGTGCTGGAATTCTGAAATAAAGCCCAAAAAACACTCAAAAAGTTCAGGGAGCAAGTACCGTTATTGAGATGAAATATTAACTCAGTTTCTCTCTCAAAGATGCTGAGTGCTTCCAGCATTTTCTGTTTTTTTTAAAATTCAAAGCGCAGTCAGTGTTGAAAAAAATCTAATGAAGAGAATGCGAATCAATGACCAGAATGCCAACCAGAGAAACAAAAATCCACCCTGGGTGTGTACGCCAGTTTGCTAGGTTGCCTTTATACTGTGACCACTGTCTTTGGGTGTGGTCTTTCGGTCACCTGTATTTCTAATTGACTTTCTGTACTCCTTGCAGTGTTAAGTTTATTTAGCACAAGCTTCACTATAAAGATTCATTATCTTTCTGCACTGACCTAGTCAAATAAAACTCCTGGTTAAAAAGCTATGAGATCAATTAAAAGATAGCATCTTATCCAGAAAGATGCATGATGAAAATTTAAATCCTATCACTAAATAAGGCAAGAGAAGTGGGGGCGTGGCACTGTTGATCAGAGATACTGTCACGGCTGCAGAAAAGGAGGAAGTCACGGAGGGATTGTCTATGGAGGCTCTGTGGGTGGAAGTTAGGAACAGGAAGGGGTCAAAAACTCTACTGGGTGTATTTTATAGACCACCCAGTAGTAACAGGGACATCGAGGAGCAGATAGGGAGACAGATTCTGGAAAGGCGTAATAATAACAGGGTTGTCATGGTGGGAGATTTTAATTTCCCAAATATCGATTGGCGTCTCCCTAGAGCGAAGAGTTTAGATGGGGTGGAGTTTGTTAGGTATGTTCAAGAAGGTTTCTTGACACAATATGCAGATAAACCTACAAGAGGAGAGGCGGTACTTGATCTGGTATTGGGAAATGAACCTGGTCAGATCTCTCAGTGGGAGAGCATTTTGGAGATAGTGATCACAGTTCTATCTCCTTTATCGTAGCATTGGAGAGGGATAGGAACAGACAAGTAAGGTAAGTGTTTAATTGGAGTAAGGGGAAATATGAAGCTATCAGGCAGAAACTTGGAAGCATAAATTGGGAACAGATATTCTCAGGGAAATGTACGGAAGAAATATGGCAAATGTTCAGGGGATATTTGTGTGGAGTTCTGCATAGGTACGTTCCAATGAGACAGGGAAAGGATGATAGCCTACAGGAGCCATGTATACAAAGGCTGTTGTAAATCTAGTCAAGAAGAAGAACTTACGGAAGGTTAAAAATCTAGGTAATGATAGAGATCTAGAAGATTAGAAGGCTAGCAGGAAGGAGCTAATGAATGAAATTAGGAGAGCCAGAAAGGGCCATGAGAAGGCCTTGGTGAGCAGGATTAAAGAAAACCCCAAGGCATTCTACAAGTATGTAAAGAGCAAGAGGATAAGACGTGAGAAAATAGGACCAATCAAGTGTGACAGTGGAAAAGTGTATATGGAACCAGAAGAGATAGCAGAGGTACTTAATGAATACTTCGCTTCAGTATTCACTACAGAATAAGATTTTGGTGATTGTAGGCTTACAGTGGACTGAAAAGCTTGAGCATATAGATATTAAGAAAGAGGATGTGCTGGAGCTTTTGGAAAGCATCAAGTCTTCGGGACCGGACAAGATGTACCCTAGGCTATAGAGGGAGGCGAGGGAGGAGATTGCTGGGCCTCTGACAATGATCCTTGCATCATCAATAGGGACAAGAAAGGTTCCGGAGGATGGAAGGTTGCAGATGTTATTCCCTTATTCAAGGAAGGAAGTAGAAATAGCCCGGGATATAATAGTCTTACTTCAGTGGTTGGTAAGTTGATGGAGAAGATCCTGAGAGGCAGGATTTATGAACATTTGGTCAGGTATAATATGATTAGGAATAGTTAGCATGGCTTTGTCAAGGGCAGGTCATGCCTTACGAGCCTGATTGAATTTTTTGAGGATGTGACTAAGCACATTGATGAGGGAAGATCTGTAGATGTAGTGTATATGGATTTCAGCAAGGCATCTGATAAGTATCCCATGCAAGGCTTATTGAGAAAGTAAGGAGGCATGGAATCCAAGGGGACATTGCTTTGTGGATCCAGAACTGGCTTGCCCACAGAAGGCAAAGAGTAGTTGTAGACGGGTCATATTCTGCATGGAGGTTGGTGACCAGTGGTGTGCCTCAGGGATCTGTTCTGGGACCCCTACTCTTCGTGATTTTTATAAGTGACCTGGATGTGGAAGTGGAAGGATGGATTAGTAAACTTGCTGATGACAAAAAAGTTGGGGATGTTGTGGATAGTGTGGAGAGCTGTCAGAGGTTACAACGGGACATCTATAGAATGCAATACCGGGCTGAGAAATGGCAGATGGAGTTCAACCCAGATAAGTGTGAAGTGGTTCATTTTGGGAGGTCAAATATGACGGCGGAACATAGTATTAATGGTAAGACTCTTGGCAGTGTGGAGGATCAGAGGGATCTTGGGGTCCGAGTCCATAGGACACTAGCTGCTGCGCAGTTTGACTCTGTGGTTAAGAAGGCATGCAGTGCATTGGCCTTCATCAACCGTGGGATTGAATTTAGGAGCCAAGAGATAATGTTGCAGCTATATAGGACCCTGGTCAGACCCCACTTGGAGTACTGTGCTCAGTTCTGGTCACCTCACTACAGGAAGGATGTGGAAGCCGTAGAAAGGGTACAGAGGAGATTTACAAGGATGTTACCTGGATTGGGGAGCATGCCTTATGAGAATAGGTTGAGTGAATTCGGCCTTTTCTCCTTGGAGTGACAGAGGATGCGAGGTGACCTGATAGAGGTGTACAAGATGATGAGAGGCATTGATCGTGTGGATAGTCAGAGGCTTTTTCCCAGGGCTGAAATTGCTAGCATGAGAGGGCACAGTTTTAAGGTGCTTGGAAGTAGGTACAGAGGAGATGTCAGGGGTAAGTTTTTTTACTCAGAGTGGTGAGTGCGTGGAATGGGCTGCCAACAACGGTGATGGAGGCAGATACGATAGGGTCTTTTAAGAGACTCCTGGATAGTACATGGAGCTTAGAAATATAGATGGCTATGGGTAACTCTAGGTAATTTCTAAGGTATGGACATGTTCGACACAGCTTTGTGGGCCAAAGAGCCTGAAATTGTGCTGTAGGTTTTATATGTCCTATGGCATCAACTTCTATAGATGTGTGTAGGAGAGTATATTGACCGGTTGCATCACAGTCTGGTATGGAAATGCCAATGTCCTTGCCAATGCCAAGGTCTTACAAAAAGTATTGCATATGGCCCAGTTCATCATTGGCAAAACCCTCCCCAACAGTGAGCACATCTACAGGGAGGGCTGTCGCAGGAAAGCAGCAATCATCATTCGGTGCCGCCCACCACCCAGGTGATGCACTCTTCTCATTGCCGCCCTTAGGAAAGAGGTACAAGAGCATCAAGGCTTGCACCACCAGGTTCAGATACAGTTATTACCCCTCAACCATCAGGATCTTGAACCAGTGGGACAACTTCACTCAACTTCACTTGCCCCATCACCAAACTGTTTCCTTGACCTATGGACTCACTGTCAAGCACTCGTCATCTTATGTTCTTGATATTTATTGTTTATTTACTTATTATTATTTCTTTCTTTTGTATTTGTACAGTTTGTTGTCTTTTGTACACTGGTTGAAGGCCCAGTTGGTGCGTTCTTTCATTGATTCCATTATGATTATTATTGTATTTTAGATTTGAGTATGCTCGCAAGAACATGAATCCCAGGGTTGTATATGGTGACATATGTACTTTGATAATAAATTTATTATAAATGCAAGAAGGTAGCACTCACTCAGAAAGGCAATTGGTTGAGCATGGATGTGTTGGGTCTGAGGGCCTGTTTCTGTGCTATATAATCAATGACACTGTAAATACAAATCAGCAGCAAGTTCTACTGCTTACACCATTCAGTAGAATAGAGAGGCCATTCATTTCAATGAAGAGGAATAGTTGCAAGAACTTAGCTAATAAGTGATGTATACTTTTTGGAATTAAATGAATTTGCTGTTTTGATGTTTAACTTTAACTTTGTACATTTTTTGTATTTTGAATATTTTTTTAAATGTCTCTGAGCATCAGAGGTTTCAGAAATATTCATGGCTTTTCACATATTTGACAGTTGACTAAACTAAGAAGGCTATCTTAGTTGGATGTCAGAGACTTTTTCAGCAGTTCTGTGAGCAGAACTTATTTAACAACCAACTATCACTCTCACCTCACCCTGTGAGAGCAAATGCTTCTTGTTGTGTAACAACACCGTTTCACTGGCTCCTACCATTTACATTCAGACTGGCTTCAGAGGGCATGGTTACAATTACAAATCTCCAAAGGAAAGTTCTGTACTTGCTGTGTGGGTCTGTGATAAAAATGTGTAGCTCACCACAAGCAGGACAATCTAGCCCCTGAAATTAATTTCAGCTCATTTAGAGGTGACAACTGCTTAAGGTGAGGTATAATATTGCATGGTGTCATATAAGCAGGTTGTGAAATGTTGCTTTCTTCAGACAATTGGGAAGATTTGTTTTTGGGAAACTGGATAAATACTTAATTATTTGCTTTTTACATGCCCTTCCTAATATCACCGTCACCCAAAAATCAGGTTAGATACTGAGGTCGTCTTTGATAATGAAATGGAAACAGAGCCATCCAGAGTCTGTACGTGGAAATGGCATCTTCGGATTTGGAACAACGGTGGGTGGCTTTTAGGTGACATCTACCTGACAGGAATTGCGGAATGGGTTGTTTTGGGAACATGGAATCTGATTTGACTGAGAAGCAAAAGGTCAGAGGTCATGCTTCTGAACTCCTGTGGAATCAAGAATAGAAAAAGAAAACACACTGTGGTCAGGGAGATTTAGCATCAGAGGGGCAAAGGTCGTTTGCAGAAGAAGGGGAAGAGTTAATCACAAGAGTACAGATTAGACTGTGTTCTGATTCACAAACAGGAAAAAATGCAGCTTAGTTATTCTTTAACATTTTCTATAACAGATTAAATAAATCTGCATTCATGATTAACTGAGATAATTTGATAAATAAACTAGCTCTCGGATAAATTTTCTCCTATAGCTTCATCC